>NW_024545578.1:27217112-27821390 GCF_018152505.1 Drosophila elegans | reverse complement strand
ACGGAGCCGTTCCGCATCGCTATTTTGAATATATCAAAAGAATATCGACACAGGCACTGGACCCAGTTTCTACAGGTACATTAAACGTCGTGAAGGTAACGGATGCCCTTTCGATCGGCGGAGGATCCAACCGTGGAACTCCCAATCTCGCCAGAACCCAACCTCTCTCTTATGGGCCCAGACCCGAGTGAAGACGAGGCGGCTATTGACCTGACGACCCCGCCATGCGCCACTGTCAGCGCTACGCTGCCCACCGGGCATTCACCGACCGGCCTGGCGAGTCAATCAGAGCGCGCATACTCCGTTCCTGACGCCGCCCTGGCATTGACGACTCCGCCATGTGCCACTGTCAGCGCTACGCTGCCCGCGGGGCACCCAACCACCGGCATGGGGCGTCAGTCAGAGCGCGCACACTCCGCTCCTGACGCCTAACTCCGCTACCAGTTACCATCAGGATGCTGCGAGCAGAAAGCACCTGTGCCGTACGTCATCTGGATCACGCGCGATCGTGGGTAATCCAGAGAATGTTCGTGTCCCCCTGTTGGACGATCTTTGCCCGTAGTTATTGATCCCCGATCCTTGCCAGTAGTTAGTATCCCTCATCAGTCCTGGATAATCCAGAGAAGGTTGGAGTACCCCTGTTGGAATTATATCCCGTTTCCTAAGGGATTATATTCCTTCTCTTCGCTCATATCCTACCCACCCCTATCGTTTAAGTTTTAACTAAATGGGAATAGGTATCAGGGCAGGGCAGGGCAGGGCAGGGAAGTTGTCAAATTCATTGTGGAATGGTATCGGTCCTTTGGAACAACTAAGTGGTCAATTCTAGATGCAACGACCTCAGAAAAACTAAAACACAATTACCAGATGTAATTGAATATTTAAAGATATACTATTATATATAAAACTAGTCGATTTTAATGATAGGTCTAAATGTACATCAACAAAGTCATGATCCAAAAAAAGGCATGCAAACAAGTGGGTCAGAAGGAGAGGACCAAGATATATCTGGGAGATTAAAATCTCTCAATAAAATCAAATGATACGTGCTAGAAAGAAGATATAGCATAAAAATTTTCATAGATTATAATGTCAGATCCAGGGGGATATAAAAACAGGCTACAAAAATAAATAAGGCGTGTAAGGAAACATTTACACTAACAAATCCTCTTTTGTTTGGGGTAATCAGGCTGAATTATCTCTGATGTACAACTGGAGTTAACAGCAATAAGCCCCCCACCTCCCCTACGAGAAACGCGATTGGTTCTATAAGTGTTAAAGTTGTTTGGAAAATCTTCGGAGTTGGAACTTTCCGGTTTTAGCCAAGCTTCTGTGAAGATTTAAATATGTTCATTACAGGCAGAGGAGTCAGCGTACAGCCTACGTTACATCATATTAAGTCCCCTTACATTTTGATGGGCAAGAAATACAGCGTGGCTTCTGAAAGACTAACAACTTAGTACGTACACAGCTAGAATAGAGCGGGACGGAGAGAATAAAATTTTACAGAGAGTTATTCGTGCAATATTACAAAAACAAACACTAGGAGCACTGGCAAAACGTGCACAAGAGAATAACAATGCTCATAGATTAGACAGTTTCAAATAAATTTATTAAAACTGTAATAGTAAGTACATATTTATAAGAAAAGCCCAGTTCCAACCACACAAAATGCAGTTTAGCTTAGTTTGGCTAAAAGAAAACCACCAGTACTTTCAGAAATTATTCAAAACTTGACAAAATCACAGAGCACAAGATAAACACAACCAATCACAAGCGACGCTAAATCAAATACTTATATATAATATGTTAGTCTAGCAGAGCAAAGCAAAGTCTTGACATAAGCTAATTTTGGAATCCATTCTCTGTCATCTACGCCGCGTCTAATAGACTGAAGGTGGTAGGTTAAGCAAAGAGATCGTCAATTTTTGTCCAGCTGTTTTTCGGGCCAGCCGAATGTGACCCTACGTTTTGCGGGAATAAATCTGTACTGTAACATGTAACGTGTAAATTAATTTGTAGAGCAGATGGATATGTTCGAGAGAAACAGAGAAATACGGGCTTGTTCCGGATAACTAGTTCGAGAACATGGATTTTTCGATTGCCCCAATCAAAAAGGATTTGTTAGTGTAAATGTTTCCTTACACGCCTTATCTATTTTTGTAGCCTGTTATTCTTCCTGCAATCTAAACCAAAGCAGAGTCGATTACAGCTCCTCTTGAATAGTTGGGCCTACCATCAAGATGTCATTCAACGCTACCTGCGTAGAAGTACGGCTCGATGCATCGAAAACTACTCTCAACTTAGTTGAAGTACTTCTTCAGCGAAGGGTTCTTTTGACAATTTCCTTTCTAGCGACAAAAATCTGCGTTTCGCAACTTCGTATGACGAACCAAGGGTATTTGGGTCAGATTTAAACGGCAACCGAACCGAAAATCTACCGGACGACAATCTTTGAGTATTTTTCTCAAAGTGTTGTTGACAGAGTTGTTGCTCAGGAGTATGGACTTTAGCCTTGGGCGGCAAATCCTCCACAGACCAAAATTTCTGCATGGTTGTGTCAATTGACTCAAACGCTTGCTCCTGGCAGCTGAGATGTACCATTTTTTCAGCGTTTTTATTATTTTCAGAGGCACATCTCCCTGACACTATCCATCCGAGAACTGTCTTTTGTAAGATGGGGATTTCAGGCCCCTGCTTTATCTGGCCAATAAATAAAACATCACAGAATGTAACAGCGCCGATAAGCATATCTATTTTTTGGGGCTTGAAGAAGAATGGATTTGCCAACTGAATATTTTCAGGCACCCTCCACCCGCTGGTGTTCACCGCTTGATCCGGATGATAACCAGAAATATTTTTCATAATCCAAAAATCGGACGACAATTGGCTGTTCCCTACCCGCGACTTCACAATCGTGTGTATTTTTTTTGTGGCTTGGGCATTAGTTCCACCAATGTCTCGCAAGCTCATGCACACGTCCTATCTTGTAATTTTGAGCCTCTGAGCGAACTCATCGGTTAAAAAGTTTATTTGTGAACCAGAGTCGAGCAACGCTCGAGCTAATACAAACTCGCCGCTTTTGGTTTGAACGCTCACAACAGCAGTTGCAAGAATGACTCGATTCGATGCATTCGCATGCAAAACATGCAACGTGGATGGAGACTCCTGCATGAGCGTGGGCTGAGAAGGGGGTGGCAACGCGGGATTTGTGTTTGGGGAATATATGTGTAGCAAAGTGTGATGTGAGGAATTGCACACTCTACATCTGTTCGATTTGCATTTTTTGACCGTGTGGCCCTTTCTTAAGCAGTTAATGCATAAGGGTGCTCTTTTAGCGAAATCGAATCTTTGCTGAACCGCTAGGGCTGCGAAGGAAGCGCAGTTTCCAATCTGATGTTCAGCTGAGTTGCTATACATGCATTGAACAGAGTCGTTCCTGGCAGCGACAAACGAAAAACTCCTATTCCATTCTTCTTAGGGTTAGATTGGGAAGCCTCTTTCGCTACCATGTGTTGGTATCGCCTGTTGAGGGCCGCCTCACATTCGCTCCAAAGTGGAAGCGAAGTGTAATCTAACTGTTCTTCCCATTTTCTTTTAGTTCCTGCATCGACCTTGCTCATTACCAGATGTATTAAAATAGCATAAGTAATGCGTCTATCCTCCCCAATAGACAGCAAGGAGTCATACAAGGCTGTGACCGTGTCGATGACGGTTCTCAAGGCTGTAGCTAAAGGCTGGGGAATTTTTTGCAAATTAAAAAGTGTTGATATGTTGTCAAAAAAAATTATACAATCATTATCGTACAGCCGCTTCAGGCTAGAAAGGGCCTTGGGATAATTTTCCGCAGTGCCTTGAAAAGCCCTAACTGTTCCTAAAGCGTCTCCAGCCAAACACGAAATTAAATGATTGAATTTTTCAATATCGTGTAAAGTGTCATCTTTGTCAACGAAAGCTTCAAAAAGGCTTATAAAATTTTTAAATTCGGAGTGTTTTCCGCTAAAAGTTGGCAGAGCAACGCTCGGTAGACGGCATTGAGGCGGGCGATTTGCTGGCTGGATTTAAAATTGAAATCAGCAGACTTTGTCATTACGGACCTCTGCTTCACACGATCGACCTCAGATTTTCCGAG
This sequence comes from Drosophila elegans, assembly GCF_018152505.1. Taxonomy (NCBI): domain Eukaryota; kingdom Metazoa; phylum Arthropoda; class Insecta; order Diptera; family Drosophilidae; genus Drosophila; species Drosophila elegans. Next base: position 27,817,258 of record NW_024545578.1, on the reverse strand, counting down.
CTAAAGGAAAGTCTTGCAGGGGAGATTCGTGATGGCGAGGCACGTATAACCGGCACTCTAGAAGAAAAATTTAAGTTAATAGCAGCTGACTAAACTTTCACTGAGAGTCACTCAATTGGAGAGCGAGGTGAGAGAGATGGGGATGCTGAGGCAGCGGGTCCAGGAGCTGGAGGCGAAACTGTCTAAAAACTGCCAGGATCAGCGCGTTGACGAGTTGGAGGCAAAGTGGGTGGCCTCCTGCAACGCACAGGCGGCGTCTGAAGTCGCCTGTGACTTGCGTTGGCATGGGGTCCCACAAGTCCAGGGGGAAAATGTGAAAGCACTTTTTCACGCACTGTGCTTCTCTCTCAAACTGACCCCGCCGCCTAAAGTACGTACGATCTTTCGAATGCGACCGCGAAAATCGACCCGTACAGTAGTGGATCCAATTATAATTATTAAAATGGAACACGTGCACGATAAGGCGACACTGCTGCGTGCGATCGGGGCATACCGAAAAGAAAACAAAACGCAACTGAGCTTAAAGCTCATCGGCCTAGACTCGCCAGCGTATATATATATAAACGAACTGCTTACCAAAACAAAATATGAAATTTTCAAGCGGGCGATGCATCTCAAGAGGCTGAAGCGCCTAACAGCTGTTTTCTCTCGCCGTGGAGATATCTTCGTAAAGGAGAGAGAGGGAGGGGAGGCCATTTGCGTGCAAAGCCTGGGCGAACTGGCTCAAATGGAGATTTGCACCCCCGATGAATTAGCTGCGCTGGAAGCTGCTAGTTCTGGGACATTAAATGATAATTCATTTCGCACCTAAGAGGCGCTTATATTTATATACCATTGTTGTGAAATTATCAGTAGTTTTATTATATTTATTTAGGATTAGTATCAGTCGCATTAATTTTATTTTGTTTCTTGGTGTGGTGTGTCTTTATGTCATAAATATTCATAGACTGCGAGCGCAGCTAATATTACAATTAAATAATTTAAAATGGGTGACAGCAACAACAATAACATAAACATAAATCCAAATCGATCAAATAGCCATGCGATGTTAAGGGTTCTCGGAGAGAAGAGAGCTGGTCTTAATGTGTGTCATATAAATGCTCAAAGCCTCACACGAAAAATTGAAGAATTTAGATACCTCTTTATCAATTCTAGTGTAGATGTTATATGTGTTTCTGAAACTTGGTTTGTTCCTAATTTATGTGATGTTTTAGTTGAATGTGATGGTTATAATTTGCATCGCTCTGATCGTGATAGTCATGGGGGTGGGGTTGCAATATATGTTAGTAAAAAGTTATGTTCCACGTTTATATGTAAACACTCAACCAGTAGTGCAATTGAATACTTTTTTATAGAAATTAGATGCCAAAGATATGCTGATAAGCTACTAATTGGGTGTATATACCGACCTAACTGCCGGATTGACTATGAACAATTTTTAAACATCATTCCTGACGTGTCAATTAATTATTCAGACGTCATTATAACAGGCGATTTTAATAGCGATATTTTAAGGGATTCCCACCTTGCAGAGGACATGAAATCGCTGGGGATGAAGTTGGTTAACTTTGTGTCCCTTACGCATTTTACCAAAACCCGCAACTCGCTTTTAGACTTATTTTTTTGTCTAATACAGACAAAGTAGCTACATATGACCAACTTATTGTCCCATCGTTCTCAAAACATGACCTCATATACTTGACTTATGCACTTGACCTACAATACCTTGACCACCCAATAGTTTTTAGGGACTTTAGAAATATCAACTATGACCTTTTGGACTCCACCTTTAATTTGTGCAATTGGAATGACATATATTCCCTTTTCGAAGTAGGCGAACAAGTTAACCTTTCACAAAACAATATTTGTTATTTATATAACTGTGTCGTACCTGTTCGTAGCAAAGTTATTCGTTTTTCTGAAAAAACATGGTTCCAAAGAAACATCAAAGACGCAATATTACAGCGTGACGGGGCGTACAATAAGTGGAGAAGGTACAGGACACCTCAAGCTTACGCAGTGTTCAAGTCATTGAGAAAAAAAGTGACCAAACTTACTGACACCGCCAAGGCAAATTTCTATTCCCATAAATTCAACAACGCATCTTCCACTGCTCAGACATGGAAAATAATTAAAAACCTGGGAATATGCAAAGTTAAACCAAGACTTGAACAAGACATAAATGTAAATGAACTTAATAAAAAGTTCTTAAGCTGCACAGTACCTGAAATCACTGAAAATAAATATCTGAACCCACGAATTGTATCTGAAACAGTCTGTGATATTAGATTTAGGTTTTTGTGTGTTAATCAGTGTGATGTCCTACAAAGTATACTAAGAATTAAGTGTGACGCCACTGGCGTCATCCTATCAAAGGTATTTGAGAATTTCATGGCTGATCAAATTAATAAATTTATGTCCGACAAAGCAGAAGCTGTACCTCAGCTATTATAAAAATTGCAAACGACATAAGGGAACAAATAGACGAAAACAATGTTACACTCTTAGTTTTACTGGACTATAGTAAGGCCTTCGATACAGTAAACCATAATGTCCTTTGTGCAAAACTACGTAATATGTTTGTTTTCTAAAACTTCTGTCGAACTTGTGTCTTCGTACCTACAAAATCGTCGTCAATCTGTTGAACTGTCTAGCGTTTCGTCCTCATATGAAAATGTTAATCGTGGTGTACCCCAAGGGTCTGTGCTTGGTCCCTTATTGTTTACCTTACATGTTAATGTCCTTCCCAATGCGTTATCTGAATGTAATGTACACTTGTATGCTGATGATGTCCAAATGTATGTGAGTCGTCCTTTAAACAGAATGTATAGATGTTTGTAACAGAGAACTTGAACGTGTAAATGAGTGGGCCGGCAACAATGGACTTGGGATTAACCCATCAAAATCAAAATTTCTTGTCATAAGTAAAAGAAAGATAATTTTTAACAATTTTCAGCCACTAAGTGTGAATAGCACGCCACCTGAGTACGTTGATACAGCTGTAAACTTAGGTTTTACATTCAACAGAACTCTTACCTGGAATGATCATATTAAAAAGTCTGTAGGGAAAACATATGGCATAATAAGGACATTATCCGTAACTAAAAATTGCGTGCCCACCCATATACGTTTACTAATAGCTAAAACCTGCATTGTTCCAGCGCTATTTTATGGAGTAGAAGTTTTTTCAAACTGTGACACTACCTGTAAGAACAAAATTAAAGTTCTATTTAATTGCATAGCCAGGTATATATTCAACCAACCACATACAGATCACGTATCCGAATTTTCGCTGAAAATAAATCGATATCTCGCTAAATGAATGGATAAAGATGCGGAGCTTAATTTTTGTGCAAAAAATTATTTTCCAAAAAGAACCTTTGTATCTTTTCGAAAAACTTAAATTTACATCCTCTAGAAGAGCAAACAATCTTACTTGCATAAGGCCTAGATCATTGACATCCGAAAGACAATTTTTAATTAATGATTTTCGATCATGGAATCAGCTCCCAAACCATCTTAAAAATATTAGCAGTGCCACGCAATTCAAGATAAAATTATTCACACACCTCAAAAACACTATTACGTAAATTAAAGTAAAAATAGAAAGCGACTTAGGTTAGTTATTATGAAAATTAGTTTTAAGTATAATGTAACAATTAAATATTTGCGAACTCGTAGTGACTAGCGCATTAACTTATAAGTTCCAAACTTGTAGCGTTAGGATGAAATTTTATAATAAATACAAAATAAAAATACGGCCCTCTCTTCCAACTCTTCTCGGTATGCATCTTTTGTATCTTTCACTTCTATTTGGTTTTGCAAAAGTGAAGCATTTTCAATGTGCGTATTTAGAATCTCTAATCGACACTCAAGTTCGACCGGATTTACTGATAACTTAGCTTCTTTTAAATGGCGATAAGTTCGGTTAATACTTTTCATGCAAACATCTCGTTGGTGTTTAAGCTCTTCGATATCCTTAGTTGCCATTGGGTTTATTTGTATTTATAACGGAGAATGATACACTAACCGATAACTAAGGGCAACGAATATATAAGCCTGACGCCGAAATGCGCGCAAAAATTATGAAAAGCACGGGAAAATTGGAAAAGCGCAGGAAAATTCTGCAAAGCGCGGGAAAATGTTCAGACAAACTGCGGCGAAAGTTATGCCACTAATTTTTGAGAGCTAACCTTTTCACAATTTGCACTTTTTTCCAGCTGTTTTACCTATACCCTAAATTGGTGCTCACTACGACGAAAGTTGGGGGAATTAAGTTCGCTCTGATTGGGTCGACGACGAGTATTTTATTTGCTTGTTTATGGGCCAAAGCGATTCACAAATAATTCGAAATATATTATGTTTATTGCAGAATTTTGGTTGTTAGTACATGCAAATTTTATTTTATTTTAATTCGCAGAAACGTCTGGGGCAACTAAAGGAACGGCAGAAAAATTCCAGCGACGAAATATTGTTGAATTTAATTTATTGACCGAACCGACACGAGTAAATTGGTTTTGGTTTTTGTTTTAATGTTTATAGTTTTTCACCGAAAAAAAATAAAACAACTCGCGAACTCTACTGCTATCACGTCGGAGTCACCATGAAAATTTAATACTGTTTTGTATTAACAACGCGAAAACTTATGACTGCAGTAGTTCGAGACGACGTTAATTTGCGAACTTGTGAAAAACTATTTCGAAAGCACGACGAAAAGGAGTGGCTACGATGACGTTCGATTGATCACTAACTATTATATTTCAATAATTTCTCTTAGAACCTAACTTATGCTACGGTGACGAGAGACGGGGCGAATTCGCAAGAGCGAACGGGCGAAAGCTTTATTGGCTCCCGCTCCCTCCCTACAACTAGTGATTTAAATACAATTGCCAAGTGCGCAAACAATATTAATATGTTGCATTAATCTTTCTGATACAACTAATTTTACTTCTGTTTATTTGTTTAATTAAATATTTTTGTTTTTATACTTTTAATTTTAAATATATTTTGTTTTATTTTAATTGTTCCTTAATTTTACATTTAAACTGAGTTGCGCACCTAATAATTTTTAAGTTATGTGGTAGGCTGTTCCAGAGGCGTATAGCATTTATAAAAAAATGTCTATTTGAACAAAGCGATTTAAATCTTGGGCATATATGGTTATGAGTTTTGTGAATGTTGCGAGGGATGAGCTTATTGAAAAGATACGAAGGTTGCTGAGAAATAACAATATTATGGAAATAAATACGAGTCCTATAATCTATCTATGTGGTCAAGTTTAGGTCTAGAAGTTTAATGGTCAAGTGCCAAACATGGTCAAGTCGTTTCAGGTTATACACGTGTATCACAGTGACCAAAAATCTCAACCCCATAAATCTCACCCCATCCTAATGTGATGAGGCAGATAGTCTTTTGGAGCCGAAAGCTGACGCAACAAGCTATTGCTAAAAGTGATACCTAGATTAGTTGCATACTCCTTATATTTTATAGGCATGTTATTAATTACCAAACTCTAAGAATCTGGTATCCAATGATTTCTTGCTAATTACTATGAATTTTGACTTGGATGGATTAATGCTTAAGCCGTTGTCTTTCGCCCAATTGTAAACCAGACACAAAACATTATTACTCTTACTTACACAGACATTAATTTGATTAATCGGACTACTAACATAAACTTCGACATCTTCTGCATATAAATGGACTTCACAACCCGACAATACACTAGACAAGTCATTAACATATATGGAAAACAATATAGGTCCTAGGACAGATCCCTGAGCAACTCCCCTACTTAAATCTCTAAAGCTGGACATAGATACCACTGTCTGTTGTCTGTTCGGCAAGCCGAAGCCTTGCAGCTATTGCAAGAAATAAATACTTTTGATAACATTAAAATTATGATTTACTTGCGTATATGTTGAAAAACATTGAAGCTATGATGATTCGCAGCTCAATTATTAGACAGTTATTTTATATATTTTTATTATTTCTATGAGAGCTATGTTATATAGTCGTCCGATTTTGATAAAATTTAAATCGTAATTCTGAAATAATTACCCAATATTACATGTCGAAGAACTAAGAAAAAAATTAAAACAGTAGCAAAGTTATAATTTTTTTTTCATTTCTTTTCCGATTGTTCCTATGGGAGCTATATGATATAGTCGTCCGATTTTGATGAAATTTATTCCGTAATTCTGAAATAATTAACCAATATTATACGTCGAAGAACTAAGAAAAAAAAATTAAAAACAGCTTAGTTATTTTTTTTTTTCATTTTTTTCCGATTGTTCCTATGGGAGCTATATGCTATAGTCGTCCGAACCGGCTCGTTCCGACTTATATACTACCTGCAATAGAAAGACAACTTTTGGGAAAGTTTTATGCAGATAGCTTTAAAACTGAGAGACTAGTTTGCGTAGAAGCGGACGGACAGACGGACATGGCTAGATCGACTCTGCTAGTGATGCTGATCAAGAATATATATACTTTGTAGGGTCGGAATTGTCTCCATCACTGCGTTGCAAACTTCTGACTGTAATTATAATACCCTCTGCAAGGGTATAAAAATGTAGTGGTTCACCGAGTCAAATGCTTTGCTGTGGTCAAGGAAAGATAAGACTGTTGCACAATTATTGTCCAGTTGGCAGCAAATGCCTTCAACGATGTCTGTTTTTGCACTTATAAAGCTCCTTTTTTTAGCCAGATTGCTTTGGCAAAAGCAAGGAGTTAAGGAGGAAGGAGGACATTAAATTTTCGAGAATTAGGCCAGGAAGGAGAGAATGGAAATGGAAACTTCTGATATTATTATAATTATAATAATAAAAATATAATATATATATATGATTATAAAAATATATGAAAAAGAATATAATATATTTATATATAATAAAGAGATAATAATCAATGCAGGATGATATAGGAGCTTAGCTTTTTATAAAAAAGGCATGAAATTAATTCATATAAGTGCACTGAGCCTGCTGAAGAAAATCGATGAGTTTAAGTGTATGTTTAAACAGTCTATGGTTGATGTGTTTATGTCTGACATAAATGACTTGCTGACAGCTTGTAATGGTATGTCTTACACCGTTCAGCGTTTGTCATGCTGGTGGTGTAGCCACCCTAAATTATATGTTAGTACTAAACCTTAATGTAAAGTCAAATGTAAACAACTTGAAGACAGTGCAATAGAATATATTTTCTTAGTGGTGGACTGCAAATTTTAAAATAACAATGCACTTATTGGCTTTATATACCGACCAAATCGGTCAATACACTATGCGCCCTTATTACATTATTATTGCTGGCGCCTTCAATAGTAATCTTCTTAGCGAAAGTCGGCCTTTAGATATTTTTGAAGCAATTGGACTGAATGCTGTAAATACGACGACTCCGACGCAATTTAGTAATTCCTGTGACACTCTTTTTGACATATTTTTATACCCTTGCAGAGGATATTATAATTTCAGTCAGAAGTTTGCAACGCAGTGAAGGAGACATCTCCGACCCTATAAAGTATATATATTCTTGATCAGTATCACTAGGACAGTCGGTCTAGCCATGTCCGTCTGTCCGTCCGTTTCTACGCAAACTAGTCTCTCAGTTTTAAGGCTATCTGCATGAAACTTTCCCAAAAGCTGTCTTTCTATTGTAGGTAGTATAAAAGTTGGATCGAGCCGGATCAGACGACTATAGCATATAGCTCCCATAGGAACAATCGGAAAAATATATAAAAAAAATTCTATTGCAGGTAGTATATTAGTCGGATCGAGCAGGATCAGACGACTATAGCGTATAGCTTCCATAGGAACAATCGGAAAAATAAATAAAAAAAATTATAACTTTGGTGTTTTTTTTAATATAATATATTTAAATATAATAATAATATATTTAAATATTTTAAAATTACGGTTTCAATTTCATCAAAATCAATAAAAATATTAAAAAAAAAAATTTTAATTTTTTTTATTTTGTAATTTTTTTTAGAAATTCTTTATGATTAATTAATAATTTGACAATTCAGAATTACGCTTTTAATTTTATTAAAATCGGAAAACGATATCATATAGTTGCCATAGGAACTATCAAATAAGCTTCAAATAGCTTCAATGTAAACATACACGCATACACAAGTCAATCATAATTTTAATGTTTTCAAGAATATTTAATTTTTACAATAGCTGGAAGGGTATGATCTTCGGCTTGCCGAAGTTTGCTTCCTTTCTTGTTTTATCAATGACATTAGAAAACTTTTATTGTATGACCAGGTTAATGCACCAGTATTTTCTTCAGGATGAATACAATGCTTGTGACTGGTTTCCTATTTATCAAAGCCCTTCTTGTAGTAAATAAATTTGAATTTCATATTGTCAGTATTTCCTTCAATTTGGAAGAAAGTTAAAGTTATCCCAATTATTAAACCTAATAATGATTACAGGCCCATTTCCATTCTTCCCTTCCTGGCCAAATTCTCGAAAATTTAATGTCCTTAAAAATTCAGACTTTTCTTGAACTTAACTCCTTGCTTTTGCCAAAGCAATCTAGCTTCAGCAAAACAAGGAGTTGTATAAGTGCAAAAACAGACATCGTTGAAGACATTTGCTGCCAACTGGACAATAATTGTGCAACATTCTTATCTTTCCTTGACCACAGCAAAGCATTTGACTCGGTGAACCACAACATTTTTAGTAGTAAGCTAAAAATCTGTACAACTTTACAGATACTTCTGTGCACTTTATTTCTTCATATCTTACTGACAGACAACAGGCAGTGGTATCTATGTCCAGCTTTAGAGATTTAAGTAGGGGAGTTGCTCAGGGATCTGTCCTAGGACCTATATTGTTTTATATATATGTTAGTGATTTGTCTAGCGTATTATCGGGTTGTGAAGTCCATTTATATGCAGACGAAGTGGAAGTTTATGTTAGTAGTCCGATTAATCAAATTAATGTCTGTGTAAGTAAGAGTAATAATGTTTTGTGTCTGGTTTACAATTGGGCGAAAGACAACGGCTTAAGCATTAATCCATCCAAGTCAAAATTCATAGTAATTAGCAAGAAATCATTGGATACCAGATTCTTAGAGTTTGGTAATTAATAACATGCCTATAAAATATAAGGAGTATGCAACTAATCTAGGTATCACTTTTAGCAATAGCTTGTTGCGTCAGCTTTCGGCTTCAAAAGACTATCTGCCTCATCACATTAGGATGGGGTGAGATTTATGGGGTTGAGATTTTTGGTCACTGTGATACACGTGTATAACCTGAAACGACTTGACCATGTTTGGCACTTGACCATTAAACTTCTAGACCTAAACTTGACCACATAGATAGATTATAGGACTCGTATTTATTTCCATAATATTGTTATTTCTCAGCAACCTTCGTATCTTTTCAATAAGCTCATCCCTCGCAACATTCACAAAAACTCATAACCATATATGCCCAAGATTTAAATCGCTTTGTTCAAATAGACATTTTTTTATAAATGCTATACGCCTCTGGAACAGCCTACCACATAACTTAAAAATTATTAGGTGCGCAACTCAGTTTAAATGTAAAATTAAGGAACAATTAAAATAAAACAAAATATATTTAAAATTAAAAGTATAAAAACAAAAATATTTAATTAAACAAATAAACAGAAGTAAAATTAGTTGTATCAGAAAGATTAATGCAACATATTAATATTGTTTGCGCACTTGGCAATTGTATTTAAATCACTAGTTGTAGGGAGGGAGCGGGAGCCAATAAAGCTTTCGCACGTTCGCTCTTGCGAATTCGCCCCGTCTCTCGTCACCGTAGCATAAGTTAGGTTCTAAGAGAAATTATTGAAATATAATAGTTAGTGATCAATCGAACGTCATCGTAGCCACTCCTTTTCGTCGTGCTTTCGAAATAGTTTTTCACAAGTTCGCAAATTAACGTCGTCTCGAACTACTGCAGTCATAAGTTTTCGCGTTGTTAATACAAAACAGTATTAAATTTTCATGGTGACTCCGACGTGATAGCAGTAGAGTTCGCGAGTTGTTTTATTTTTTTTCGGTGAAAAACTATAAACATTAAAACAAAAACCAAAACCAATTTACTCGTGTCGGTTCGGTCAATAAATTAAATTCAACAATATTTCGTCGCTGGAATTTTTCTGCCGTTCCTTTAGTTGCCCCAGACGTTTCTGCGAATTAAAATAAAATAAAATTTGCATGTACTAACAACCAAAATTCTGCAATAAACATAATATATTTCGAATTATTTGTGAATCGCTTTGGCCCATAAACAAGCAAATAAAATACTCGTCGTCGACCCAATCAGAGCGAACTTAATTCCCCCAACTTTCGTCGTAGTGAGCACCAATTTAGGGTATAGGTAAAACAGCTGGAAAAAAGTGCAAATTGTGAAAAGTGTAGCTCTCAAAAATTAGTGGCATAACTTTCGCCGCAGTTTGTCTGAACATTTTCCTGCGCTTTGCAGAATTTTCCCGCTTTTTTCCAATTTTCCCGTGCTTTTCATAATTTTTGCGCGCATTTCGGCGTCAGGCTTATATATTCGTTGCGCTTAGTTATCGGTCAGTGTATCATTCTCCGTTATAAATACAAATTAACCCAATGGCAACTAAGGATATCGAAGAGCTTAAACACCAACGAGATGTTTGCATGAAAAGTATTAACCGAACTTATCGTCATTTAAAAGAAGCTAAGTTATCAGTAAATCCGGTCGAACTTGAGTGTCGATTAGAGATTCTAAATACGCACATTGAAAATGCTTCACTTTTGCAAAACCAAATAGAAGTGAAAGATACAAAAGATGCATACCGAGAAGAGTTGGAAAGGAGGTTCGTAATGACAAAGTCTGCTAATTTCAATTTTAAATCCAGCCAGCAAATCGCCCGCCTCAATGCCGTCTACCGATCGTTGCTCTCCCAACTTTTAGCGGAAAACACTCCGAATTTAAAAATTTTATAAGCCTTTTCGAAACTTTCGTTGACAAAGATGACACTTTACACGATATTGAAAAATTCAATCATTTAATTTCGTGTTTGGCTGGAGACGCTTTAGGAACAGTTAGGGCTTTTCAAGGCACTGCGGAAAATTATCCCAAAGCCCTTGCTAGCCTGAAGCGGGTGTACGATAATGATTGTATAATTTTTTTTGACAACACATCAACACTTTTTAATTTGCAAAAAATTCCCCAGCCTTCAGCTACAGCCTTGCGAGCCCTCATTGACACGGTCACAGCCTTGTATGACTCCTTGCTGTCTATTGGGGATGATAGAAGCATTACTAATGCTATTTTAATACATCTGGTAATGAGCAAGGTCGATGCAGGAACTAAAAGAAAATGGGAAGAACAGTTAGATTACACTTCGCTTCCACTTTGGAGCGAATGTGAGGCGGCCCTCAACAGGCGATACCAACACATGGTAGCGAAAGAGGCTTCCCAATCTAACCCTAAGAAGAATGGAATAGGAGTTTTTCGTTTGTCGCTGCCAGGAACGACTCTGTTCAATGCATGTATTGCAACTCAGCTGAACATCAGATTGGAAACTGCGCTTCCTTCGCAGCCCTAGCAGTTCAGCAAAGATTCGATTTCGCTAAAAGAGCACCCTTATGCATTAACTGCTTAAGAAAGGGCCACACGGTCAAAAAATGCAAATCGAACAGATGTAGAGTGTGCAACTCCTCACATCACACTTTGCTACACATATATTCCCCAAACACAAATCCCGCGTTGCCACCCCCTTCTCAGCCCACGCTCATGCAGGAGTCTCCATCCACGTTGCATGTTTTGCATGCGAATGCATCGAATCGAGTCATTCTTGCAACTGCTGTTGTGAGCGTTCAAACCAAAAGCGGCGAGTTTGTATTAGCTCGAGCGTTGCTCGACTCTGGTTCACAAATAAACTTTTTAACCGATGAGTTCGCTCAGAGGCTCAAAATTACAAGATAGGACGTGTGCATGAGCTTGCGAGACATTGGTGGAACTAATGCCCAAGCCACAAAAAAAATACACACGATTGTGAAGTCGCGAGTAGGGAACAGCCAATTGTCGTCCGATTTTTGGATTATGAAAAATATTTCTGGTTATCATCCGAATCAAGCGGTGAACACCAGCGGGTGGAGGGTGCCTGAAAATATTCAGTTGGCAAATCCATTCTTCTTCAAGCCCCAAAAAATAGATATGCTTATCGGCGCTGATACATTCTTTGATGTTTTATCTATTGGCCAGATAAGCCAGGGGCCTGAAATCCCCATCTTACAAAAGACAGTTCTCGGCTGGATAGTGTCAGGGAGATGTGCCTCTGAAAATAATAAAAACGCTGAAAAAATGGTACATCTCAGCTGCCAGGAGCAAGCGTTTGAGTCAATTGACACAACCATGCAGAAATTTTGGTCTGTGGAGGATTTGCCGCCCAAGGCTAAAGTCCATACTCCTGAGCAACAACTCTGTCAACAACACTTTGAGAAAAATACTCAAAGATTGTCGTCCGGTAGATTTTCGGTTCGGTTGCCGTTTAAATCTGACCCAAATACTCTTGGTTCGTCATACGAAGTTGCGAAACGCAGATTTTTGTCGCTAGAAAGGAAATTGTCAGAGGACCCTTCGCTGAAGAAGATGTATATTGAATTCATGGAGGAATATGTTTCACTGGGCCACATGTCCTCCACCAATGACAAAATTCCGAATACTCCGCACTATTTCATTCCGCACCAATGCGTTTTACGGCCACAAAGTACTTCAACTAATTTGAGAGTAGTTTTCGATGCATCGAACCGTACTTCTACGCAGGTAGCGTTGAATGACATCTTGATGGTAGGCCCAACTATTCAAGAGGAGCTGTAATCGACTCTGCTTTGGTTTAGATTGCATAAGTTTGCCCTTGCGGCCAACGTCAAAAAGATGTAACGCCAGGTGATGGTGGACGAAGCTGATCGAAACTTCCAGCTCATAGTATGGAGACGAGATCCTTCTGAGTCCCTGAAAATCTTTAAGTTAAACACCGTTACATATGGAACTTTGCCAGCACCCTTTTTGGCGATTCGGTGTTTAATGCGGGTAGGAGAGATGGCGCAAGCAACTCATCCAAAAGCCGTAAAAAAACGAAATATTTTGTCGGTGACTGCTCGACTTTTCGACCCACTTGGCCTCTTGTGTCCTTTGGTCACAAAGGCAAAGATATTGTTGGAGAAACTGTGGCTTTGTGGGAGCGACGCTTCTGCAGCTGCCTAAAATTAAGGTATCGCGATTCGTCAACACAGATCCACAAGTCCCGATTCAAATACATGGTTTCGATGACGCTTCCATGCGAGAGTATGGAGCGTGCATCTACGTTCGGACTCAAACTTCTGAAGGTTTGAAAGTGTCCTTATTGACCGCCAAATCGAAAGTAGCTGCCCTCAAGACGAAAACTTTGCCTCGCCTTGAGCTGTGTGCAGCTCACCTTTTAGCAGATCTCTATAATCGTGTCAGGCCATTGCTAAATTCTTCCATTGAGAATGTTTTCCTGTGGACAGGCTCCGAAATCACTTTACTCTGGATTAAAAGCCATCCCTCGTCGTTGTCGGTTTTTGTTTCGAACCGGGTTGCAGAAATTCAGGAGTGGTCGGAGAAAGCAATTTGAAGACACGTTCCCACGAAAGTCAACCCAGCAGACATAGTGTCCCGAGGATGTGACGTAGAGGAGCTTACAACGTCCATTTGGTTCGGTGGGCCTTCGTTCTTGCTAGACTCAGAATATAATTGGCCTGTAAATAAACATTTCGAACTGCCGGCTGTTGTAGTGTCGATGGAGCTACGCAAATCGGCAATAGCTCTCGTAGTCAGCCCATAGCCAAATTATGTGTTTCAGAAAATAGAGTCCTTTTCGTCGCACCTGAAGCTTCTGAGAGTGTTCGTGGGGGTTTTTCGTTTTATTCAAAGGTGCAGAAAGGTGTCAAGGGCCTTTGAAAAAAGTATTTCGCCAAGAGAACTGGATTTCGCTTTTTATAAAAAACAAATTAAATTAAATTAAAAATTAAAATTAAAATTCGGAAAAATAAACCGGTAGCAACGAATATTCAAAAGTTAAGCCCTTTTCTTCAGGAAAATAAATTACATTGGTGCTCCTCGACATTGCTACGGTTCGGTTATTGAATGCTCCTATCCCGTACGAAGCCAAATTCCCGTTGCTGTCTAAAAACTCACAGTTCGTCAGATCCTATGTGTCATACCTGTACGTTACGAACTGTCACGCTGGCCCACGAGCACTTGTAAGTCGTCTGCGCGAGAAAATCTGGCTAGTTAATGCTCAAGAAGTCTGCCGACGAACAGTTCGGTCGTGCATGCGCTGCTTTCGCTGTAGGCCGCAACTCTTGACGCAAATTATGGGAAACTTGCCAGCAGATAGACTTCGAGCTCTCCGTCCGTTCAATATTTGTGGCGTTGATTTTTGTGGTCTCTTCAGCACAACGTATCGTATCCGTGGTAAGCCACCGTACAAGTCGCATGTGACCGGAGAAGGTGTGGTGCGACAACGGCAGCAATTTCGTCGGCGCAGATCGCCACATGAGAGAGTTCCGAGCCCGTCTGGAGGAGCAGGGGGGCGGTATCGAAACATTCGCATCAAAAAAAGGATGCGAGTTTGCGTTCAAACCGCCCAGAGCACCGCACTTCGGCGGACTATGGGAGGCAGGTGTGAAGTCTGCAAAGCACCTGTTCCTTCGGACGGTAGGCCAAGACCTCTTGACCGCGGAGGAGCTCGGAACTCTGCTCACCAGCGTGGAGGCCGTGCTCAACTCCAGGCCCCTCGGAGCTCTAAGCAGCGACCCGAACGACGACGAGGCCCTGACCCCCGGGCATCTGCTCATCGGCGGCCCTCTTCTGGCCTTACCATCAGCGGCGCTCCCGGACCAGATCAGTCTGACCTGCTTGCGACGATGGCGAGGTGTCTCGTCTCTCAGGCACAGGTTTTGGCAGCGATGGTCCCGGGAGTACATCTCCATCCTCCAGCAGCGGTCCAAGTGGCACCAGGGGAAGCCCAACCTCATCGTGGGAGCGCTCGTGGCGTCGCAGAAGACAACCTTCCGCCCCAGCAGTGGAGGATTGGACGAGTGATACCGGTGCACGCCGGCGCCGATAGCAAGGTTCGCATGGCGGACGTCAAGACGCAGGACTGGACACCGACTGGCCCTGTTGCCCGTTCTGGGCTGAAGGACGTCGTCCATTCAGAGGGTCTTTGCGCACTTAGCGCTTGTATTTAAATCACTAGTTGTAGGGCGAGAGCGGGAGCCAATAAAGTTTTCGTCCGTCCGCTCTTGCGAATTCGCCCCGTCTCTCGCCACCGTAGCATAAGTTAGGTTCTAAGTGAAATTATAGAAATATAATAGTTAGTGAGTGCCATCGAACGTCATCGTAGCCACTCCTTTTCGTCGTGCTTTCGAAATAGTTTTTCACAAATTCGCAAATTAACGTCGTCTCGAACTACTGCAGTCACAAGTTTTAGCGTTGTTAATACAAAACAGTATTAAATTTTAACAATAATTATTAATAAATATTATCAATTTTGTTAGAACAAGACAGATTTTAAGTCATCAAACAAAATTTTATTATTTTCAACCCATTTCGACAAGTGCAATAAATATAAGCTTAACCTGCCATGTCCGTCTGTCCGTCAGTCTGTTCGCCGTTTCTAATAATAATGGTTAAATATTTCAGAATTATGGTTTAAATTTCATTAAAATCGGACGACTATATCTTATAAATCCAATGGAAGCAATGAAATTATACAAACAATTTTTTTTATGTAACTTTTTTATTTGGTAATTTTTTTTTAAATTCTTTTTGACTTATTTATTATTTGAGAGTTCAGAATTACGCTTTCCGTTTTATTAAAATCGGAAACGATATCATATAGCTGCCATAGGAACTATCGAATAATTAATCTGCAAGTCATCATAGCTTCAATGTTTTTAAACATATATGCAAGTAAGTTATAATTTTAATGTTTTCAATAATATTTAGTTTTTGCAATAGTTGCAAGGGTATAAGCTTGCTTCCTTTCTTGTATTTGATGATACGCAAAATTTTAATAAAGATATCCTGATGCTCTACTTTTGTGTCCTTTATAAGCCTAAAAATACGGAAGTGCTCATAGTTTAATGGAGTTCGTTGACTCGTGTTGTAAATTAAAAAACAACATTATATTTGATTTCATTAAAAAAGTTGAACGGAGTTTAAACCATGAACTGCAAATAAGAGTTATATTACTTACTTACTCTATATTACCTACTTACTCTTATCCAGAAAGTAATGAGAAATCATCGAACTTGGAAAACACAAATTCTTTTGATTATCGCTTAATAAGCGCAAAAACACTCATAGCCTGTAAATTTAATTTTGGGGCAAGAAGATCTCCTTAATCGGGAATGTGTTATAACAGAAGAAAGATCATTGATGAATAAGCAAATAGCAATGGGAACAAATGAATACCCTGAGGCACTTCAGATGTTACGTTAATCATATTGGAAACTCAGTTTTTAAAAGTAACCGTCTGATATGAGACATATCATACCGATGGTAAAGGACATGGAGGTACTGGCATTCTGATCAAGAAACGCATTAGGCATTGCCAAATGGCATCATTCGCAACAACTTATGTATATACAAGCAACATCAATACACATACCCAGCAAGCAAAGTTAGGAGCGCTCTTAATTGTCTGAAAAGAGCCTCGTTTCAGAGTGTTTTCTGAGTCGGCACACAAATAAGAGCGTTTTCGGAGCACATTTGGTGCTCTCTAAGCTTAGGCTCATAAAACGCTCTTATGTCTGAGCATATTCTGAACGATGGTAAGTAAAATCAAAGTAAAAATCGTGATTAAAATAACGGAATGCAGATTCTTGCGCTAAGAAAGATGATTTAAAGTGCACAAAATTACTTAATTTTAAATTTGATAAATTATAAATTATGAGTGTGCAAAGATCAAGTCGTAATGAATGTAAGAGAATATTAAGTGCCCTGAAGACCAGTAATCCACGTTGCTATGAGTCTCTGCCACCGGAGCTCGGCGAAGTGAAAGAACCAACATTGGATTCAGGGACTTATTTGGAGCAAAACCATATTGAAAACGATGGATACTTAAGTGATGAAAGTAACCTTTCTGAAGACTCTGAAGAGCATGAGATCAAATCCCTGCGCGAGGAATTATCAAACTGGGTAGTTGCATTCAATATATCGTGCTCTGCTTTAAATGAGCTTCTGCACATCCTGCGCCGTGTTTCACCTGATTTGCCATGCGATTCCAGAGCTTTGAAGAGAACACCTAAAGATGGTTATTGTGTCCCAATGGATGGCGGCGAGTATATACAGTATGGAATCGCAAATTGCCTGACAGATTTTTTTGAAAAATATACTTTTAAAGAAAAGACAATATTTATCAATATAAATATTGATGGCCTGCCCATATTTAAAAGCTCTAATACGCAGGCATGGCCGATATTAATAAATATTTATAAAACTTTCCCTGTATTGTAAGCTGGCGTTTTTTGTGGAGACAGCAAACCAAAAGATGTAAACGAATATCTTAATTTATTTATTTCTGAGCTTCGTTCTCTTATTTCCACTGGTTTTTATACCCTTGCAGAGGGTATTATAATTTCAGTCAGAAGTTTGCAACGCAGTGAAGGAGACATTTCCGACCCTTTAAAGTGTATATATTCTTGATCAGCATCACTAGGCGAGTCGATCTAGCCATGTCCGTCTGTCCATCTGTCCGTCTGTCCGTCCGTCTGTCCATCTGTCCGTCTGTTCGTCCGTCTGTCCGTCCGTCTGTCCGTCCGTTTCTACGCAAACTAGTCTCTCAGTTTTAAAGCTATCCGCATGAAATTTTCCCAAAAGTTGTCTTTCTATTGCAGGTAGTATATAAGTCGGAACGAGCCGGATCGGACGACTATAGCATATAGCTCCCATAGGAACAATCGGAAAAATAAATAAAAAAAAATTATAACTTTGCTGTTTTTTAATTTTTTTTTTAGTTCGTCGACATTTAGTGATGGTTGAATATTTCAGAACTACGGCTTAAATTTCATCAAAATCGGACGACTATATCATATAGCTCCCATAGAAATAATAAAAAAAAATATATAAAGTAACTATCTGCAAAGATAAGATCTGCAAATCATCATAGCTTCAATGTTTTTAAACAAATACATTCGCAAGTAAATCATAATTTTAATGTTTTCAAAAATATTTAATTCTTGCAATAGCTGCAAGGGCTTGCCGAAGTTTGCTTTCTTTCTTGTTTAATTTTTTTTTAGTTCGTCGACATTTAGCATTGGTTGAATATTTTAGAATTACGGTTTAAATTTCATCAAAATCGGACCACTATATCATATAGCTCCCATAGGAAAAATCTGAAAAAAATACAAAAAAAACTATAACTTTGCTGTTTCTTAACTTTTTTTTTGATTAGTTCTTCGACATATAGTAATGGTTAAATATTTCAGAATTGCAGTTTAAATTTCATCAAAATCGGACGACTATATCATATAGCTCCCATATGAACAATTAGAAAAAAAAATACAAAAAAATTATAACTTTGCTGTTTTTTAATTTTTTTTTAGTTCTTCGACATATTGTAATGAATTATGGTTAAAATTTCATCAAAATCGGACGACTATATCATATAGCTCCCATAGAAATAATAAAAATATATAAAGTAACTATCTAATAATTGATCTGCAAATCATCATAGCTTCAATGTCTTTAAACAAATACATTCGCAATCAAATCATAATTTTAATGTTTTCAAAAATATTTAATTCTTGCAATAGGTGCAAGGGTATATGAACTTCGGCATGCCGAAATTTGCTTTCTTGTTTTTTGTATAAATCGAATCATTTTATATCAAAAGTTTAGAGCCTTAATTTGCGACTCGCCTGCAAGAGCTTTCGATCTTGGAATTAAAAGTCACAGCGCCTATTTTGGTTGCCTCAAGTGCCATCAACGCGGTGAGAACTTTGAAAGAAGAATAATATACAAACTTCAAGACAGTTTACCAAGAACAGACGATCAATTTAGAAATAGAGCATCACAATATCATTCCTTCTCCAATTAAAATTGAAGAGCTTCCATTAGATATAGTGCGTCAATTCCCATTTGATTATATGTGTCGGATCTTAAGTTTTGTTTTTGTGGTATTACGCTATTAAAATAAGAATTAATATGAAATGCTGACTTACTTGGAAATCCACTTTTACTTAGAATTTGTTATGAATGCCACTCGTTGCTTTTTATTCCTCCCTTTGCATTCCTTTCTTTATATGAGTTTCTGTGTGTAAGTGTTGCGTTGAGCCTAACGGATTTCTGTTATGTGCAGTCTCGGTGTGACATGGTACGAGTAAAAGAGACGGCCATATGGTATTTGGCAAAGTATGTGAACAAGAGGACGTTGACCAATTTGAGCTGTATAAAAGGGAGTTCTGATGGATAGATCGGGCAGTCTCGATCGAGGTGCGGTACCAAAAGGTTACGAAATGTCACAGCCGAGAAAGCGCACGGCTCACAACGCCCCAGAATTCATTGAGGAACTCGATGTTCCGACATATGCATACAGTTTACTTAGGAGTTATGAAAAGTATGCTGAAAGGATGGATTAAAATAAGAGGAAAGGATTACTCCCTTTCAAGAAAAAAAAATGATTATTTCAACAACAAGTTTATGTCTTTAAAGGCAGATATTTGTAAGGAGTTTGCCAGAAAACCGAGGAGTATTTTTAATATGGATAGGTGGAAAGCCGTTGGACTTAGGCAATGCCTACTTTATACAGGACCATTAGTTTTGAGAGGTGTTTTAACAGAAAGCAGATATGAAAATATTTATTCAACTTAGCGTTGCAATTAGAATTCTCCTAAGTAACAAATATTGCTTGACTAAAAATGTATGTGCTAAAGAACTAATTTGTAGTTTTATAAGTAAATTACCAGAGCTTTTTGACGAGCCATTTCTGAAGTATAATGTATATTGCCTGTCGCATTTGGCAGAAGAATGTATATTTTACAAAGATAATCTATATTCCATTATTGCTTTTAAAATGAAAGTTATTTATACAAAGTAAAGCAAATGGTAAGAAAAGGATCTCAAGTTGCTACGCAAATATATATTCGCCTTGTTGGGCAAAGCATCAATACATTATCAATTGGAGAGAGCGCTACAAAAATTGTAAAAAGATGTCAAGGAGGAAACATTCTGTCAATAAGAAATACATATGAAAGTTAAGGCCGGACATGGCCGGGGGGGTACGAAGTTACCCTGAACTACCTTATGGTAACGTTGATCAGCTGCATCTCACTCGCTCACTCGTTATTTTGGTTTTTAAGAAATTCAACAACTTTACTTTTGGATTACGTTATAAGTTTATTGTTACAGTCTAATATTGTGTCCGCACAGTACTGCGGTGGTTGCAGAAGTGCGCTCTTAAATACTAGTGGGTTTGCCTCTTAACCAACTCCGGTCCTCCGGCGTCAGCATGCCGTTGGCAGACGTGAAAGTACGGTAGCAGACGGCAGCGGTTTTGGTTGGTCCGTTTGTTGCGCTCTGGATGCGAGCGCTGCACTTTATCTAGCGCAGTGGTAAGGGTGGCGGCTGTTGAGCTGAGACAGCTAATGGGCGGTCAACAGTCTACCGCTTGCTTGTTGCTGCCGCTGCTCTTCTGCCACTGACGTTCTGGCGCTGCCCCTATTGTTCTGGCGCTGCCGCTCTGTCTTCATCGTCGCGTCGCTGCCGCTGGGTCCGATGGGTCGAATGAGAAGGGTCGTCGTCGGGTATCGTGGATGGCGAGCGGGGGCGAAGTGAAGGGGGCGCTAGCCGGTGTTAACTCCTCCCAACTACAAGATCTGTGTCCCACAGATCCTTAAGCCTTTGTCGGTTCGAGGTTCGCAGGTGGGTCCCGCAGCATCGGGATCCCTTTGGTTGATGTTATCTTTCTCCAAACAACGTAGATTTCTACTATGATGGATACTGTTATGATTATTTCTGCGAAGAAGGATATTAAAATTTCATTAGACATAGTTGATTATTTTTTCAGGTTCTCCATGCTGACGTCATACACGTATTTCAATGATAATTCGTAACCCGTTGTCGTTATTTGGGTCAAGACCGCTGGCATTGCCATCAAGTGCGTTGACGAATAACTGATGTAATTCCGGTCACCGATTGTGACCGTTTCATTGTCAAATTGTACGACTTAAGAGCCTTCCAGGTGGTGTTCCTTTTTTGGAGTGGATACTGTACCATTGAAGTTCGTCAGGAAGATTGTGCCGTCATCGATGAGTTCCACCGTTTGTTGATTTGTCCTAAAATAGTCGTATGCAGCTTGACTTCCTTTAAGAAGTCTTGGTATGCAACTATCCTCCTCCAGTTTGTATAGGTCCCTTTCTCGGCAGACAGTTTTATTGCCGATGGATAATCAATTTCCAAGAAGGGCGTATGTTTCGACCTTATTCATGGCCAGTTTGTTGTACTTCAGCACAACCTGTTTACCGTCGGATACCGTTGGGTAAATTAGCATCAATCCGTATTTTTGGTCCACTACGGAAGGCTTTCTACCTCTGTAAAAATTTCGTCTAATTCCTCGTGGTCCAATAGATTCGTGTTGACCATGTCAGTCTTTGCCAGTTGGCTGGCTGTTAGTATTTCACTGACTTGGTCCGCTATTATTATTTCCTTGTGGAGTACGGCGGTTGTTACATGGAAATCGCCGTCTATTGCTTTGACTCTTCCAATGACGTCGTTTAATCTCTGGAGTGATTCGTGTGTCGAGTCAAAGAGTTTTGTATTTATCTGGATCTGCTGGTTATTGTTCCTGGTTATGTCGTCTTCTGTTTTTAAGATCGCGTTCCAGTCAGACCTATCCGGTGACCCTGCTACCCATTTCCAGTCTGTTAGTGTTGTAAAAAATGTTCCTGTGTTTTTCTTATATGTCTAAATTGGTTTTGTGTTTTTATTGTGTTTTTTTGCTGTTATATGTCTAGATTTTTTTGTGTTTTAATTTTGGTTCCTTTATTTTTATATGTCTAAATTTGTTTGTGTTTTAGTTTTATTTTTATATGTCTAGATTAATTTTTTTTCTTTTTATATGTTTTTTTATGTTAACATTTTATGGTATTTTGGTGTGGTCATTGTGTAATTATTTTTGAGCTTGTGAAACGTTTAATACATATTACCCCTTTATTATCGAAGTGATATTTAATAGTTGGAAAATTTCAGGGATATCCTGTTACCAGCCCATTGCTAACGGCGGCAGTGCTATTAGTGTTTCTATTGTCCATAAATTAACTTCTCAAGTGGAACTTATGGAAGATTTTTTTTCGACCTTGTCTTAACAGTGACCCTTCTATCGACTTGAACCTCTTGTGCCTTGAACCGCTTGTTTTCCTTAGATTATATGCAATTATTATTGCAATTTCGCCCCATCCCTGGTCTCGTATTCTATGTACCGAACGCTTGAGAGGCATCGGTCATAAAATTTTGACCTTCCTCGTTGATGGGTCCTAATTCCTCCACATGAGAATCTGGTTCTACTCCCTGAGATGAGTCTCCAAATTTGCCTGTATTATTTTGGTTGTCATTACGATTGTAATAGAGGTCATCTTGTGATTCCTGGTGATATTCGGTCGGGGCGAGGTACGTTGGTGGTGCCGATGCAATGTGGTAAAGCCTTTGGGCCTTACGAAATGGGTTTACATTGGAGTTGGTACTTGGGCTCTGTTTGATGCCACCTGCCTCTCCCTGGCGCGAGTTGAAGCTGCCCCTATAGGTTTGGCCTGATTGGTTAGGCTCATGCTTAACTGCCGATCTGGCCCCCTGAAACCTGAGTGATCCGTGGCTGTCTCCACCTTGGGCATAATTGTACGCGGAACCAGTTTGCACCCTATGGCTGAATTGATGGGTTGGGGGAACAACTCTTTGAGAATTTGGTGGTCGGTAATTCTGATAACTTTGGTAATTAGTGTTGGGAGTTTGTCTGAAAGTTGGAAAGCTTGCTGTAGATTCCTTGATTGCATTTTTTTCAGCTCTAAGCTGATGGAGTACGCTTCATGGACGTCCTTGGGTTTGCGTACAGCTAGCAACCTAGAAGCGTCGCCACTCAACCCCCTTATGAATGCGTTCAATGCCTTGTCTCTTTGACCCGCAAGGAGAGCATTCGTGGTTTCTACTGAATAGTTCATACCCCTTATGCGATTCATAATGAGCGAAACGTGATTGCTTACTCGTAAGTAAAAATTCTGTAACTTTTGGTTGCCTTGGGTCATTTTAGTTAATTCGTACTCTAACGTACCTAAATCTCGTTTATTCGTGTACCGTAGAGCTATAATACGTTTGACTTCCGACCAGTCGTCATCTCGTACGTTGTACGCGTTGAGCGCCAAGTCGGCGTTACCCCTAATTTTCTGCCTGATCTGAATGAGAACGGACCTATACAAAGGTCTTTCCTTAATG
The DNA here is from genome assembly GCF_018152505.1 of Drosophila elegans. Lineage (NCBI taxonomy): Eukaryota > Metazoa > Arthropoda > Insecta > Diptera > Drosophilidae > Drosophila > Drosophila elegans. The sequence goes on along the minus strand of NW_024545578.1, from coordinate 27,793,782 downwards.
ACTTCGTAGTCATCCACAATAGACTGGACCCTATTCAGCCAAGAGACGTTTTCTCGGGGTCTCCTTCAAATGTTACTAATTCCTTTACACAATCCGGTATTACTGCTGATTCCTTAAGTTCGTATTCAGTGCGTGGGTGCGTTAGTAGTAGCGGTATTTCCACCACCGGGTTACTTTTCTCGAAATCGGATTCGAGAGTATCTATTCTATTCCCTACATTCTTAGCCTCGTTCTTCATCTCTGCCATTTGGGCAGTCAAGATTGTCATGGAGGCATCAGGGCGTTTTAATACTTCTTTCATTTCCTCCATTTATTTGATTTTTGCTAAGTAAAAAAATGTTCCTTTGGTCAGGCCGAGTATTTTATTTTTAAAAAGAGTGAAAAAAATTAAATGTAGATGGGCCTAACGGATAACAGTTTGTCTCCTTACTATTTTTATATTTTTTTATTCAGGGGAAATTGTTTTATTTAAACGTTTCACTCACCCGTTGGTTTCCTTCTCGCTTCGCAAAAATCTTTGGGTGTTTTTTTTTTGATTTGTGTGTTTTTGGCCGTTTTCTTGTAGTCTTGTGGTGTTCCTACAGAGTTCTGAAATAAAATTTTTTTTTTTAGTATTTTGTTTTCGATTGGTGAAAAATTCGTATAGGTTTGAAAGATTTTTTCTTCTTGGGACGTTGTGCGTTAATACTTGTGTGAGTTTTTGTTGGTGCGGTTATTGGGTTCTGGGCGCGGTTATCCGTATTTGTCCGTTCTGGCGTTTCGCCTACTAAGGTACGGTTGCCACACAATCTACTGGGCAGCCCTTTTTGGATGCATTCCACATTCGTGAGCCTTTCCAGCAGATTGCCACACACCACTTTTTATTTTATTATTTTGATTTTATTATCACCTTCGGCTTTTTCCTAGTTTGAAACCAAAAACAACACTAAAAAAGAATTGGAAGAAAATGTTCCCAATTATTTTCCAGTGCTAACTCCTATTTCAGTCAAAAATAATTATTTTTATTATATTTTGTTGTTGCCAAAGCTTTTTCTTCTCTTTTAATAATGCAATTTTTGCGCTTGCGATTTAGCTACCCACTTAAGTGGACTTAACGCCGCAGCGGGTTATTGCTTCTTTTGTTTTATACACAGTATTTTTTGTGCCCGCGAATACGCCACACTGAGAGGTGCGTGGACATATCGCCGCGGCAGGTTCACTGTTTTATTATTTTATTACAACTTTTTTTGCGGTCGTGGGGAATGCCAGCTGCGAAAGGCAGCATCCCCCCCGCAGTGGGTAGTTAGTTGTATTACACACATTTTTATGCACTCTCACACACACAACGCCGTATTTAATAATGTTTACCCTTTTTGGGTTTTTCATTTTTAAAAACATTTTTTATTTGATCTTTGTTTCATTCTTTTTAAATAATTTTTTCCCATTGTTGGGTTTTTCATTTTTAAAAACTTTTTTTAATTCATCTTCGTTTCATTCTTTTTAAATAATTTTTTCCCATTTTTGGGTTTTTCATTTTTAAAAACATTTTTTAATTCATCTTCGTTTCATTCTTTTTAAATAATTTTTTCCCATTTTTGGGTTTTTCATTTTTAATTAACAGGGTACCGGTAACTTTTTAATCTTAATTTTTTGTATATTTTTTGCTGGGGGGTACCCTTCTTCTTTATTTTTTCACATTTTTATTCTCTTTGATTTTTGTCGAGGGGTGCCCGCAAAAATTTGGGTTCCACTTTCGCGAGAAAGTGGAATCTGTTCGGGCGCCAGTTAAGGCCGGACATGGCCGGGGGGTACGAAGCTACACTATACTACCTTATGGTAACGTTGATCAGCTGCATCTCACTCGCTCACTCGTTATTTTGGTTTTTAAGAAATTCAACAACTTTACTTTTGGATTACGTTATAAGTTTATTTTTACAGTCTAATATTGTGTACACACAGTACTGCGGTGGTTACAGAAGTGCGCTCTTAAATACTAGTGGGTTGGCCCCTTAATCAACTCCGGTCCTCCGGCGTCAGCATGCCGTTGGCAGACGCGGAAGTACGGTAGCCGACGGCAGCGGTTTTGGTTGGTCCGCTTGTTGCGCTCCGGATGCGAGCGCTGCACTTTATCTAGCGCAGTGGTAGGGGTGACGGCTGTTGAGCTGAGACAGCTAGTGGGCGGTCAACAGTCTTCCGCTTGCTTTTTGCTGCCGTTGCTCATTTGCCGCTGACGTTCTGGCGCTGCCGCCATCGTGGGTGAAGGGAAGGGGGCGCTAGCCGGTGTTAACTTTTATGACCATAAATGCTCCAGACCATATTTACATTGTGGATTCCAGAGTTTATAGAATTGATCGATTTTTTGAAGAAAACAATGAAGTGATTGTGAAATCAAATGAAATTTTATTTAACGAAGATCTGTTCACTTTGCCTTTAAAATCAAGCCTTGTAGGCATAAAATATTCCCAAGCCCTTCTTCTTAACGACATACCGACATTTCATAAAGTAACATACGTCACCAAAAAGGCCATTATTTTTAATATTTCGTCTCCAGCTTGTATCGTTGTCATTCCCAGCATACACAATGAATACTTTACCGAGCAATTTTTAAACTGAAACGAAACGGAATCAGAGAGAACGACAACTTCGACAAATACAGTCGATAAGTCCAACGTTTCCTACACAAACGTTTCCGTAACTTCTAACTTTGAATATCCTTCTACCTCAAGCGGGTGTAGAAGGTAGATAATAATATATACTTTGCAATTTACGAACAACACCAAGATATATTTTTATAGATCTCAAGGAACGCTTAGTTAAATTGGAAGCTGAAAACAAAGATTTAAACTCGCTTACAAACGGAAGTGATAGGAGACAGAAATGATAAACTATAACATATTCGATCCTGCTAAATTTCTTCGCACAATGCGGAAAAAAGTGTTTACGGATGAAATTGCTACTAAGTATTCGTGGAAGGGGACCACCAAAATCTATGTCCTAATTACAACAGCAGTTAGAAGTAAATATTACATTTTAAAATTTTGACGTTAATCAATTTTAATATATTTATTGAATTCTTTATTTTATTACTCTTTTTTAGGTGCTTTCAATCAAAAATTTGCTGTCGACGAGAAGCAATTCTCATTAATATGCAGCAAATGGTTCCAAACTGCCAACGACAGAATTAAATATTATAAGAAAACAGACAAAAAAGTAAAACAAAATATATATAAATTTATTTTCATAATTTAAATTTAAAAATTAATGTTTAAGTTTCACATATATCATAATTCAAAACATGTCACTGTGAGTTCGACATTTAATCTTTTTTTATCATCTTGAACATATGTTTTTTTTTAAATTGTTATTACTAAGTATCTTGTTGATTTTTGAGTAAAATAAATATTAATTATAAAAAGTGTAAAAATTTATATTTTTCAATTCTTGTTCAATCGAAAAAGAGTTTGAAAAGAGTCTTTTTAGTAGAAATTTAAATGCCTAAAATGTTACTTTTTTGTGCCTTTTCTGAGGGTTTTCTATGCTTCCATCGCAGGGTGAAAGCACTTATTTCTGTGTCAGAAAAGAGTCTGATCGGACTCAGAAATCTGCCTCTTAAAGTGCGACCGTTTTCAAAGAAAAACACTCTTTCCGGACACTTTTTTGCATATTTTATGACTGTAAATGCTCAGAAAAAAGCAACAGAAAACCGTTAGAAAACGCTCAAATTGCTTGCTGGGTAGACATTCAATACACATAGACATCCGCATCATAGTGATATCATCGCAGTTGGGATATAAGTTTAAAAGCTGAATATGAGATAATTATCTCGAATCAGCTGCTCCTTAACATAGATAAGAGCTTCTGAATCAATGCCGACAAATTTCAAATTTAGTTGGTTCTTGGTCTCTCTCCATTACGCCCCTATTTTCCTAAGGACCGTAAACTTCTTGCGCTCGTTATCCAGATTAATAAGAGAGGTGGAGTGAGATGCAATGAAAAGCTGAGCTGGTTGAACAGAGTTCTAAGTTTTCTTCCTTCCATTTACGGCACGCCATGCATACCAAGGTCAGCTCAAATATTTGTCATGCTTTTGTGCGAAAAGTTTTGCCTCTACGCTACCCACACTCTCCTTCATTGCACGCATATACGCAATCTCCCGGTGCAAGTTGTTTACCCGCTTGTTTTACAGCCGTTCGCGTTGCGCGCGTAGATCAGATACTTTGACCTCCACGCTGAGTACCCTTTCTCCCGTCCGTTTTATCTCATCCTCGATTCCGTCCAAGCGCTCCGTAAGGCTGCTGAGGATGCGAGTCTCCGCCTCCCGAACCAGGGTGGCAATTTTATTGGTGTGCTACTGCAGGCTTTCCCGTAGTGATGTAGACATCAAATCGGAGTGTTCCTGAAGGCGTACGGTGGGTCCCAGCATTGTTGCGGGGTCGCACGTTCGCCGTCGAAGCAGAATACATTATGGATTCTGTTTATCTTTCGCATTTTCCAATTCACTTCTTTCTCAGCTTGTTTATCGTTTTCGATGTGTAGTTGTTGTTGTAAGATGGCGGTTATACTTTGCCAATAAGAATTTAAGTTTTGTTTTAAAGAAAGTGGCCATAAGTGAAGTTTTAAATAATTATTCCAAGTACTTATCTATCGAATGGTACATAAAAAGCCGACATTCAAAAAGTTTTAGCTGTTTGTTGATATAATTCAATATGTTCAACAATAATTCATAACTTTCTCCTATTAACTATATCGATATATATAGTATATCGATACTTCCGATATACTGAAATAATAGATTCATTATTAGTTTTACCTCAGTTAATGGCTAGTTTAATAGTACATTTATTTTGTTTTTCATTAAATACCAAGCACAAAAGATGCCAAAAACAGTGCTGTCAATCCAATGCCGAGAGATCTTTGGGCGGGCGCCGAAAAGTTAAAATCTTATAGGGTTTATGCATTTCTGTTGAGATCTCCAATGGACATTATCTTGGTTACGTACACTAATTCGCTTGACTTCGGCCGATTTTAATAAATTTTTATGAAGTGTACTGGTTTGCTATAGATATATGTATATGCTTTGAGTTCCTTTATTCGTTAATTTTCGCTTATTTTTTCGGAATTCACCCGAATTACTTGTCCGCAGGTTTTGCCATCCTTCTTTTATAATTTTAATTTGGTTTGGTTTTACAGTTGTATGTAAATTCACAACAAAGAAAACTAAAAGAGCTTAACTCTAATGGTCTAAAATTAGAGGTTCTTAACCAACTGGCGAATTTAACATTTGACAATACATAGGTTACAACAGAATTGATTTTGGACACTTTATTCGACTTAGTGCTCTTTGTAGTAAACTCAGCGTTACCGATCTGGTCTGAAGCGCTGGATTCTAAATGGCCAAAATAAGGAAACTGCTGTCCTAAGCACGTCCGTTTGGTCCGGTGGTTGGATGGAAAATATGGAGCTGGCGGATATAACTAACCCCGCTACGGAAACAGTCTCGCGTGTTTTTTCTGACATTACCCTTTTCATTAATGCTTAATATTAAGCCATCCCTGATGGAAAAACACTACCTAAAAAATTATGTTTTAATTTAAATTTATAATATATTTTGTTTTCCCCAATCGGTGCATACCCTAACGCTGAGTGCTATTTTGGAGACTTAGCCGTCTCACGGTCCCTATCATTGAAACTTACGGTCGTGTTTCCAGTTTGTTTTTTTTTTAAGTCAAGCGCCATTACACCAACTTTACAATGTCTTTACATATCAACGCATATATTGTGCTCTGTGCTTTATCCATTTTGCACCCTTTGAAAATTTGGATTTCATTTTATAAAAATTTAAAAAAATAGTGAAAAATTCTACAGAAATTTGTTCATATAGCTCTGGCATTTCAAGATTTCAAAAATCCTTTTTTAATAATAAATAACTATTGCCTTTAACGTCGTCTTAGTGCATGTTATATAGAATATAGTATTTTTTTGTATAGCTGAAAGGGTTAACAAGCTTCGGCTTGCCGAAGATTTCTTTCTTTCTTGTTGTAAATAAAACTCACATACGCTGGTTTATGTTCTTAATATTATTTTCAGAAAAACAATGCATAATTTTTTGATATCAAACTATCTTTCAAAGGAAATTTTGAACTTAAAGAATATTATAAAAAATGAAAACCTAAGAAAAAGATTTAAAAGAGCGCAAAAGGATATACATATCGAAGAGAAATCAAAATTTTCCATTCCAAACTCTACTGACGACTACATTGAAATGTTATTGCTTAACGGTTCTTCGCAGTACAAACCATGGCTAAACAGGTACTAAGTTTAAATTAGAATAAAACTGTGCAACAAGTCTAGCTCGATGAAAAAATACATTGGTGCGACTATAAAGGTCTGACAATTTCTCCATCACCCTCAGTTATTGAGAAAATGGACCTCAGCCAAAAAGCTCGATTTTGAGAGTACTTTGACTATGATAGTATTTATAAGTTAAGATATCGAGCATACAACTAGTTATCGTTTTTGCTTGCAATTGCCTCCGTACTTTTATTTTCCCTAAACTGCTAAAACTATTGTATTTACAATTACCAATATTAAGGATGGTCATATTTAGATGATAAATATCAAACTTACGTAGTCGTAACTTGTGTGTTTTAAATCATTTATATCGATTAATTTATTTTTACTGTATGTTTAATTATTGGTGTACCTCACAGGTTCGAAACAAATTAGGGTATTTCTTTTATCTCACCTATATATGACAATAATAGTTTCCCTTTGTTTTTCTTGATAAATACTGTGATGAGCAACCAAAATATTGTAGAGAGTCTCTTCCGCGTGGTCCTGCTACTGCTACAGAAAGACGAGCGGATACTTTTTTTTGTTGGGTGTTGTGGCCCTCACTACTGAAAGTTTTCCCGCCTTAACTCCAACATGCAAACAACAGTGGTTATTTCTTTATACCTTAATTTCTTAGGGTCAAAACGCGGTTGACGTTTGCCCTCCGAAGGAAGAGAATTAAGATAAAGGGGAAGTGATACTATTCGTAACTATTACGTTCTTTACAACGTTGCCTTTTTGTTCGAATATCGAAAGCTCACTGATAGGGTTTTTGTAGATCTAATGACTTTCGTTACTTTACCTCCTTCTCAGAATCGAACCAAACGCACATTTCAACGACGCTGACCCAATTATTTCAACCGATATTCCAATAGCTAAAAATTCGCTTAATACATTCAATAAGCAAGTCTTGTTTAGAACCGATCAGACACCCGCTTTAAAAATAAGACACGGAAGTGTGTCACAGAAGCATTTTATTCCACTGATTTTTCAAAAAGAAGTTTAGAACCAAACAAGACCTTGGCCGTTTATTCGACGGATGACAGTTTCAAAGCCTAATTAAAATATTTTGTAGACTCGCAACCCTGACAAAATTAACAGTATAAAAACAGTACAACAAAGAACTCCATGCTACATCATTCCAACAATCGAGTTGTAACTCGACGGTTGAACATCTACACTCCACCCAGACACAGATCTACAGATATGTCTTAAGTAAAAGAAAATAATTACTACTTACCCTAGACCACGACGAGATACTTGCGAAGCTATTATAACAAATAATGACGCAATCCATTAAAGCACCAACCGAATGCCTTTCCAGCTTTTTATAACTGAACATACATAACCCACATCAAATTAAAATTATTTCAAAGAACACTTTACCTTACTATCCAGAAGCTTATGGAAGATACGCCTAAAAAACGAATAGAGTGACTGAACGAATCATGAACAGACCCTTTGGACCTCTCAAAAAACAGAAGAAACAACATGACACCACGCTTTAGTAAGCACAAAGCTTTAAAAGACACGGGAGTAACACTCCACACTATTAGGACGCAAAAACAACATAAATAGAAAATTAGAAAACTCACAAAACCACTAAACGGCATTTAGTCTTGCATTAAAGACTCAAAAAATGCACAGCTACAATACAATTTTCCAGGTTAACCCTAGGGAACAATGACTAACAATAGACAATTAAGACAAGGCCCAACTGTTATGTATAAGCAAAATATATTCTCGCTGCCTCGCACATCCAAAACATTTCTTCGTTCTATAGCACACACATGTATATGTAGGAGATAGGGGGTCTAGTTCGTCTGCAATTGAATTTCGCCTAACGCCTCCTGCCACGAACGCTCGCTAGTCTCCAGCGCCGTTAACATGCCTTTGAGAACACTCATCACCCGCTCTACCTGCCCATTTGCTCTGCTTGCACCTGTCGCTATCACATGTAAATCTATTTTATTCGTGGAACAAAACTTACGAAACTCGCTACTTGTGAAGCATCTTCCCTGATCAGCTATAATCCTGCTGGGAATACCAAATATCGATATCGCGGACTTCACAGACTGTATGCAGCTTGCAGTATCTAAATTCCATGTATGGTACAAGTAGACAAACTTTGTGAATGCGTCGATTTGAACAATGATATATTCCTTCTCGTCCTTTTTTCCACTTAATTTACCACTTATGTCGATATGTAAAGTATGCCACGGTATCTCGACTTTGGGTATGGGGTGCAATTCTAATTGTGTTTTACCTGACGCTGACTTCGACAATTTACACGTCACGCAATTTTCAACAAACTTTCGAACATATTTCGACATGTTCTCAAACCAGTATTGCTCGTAGACCTTATCTAGAGTTTTTTGCCAGCCTAAATGCATTATAGCTTCGTGAATGTAATTAATAACAGACCATCTGAACGCCCTCGGAACAACGGGCAAACATCGAGTCTTGCCATTTCTTTGAATATTGCGATGCAACAAACTTTTTCGAATTTCGTAGGTGTTTGCTAGCTCTTTCTGCATTTCTTCACTATTCAATTCGGTCATAATTCTGGATATATTTTGATCACGCTGCTGTTCAGATACAAGCCAGTTGTGAGTGATAGTTGCCAAGTCAACTCGTACTTCCACAACTTTGCTTGCATTTGCCTGTGCAACAACTTCGACGGGATTTCTTGATAAGCAATCAACATGAGCCATTTGGCTCCCCTTTCTGTACTCTACCTGAAATTCGAAGGGCTGCATGAATGACCACCATCGATGCACCCGCGGGGTTAATGCTGCTTTTTAAACGGTGAATTTTCTACCGCTTAGGTAATGCCGGAAGTGTTTGATAGCATTATACACCGCCAATGTTTCGAGCTCGTATGAGTGGTATTTGGATTCTGCCAACGTGGTGCATTTACTGTAGGATTCGACTACTCTACGCTTGCCATCCACCTTGTGTATTAACATAGCGCCATACCCATTAGCGCTTGCATCCGTGTGCAATTCGACTGGAAACTTGGGATCGAATATAATCAACACAGGGTCACTAGTTAGCACCTTAATGATTTTTTGACGAATTTCTTCATGCTGCTCTTTCCATTCGAATGCATTTGACTTTGAAGTTAATTGATATAGCGGCTTCATTACTTCTGAAAATCTAGGTACGAATTGCCTGAAATAGGATGATAATCCTATGAACTGTCTAATCTGTGTGACTGAAGCTGGTTTAGGTAGTTGAGTTATTGCTTGAATTTTTCGAGGGTTGGGTTTTAGCTCACCGTCCCTAATTAGAAAACCTAAGTATTCTATCTCTGTGTACAGAAACTGACATTTCTTTACATTGAAAGAAAACCCCGACTTTGATAACACGCTCAACACTGCCTCTAACCTTTCGAATGCTTCATCTGTGGAATTTGATACAATTAGAACATCATCGATATAGACTACTGCATATGTATTGACTAAATCCCCCAAGGCTCGAACTATGGCGCGCTGAAAGACCGATGAGGCGTTCTTCAGTCCAAACGGCATTGCTAGAAATTCGTATTGACTCCTCGGAGTCACGAATGCAGTTCTTTCAACGGAATCGGGGTGAAAAGGCACCTGGTAAAAGCCACTGGCTATGTCTAAGCTAGAAAAATATTTTCCACCTCGCAGGCGATCAATCTGGTCTGCGATTAATGGTAAGGGGTACGTATCTGACACAGTGTTAGCGTTTAATTCACGATGCATAGTCTGTCACGCCCGTCTTTCTTTTTGACTAGTAACTTTGGGCTAGCGAACGGAGAACTGCTAGGTCGTATTACATTTGCTTCTAACATTTGCTGAATTTTGTCCCTAACTATCTGCTTCTCGTTTTCGCTAAGGCGATACGGTCGCTTTTTTACCATTTTGTTTCTATCCAACAAACGGATTTCCAATGAACCTGTAGTCACACGCCTACTTGGGATACCATCTATGAAGAACATGGAATATTTGGTCAATATGTCGTTTAGCTTTGACTTATCACTATCAATTAAATCTATATTAACATTATTTTTATAGTCAATCTTATTTAATGTGTTATCGTCAATTACCGATAATACCGTTTGAGTTCTATAAATATCAAATTTATTACTTTCTAACATTACTCCAAAGCCAAGTTGAAAAATGTCTTGTCCAATTATCATATCATATTTGAGACACTTATTATCTACTACGTGGAACAACAATTCGAAATTAAATTCTGAAATTTGTACGGTAGACAGAATTTGCATAGTGCTCTTGACAATATTGTCGCCAATGCCTCTTAAAACTACCAAGTTATGACATCTTTTGCCGCCTAGCTTCTCGCCTGTTGTTTCTTTCACCAACGAGCATTCGGAACCCGAATCAAAGAAAAATGGAAACCGCTCACCGAATTGTATTGCAGTTCCGTTAGGCTGAAGAATCGCGCACATGTCTACTCTTCTCTCGCTGCTTTTACTCGCTGCTGCTGGTACCTTCGTGCACACTGATGCGATGTGTCCAACGTTGCCGCACTTAAAACATGTCTCTCTCTCATCATCGTTGATCTGCCGTTGCTATGGCCTGCTCTTGTCTCGTTCCTCTCTTCTGCTTTCCTCCTGCGACACTCTATTGCTTTGTGCCCCAGCTTTCCACAGCTATGGCATCTAATCGGCGTTTGCATTTTAAACCTCTTCTTCTCGGGGCCCATGTCCATTCCAGAGAATTCTGAATTTCTGACGAACGAATGCGCTTTGAGTTGTTGTTGTAACTCCGCTCTTGTCTTTATGTTTGTTGTAAACACTAATCGCTGCAGTCTGGAATCAATTTGCGACGAATGTGCCAGAACCAACGATATAGCAATTTCTTCGTGTGTCATCGCTTTCCACTTGGTTAATAAAGATGTAACCATTCGGCTGGAGTATACTGATAGGCATTCGTTGGGGCTTGGGCGTCCCTTCAGCATGTTTAGCAATAATGCCGCCGGCGTCTCGTTGCCTTCATAGCGCTCCATGAACAATACCTTGAATTCCGCCCAGCTCATTCCGGCGAATCATATTTGTGATAGCCACTGCGATGCACTACCGAGCAACGACTTGCTGAGCGTCATTACCAAAGATGCACCTTCTTGCGGATGTTCACATAGAATCATGCTAGCCGTTTTGCACCATGCTGCTGCGTCGGCGTCAGCAGCTTCGGGGTTGAACGTTGGTAGCACTGCCGAGACAGGGCGCGTGCTAGGCGCCGGCGTGGATTGTGCTGCTCTCAAAAGTTCCGTAATCACTCTATTTTGCGATTCCAGAAGCGTGCGCCAGCTGTTCTTCGAATTGTCTTGTAGGGGTGGTGATCCCACTTCTGATGTAGGAGATAGGGGGTCTAGTTCGTCTGCCATTATGGAAAAATATGTTTCAGCGCAGCGAGTCGCAATGGTTTCTCTGCACGAGCGTCTGTTCCGTTTCGCAGGCTTTCTTGAACTGCCTTCCTCTCGTTCATTATTCTCTACCTCTCATTGCGCCACGCTCAGTAGGGATTTCGCTCTCCTTCCCCACCGCGCTCTCATTCAAAAGCTTCTCTCTTCCTTATTTCTTTTTAACTTCGTTTATTCAATACACTCAGAGACTTACAAATAATATTTCTACATTATATTTCAAATTAATCTCCGACATATACACACACACACCTTACTTTTGTTCATTCTCTCGCTGATCTCTGAATAAAGTCTGTCTGTACCAAGCACTCACCGAGAACGCTTCTGCCCAACACATTATTGGCGACGAGGATAAAAAAGAAGAATCTCAGTCACAAGAATATATCCTTTTTGTGTAAATCGTTAAGCAGCCGCAGGAATACAACATTCTTGTGTAAACCTTGTTATCAGACGCAAAAGCCCATCGCTTTTTTGTAATACAGTGTCGCGTAGTCGTTGATTTTCATGAAGATGCCGGCAGATCAGAACATAATCCTTGCTCAACAGCAAGAATTTACAGCAGCTCTCATTGAACAACAACGAACATGGATGCAAGAAATCTTAGAAAAAAACGCTTCTCCAGTTAATAGTGATTCAAGCCACGCGGGTGAATTATCTATATATCCTTTATTCCACAAATTCGACAAAGAAAATATAATTTGGGAGTCATATCTGGAACAATTATCGCAGCACTTCTACGCATATTTGGTTAGTGCAGAACAAAAACAAAAAGCCTATTTCCTTTCACGGTGTGGTGTTAACATATTCGATCTATTAAAAAATCTATTCGGGAGTCACAATTTGAACACATACACATACAAGCAGCTCACAGACAAGCTAACAGAGCATTTTACCACAAAACATCATATTGTACCAGCTCGCTACGAGTTTTTCAAACGAGAGATGAAGCATTCACAAACACATAGAAAGTGGGTAGCCGACTTGCGCGGGAACGCTCGTGAATGCCAATTTTTGTAGACGAGATGATACGAGACCAAATCATAGTACATACTCCTTATGATGCAGTCCGGGCATCTGCTCTTCAAAAGTCACAGCCAACTCTTGAAGATGTTCTCATAGTTGCAGAAACCTATGAGACAACAACAAAAACTGTTGCAGCGCTAAAAGAGAACGTATACAAAAAGGATCCAATCAATGCGATCCACACATTCACAAAAAAGCCAGCAAGCAGTGGAAACGATGCCAGATCGTTTGAAGGTAATCTTAAATCTTGCTCTGGTTGTGGTCAAACTCACCAGAGAGAAAATGCAAGTGCGTTAGGAAAGGTCATATAGCAGTCGTCTGTATTGTAACGAATCACGAATAATTTCGAGTTCAGGCGAGATGGTGATGTATGGAACTGAGCGCACGCGAGCGTTGGTTGGCTGCTGCTTGTCGGCAATTAGGGGTTGGTGGTCTTGCTTCAGATTCCATAGATACCTTTTATGATCCTTATACTTATTTTCGCGTGAAAGACAAGCTTAATAGAACCGAATGTAGAGAACTCATACAAAAATAGTGGAGAGGGACACTGGTTTCTCTTAGTCCAAATAAAGTCTCAGTTCACCTCCGATGACTGAAGAGGTCTTTTGCCCGCCCTATGGCCATCATACCCTTTTATATTCTTAATTATTGATGACCCCTTATTAGGCCTAGATATCCTACTCTGCAGAGGCTTCATGCTAGCTGCGGCAAAAATACTGGTGCTTAAAACATTATAATCATATTTATTACAACTAAGACGAAACGATACTCTTAAAAATAGACATTAAAAATTATGGTGAATAAATAAATAAATATTGGAATCGACATGTATGAACGTATATAACGGTAAATATAAATAATAATTAAAAATATAATAATGATCAAAATGCGACTAATAAAATTAATGGTAAATTATAATACAATGAAATTTATCTCGGGCAAATTAGTTGCTTAAGGCAGAGTTTCGAATGACGTAGTGCGTGAGGGTAGGATTATATTTGTTTATATTTTTTTCCAAAGTCCCTAGTAGGAACCTTCATAAAGGGGCAATATTGGGATTTGTTGAATTAATAATGCTCTCTTGAGCTCATCACTCACCAATTTTCTTTGAACATCCATCGATGGAAGCGCTTTCGGCGACGGTAGTCTGCTGTTTGGGAGGAACTAGAAATTTTATTTATTTAAACATTACCTGATGCGGCTAAAGAAACGCTCGTACTTCTTTCTTTGGCTATTTTTTTGTTAATACAAGCCTAATTCATTTTTCTTTTTTAAGGCTACCAATAAGAACAACTCCAAGATAGCCACACATTCCATATTTTTCTCACTCACTAAATCACTCCATGTGTACCGAAAATTATTCCAATAAAAAAACTTAGACTAAATTAGTTTTACTAATTTCTGCACATTGCTGCAGCTTTTTGCTGCTTAATTCTTTTTTCGGGCTGAAGATCAAACTATGTTCAATTAATGTGCCTTTTCCTTAGCACGACGAAACTTTCAACGCCACCGACGACTTCTGCGAAACGCTTGCTCTCTCGCCGGACACTGACTTGACCGCTGATTTCTTTTATGTTTCTGCCGGCCGTCCGTCCTTCTCCTTTTTGGATCGGCGATCTCTGGTGGCTTTTGCGCTGTGATGGCTTCACAGCACTGCAAAAAGAACTGGTGCCTGCTTCTGATTTCACGGGTTGCGGTCTTGGACTTGAGGCGGCACCTTTTGGCCAACACCAAGATGAGCCCCCTTAGAAAATCTAAAAGACCTCATTCGCTTCTCACTCACCCCTGAACTTGGCCGGAATCCCGCTGGGATCTTCCTTCTGGGCTCCTTTGCCGTGATACCTGTGCGGCTGTTGGTAGCCGCCTCTGCTTATTGAGCACTTTCACTTATTACTTGATTTCAAACAACACTTTTGACTCAACCGATCACTTTGGATGCCCAATTAGGAATGGCGGCTAGTGACGCCGCAATAAAGGCGGCAACCTATTTCTCCACCTAATTGGAGAAATTCTCTCACTCAGGGAAAGTCATTTCGTCCTGTTACCCCGATCATGCAAGTATCAAACTTTTTTGAGGTGCATTATGACAAAGTAAGTGACCTCTGCAATAAGTACAGCGAAGTGTTTGAACCAGCCAAGGGTGTCATTAAACACTTCAAAGCCAAAATCTTCATCGACACCAAAGTTTTATAAAAGCCGCCAAATTCCGTTCGCTCAAATGGACAAATTCAAAGCCGAAGCAGACAGACTCACACAAGCCGGAATTTGGAAACCAGTCAAATTCAGCAATTGCGCATCCCCAATCGTGGTCGCACCTAAGCGATATTAGTATTTGTGGCGATTTTAAACAGGCAGTCAACGCACAAATCGATGTCGAACAGTATCCGTTACCAACAAAAGAAGCTCTATACCACATCATTCGTTATGGTAAGCAGTTCAGCAAGATAGACCTTAAGGATGCCTATCTCCAGATGGAATTAGATGAGGCTTCGAAGGAAATCATGCTGGTAAACACACCACTGGGC
This sequence comes from Drosophila elegans, assembly GCF_018152505.1. Classification (NCBI taxonomy): domain Eukaryota; kingdom Metazoa; phylum Arthropoda; class Insecta; order Diptera; family Drosophilidae; genus Drosophila; species Drosophila elegans. Next base: position 27,778,507 of record NW_024545578.1, on the reverse strand, counting down.
CTATTTCAATATCAGCGTCTTCCTTACGGGATTGCAAGCGCACCAGCCATCTTCCAAATATACCTAGAGCAACTTCTAAAGGGAATAGAAGGTTTTGGCAACTATTTAGATGACATCATCATCTCAGCACCTACAAGCGAGGAACATCTGAACCGAATCGACCGAGTTCTCAGCACTCTTCAAGAGAACGACATCAGATGCAAAAGGCAAAAATGCTTATTTTTCAAGGACGAAATAGAATATTTCGGGCGAAGAATAAGCGCAAACGGCATTCTCCCAGACAGCATAGGCTTTTAGGCTGTAAAACTGTTGTGTCCGCCTTCTAACTTACAACAATTGGAAGCATTCATGGTTAAAGTTAATTATTATTGTAATTTTATTATACCCTTGCAGAGAGTATTATAATTTCAGTCAGAAGTTTGCAACGCAGTGAAGGAGACATCTCCGACTCTATAAAGTATATATATTCTTGATCAGCATCACTAGGAGAGTCGATCTAGCCATGTCCGTCTGTCCGTCTGTCCGTCTGTCCGTCCGTTTCTACGCAAACTAGTCTCTCAGTTTTAAAGCTATCTGCATGAAACTTTCCCAAAAGTTGTCTTTCTATTGCAGGTAGTATATAAGTCGGAACGAGCCGGTTCAGACGACTATAGCATATAGCTCCCATAAGAAAAATCGAAAAAATAAATTTAAAAAAATTATAACTTTGCTGTTTTTAATTTTTTTGTAGTTCTCCGACATATAGTAATGGTTAAATATTTCAGAATAACGGTTTAAATTTCATCAAAATCGGACGACTATATCATATAGCTCCCATAGAAACAATCGCAAAACAAATACAAAAAAAATTATAACTTCGCTGTTCTTAAATTTTTTCTTTTAGTTCTACGACATATAGTGATGGTTAAATATTTCAGAATTACGGTTTAAATTTCATCAAAATCGGACGACTTTATCATATAGCTCCCATAGGAACAATCGGAATAAAAAATACAAAAAAAATTATACCTTTGCTGTTTTTAAATTTTTCTATTAGTTCTTCGACATATAGTAATGGTTAAATATTTCAGAATTACGGTTTAAATTTCATCAAAATCGGACGAGTATATCATATAGCTCCCATAGAAATAATATAAATATATAAAATAACTGTATAATAATTGAGCTGCAAATCATCATAGCTTCAATGTTTTTAGCCATATACGCAAGTAAATCATAATTTTAATGTTTTAAAATATATTTAAATTTTGCAATAGCTGCAAGGGTATATGAACTTCGGCTTGCCGAAGTTTGCTTCCTTTCTCCATTGAATCAACTTCGCAGAAAAGACGTAGCCTTTTTTTTGGTCCACAACAGCAGCAGGCTTTTACAGGTCTTAAGTCCCACATCATTAACGTAACGCAGCAAGCTCACTTTGATGAAAAATTACCGCTAGTGCTCGCTACAGGTGCCTCATCCTTTGGTATTAAGGTAGTCCTATCACATCTTCAGCCAGATGGCGGAGAGAGACCCATTGTTTTCGCATCTAAAACGCTCGACAAGCATCAGGTTAAATACAGCCAATTCGAAAAGGACGGATTTTCCATAATATTTGGAGTAAAGTTTATGGCAGAAAGTTGATCCTGATCACAGACTACAAGCCGCTTGTTACCATTTGTAATCCAGGCTAGCATTTGCCATTGATGACGTCAAACAGGCTACAACGTTGGACTATTATTCTCATGGCCTAGAATTTCGATATCCAGTATCGATCCACATCTGCTCATGGTAACGCAGATGCTCTTTCACGCCTTCCAGTGGGTACAGATCCAGACTTAGACAAAGAAGAGGAAGCTTGCCACACTGTAGTCGAAGTGTCACCACCGATAAATTCCGAGCTCATTCGCAACCACATGGACAAAGACAAAGTTCTCAAGTAGGTCCTGCAGTACGTATCTGTGGGATGGCCAGAAAAACTCCAGCCAGGCAACGAACCCCTTTTGCCTTACTTTAACCGAAAGTTTGCTCTCACAATCAACAAACAATTTCTTTGCTTACACAAAGACGCAAATCGTATTATAATTCCAGCCAGTCTACATGAAGGACATTGGGGCATGGTTCGAATGAAGCAGTTGGCAAGACAACATGTTAGGTGGCCTACCATAGACGATGACATTAGAAGCCTTGCCCAGTCTTGCAGCATCTGCAAGTGCAACAATCCTGCACCACCAAGAGAGTACCAAAGTTGGCCAGCAGCAACAACAGCATGGGAGCGAATTAATATCGACTTCGCCGGTCCAATCTTTGAAGCTATGTGGCTCATACGCGTAGACGCGTACTCACAGTTCCCATTTGTCATCCAAATGTCGTCTACAACAAGCGTCAACACGATCGCTGCACTGTCTTCGATTTTCGCCATCGAAGAATACCCGAAGACCATGGTTAGCGACAACGGTCCTCAGCTTATAGCTGACGCCTTCGAAGAATTCTGCAAACTGCACGGTTTTAAGCATATTACCACAGCACCGTTTCATCCAGCATCCAACGGATTAGCAGAGCGATTTGTACAGACGTTTAAATTCGCAGTCAAGAAGAACCTCAAAGACGGTATACCACTTAGGGTAGCTGTAACAAAATATCTTTCTTCTTACAAGTTCACTCCAATCGCCGAAGGTAAAACTCCTGCCGAGTAAATCCACGGTCGACCAGTCCGCACCGTGCTTAGTCAGCTTTTCGAGCAGCCTGTCGAAGCTAAACAGACAATCACCAAGTGCATCCCTAATCAAATGGTGTACGCTCGAAACTATTCAAGGGGAGAAAAGTGGATTAAAGGCATTATCGACCGTCCAGTTGGAAAAATGTTTTTTATCGTTCGCACGTCAAATGGCTACATCAAGCGCCATTTCAACCAGCTGAAACCGAAGTTGTCAGCAAAGAACTCAATCGAGAAACCTGCCAAAGCCATATTTCAATCAAGAAATACAGCAACAAGATCGACCGCCAACTCCGCCAGTTGTTCAGCAACCTGATCTTGTTCCTTTTTCTCGTCCTCCTGAACGCGCAGCAGAGCCTACCCAGCAGCCGAGGCAGAAACAATCTACACGACGTCTTTCCGGCACACCAGTACGGCAAAGCAGCCATATTCGCCAAGAATTCGATCGTTTTACGCCAAAGGACTTCAGAAAATCTGAATAGTTCTTAATTAAAGGAGGAGATGTGTTATGTATAAGCAAAATGTATTCTTGCTACTTCGCACATTCAAAACTATTCTGTATTCTTTCGTTCTATAAGCACACACATGTATACACACACACGTTACTTTTGTTCATTCTCTCGCAGATCCCTGAATAAAGTCAGTCAGTACCAAGCACTCACCGATGTTGTGGCCGTGCTATCGATAGCCATATCGAATGTCGGCGCAGGGGGGGATTTTATACTAAAAATACTGAGTTGTTTTTATGGTCACCCCAAATGTTAAACGGCCGTTGACCCGGCAAATTTGAAACACGAGAGCCGGAGTTCGGGAAGGTGATAGGAGACGAGGAGAGCCCAGAACGAAAGTCACGGTCAAGGCGTTAAGGCTGCTGCGCTCCCCTCGCCAAGTAAAGTTTTTTTGTGGTGCACGTGCGGATTACATAATCCCAGTACCTTGGTGCGACAAATTTTTTTTTGAGCTGCAGCAGCGCGCCAGTGTCCACAGGCAACAACAACGTGAAGTAAAGGAAAGCAGGACTGGGAAGCCTGAAGCGGCGAAAAAACTTGGTAAGTGATCGGTGTTCGAGAGTGAGGCCATGCTTATGGGCTTTTCATTCCAGAGCCGATCAGACCCAGTTACCAGTTTCAAAAAACAGCCAGGTCACCCAAGTTGGCCTGGCGATAATTTCTGTGAGGCCCGGACAATAAAGACGGCCAGAGATTTTTTTTGAGGAAAAGAATTACGGCGTGGATGACCGACACGCTTACCAAGAGGCGGCAACGGGAGCCAGTCGGCTTCAGTCAGATTTTTTTTTGTTGTTATTAGTTTTTTTTGAATAATTAATTGTTTTATCGTGTAGTGTTTGTTGTAAAAATTGTATGATTATTTATTTAATGATAAGGGTTATTTACATTTTTTTTTTGGTTATTAATTTTTATTTACACATAGGCCATAATATCTACATCTTATTCAAGCGTTTTTATTATTTACACTTTGAATACATACGGTCTGCATGCATTATACTTACATCTACACGTAAACGTATAATAACGTCTTATAACCATATTACTTATATTTAAATATTATCGAATTGTTTGGTTTATTTGTATATATTTATATTTTTATTTATATAAATTCATGAGTGGCCCGAGTGAGCGTGGGGATTTGAGCCCGGAATAATATTAATTCATGTTCTCTGCGTATACAATTACATTCTTTTTTTTGTAATCCCTGGTAAAGAAAGAATAAACAACCTTAAGAGCTCTTACGGTAGGTCAGGGTCAAGAAGTATATAAATTTTGGGAAACCCGAGAACGTACACTGGGGTCCACAAGAGGGTAATATGTTGTAAAAACTAGTGAATAAGAATTATTAAAGGAAAATAAGAAAGATGAACATGGAGTAAGGATTAATTAATGGGAGAGGGGGGGGATATTAGTAAAAGGGGGTACATAATGGTGCAATAAAAAAACAAGAAATAAAGGTAAACAAATGTATTTGGGGCAGCTGCAAGTATGTTGCTCAAGGCAGTGTGCATGGTCGGGAGGGATGAGCAGGTGACCTCCAGTTCAGCAGGAAGAGCCCAAAGAATTGCCAAATGTGTGTAGGTTTAAAACTAACTAATATATGTGTATTTTTTTTTTGTTTATTCGTTAATTGAAATTTAAATTTAAAAATGACGGTGCAGTATAGAGTGTTGCGAAACGTAGGACATGAAAATCCAACGTTTTCTGTTGTTGTGTGAGAGGGCAGGGTTAGGGGAACCACGGCCCTGGAAAATCGAGCTAGCTGGGGCAGCCCGACTCACGCAGGACCACGCAGGTTCTTAACAGATGGCGCCCAATATGAAAAGGCAGCACTGTAGACTCCACTGGGAGAAAATTAGGAAAAACGTCAGCTCTAAGAGACCCTCTTTAAAACAAAGCGGTTGCTCGAGAGACTGCTCGTTATTAAACAGGGCTCTAGGACCGAAGTATTAGGTTTATATCATTTTTGAGTATTTATCTCATTCATGCAACGACGACATCAGCTCGGCATAAGCCAGGAGTAGATTTGCGATCGATGTGATATTAGAAGTAAGTGCTCAATGGTGATATATATCTGTGATAAAGCTTTAAGTATTAGAAACTAGTTAATTGACAATGACGGAGATGTGGCAGAAGCTGGCGACTAGGTCATGACCATTCCGAAAAGGTGACCTATTGCGATCGGTGAAAGCGTGGATGGCCAACTCGACACTGCGAAATAAATGAGTAACAGTTTGCGTAATAGCTTGGCGGACAGACGTTGGACGGAGTTAGATAAATAATAGAATATAGTATATATAATATAATATAATATAAATAATACGATAATACATTGCAGCTTGTTATTAGGAAAAAGGTAGGGAATTAATTAAATAAAATTAAGATTACACAATATTAAATTGTATATATATGTCTAGTTTAGGGATGGTTTAAATTCTTTAGCTATGAAAATTAGAAGCTAATTCTTGTTGTTTCCCTTCCAAGAGCTACCCATCCAGCAACCGGCGTCCAAAATAGGATCCGAAATCACATCCTTTTTGTACCGATTCGGTGGTGGTCCGATGTCCTTTGCTCCAATGCTTAGATAGAAAGTAGCTTCGGGCGGTGGAAAGGGTAACCTAAAGGAAGGGAAAATTAATAAGAATTGATAAAGTCTGGGGACTAATTTTTTTTCTTTGACTAGTAATTATCAATTAAGTTGATAATTTAGCTAGTCGACGAAAAAAATTCGTGATCTCTACGTATTCATACACACATTTGGCAATAAGGGTTTGTTGTTGCTTACCAAAATAATGCACCCAGGAACCCTAAATCTAATGGAATCCCTTTCTCCCATTTGGTTGAATTTTGGTTGGGGATTCCAATTTGCAGGCAACACAGGAACCATGAGCGCCGAAGATTTTATCTTTCGGGTAGAACACCTTCAACAACACTACGGCATGCCGTGGCCAGAGTTGTTAAGAGATTTCCATCGCCTTCTGGTGGAAGATGCCTCCGAGTGGTACTGGCTAATGATCCGCACAAAGCCGCCGAGGGACTGGTCCGAGCTGAAAACTGCTTTAGAGCGGCGTTATTGCGATAATAGAAGCGACTACGACCGGATTCAGGACATCGCCGATCGAAAACAAGGGCAAGGTGAATCGTTGGACAAGTATTTCACGGCAATTCGGCGGCTGGTGGCTTCGGTGGGGCTTAGTGTGGACAATGACTGGGTCATTAAGACTGCAAAGCGAAACCTGGCAGAACCGGTCAAGCAGTGGGTGTATCCCGTCAGAGTGTATACTCTAGAGCATCTTCAAGAAGAATGCAGAGAAGCGGAACGAGCATTCGCTCCAGATTACGGAAGGCTGCGTTCACAAGTCCCAGTAGTATACAGAAGTCGGCATGAGGGACGTGTAGGTAAAGTGGACGAGATTCGGAATTTAGATATTGGAGACAGGGAGGCTGTAGGAGGTTCAGAGGAAGCCGTAGAAGCGATCGGTGTTGAGTCCATGAGGAAGCCAATGGTGTGCTGGAACTGTCAGCAGAAGGGTCATGGTTTTAAGGAGTGCGAAGCGGAACAACGGAATCTGTTCTGCTACAAATGTGGATTGGCAAACACAGTTACTCCAAAATGCCCCAAATGTAGCCAGGGAAACGGTCTCCGGAACGCGGGAGTAGCGGGCAATCTACGTTCCGGGAGAGAGCCTGCGGAAATTTCGAGGAGGCAGCACTAAAACAAGAAGACAGCGAGCAAGCTGCGGTCAGGGAAAAAACATCCAATCCTGACAGGGTATTGTTGTCACTGCAGGAACGCCTGCGCCGGTATATTGAGGCTCGAGATCGCATTTTTAATAACAATCAGCTGATGGGAATGACATTAATAACAAGACGAGTTAAGAAAGCTAGGGAAAGGTTCAAGAAACGTCGGCAAGAACGGCAGCAGGTGCAACGATCAGTTACGGCCATAGGCAGAAAAGAAGCCAGAACAGATCCGCGCCCATATGTATTGGTGCAGATGGCCGGAAAGGAATTTCGTGGGCTACTAGATTCTGGCGCATCCGTAAGCTTGTTGGGCAAAGGCTGCAAGGAGTTAGTGGACAAAATGGGAATTCCTTGGCAACCCTATCATGCAAAGGTACGAACTGCAAGTGGATCAGCCCAACTAGGAAAATATGAATTCCAGTTAGCTATAATGGTACCAATGTCAACATGAGTATTTTTCTATGTCCTTCTCTGGAACAGGAGCTGTACCTGGGAGTCGATTTTTGGCGTGGATTTGGGATAGCACCAGAAATATTCGGGCTCGAAGAACTTACGACGGAAAGCAATCTAATGCAAGAGGTACCGGGCAGGATAGACCCCGAACCACACGATCTTAATGACAACCAAAATTCGCAGTTGAAAGAAGTTCAAGAATCATTTCTGTCTTTTGAAGAGCACGGATTGGGAAGAACATCCGTTATGAAGCACACTACTGAACTGGTAGAGGAGGCAGTTCCGGTAAAAGATCGCCATTATCCGGTATCGCCGGCAGTGCAAAAGCTTATATATGAGGAAGTAGATGAAATGTTGCGCCTAGGGGTCATTGAAGAGAGCGATAGCGCCTGGAGCAATTCGATTACCCTAGTTAGAAAGCCTGGTAAGAATCGACTCTGCTTAGATGCCCGGAAGCTGAATGAGAGAACCATAAAGGATGCATACCCGCAGCAAAATATAGAGGGCATACTGAGTCGCATTGACACGACCAGGTTTATAACGAGCGTCGACCTAAAGCATGCATTTTGGCAGATAGAGTTGGAAGAGAGCCATAGAAAGTACACAGCGTTTACAGTGCCGGGACGGCCGTTGTACCAATTCGTAGTTATGCCGTTTGGATTAACCAACGCTGCCCAACGTTTATGTCGCTTGATGGACAAAGTGATACCTCAAACGCTCAGGGAGAAGGTGTTTTTATACCTTGATGATTTGCTGGTGGTATCTCCTACATTCGACGAGCATATAGAAACGTTGAAAAGAGTTTCTCAATTTCTCCGAGAAGCAGGGTTGACGATTGGGCTTAAAAAGTCACATTTTTGTTTTAAGGAGCTGCGATATCTTGGGTTTATCATAGGTAAAGGAGTCCTGAGGACGGATCCTGGTAAAGTGGATGCGATCCGAAACATGCCGGAACCAAGAAGTGCAAAGGAAGTTCGACGCTTTTTGGGGACAGCCGGATGGTATCGCAGATTCATCAGGAACTTTGCTGAATTGGCCGCACCGCTCACGGATACTTTAAAAAAGGGGCGGAAATTCGAAATGACGAAGGACGCTAAGGAAGTAATGGAAGCCTTAAAAACCGCGCTTATATCAGCTCCAGTATTGCGGCATCCGGACTTCTCTAAAAGGTTTTATGTGCAGTGTGATGCATCGGATGTTGGAATCGGAGCAGTGTTATTCCAGGAAGAAGAGGATGGCGGTGAAAGACCAATCGCTTTCTATTCTCAGAAGCTCAATCCTTGCCAAATTAAGTATAGCGTGACCGAAAAGGAGTGCCTGGCGGCCGTCTTGGCCGTAAAACGGTTCAGGCCATATATAGAGTTGATGCCGTTTACGATAATAACAGACCACTCTAGCCTAAAATGGCTGATGTCGTTGAAGGATTTGAGTGGGCGGCTGGCAAGATGGTCCTTAAAATTGCAGGCGTTTGATTTCGTTATCGAACATCGCAAAGGTTCAGAGAATGTGGTCGCGGATATGTTGTCTCGATCAGTGGAAGAAGTGGAGTTGGAGGCAAAGGAGGATGTTTTGGGTTTTGAAACGATAGAGTTTAAAGCGGCGGACTACACCGAGTTGAGAAAGGAGGTCGAGGCAAATCAGGAGAGATTGCCGGATTTAAAAGTAGTGGACGGCTTTGTATTCAAACGCACCCGAGTTGAAGATGGAAGGGCGGAATTGGAAGAAAATAGCTGGAAACTATGGATTCCGGCGGCCCTGACGTCAACGCTAATCGAGCAGGCCCATTCTCCACCCACACGGTCACATGAGGGGGTCGCGAAAACCCTATTCCAATTAAGACGCCAATTTTACTGGCCGGGAATGGTGGCCGAGGTCAGAAAATTCATTCGGGACTGCCAGGTGTGTAAAGAGACGAAATCCACAAACAGACCGCCTAAGCCGGGACTAGGAGCAGAGACAGTGACGTACCGCCTGTTTCAAAAGTTGTGTGTGGACTTCTTAGGGAAATATCCTCGCTCGAAAGGTGGCAATGCATACATTTTTATAGTGGTAGACCATTTTTCGAAATTCGTCTTTTTAAAAGCCATGAGGGAGGCCACTGCAGCAGCAGTCGTAAGGTTTTTGACCAGCGAAGTGTTCCACACGTTTGGCGTACCGGAAATACTGCATTCCGATAATGGAAAACAATTCGTGGGAAAGAAGTTTGCGGATATGATACAGCTGTACCAAATAAAACATGTAAGGACGGCGGTTAATTCCCCTCAGTCCAATGCGTCCGAAAGAGTGAACCAATCGGTGCTGAATGCGATTAGGGCCTACTTGGATCAGGATCACCGCGACTGGGACTTATATCTGCCCGAGATAGAGACGGCATTAAGAAGCTCGATACACCAGGCCACCGGCTCTACACCGTATTTTGCACTGTTTGGCCAGCATATGTTCACGAGTGGGGCTGATTACCAGTTGGCAAGAAAACTACACTCGTTGGAGGACTGCCAAATCCGGCATCTAGAACATGGAGATAGGATGGAACTGTTGCGCGAGTCGATCGATATACATGGAGCGCACGAGACCAGCGCGCGGTACTATAATCGGACCACACGGCAGATCACATTCAAGCCAGGGCAAGAAATCTTCCGAAGGAATTTTGTACAAAGTGACTTTGGAAAGAACTTTAATGCGAAATTCGCCAGAAAGTTTGTCAAGTGCAGGGTTCGCAGGCCCGTAGGTAACCATATGTATGAAGTGGAAAACACGCGCGGAAAGCTCTGCGGGGTATACCATGTGAAGGACTTAAAGCAAAAAGGAATGTCTGAAAAAGGCAACCTACACCAAGGGGATATGAACGACCAACGAAGAGTATCTGGAAGAGAGAAGAAATATAAATCTGGAATATGTTTCAGATATTTCACGTATAACCTGAGGCAAATAGGACAGCTGATATTCCGGAGTAAAAAGCACCGAAGTCCAGACTGGGTCGTTGGGCATATTCCTTTTGATTCAGTGGGCGTTTTCCCTCGTTGGGCGCTTGGAGAGTTCCTATGTTTCCTGCGGGTTACAAATCCGTGGTTCTGACTCCAGATTACGGATTAAGGCCATTTCTTCACTGCCAATTCTCTTGTTTTGTTTTCGTATTCGGATTGTTGTTCATTGTCAGTGTGGTTGTTGTGGCCGTGCTATCGATAGCCATATCGAATGTCGGCGCAGGGGGGGATTTTATACTGAAAATACTGAGTTGTTTTTATGGTCACCCCAAATGTTAAACGGCCGTTGACCCGGCAAATTTGAAACACGAGAGCCGGAGTTCGGGAAGGTGATAGGAGACGAGGAGAGCCCAGAACGAAAGTCACGGTCAAGGCGTTAAGGCTGCTGCGCTCCCCTCGCCAAGTAAAGTTTTTTTTGTGGTGCACGTGCGGATTACATAATCCCAGTACCTTGGTGCGACAAATTTTTTTTTGAGCTGCAGCAGCGCGCCAGTGTCCACAGGCAACAACAACGTGAAGTAAAGGAAAGCAGGACTAGGAAGCCTGAAGCGGCGAAAAAACTTGGTAAGTGATCGGTGTTCGAGAGTGAGGCCATGCTTATGGGCTTTTCATTCCACAGCCGATCAGACCCAGTTACCAGTTTCAAAAAACAGCCAGGTCACCCAAGTTGGCCTGGCGATAATTTTTGTGAGGCCCGGACAATAAAGACGGCCAGAGATTTTTTTTGAGGAAAATTATTACGGCGTGGATGACCGACACGCTTACCAAGAGGCGGCAACGGGAGCCAGTCGGCTTCAGTCAGATTTTTTTTGTTGTTATTAGTTTTTTTTTAATAATTAATTGTTTTATCGTGTAGTGTTTGTTGTAAAAAGTGTATGATTATTTATTTAATGATAAGGGTTATTTACATTTTTTTTTTTGGTTATTAATTTTTATTTACACATAGGTCATAATATCTACATCTTATTCAAGCGTTTTTATTATTTACACTTTGAATACATACGGTCTGCATGCATTATACTTACATCTACACGTAAACGTATAATAACGTCTTATACCCATATTACTTATATTTAAATATTGGGATTTGAGCCCGGAATAATATTAATTCATGTTCTCTGCGTATACAATTACATTCTTTTTTTTTGTAATCCCTGGTAAAGAAAGAATAAACAACCTTAAGAGCTCTTACGGTAGGTCAGGGTCAAGAAGTATATAAATTTTGGGAAACCCGAGAACGTACACTGGGGTCCACAAGAGGGTAATATGTTGTAAAAACTAGTGAATAAGAATTATTAAAGGAAAATAAGAAAGATGAACATGGAGTAAAGATTAATTAATGGGAGGGGGGGGATATTAGTAAAAGGGGGTACATAATGGTGCAATAAAAAAACAAGAAATAAAGGTAAACAAATGTATTTGGGACAGCTGCAAGTATGTTGCTCAAGGCAGTCTGCATGGTCGGGAGGGATGAGCAGGTGACCTCCAGTTCAGCAGGAGGAGCCCAAAGAATTGCCAAATGTGTGTAGGTTTAAAACTAACTAATATTTGTGTATTTTTTTTTTGTTTATTCGTTAATTGAAATTTAAATTTAAAAATGACGGTGCAGTATAGAGTGTGCGAAACGTAGGACATGAAAATCCAACGTTTTCTGTTGTTGTGTGAGAGGGCAGGGTTAGGGGAACCACGGCCCTGGAAAATCGAGCTAGCTGGGGCAGCCCGACTCACGCAGGTTCTTAACACCGAGAACGCTTCTGCCCAAACACAACACCAAACATTGCTGAAAATCCAGCTGGGCGGAGCGAGAGAGGTAAACTCGTTTAAAATCTTGAAACTTGTTGTCTACCTCAACGAGCTGGCAGCAATAGGATTTTCCAAAACCATAAGTAATCAACCAAATGAACGGGAGTACTCGGACTAAAAACAACTCTTCATCAGAAAATAGCACAGGCTTGCCAAAAACCACATACCCTATTCCCTTAATGGTAAAATAAGGAATAAAAGAGGAATAATTAGGGATCATTGTAAAAATAATTTTCGGCTATATGGACACCGATGACGAAGCTAAAATAAAAAGCAATTAGGATTTTTTGCAAAAAGATTCTGAATTAAATGCAATTTTTCAAATCGAAACAAATTCAAAAAATTACGAAACACATTAATAGGGAACAAGAAACCATCAACAACTTTATAAACACATATCAGAACAAGATTTTTTTCAACTCTGACCTTGTTACCAAGCGCACGATCCTCTCTACACCAATATCGCTGTTGCTACAATTATACTACTGAAGCTGTGGCAAATGAAACCAAACTGGGGCAAGTTTGTACCTTAAGGCATTTAAAAAGCTTGGACTTCGCTTCCTTCATCGCTCACATCGCTGGAATCTTTCAGTATACCATTATTTTGCCTGCAGCCGACAGCACGCAGCCTACAGTTACATGGATTCTGTGACGCCTCCGTATGGGGAATGGATGCTGCACCTAAGCTCGTCGGGAACCAAATTTCGGAAATTCAGGAATCAACCTCAACCTGTCACTGGAGGCACTTTCCAACACACTTCAACCCGGTCGATATATACTCCCCAATCGCTATTTCCGAAACACGAGGCTCACTTTTGAAGAGCTAGCCACGGCAGATGCTGACGACGCTGACCTAGCCCCACTCACGCCTGGACACTTCTTGGTGGGCTACGAACTTCGACCATTGCCGGAATTCCCACCAGCCGACGAATATCTCGACAATCTGGATCGCTGGCAGGGGCTAGCGCAATCATCAAGCAACACATCTCAGTCGCTGGAGCCACTAATACATCAACGAACTCCAAACTCCTTAAAAGTGGACGAAGACAACGCAGGACTTAACCGTAACGACATGATCACGGGATCAGACAAAATTGACCGTGTGCCTAACATACGCACTTCCAAGAAAATAAGTCGCCGACTTGTACGAAAGCTCGCACCATTACCTGTGTCTTGGCGTCAATCGCATTCTTTCAAGGTGGGCGGTATGCTGGGTCCAAAACCCAATGATTTCTTATATCTATAAAACGTGTAACGTACACACTTAGGCGTACGATACAATTTTTGAATAATAATATGTTAAGTTATAGGCATAAGCGTCGGACCGTGAATATTAAATATTAAGTTAGTAGTATGTAAGTTATAGGTGTAAGCGACGCATAATGAATAATACATAATAAGTTGAAACTGAATATTAAGCAGTAGTTAAGTTAAGTTCCAAACCCGAGTGGCAACGCCAGCCGATATTTAGTGAGTAAAGAAAATACTAGAAATACTAGAAAATACCGAAAGCGGGAAAAAGGGAGCGTGGGGAAGGTGGTCACACACCGATCGAGCAGGCGGTCTCTTGTGTCGGAATGGTAAGACGGGGCGGACGTGTCTCCCGCAGTAATTTTCCGTGTAATTCGAGTAACGCCTCGACCACGCGACGACAAACGAATAAAGGGCTCTCGTGCCGGAAAAGTAGAACGGAGCGGACGCGCCTCCCTTAATTCGCTTGCCGGATAATTCGAATTACGCCTCGACCGCGCGAAGGCACGCGGTTCGTGAAGAAGTGGACGAGTGATTGTTTTGAGGTTAGTGTATGCAAAATTCCTATCCGTCAAACAAAGACGGTGTAGCGGACTCGTAGGAAGACAGTAGATAAATAAAAAGATAATAATAATAATAATAAAATAGAATAATAAAACAAAGTAAATTCCATGATCGTGATTCTTTTTATTTATAGTAGCCTAGCTCCCTTCCTCGTAGTGCATGTGACATATACGTGGACATCCGTCCCGTCCGGTCTGGTATCCTAACCTCACTCCCCGTAGTATTTGGGACCTGTACGTGGACACCCGGCCCGTCTGGTCCAGTATCTTGGTTCCCCACATCGTAGCATTTGAGACCCGACGTGGACACCCATCCCGTTCGGTCTAGTACCTTAGATTCCCCTCCTCGTAGTGCATGTGACCTGTACGTGGACACCCGGCCCGTCTGGTCTAGTACCCTAGTTTTCCTCCTCGTAGCGCATGCGACCGGCACGTGGACACCCGGCCCGTCTGGTCTATTACAATAGCTTTTCTCTTCGTAGTGCATGTGACCTGCGCGCGGACATCATTCCCGACTGGTCAATCGTACCGCCATCCTTTCTCCTCAATTCCCCCTCGTGTCTGACAAATCCTATCCGGCTTGGCCTCGCCCGAAGGTCCAGCCCGGTGGATTTTTGGCATCCGATACATCGAGAACGACTTGCGCGCGACGCAACTCCCCGGTCCTACTCTCGCGAAATAGTATCCTGGCTTGGCCTCGTCCGAAGGTCCAGCCCGGTGAATTTTTGGCCTACGACACGCGGAAAGCGACTTACGTGTCCCAATCGCGGAAGTGATCAGCGGGACTACCCGACGTCCCCATACTCGCGAAACCGTTCGTCTGGCTTGGCCTCGCCCCAAGGTCCAGCCCGTGGAATTTTTCACCCAGGAGCAAGACACGGCGTGACCAGCTCCGACACCAACTCTCTCTCCCCCGGCGTCTATGAGAACCTTCGGCGTGACTCCCCAAACGACTCATTCACTCGTTGAATGATACTCTCTAGTCCGGTGTTTCGGTGATTTACAAATTTCTTGTAAAGGACTCCTGGATCTGACTGAGATCTGTACCCCGGCCAGAGAGCATCCTTACAAGTGGCGCCCGAGCAGGGACACCGAGACTAGTTAGAGAATCACCCAAGTGGCTTAAAGACCCACTGAAGAAAAGAAGGGTAGAGTCACCCGAACCGATCTCCGGAAGGATCTAGAAGACTTGAGAAGGAAGTTCACACCAAACTAAATCGAAGAGGATAACCAATGATGAGTAACCCTAAGGAATCTGACGGTGAGTACGAAGAAGCCGATTTTGTTAAGAATCCAGGTATAGGAGTCCGCTGGATATACGCTCGCCGAAAAGACGAACTCAGCGCTCTCGCCCTGGAGTTTGGTTTTAAAGCCGACGGAACCGTCGAGGAGACCAGGAAGGCATTCGCCAACCTCGTCAACACAGGGTCGTTCCCACAAAGGGTGTGGGACCGACTGGCACAGTTGCAGGAGCAATATAGTAGCCGGGCCCCAAGTCCGAACCCTCCAGGCAGGAACGGTGAGACGGGACAGTTCGCAGAATCCCTCACCATTCCCATGACGTCCGGAGCCACATCGATCGGGACTCCAGCCCGCCATCGAGGGATCCACCCAGGATCGATGCACGGGACCTGGATGCCACCGGTAGATGTCCGCTTACCCGCCGACCTACAAGCACAAGACACACGGAGCAGCACGGCTCCAACTCAACATCTGCTCCCCGAGAAGATGCACAAATGGAATTTACGGTTCGATGGGAGTTCAGATCCGTTGACTCTCATCGCCGCGCTCGAGGAAAAGATGACGACTTACAGGATAAATCCAGAGGAGGTACCCCGCGTTATGTCCGAGATCTTGGAGGGCCCAGCGGCACGATGGTTTCGCACGAGCCACCTACAGTCGGCCTCATGGGGAACTTTCAGGAGGGAATTCCTCGACTTCTTCCTACCACCTCGATATTTCGAGCGGTTGGAAGATGAGATACGGACCCACGTGCAGCGGAGAGGAGAGCCTTTCAAGACCTACTTGATCGAGCTCAGAACCAAGATGCAGCAAGCCGGTTATCGAGAAGAGGAAGAATTGTACCGAGCATATGAAAACATGGCTCCGGAATACCGACTGTATATTAAACGCAGTGAATTCGCGACTTTGACACAATTGACCCATATGGCCACAGAATATGAGAGTGTCAAACAACTCGAGACGACTCGACGAGAGCCAAAAACAACCATGGACAGGAAGCAAGAAGAACCTCAACTTCGCCGATCGCCGAACCCATTCCGGAATCCGGTGAATTCAACGCAGACAGGACATGTGACCCATCAGATGATCGGTCAAGGAACGTCTCGAGTAGATATAAGGCGGGCTTGTAATCGCTGTGGAGAGAACGGACATCTTCAAAGGAACTGCCCCAATCCACGTCGGGATTTCTGTTGGGACTGTGGGCGACCAGGAGTTTTGACTATAGAATGTTGCCGTCGGAACGCGTCGGGAAACGGAGAACGCCTCCGCCGGAACCCGGGTGCGGCGGAGACGAATGGAGCAGCAACCCGACCCCAGTAAAACCCCCGTTGAGATTACACGGCGGGCTCATCACAGCAGCGATAGAAGTCGGAGGACAACGTGTGGACGCCACCATTGATACAGGGGCATCGAGGAGTTTCGTCAGTGAAAGTTTTACTCGACTGGCCGCGCGTGCAGACGAGTTACAGGATGCTGTCACTAGAATAGCGTTGGCCGATCGGTCATGTCTGGATGTGACAAAGCTCTGGCGAACCTCGGTTACGTTGGTTGGCACTACGGTGCTCTTACCCATGTTAGTAATGCCCACCATGTTAGATCGTGTAATACTTGGAATGGACTTCCTCAAAGTAGCGGGAACTCAGGTGCGATGTGGTCGAGCTACACTCGACTTGCAAAACGAAGCCCAAGCGGCTGGAGACCCTTTCTTACAGCCAGTACTTATAAAGGCGCGGGGCAACCAGGAGAAAACGGTACACCCTGTTGCGGTTGGTGCCCATTTGGGAACTGCCAGGCCAGAAGAAGCAGAGATACCCAGTCCTATTCCCACGCGAACTATAACCCCGAACATCAATGCCGGTGCGCCCACTAGGACGGAGACGGTAGAAAACGACGAACAGCAACGGAACACATTATTGAGTCCGACGCAACAAAGCTTCATCGATCGGGAACTAGCCTTATTCGAGGAATTGCACGGGGTGTCTCACGTCGCCGAGCATACCATCGTCATGCGCGACGACAAGCCCGTAAAACAAAGATATTATCCCCGGAACCCCGCGATGCAACATGTCATCGATGCCCAAGTAGACGAACTGCTCCGTGACGGGGCCATCGAACCCTCCAGAAGCCCACACAGCGCTCCCATCGTATTGGTCAAGAAGAAAACTGGCGATTGGCGCATGTGTATAGATTACCGTCAGCTAAACGCACACTCAGTGCCCGACGCCTACCCAGTCCCGAGAATCAATCACATTCTGGAGAAATTACGCCACGCCCGATATATCTCCACGTTGGACTTGAAGCATGGCTATTGGCAAATTCCCATGGCTAGGGATAGTCGCCAATATACAGCGTTTACGGTCCCTGGGAGAGGATTGTATCAATGGAAGGTCATGCCCTTCGGGTTGCATTCTGCCAGCGCCACGTTTCAACGCGCTCTGGATAGTGTAATCGGCGTGGAAATGGAACCGGTCGCCTTCGCTTACCTAGACGATATTATTATCATAAGCGCGACAGAAGACCAGCACTTTACTCATCTCTCGGAAGTTTTCCGCAGATTGCGGGCCGCGAATTTAAGGATAAATCCAAAGAAGTGTTGCTTCTTCAAGCAGAAACTCGTCTACCTCGGCCACGTCATCAGCAGTGACGGAATTCAGACTGATCCCGAGAAGGTGTCTGCGATCAACGGGTTGAAGGCCCCTCCAACTTAAAGGAACTCCGCCAATGGATCGGGATGGCCTCGTGGTATCGGCGATTTGTCCCTAGCTTCGCGACTATCGTGCAACCGATGACCGCGCTACTAAAGAAAGGACGGAAGTGGACCTGGGGACCAGAACAGCAAGCCGCCTTGGAAGAAATTAAAAGATGCCTGACTACTGCTCCCGTATTAGGCTGTCCGGATTTCGACCAGAAGTTCATTTTGCAAACAGACGCGAGTGACGTCGGCTTGGGCGTAGTTTTATCACAGGGCTCCGAAAGTCAAGAGAAGGTCATCGCATACGCTAGCCGCCGATTAACCCCCGCGGAACAAAATTACACTACCACGGAGAAAGAGTGTCTGGCCATAATCTGGGCAATCAGGAAGATGCGGTGCTACCTGGAAGGGTACCGATTCGAGGTCGTTACTGACCATCTAGCCCTCAAGTGGCTAAATTCTATTGAGAGTCCTTCTGGCCGAATAGCGCGTTGGGCGCTAGAATTGCAGCAATTCCAATTCGACGTACGCTACCGACGAGGTAAATTAAACGTCGTGGCCGACGCACTTTCTCGGCAGCCTTGTGAGATACTTCAGGGTGCTGTCGAACTCGAGGACCACTGCGACTGGATCAAAAGGATGAAGGAGCAAATACAGGAAGAACCCGAGAAATTCGCTGACTACATGATCGAAAACGACCAGCTCTACAGGAACATGGGTTACCGAGCGGACGATGAGGACTACTTCCCGTGGAAGCTCTGTGTGCCAACTTCTCGTAGAAACCGCGTCTTACGTGAATGTCACGATTCCCCGACCGCAGGACACTTGGGAGTCCGAAAAACAATTACGCGTCTGACCCAGAGGTATTTCTGGCCCGGTATGTATCGCGACGCGAAACGCCATGTTCGCCATTGTGAATCTTGTCAAAAGTTTAAGTCGGAACAAACCAAAGCGGCAGGTAAGATGCTAACCCGGGTTGTCAGCGAACCTTTCGACATTCTCTGCGCGGATTTTGTAGGTCCGCTACCCCGGTCAAAACAAGGTAACACCATGCTTCTGGTGTTTCACGACGTATTTTCGAAATGGGTAGAACTGATACCACTCCGGAAAGCCACCGCAGCTCAAGTGCAGAAAGCGTTTCGGGAACGTATACTTGCGCGAGTGGGCATTCCCCGGAAGTTCGTGTGCGACAATGGAACCCAGTTCACAAGCCGGGTCCTGAAAGACTATTTCACCCAGCTCGGCGTAGAAGTCCAGTACACGGCTCCATATTGTCCACAAGAGAATCCCACAGAAAGGACCAACCGCACTGTGAAGACGCTGATATCCCAGCTGTCGGAAGGCGACCAGAGTTCGTGGGATAATATGCTGCCAGAGATATCCCTCGCGATCAATTGCAGTGTATCGGATTCGACGGGGTATAGTCCCGCGTTCCTAACTCAAGGACGGGAACCACGCTTGCCTGCGATGCTGTATGATGAACTGACCCCCGGATCGGCGGTCGTGCATACAGGTCCTGAAGACAAGGCATCTCACCTCAAAGGCATCTTCGACATCGTACGAGCGAATCTTCAGCGAGCGTCTCAAGACCAGGCGAGACACTATAACCTACGAAGGCGAGAATGGAGACCCACACTCGGCGGTCAAGTTTGGCTGCGTCAGCATCCCTTATCGAAAGCAGCCGAGGGATTCGCCGCCAAACTTGCTCCCAAGTATGATGGCCCTTATACCGTTACAAAATTCACATCTCCGAACTTGGTACGCCTGCAACGTCCCGGAGATCGACGGCGACGCATCGCCAACATATCCCAGCTCAAACCGTACTACGCAGAAGCCCCTCCGGATAGGATCGACGATAGTATTGTCGGATCGAACGACCCTATGCAGTAAGCGACATACAGCCGCAGAATAGTATAACAACTAGTCTAGTAAACATTGTATAACCACCGAATAACCATTGTGTAACCAGTCGAGTAACTATTGTATAACCATTATAACAGATTAAGGCCGAGTCCTTTGTTAGCTACACCGTCAGGTAGGGAGTTCGAAGAGGTGGGGCAATATCAATAAGTTAAGTTTACCATTTCAGATGGATGAAGTAATTGTGTTGTCGGACGACTCCAACGACACGGAGGTCTTCAACATGGAGACGAGTCATCATGACGGAGGCGACGAAGCGATGGAAAGGGAGTTCCTCACGTCGGACGGCGAAACAGACGGTAGCTCGGTGGAGACAGACGACTATTCCCAGGCTCCGGAAGGATCCCGGTTCGCAGGACTCCGCGGAGGCTTGTGGAGCCCCCGACCCGACGGGTCGCGACAATATCATCATCCGACGTCGCCCCAGTCTGCTCCCTACCGCCTGGAAGACGACGAAGATGACGCCAGTGACCAGGATTCGGAGATGTTCAGCAGGCTCCCACGTTCCAGGGAAAGCTCACCAGGTGGGTCCAGCGGTTACCCCAACGGACGACGACCAGGGGAGCCGTACTATACGGAGTCCCGACGACCCACCTCGGAGGAGGAGTACCCGTGGACCCGACGCGACCCTCGGTCAGGCCATCCGGGTTACCCAAGGCCCAGTCCTCCACGATTCCCGGACGTGGAACATTCGTACCATCATACGTCCGAAGACCAGGTCTGCCGGTATGCGGGACACGTCTCGTTCATGCGCATCGACGTCCGCTCGGTAGTAGTCAAAGTCCCGGGGTTACCTGCAGAGGGACCCTACGTCGACGAACCGCCATCCCCGCCTCTGCCCCCGGCGTTGGAAAACAACAGAGCGATGGATCCCGACGTTGACGTCGAGGAGGCAGTCGGCGAGAGGATAGGACAACCGAGGACCCCGCCCCGACGTACTGTAGTGCCCCCCGTGTCGGTGTCTCTAGGGGTTCAGACATCCCCAGTCGTGGAGCGGGTCAAGGAGACGAAAATGTCTAGCCAGAGTACCCAGACCTCTCCG
Organism: Drosophila elegans; assembly: GCF_018152505.1. Taxonomy (NCBI): domain Eukaryota; kingdom Metazoa; phylum Arthropoda; class Insecta; order Diptera; family Drosophilidae; genus Drosophila; species Drosophila elegans. Next base: position 27,757,612 of record NW_024545578.1, on the reverse strand, counting down.
GCTAACCAAGATCGGGTACAGGAGGTAGAACCCGTACAGGAAGCGGGACTCCCCGAACCCAGGGTCATAACATCAGACTCCCCGGATCCCGTATACCTGGCGGGATTCGAACTGATCTCCGACAGCGAGGACGACGAAGGGGAAAGGCCATTATTCCGCCGGTGCTTCCAGACGTCGCCGCAGCAGGATCCGCGGGACGTGGACACCTCGGCCAGACCTCGGTCAGATTACCCCTATCGAGGCGACGCTGGACAGCGGTGGGACGGGGCCGTAGATCCCCAGCACTTCCCTAGCTGTGCTCATCCAATCGACCAGCTGACCGAGTGGGAAGATCGCTTGTTGGACCAGGTCCTAATGGATATTTCGGAGATCGATTCGACCGAATCCGCCGCTAGGGATACCCCACCGAATGCCACGACGACGGACGGCGTAGAAGCCGTGTCGAATTCCGCACTGGAGTTGACGGAACCCGCAGGAAGGGAGGACGACCTCTGCCCATTGCCGGAGGGCTGGATTGGCGGTAGCGGTTTACGTTACCTACCCAGACGTATCGTCCAGGAGATCCAGAGGAAGGTAGCGACCCGGGCCGGCCGCGGACGCCGAGTCCGCATAGCCATAGGAGGCGACGGACTCCGCTTCATCGTCACCATCAAGAGCGACGGGCGCCTCTTTATCGCGCCGCGGGAAGAAAGGGGGGATGTAACGTACACACTTAGGCGTACGATACAATTTTTGAATAATAATATGTTAAGTTATAGGCATAAGCGTCGGACCGTGAATATTAAATATTAAGTTAGTAGTATGTAAGTTATAGGTGTAAGCGACGCATAATGAATAATACATAATAAGTTGAAACTGAATATTAAGCAGTAGTTAAGTTAAGTTCCAAACCCGAGTGGCAACGCCAGCCGATATTTAGTGAGTAAAGAAAATACTAGAAATACTAGAAAATACCGAAAGCGGGAAAAAGGGAGCGTGGGGAAGGTGGTCACACACCGATCGAGCAGGCGGTCTCTTGTGTCGGAATGGTAAGACGGGGCGGACGTGTCTCCCGCAGTAATTTTCCGTGTAATTCGAGTAACGCCTCGACCACGCGACGACAAACGAATAAAGGGCTCTCGTGCCGGAAAAGTAGAACGGAGCGGACGCGCCTCCCTTAATTCGCTTGCCGGATAATTCGAATTACGCCTCGACCGCGCGAAGGCACGCGGTTCGTGAAGAAGTGGACGAGTGATTGTTTTGAGGTTAGTGTATGCAAAATTCCTATCCGTCAAACAAAGACGGTGTAGCGGACTCGTAGGAAGACAGTAGATAAATAAAAAGATAATAATAATAATAATAAAATAGAATAATAAAACAAAGTAAATTCCATGATCGTGATTCTTTTTATTTATAGTAGCCTAGCTCCCTTCCTCGTAGTGCATGTGACCTATACGTGGACATCCGTCCCGTCCGGTCTGGTATCCTAACCTCACTCCCCGTAGTATTTGGGACCTGTACGTGGACACCCGGCCCGTCTGGTCCAGTATCTTGGTTCCCCACATCGTAGCATTTGAGACCCGACGTGGACACCCATCCCGTTCGGTCTAGTATCTTAGATTCTCCCCCCTCCCTCGTAGTGCATGGGGCCTGTACGTGGACATCCGTCCCGTCCGGTCTAGTATCTTAACCTCACTCCCCGTAGTATTTGGGACCTGTACGTGGACACCCGGCCCGTCTGGTCCAGTATCTTGGTTCCCCATATCGTAGCATTTGAGACCCGACGTGGACACCCATCCCGTTCGGTCTAGTACCTTAGATTCCCCTCCTCGTAGTGCATGTGACCTGTACGTGGACACCCGGCCCGTCTGGTCTAGTACCCTAGTTTTCCTCCTCGTAGCGCATGCGACCGGCACGTGGACACCCGGCCCGTCTGGTCTAGTACAATAGCTTTTCTCTTCGTAGTGCATGTGACCTGCGCGCGGACATCATTCCCGACTGGTCAATCGTACCGCCATCCTTTCTCCTCAATCCCCCTCGTGTCTGACAAATCCTATCCGGCTTGGCCTCGCCCGAAGGTCCAGCCCGGTGGATTTTTGGCATCCGATACATCGAGAACGACTTGCGCGCGACGCAACTCCCCGGTCCTACTCTCGCGAAATAGTATCCTGGCTTGGCCTCGTCCGAAGGTCCAGCCCGGTGAATTTTTGGCCTACGACACGCGGAAAGCGACTTACGTGTCCCAATCGCGGAAGTGATCAGCGGGACTACCCGACGTCCCCATACTCGCGAAACCGTTCGTCTGGCTTGGCCTCGCCCCAAGGTCCAGCCCGTGGAATTTTTCACCCAGGAGCAAGACACGGCGTGACCAGCTCCGACACCAATTCTCTCTCCCCCGGCGTCTATGAGAACCTTCGGCGTGACTCCCCAAACGACTCATTCACTCGTTGAATGATACTCTCTAGTCCGGTGTTTCGGTGATTTACAAATTTCTTGTAAAGGACTCCTGGATCTGACTGAGATCTGTACCCCGGCCAGAGAGCATCCTTACAAACGTATTTGCAAATTTTAATAATTATTGCGCTCTTTTTACGGTAAGTTAACTGTTTGTAGTTTTAGTAAGTTTTTATTATTTATATTTGTGCTTGCCCCTAGAACAAAATCTAGTGGCAGTAGGAGGCTAAACCAAAACTTAAATTGGTTAAACTCGGAGAAAATCATGAGGGCCAAAGACACCGCAATGCTCACTCGTAGAATGCAGCGTAATTGAATATACAAGGATTACTTGAGTACTGATTTTATTAGGGCAAATTTCGGGTTTATATACACGATTTCAGAGTCAAGAAGTGGAATGGGGTTGTTAGTTCAAAATACAAAACAAAATACAGTACAGAGTCAACAAATTTGTATCCTCTATGGCAATTTGTGGCCTCTATGGTGTAGCGTGTAACGTTCGACTAAAGTGCAAAGTACTTTAATGTTTTCAAGGATCTGTATAGGCTGCGCACGCTAAATATTCCGGCTCTAGCTCGTCGGCTTGGGGGGTGGAGGTCTTGCTCGTACAGATCTTGACACTGTCTACATATTACTATTAATAAAATCAGAATTGAGCGTGCATGCGACAAAATCAAAAGCTAGATACTTAACCGGAAGAAAAGATGCATAAATTAGAAAAGAAAAGTTTTGAGAAATTATTGAAAGGAGACAGTGTAAAAGAAAGAGAGAGAAATTTGTTGTTTGCGACGCCGTAGATGTAATTTGGCTCGCATATTGCCCACCCTACCTATGACCACCTGCCGCTAGAGCATAACTCTGGTGATCCCTTGTACACCCTACGGCCGCAGAGACATCAGCTGAGTTCAGTTATTTAGTTTTCTTTAAGCTTTCATTTTAATGATTATTTCAATTGATTTCAATAAGAACATTTTAAATCTTTCTTAGATAATTTACAAACGAGAAAACAATTTCGGCGAGAAAAGATAAAACATAATAAGCGTTTAACCTCATGGGTAAATACTGGTCTTCACAGGTGTTTATAATTATTAATGTAAAGTACATACATATAGTAAAAATAGTTAAAAATAAGTATAGGGTAAATTAAACAAAATGATCTTTAGAAATAAATAAATAGTTATATGTTCAAGGAAATTCAATAATTTGTTCTTTCATGATTGTTAATACTCATTCTTAACTCATCATTCATCAGTGGTTCGCTAGTTAATTACTTTTAATTTTATTTAAAATTGAATTTTTTTTTTTAAGGAAACAAAATTCTCAGTGTAAATTCATTTTTTTTTTTTTTCCAAAGTTAATGTTAATGCTTTCTTAAATTTTCGGCATTGATATATATATATATATATATATATATATATTTTTTTTTGTTTATGAGAATTTAATTGGCACTAATATTTTAATTTTTAATAATTTGAAATAAAGGTAAAACAACTCATACAGCTGGTTCCTCGGCGGACGATCGATCTTCCGACGCAGGTAGGCTGGAGAAGAAATCAAGGCATTTCTGCTTTGACATGGTTATTATTTTATATAATAAAATAATATAATATAATATATATTATATTATATGTGCACTCAAAAACATTTTCTAATTAATTTTTTTTTTTGTTTTTGAGTCAAAACGAATTTAAGAAAACTAGATGAATCATAACTTAATTTAAATCTTATAATTATTTAATTAAATTAAATTATTTTTTTTTTATAACATAATTATTATTGTCACTTCAATATTCAATCGCATTCTTTAATACATTTTTTTTTTGATTTACGTTAACACAAGTTTTGGAATTTTTTCCAGTGGGGCCCGGTTGTTATGCACGTGAACATTTTCGCAAGCTGCATTTTTTTAGGTTACATATGAGGTTAAGATCGAGCCCAAGCGTAGTTTTTACATTTTTTTTTTTAAATTTGAATTTGGGTTAGGGCCGATCTAATTGGACATTTTTTCCTTTTTTTTTCTCTCTAGCCTATATTCTTATTTGGCCGAGGAGATTTCTCGTTAACTTAAATGAGAGGGTGCCGCTTCAACTGCTGATCACTGAACAAAATTTGGGGGTGCTCCCTGCTTCAACTACTAATCACTGAACAAAATTTGGGGGTGCTCCTCCGGGCGGCTGCAGATCCCCGACAATGGGGTGCTCCTCCGGGAGGATCCGAATCGCGGGGCAGCGTGGGTGCTCCGCGGGACAGATCTAATTGCGGCCAAGGTGGGTGCTCCCCGAAACGCAAAATTTCAGCCTTATAAAAGAGATCGAAAATTCAGCACTTGAAAATATTTAGTGAGAAAACCCACACAACTCACTTTTTTTGCTCGAATTATTGCATAAAAAAAAATCACTTTGAGAACTTCGAAATACCGCGTGTATATATTTTTTTTCACTTTGCCGATTGGGAACGGATAAAATTGCACGCCGGTTTAATTAAGAAGGAAGTTCAAAAATCAAGCGGCGTCGGTTGCGGCCTTTTCTAGAAATTTCTGACAACTGAAAAATCAGCCATTTCGGCTTAGGACAAGCTTCTCAGCAACAGCTGGCATCACCCGCAAAAATACTAATTAGTATTTTTTTTGCTAAACACTAATTTCCGACACTAAATTTGGCTAGACATCTGGCTACTCTCCAAAGGTCGCTAAATACAAAAAAAATAATCGCCAGTGTTCAAGCCACAACAAACAAACGTTCTTCAGGCGCCGCTACAATGGCAATTCGATGTCCTTTGACTATGACGAGGTTTGTTGAGGCGACTTCTTTTGGAAACGTTTCCATACATAAAATATTATCAACCAAAGTGATAAAATTAGGGCGACATAGCTACTTATGTGGTGGGGATGTAGTTCGACGATCTCGTTTGCCATTTTTATTTTAATTCTAAGCATCAATTCAATGCTGAGCTCATTTAATTCATTATAACTTAGACTACAAAATCGAGCATATGATAATTTCAATGTTCCAGTAGCGGTTACCTGATGGCCAATAACACTCAGAAACGGATTTCTTAAAGTGCACTTCGAATCCAAGGATGAGAGTCCGTTAATATCAATTGTTATGGTTGATAATTGATCATCGGTGATTTAATTGAAAATATTCATTGATTTTTTGTTCTCAATCTTTGCCATGAGAATGATTTCGTTGACCTTTTTTTTGGTACAACGACGAAGATTTGTTATTAAACAATTGATACTCACAATGATTGTCAATTGAGAACATGGATTGCTTATCTGAGCAAATATACTCTTTGCCCTTCAGTATGTTACAAAGTTCCAATTCACTTAACGATGTTAATTCACAGCCATAATTGGATATTCAATATCAAGGGAAATCATTTTATTGTTGATAATTACCGGTATTGAAATCAAGCTATATTTTAAATAACTGTGTTTATAACAACGGCAGTGTTAATTTAAAGATTACATAATCCTTTACCACTTTTACTTCTGCCCTCATTAACTTATATAGTTGAAGTACATCGTCGTTGAGGAGAGGGAGCATTTTTCCTTGAGACATGTGAATTTTCAGTTTATTCAAATGTTGTCGAAGCTGCTTGGGAGAAACGAGCAGTGGGCTAATTTCATTGTGATGTACATTTGTCAGAACATGTGAAATTTCTGTCTGATTTCTTTGAAGACTTGCCGCCAATATGGATAATTGGGTCGTCAACGCAATATTACATTGAAAGGCTTTGAGAGAATCTTGCCGAACACTAGCTATATCCTCCATTTTCTGAGTCATTAATTGTATCCCTTTATCGATACCAGCTTCATCTCGTTTCATAATGTTTATTGTAGAATCAATTATTGAAGTTTGATTCTTAACTAATTCTAAAATGTATTCTTTATTCGAGTTTACCCTTGAATTATTTCAGAAAGCAATTTCGGACAAAACCTGGTACATCACACGCATTTCATGATAACGTTTCTAACAATGGGAGTGATTTTGAGAATGTGATACTGTTGTCTCGAAATACCCTTTAAATTATTTTGACCACAGTGCATACTTTCTTCGTGAAGTTTATGAAGCAGCATTGACGATCTCGTCATTATATGGTAGTAAGTAGGGATTCATTGCATCCCGAGAAATTTGGGCATTTCCCAACCTTGATCCCACTCTTATGATAGAATTTTCGTCAAAATAAAGATGAAGAGAAGCGACCTTGGGTGATGGTCGTTCGGGATGACGCCGAAGGTGATAAAATTCATTTGTGAAGTCAGCGTATAATTATCCGCCTAGCTTATTCCAATTCGTCAAACTCCAGTAGTTCGGATTGTTTTCTATTTCTATCTACGATAACGAAATCGTAACATGTATGCAATTATACTTTGCAAGCGATTAAACGAGTTTACATGTTTGATTCGATATATTTCTTCTCCTAGTGAACATGTTGCTAATGTAACAATTTTAATTTTCCGTTCCAAAGAAATAGTGTTATCCTTTGGAGCTTTAAATAGAGCTGGTCACTTCTCTTCAGATCTATGAAGAAACAGTGATCCGTATAACCACACGGTATGAGCGCTTAATTGAAAATATATATGGCTCTTATATAAGCAACAGCACCAATCGCTTTTTCAGAAGCATCCACAAATATATTTAGTACTTAATTATGAGGAATTTTTCCATCGTTAATGTGTCGTGCAATAGACATTTTCTTTTAACATAGCAAGTCCTGTCTCAAGGCCACCTACCTTTCCTTTAGGGAAACAGAAATCTCTGTGTCCCAATTTAGTTCAAGGACTGAACGATTTTGTAGAAAGATTTTTGCTCTGATTATGACTGGAGCAAAAAGACCATGTAGGTCAAAAATTTGGCCCAACTCAGAAGCTACCACTCTTTTTTAAATGGTTTGAGTGTTATGTTCTTAAGTCTTTCCACACAAGTGGTCATCCTTAGGGGTCCAAATAATTCCCAACGTCTTAACACTGGTATGTTCCAGTGCAGTGCCAATATTTATGTTGCTAACAATAATTTCAGGTGAAAAATCCTTTAGTGGATGGTGTGAATTAGAGCACCATTTTTAAGACTTAAATTCACAAGGTAGCAAGAATTCGTTCAACTCTCCTTGAATCCTTTTAGCAACTATAATTGTGTCTGCTCCGGTTAGGCAGACATCAACACAGAAGTTGTTCTTCAGTGTATTTGATCTCAATGACAATTTTTCCAAATTTTGATTGGCCAAATGCTCCAAGCATTTTGTGGCAAGAAATGGAGCTGACGTTGTGCCATAAGTCACAGTTTTTAGCCGGTAATATTTTTATTCTTAAGACGGATTGTAGATCACTTTGAACAACTGGTCCTGGATAAAGCACATCATTTAATGATTTTCCTGTAGATCAGCATCAAAAACTACTCTTCATTTTGTAGTCGTACTTTCCGGTTTCAATAATACAAGACTTCCCCAGGACTGAGGGATTTTCAGAAAAAGGTAATCTACCTATTAACTTTCCGTCTTGTGCATGTTGAAGATTTTCCAAAAAATGTTTCTCGCAATGTCTTTCCTCTGGTGTCCTGTATTTCCATATTGGTTGTCCAGTTTCCAGAATTTTTCCAACGACGATTTGGCTTTTTTATGGCATTTTTGAGCACATGTTGATTTGTCCAGCAATGATACAACCAAATTCGGTGTTCTGGAGAATCGGAAGACCTGGATACGACTTAATTTGCTCTGACCTTATGATAGAGAAATTATGTTCCGCGTTAAGCAGTAAATCAATTTTTCATGGTCTTGAGAAATGAGGATCAGCAAGCGGGATATTGTTTGATATTTTTAAGTTACTTATTTTTACTTGTTCAGTATGCTGATCTGCCACAATATGATAAAGAAAAAACGCTTCGACTCTTGTTTCAAAATCACAATGTTTTGATAAGTACACTAACACGTCCTTTACTTTTTTGCGGCATCCAACTCCCTCAATGCGAAGATTTTTTGGTTGTAGTTGCAACGATAGCCGCTTAACGAGTCTTTCAGATACTAAATTTATTTGCGATCCGGAATCGAGAAGTGCGCGAAAATTTCCTTCTTGATTGTTTACTCCTTGCACTATGACTAGCCGTTGCAAACAGTGTATACTTTTTTCACAGCTGTTTTTTGTAGCAGCAGACGCGGCTGTATTGGGTTCGGTTATAGATTTTCTTTGACTTAAATGTAGCAATGTGTTGTGTTTTTTGTTACCTTTTATGCATGTATATTTAGACGTGCATTGTTTGGACATGTGGTTTGCCTTAAGCAGAGAAATTTTCTTCAATCTATCGCATTTGTAAATACTATGTCCTTTTTGACAAAACAGGCATGCCCATGAACTCACTGTCGCTGAAGCATTTGTTTTATATTTTTCCTTATGCATTTTGCCGACAATGGTTTCAAGTGTAAAGAACTCTGAATTTTCCTGGTATCTAAAATTGCAGATTTTTTGTTGATTGAGAATCAAATCATTTTTCAAATTTTGTTGTAGAAAGGACTCGCTTATTATTAAAACGTTCTTTAAGCATGGTCCAGGCAATTTCATAAATAATTTCTGTTAATTCTGAATGCCTAACTAACCTTTCTGCTTGTCCAGAGAGATTAGCTTTGAGATACCACATTTTTTGTATTTTTGGGATCGCAAATATATGGACCATTTTATGGTTGACAAAATTATAACATTGCTTCTTCCGTGGAAATATATCGCTCCATACAATAACCTAATTCTTCAGGTTCGATATAAAATTTGTGGATTTTAAAATGAAGACTTTCAATTTGTTTCCATAAATTATCGATTACTGATTTATAGGTAAAGTTGTTTCCTGGAGCTATGTGTTTCAGAGTTCTTGACATAAATTCCAGAACCGCCGCTTGGTGTCCTATCAATTTTTCTATTTGTTCCAACAATTCCAATTGAATTCTTCGGTAGCTTGACAAACAATCGTTTTCATTTGATTGTAGTATTTCTTTTCAAAATATTCATGCGACACTGGAGTATCATTTAAAATTTCCAGGAAGTATGCTCGGAAAATTATTCGAGGCAAATAACCCTTCGTTATGAATTCTGCTCGATAACAGGTTTATTAAGCAAGATTTTTCACAACTTTAACTCTAGATGATTCGATCGCCAAGTTGATCGGGAATCTGTCTAGAAAAGTTGACTAGAATTTTATGCAACGGTCGGGGTCACCAAAATGTTTGTAGTTTTATTATGTTTTTATTATTTATAATTGTGGTTGCCTCTAGAACATAATCTAGTGACAGTAGGACGTTAAACCTACACTTGAATTGGTTTAACTCGGAAATAATCATGCATATGAGGGCCAAAGCCAGAACGAAGCTCACTCGTGGAACCCAGAGTAATTGAATACACAAGGATTACTTGAGTATTGATTTTATTAGGGCAAATGTCTGGTTTATATACACGATTTTAGAGTCAAGGGGGCCAATGTTACAAAGAAGTGAAATAAAGTTATTAGTTAAAAATACAATACAAAAATAAAATACAGAGTCAACAAATTTGTATTCCACACAGGAAGTTTTTAGACTAGAGTTAGTAAAAATTGAATCCGGGTTTTGAAGGTAAAGCGATGTCGGTATTTGTCGACTCAAGTGGTACGTAAACGTTAACATACATTGCGCTGGCCCTATCTGTTAACAAGATATTGTCATTCTGAACAGAAGAATGAGAGTAAGATGAGAATGAAAAAATAGAGGAGAAGTAGAACTTGAATTGTAACCTTCGCCCGAGGCAGTTAAGTGAGAAATAACCGAAGTCCCTATTAACGATTTACTCTAAAACTAACACCGCCCGACTTCTATTTATACTTTAATGATTTCTTAAGAGAGCTTATTTTTTCATGCTGCATTACTGGGCACTGGGCAATACCATACAGCTAAATTTAAAAAATATGGAAAATAGCACTGGCTAACAAATTTAAATTTAGATAAAATCCTCCAGAGATCAAACTTTATTTTCCGATGCAAATGATTTCCCAGATGCAAAAAATGACACTCAACATTTTTTGAATGATACCATTTTTTTAAGAGTGTAAATATATTTTGTTACCTGTTTTCATAAAAATTTTTTTTTGATCTCCAGTTCTGCTTATTTTCCATATAGATGCCAGAGCTCGACAAAGATTGATTTAATATACTCATAAAAATGTTTTTCCCAAAATAGCCCTAAAAATAAAAAATTTCGCTTGTATATTTAGAAAATCTGCATACAAAAGGAACCATTACCGACTTGTTCTCAGCTTTAGAAGAATGATACCTGAGAAAGCATACCAAATGATACTCACTTTTTTGAAATTTAGAAAAGTGTTCCTGGTTTTAGGGTACCTAGCACCGCACTGTAAATTCTATTTTAAATATTTTTAAAATTAATGGCGTTTCTTTTTAAAATCTAATCCAATACCCTCTGCAAGGGTATAAAAATACACGCCTTAAAAAGAAAATAATTTTATCACTTTTGGGCATTTAGCGGCTGTATGGTATATGTTAAGTGCTAGTTTGCAGAACAACCACAACATAAATCCGTAAAAAATCGGTTTACCGGCAGACTGTTAAAGCTAATATCTTGTTGGATTCGTGTGCCAACTTCAAGATAAAGTGGTAAAATTTTGTTCGGTTTACAGTTCAGTTTTCAATTTATTCAGACTTTGGCGAAATCTAACATCTACATTAGGAAAGCTAACCTTATAACTAAAAAGAAAATTTTAAAATTAATATATTTCTAGTAAATTATCGATGACCGCAATCGGTTAAGCAGAACTTGAAATAAAACTATAAATTTGCATGAAAACATGGAAAAACAGGAAAGGAAGCAATCTTCTTCATAAGGGTATATGATATTACAAAAACTAAATATTCTTGAAAACATTTAAATTATGATTAACTTGCATATATGCTTAAAAACATGGAAGCTATGATGGTTTGCAGCTCAAATACTCGATAGTTCCTATGGCAGCTATATGATATCGTTTTCCGATTTTAAGAAAATTAAAAGCGTAATTCTGAACTGATTATTTTAATTGTAATTTAATTTTATTAATAAGTCAAAAAGAATTAAAAAAAATTACAAAATAGTTACATTAAAAAAAAATCTTATGTTCTTATAGTTTCCAAGGGAGCTTAATGATATAGTCGTCCGATGTTGATGAAATTTAAACCGTTATTGTGAATTATTAAACCATTACTATATGCCGAAGAACAAATAAAAAAAATTAATAAACAGCAAAGTTATAATTTTTTTCATTTATTTTTCCGATTGTTCCTATGGGTGCTATATGCTATAGTCGCCCGATCCGATATATGGCTCTTATATAAGCAACAGCACCAAGCGCTTTTTTAGAAGCATCCACAAATATATTTAGTACTTAATTATGAGGAATTTTTCCATCGTAAATGTGTCGTGCAATAGACATTTTCTTTTAACATAGCAGGTCCTGTCTCAAGGCCACATACCTTTCCTTTACGGAAACAGAAATCTCTGTGTCCCAATTTAGTTCAAGGACTGAATGATTTTGTAGAAAGATTTTTGCTCTGATTATGACTGGAGCAAAAAGACCAAGTGGGTCAAAAATTTGGCCCAACTCAGAGGCTACCACTCTTTTTTAAATGGTTTGAGCGTTATGTTCTTGAGTCTTTCCACACAAGTGGTCATCATTAGGGGTCCAAATAATTCCCAACGTCTTAACACTGGTATGTTCCAGTGCAGTGCCAATATTTATGTTGCTAACAATAATTTCAGGTGAAAAATCCTTTAGTGGATGGTGTGAATTAGAGCAACATTTTTAAGACTTAAATTCACAAGGTAGCAAGAATTCGTTCAACTCTCCTTGAATCCTTTTAGCACCTATAATTGTGTCTGCTCCGGTTAGGCAGACATCAACACAGAAGTTGTTCTTCAGTGTATTTGATCGCAATGACAATTTTTCCAAATTTTGATTGGCCAAATGCTCCAAGCATTTTGTGGCAAGAAATGGAGCTGACGTTGTGCCATAAGTCACAGTTTTTAGCCGGTAATATTTTTATTCTTAAGACGGATTGTAGATCACTTTGAACAACTGGTCCTGGATAAAGCACATCATTTAATGATTTTCCTGTAGATGTTCCACAGGAAGCATCAAAAACTACTCTTCATTTTGTAGTCGTACTTTCCGGTTTCAATAATACAAGACTTCCCCAGGACTGAGGGATTTTCAGAAAAAGGTAATCTACCTATTAACCTTCCGTCTTGTGCATGTTGAAGATTTTCCAAAAAATGTTTCTCGCAATGTCTTTCCTCTGGTGTCCTGTATTTCCTTATTGGTTGTCCAGTTTCCAGAATTTTCCAACGACGATTTGGCGTTTTTGTGGCATTTTTGAGCACATGTTGACTTGTCCAGCAATGATACAACCAAATTCGGTGTTCTGGAGAATCGGAAGGCCTGGATACGACTTAATTTGCTCTGACCTTATGATAGAGAAATTATGTTCCGCGTTAAGCAGTAAATCAATTTTTCATGGTCTTGAGAAATGAGGATCAGCAAGCGGGATATTGTTTGATATTTTTAAGTTACTTATTTTTACTTGTTCAGTATGCTGATCTGCCACAATATGATAAAGAAAAAACGCTTCGACTCTTGTTTCAAAATTACAATGTTTTGATAAGTACACTTGCGATCCGGAATCGAGAAGTGCGCGAAAATTTCCTTCTTGATTGTTTACTCCTTGCACTATGACTAGCCGTTGCAAACAGTGTATACTTTTTTTCACAGCTGTTTTTTGTAGCAGCAGACGCGGCTGTATTGGGTTCGTTAATAGATTGTTCCTATGGAAGCTTTATGATATAGTCATCCGATTCTGATGAAATTTAAACCGTAATTCTGAACTATTTAACCAATTCTATAGTCGAAGAACAAAAAAAATATAAAAAAACAGCAAAGTTATAATTTGTATTCATTTATTTTTCCGATTGTTCCTATATGCTATAGTCGTCCGATCCGGCTCGTTCCGACTTATGTGTTACCTGCAATAGAAAGACAACTTTTGGGAAAGCTTCATGCAGATAGCTTTAAAACTGAGAGACTAGTTTGCGTAGAATCGGTCAGACGGACGGACGGACAGACGGATATGGCTAGATCGACTCTCATAGTGATGCTAAGCAAGAATATATATACTTTATAGGGTCGAAAATGTCTCCTTCACTGCGTTACAAACTGACTGAAACTATAATACCTTCTGCAAGGGTATAAAAATGGTACTGTTGGCGTCGAAACTTAAAATTGAGCCCAACCACAAAATATACCCACAGCCAGAATGCAGGAGACTAGACTCTTCAAATTTATGTTTATTTAACTTAAATACTGCCTCCGAATCAATGTGATTTATAATTGCCTTGCTAGGCACGCTTAAAAACTTTGTCTTATTTCCCTCGTTTTCTTGCCAATAGTAGTATCGCGTTGCTTCTTGCGATGGCCTTTTTTTAACAAATTTGTATCGATATGATATCGATATTTCATACGAAATTACATAAAAACAAAGAAGTCTTACAATGAAATATTCAGTTTACACTACATGACGAAATTAGGATCTCGCCTTTTTACGCCCCAAAGGGCTGCGCGTGTAACAAGCACTGCTTAGAGTCGTAAGCAGCAACTTAATCTTCATTTTCATACCTATGACAAGCCAACAACAACTGCTTGGCATTCAAATGCATTAAAAAAGAGTGCACTCTGTCTCAATTCACATTCAAAATCCCTGACTCATTTTGAGCATTGGTTATTTCAATGCGTGTCTATTGCTATTGCAGAAATATATGTTCACCTTATATATTTATATCTTGTGATTTTATTTTGGTAAATTTTTTCAGATTTTTAGACTTGAATGAAGGTATCCACGGAACCAAAAATCGTTTTGAGAGGTCTCTAGATCTTATTCCGCCGAAAAACACAGCATACGATGACTACGATTACGGAGATTTTACAGGCTATGCATATGAAAGTGGTCAATTGCCGACCAATAATTACATCGTATGTTTACTCAGGTTTTTGCACAGCAGTAATATTTTATGTATTTGTTTTTTAACAGCTTAAGCCTTCAGAGGGGATTATGCCTAAAATAATCTTAAAAGAAAATATTGGTTTAGCTGTATATAAAAATAGTAAAAACGGTAAGTTTTGAAATAATAATAATAATAATAAAAATAATAATAATAATAATAATAATAATAATAATAATAATAATAATAATAATAATAATAATAATAATAATAATAATAATAATAATAATAATAATAATAATAATAATAATAATAATAATAATAATAATAATAATAATAATAATAATAATAATAATAATAATAATAATAAATATAATATACGCTAACAATATTTTACATATACATTCATTTTCACATTTTTTTATAGGATATGAAAACACTCACAGAGCTTACAAATCTTATGACGTTGCACCTTTAGAACGTTTAACCGATCCATCAAATCAGAAAAAAGAAATAAGTTTTAAGGACATAACGGATATTGCATTAACAACTTTGGCATTTCTATCGTTTGGGATGTTTACTTTACAACTGCTAATGTGCATAGTTATGGTATGGTTTTGATTACAATACTTTTGTCTCTATCCGTAAAAGAAAAAATCGTAGTCATTTCTATATTACAAAAAAGGTTTCTTATAAGTATATTTAGTGAATTCTGATTGCATTTTTGTTACTCTAAAAGCAATATCCCATAAACTTAGATAAATAAAAACTTTCTCAAAGTTTTTAAAGGTTCTCAAACTAACTTCTAAAAATAGATCTCAGAATTTTCATGCTTCGCGGTTTTATGTGTAATTATTCATATTAGCAAGGCACCTTAATTGATCCATTGTAATACCGCGGTTCTTTTTATCCTATTGTCGTCTGCTCTGTTGAAGATAAGTTAGCTAAGGTCCCATCCGGTCACTTTAATGAATCGCTTTAGTTTTTTTTAGGATTGCACTAGCCTCTTTAATGAGATTGATCATGAAGAGATGGTCTAGTTGATAAATTCTTAGCATGCAAAGAGCTCGGCAGGTGCTGAATAGGTGTTTCACCGTTTCCTCTTCCTCCTTATCTCTGCAGAAATCATTTTGGTGTGCGCCAAGACTGTTGGCATGTGCACCTAGTAACCAATGGCCTGTAAGCACCTGTATTATTATTCCGCACTCGGTACGGAATTAGTAATTTCACGTCTATAACGGGCCATGTTTGGCGAGAAATGTGTCATTGTCTCGCATGCTGCCAGGCTTGATTCGCTAGTCTTGGATTAGTTACGGGAGCGGGCTAAGGCGGGGTAAGGAATAAAACCAAAAAAATAAATACAAATATATATATATATAGGCGTATATACCTAGTTCTATGTGCAATTAAAACATTTATATATATACCTCGTACATTAAACTTAAAGTCGTGTAGTATCCTTATAATGATTATTATAAATTAATAATATTACATGACTCTAAGTTTATATATATATATAAATGTTTTAAATAGATCTAGGTATATATATATATATATATATATATATATAGTGAGTTGCGTTCGACTTTCTGTCAAGCGAACTTTTATAAAATATATATATATATATATATATATATATACAGTTCTCGTCGATGGAAATAAAAAAGGGTAAGTGAGTTGCGTTCGACTTACTGTCAACCGAACTTTTATAAAATATATGCGTATATACCTAGATCAATGTACAATTTAAAAATTCATATATATATATATATAATCCTCATACATTAAATTTAAAGTCATGTAATATCCATATTATTATTTTTATAAATTAACTCCTAATATTATTCTTAAATTTATATTCATTCTTAACAGTTTTATTGCACGTTAATACAAATATTATATACACCGCTTAGAATATCTCTCAATTTAATTATTTTGTCACCTAAGCTTACACTTTTAATTGTCAATTAAATGTGCACCTTTTTTAAATAGAAAATCTTTTCAATAAATTATAAAGTGAAGCAGAACTCAATAATGTCATGGTAACTGTCAATAAAAGATGGAGCTTGCGCAAATGGGAAAGCTCGGTTCAAGAACAATTACGTATCATTCGACTGACGACATTGAGAATAGGGGAGCACATTGCATACGGAACGTATGAAGGGGCAGGGTAAAACAGCCACACGCTGCCGATCGAAATTCGGTGAAGCGCTTGAGATAGCTACTTGAGAAGCTTGTGGGCAGCGAAGACAAATTACAAAAGGCACGATAAATATATTCTCGTTATGAAGGTGTGGGAGTGGATTCCAAAGAACCCACCCCGTCCGGCGAGCTGAGCCGGCACCCAACGCGCCTACCCAGGACGCAACTCCCTCGGCCCAAGTCCTTTAAACTAAGCACTAATACACCGACGTAAAAGATTTTTATATTTAGCGTGCAGGTAGCTATCGAGCAGGATGGTAGTCTTGCCAGCTCGTTAGCTATGTATTCGTCAGAATACATGTAGAATCAGTCCTTCCGTAGCGCCAATCCCGCACACAGAGCAGTGCAATACTTAGCAAGCAAAGAAACACTTGGCCCTTCCACAGCGTAGGTGTCACTCAGCAAGCAGTACCAAACTCGGCCCTTCAGCAGCGCCGACGACAACCCAGCAGTACCACACTCGGCCATCCCATAGCGCCGATATAATTATAATTGGAAACGTAGCCCTATCTAACCGAACTATTAAACAAAAACTATACTTTGTAGCGTTCGATTTGTGATATTTGTTGGGGAAAGGGAGGTAAACCGATCTAAAGAGGAAATAAATTTCTGTCTCTAACACTGGACACGGCGAGCTACACAGCCTCCCGAAACAGGGTCGTTACACAAGTATGACCATCAACCAATTCCTGATATTACTGACCTCACATTTCGACACCTTAAAATCCTGCCAACTAGTTCGTGCGCCAAAAGCTCGACGATCAGCTGCCACACACCACGCGGACGCTCGTACGCGACGAGACACAATTGCACATCTTACCAGCAGAATCATCCAATCATTAGGTCATCGAATTGTGCTCCTTCATATTGACATCATATACGTCATCGCTCCCAGCGCAAGCGATTGACACGAGATCTCTAGCGTGGAAACAAATCGCGGATCTTCCTCTAGTAGATCTCACATTCTGCACATGTCATCGTTGGATCAGATCAACTTTGGTCTCTATACACCGGAGAAAGAAATCAGTTTGGCTACAATGCATTCAATGACCATGAGATTCCTGTGACACATCACGTCAATCTCGACATGATGGTCCGATCTTCAGCCTAGCCAGTCAAACTTGGACTCCAGTGACTCCACGGAAAGTCATTTTGCGAAAAAACACTCTCTCCGACGACGGAGCTCATATTGTCGAGTATCCTTTCAAGGATGGAGCACCACCTATTGAGTCAATACTACCACCTTCTGTTTTCATTGGAGTAAAAATTCGAGTTTTTGTATGACTACTTGCAACGTGGTCACATGGAACAGCCGACATTAGCTCAAATCGGTGATAGCTCCACCACCTGCGTTTACCTGCCGCATCACGCCGTCATCAAGATGGAAAGCCTGATTACAGAGTGTCGGGTAGAAATCGATGGATCCGAAGAAGTTAGATTTGGAATAGACATAAAGATACTGAGAAGGAAGTGAAATTTAGTGAACCAGCTGTGTGAGTTTTATTGGACGATCGGTCAGACCTGGGTGGGTACGACTGTGGTGGTCACTCAGGTTGGGGGCTGGGGGCGGAAACTTGTTTAGCACACACTCACTAATAAAGAGGCGATTTAAAAGTAACAAGGAAGGGACCGCTCGAGTGCACTGTGGGAATTTTGCTGTATCGCACAGGCTATGACTTAACATTGGGACGGATACCGAACAAACGATACACTGGTAAAAAGAATGTTTAGTGTAATAATGTGTAATTTAATACATGTAACAAAAAAAAAAATTAAATACTTAAAATGACCTTAGGGAAATAAATAAATTTTTATTTTGACTTAGGAAGATTTTGATTACTTTAAATATGGTTAAACTTTAGTAACAGTTTCGGGTATTAATGGAAATGTTTAAATTGAGTACAAATTTTTTTGATTTATTGTTCTTATCAGTAGGGAGAAACCGTCGCCAGACAAATGATTGTCAGCAATTGGTTATGGAAACTGTATCGCAGAGTACCATGATCAGCGGAGTAACCATGAGAAGTAATACCAAAATATTAAGGCGGGATAGAAAAGTTGGAAGGTTTGATAGCTGCAGTGGAACAGGTCTTATCCCTAATCAAAGGAGATGATGGTCAGCGATAGGGTTGATAACTCTTAGGGCTATAAGGAGCAAGATAGGAGGAGCGGCGGATAGAGATAGACGATATAGAGCTAAGTTGGAACGAAATCAAGAAAGCGTTGATTTTGCTCCTTAGGTACAAGAGATCGAAACAGGATTTGGTAATGGAGTTGACCCATATAATAGAAAAAGAAATTGATGTGGAGACCCTTTATGTGAAAGTCTTGTCTCTTCGGAAGGCTTTGGTTAACCAGATGAAGTCGAAGGAAATGGATAGCAGTAATGAAATAAAAATCTAAGTGAAGAAATGGCTCAAAGCGTTTTCTATCCGCATTAAAGGGACCGATAGGAATAACGCTCAGAAACATGAACACGAGGTAGCTTGTAGAGAAAAGAACGTATATATTCCGACGATACCGTTCGAAAGGAAATAGAGGAAATAGACGGTGTAGAAAAGGAGGCAGAGAAGTTAGGAGCCTCGGAACAGAGCGCTAGAAAGGAGCAAATTCCTGTGGCACAACAGGAAACTGCGACCTGGTCTTAGTATAGTTTGGGGAAAGTTGGTCAAGCGATGATCGGAGTGCCAATGCCTTTCCTAATGCCAGGCATGAATGGCGGCCAAAGTTTGGAGTCATGTATCCGACTAAAGCGGAAACCCATTTAGATCAGGTACAAACTGGTTCGGAACGGTAGACAGAGCGACGGATGCTCAAAATGTGCACACCAAAATTAGTTTAATCAAGTAGGAATTCCAGATGGAATCAGTGACAAAATCGAAATAGGCAGTGGGGAAATAAAAATAGCAGTAATACTTATCAGAACCAAACCCAAATCCAGGCTCCTTAAGAGTCCAATAGGAGTGCTCAATCAAAAATATCGAGGAATTCAAGCAATTCAGGGCAGACTCAAAATCCAGCAAGTTCACGGAAATCTTATAGCTCAAACCAATCATTCAATGCTCCGACCACATCCACTAGTGATGGGAATCGGACTTTTGGCAGAAGCGGTCAATTGCACAATTTAGAAGAGGAAGAGGAATATTATTCCCAAATAGTCTCGGACAAGGAAGGAGTATCTAGGAATGCAGCAAAAGACAGTCCGCTCTGTCAGTTAGGTTATTAGTCGACACGGGCTCGACCTTGTCTTTTATGCGACCGGGGTTAATTCCTCCAGATAAAATGATTAAATTGGATACACCAGTACCAATGTTCAAGGAATTTGGGGGAACAGGTAAAATAAGGGTACTTCTTTTCGTTTTTCACGAATATTTCGACGGACTAATCGGAATAGACGTGATGCAACGGATAGGGGCCCTGATTGATGTAGAAAGAAGAGAATTACGCACACCTTTTTGCAAAAGTACAAGCCAGTTTAAAAGATTATCGACCAACAAATGTTTTTATGGTGGAAGCGAATTCAAAAATAATTATTTCGGTTTCAGTAGAACTGAAGGATGGTATCTTTGTATTAGGAAGAACAGAGGTAACCATGGTCTGAAAATATCAGAAGGTATAAACAATGCGGCGGACGGTCAACTTTTGGTAGAAATAGTAATTTTTTAGCAAAACGACCAGAAGTTGTGTTTTGAAACACCGCTGAAAGTGTCTGAATTTAAGGAAGAGGAATACATAGAATTAAATAGTATCGAAGTCATAAGACAGATGAAAAACAGGACAATTGACCTGCTAAGAACGGATCATTTAAAGATACAGTAGTTACAAGAATTAGGAAAGTTTTGCAGGAAATACCCGGAAATATTTTACACAGAAGAAGACAAACTATCTTTCACCAATGCGGTGAAACATAAAATACCGACAGCTGACGATGTACCGGAGTACTCGAGATCATATAGTGTGCATACATGCACACTAGGAGAGACAAGAAGTAAGAAAGCAAATAGGAAAGCTTTTATATCAGAAAATAATAAGGCACAGCCATTTTCCATGGTCCGCCCCGGTTTGGATAGTCCCTAAGAAAATGGATGCCTTAAAGCAACGGAAATGGAGAATGGTAGCTGGTTAAAGAAATGAGAAATTTATAAAAGATAGGTATTCAATGTCCATTATAATCGACGTGCCTGACGGACTGGGTAGAGCGAAATACTTTTCGAACTTAGATAGGTAGATGAAAAGGACATTCCGAAGACTCGGCAGAAGGAGGACACTTCGAGTACGTTCGGATGCCTTTCGGATTGAGCAACGCTCCGGCGACAAAGGCTTATGATTAATATTTTCGGGGAATGGTTGGGAAAGTGTTTTCTTATATACATGGATGACATAATGGTATTTTCGTCGTCACTACAGGAACAACAGTGTTATGCCTTAATATGTCTTAAATAAAGTCTTCAGCCACAGTTGAAAGAAAGACTGTGTTTCCCGCGAGCGCCTTTAAAAGTTGAAAAAAGTGTTTTTAAGTGTTTTTATAGACAAATGAAAAAATAGACAAACAAAATAAATATACAAAATAATCGAAAAGACGCTTAAATAGAACTAAATAGTTATTCAACTCAAAAAAAATCAATGATATGATTGAAGCAAGTGCATAACCATTTTATAATAGTGCCTCGCAAAAGAGCTAAATGAGCGACAAACCAAATAAAGAGCGTCGAGGCTCAGCGATCCGAAGATACGTGATAGCGAAGTGCAAAAAACGTCTACCAAGGATATCTCAGGCCCTACTGACGCTCGATAGACAAAGAGCACGGTCTTGCTCCCCCTCTCTTCTTACTCTTACACCTTATTCTACGGCGTGGAGTTCTCAGTGGAAAACCGGCATGGATCGCTATATTCAAATTAAGCGTTGGTAACAAACCAAAAATAAACCGTGTCCAAAGAGACAACCCGATATATCTAACGACAACGGATTTGCCCTTCTAGCTGATATTCAACCAGAACCAGACCCAACCGAAACCTAAGCTCCCACCAATTTACATTGGGGAGAAAAGCTTAAACGCCCTTATCAACAAAATTGTTGCGCTGGTCAGGGACGGAAATTTTCATGTTGTTCCGCTTACTAAATGGAATATTCACAAAACCAAACTTCATTCCAAATCTGAAGAAAATTTCCGAATTGTGTCCAAATACCTTGAGGAAACTTAGAAAAACTACTACACGTACCAACTAAAAAGCAGCAAGGGTTGGCAGGTTGTATTAAGTTGAATCGAGTCCGTTGTAATGAAGTTATCGATGCCCTCAAAGAAAACGGGTTTTCTGCAAAGAACGTTAGTAACATCATTAAGAAGAACAAAAAGCCGCAACCACTCTTCAAGGTACAGATAGCAGAATCTTGAAGAAAAATGAAGTGCATCCTATCTACAACCTGCAAAACCTATTTCACCGAAGAATAACTGTGGAAGAGCCAAGCCAAAGGAACGGCCCAGTGCAATGCACAAACTATCAGGAGTATGGACACACCAGGACATACTGCTCACTCGGATCAATCTGTGTCTTTCACAATTCCGCAAACTACCCTGCCAACAAGGCACGGCTGCAGGATCCACATTTGGTCAGCTTAATACCCAGAAGGGCTTGTCATACGCCGATGCCCTTCGATCAGGAACAGAAAACCCACTCCAGTCTAATCACACACTGGAATCAATGATGGCTATCATGCAAAAAAGTATGATGGAAGTTATATTCTTCATGAAAACGACCATGCAAACACAGGTTCAAAACCATAACATGGTGCTACAGTTGCTTGCAGCTAAGCAGTTAAAATAATTAATGGAAAATCTACGAATGTGGAACGCCAATAGGGTTTCCCGGCACAAACTTGAAGTAACACAATTCCTTAATGTAAATCATATCGACATTATGCTACTGGTAGGGACGCATCTCACAAGCAAAAACAACTTCCAAATAAGAGGATACGACTTCTACCGCACAGAACATGCAGATGGTAAAGCCCACGGCGGAACCGGCATCCTAATCAGGGAAAGCATCAAGCACCATTTTCACCAAAGGTTTGCAACTACAAACTACTTCCAGGCCACGTCTATAATAGTGAAGCCAGGTAACGGAAACCTTTCTATAGCCGCCGTACACTGCCCGCCTGGCTTTACAATTTCTGCAGGACACTTCATGGATTTTTACAACTCACTTGGAGATCGCTTCATAGCTGTAGGAGACCTTAATGCTAAACATACGCACTGGGGATCACGATTCGTGACTCCCAAAAGAGCGGCAATCATCAAACTGAGATCTATGTTTTTCCCTGGCAGACCAACCTACTGGCCAGCAGAGCCCAGAAAAGTCCCTGACTTAATAGATTTTGAGGTGACAAAAAACAATAATAATCCCAAAAATGAAAATTGAACTTCCAAACTCTGCTATCGAGGTTATTTGTAAACTCTTCAATGAGATAATACGTCTCCGCTACTCGGCTCAAGCCCATCTGGACATATGGCTCCCAGCTATGGGGCAGCAATATAGACATAATACAGCGCGCACAATCAAAAAACCCTGAGAACTATCACAGGTGCACCATGGTATTTTCGCAACCAAAACAATTACAGGGACCTCGGCGTTCTTGCAGTAATTTATGAAATTGTTCGTCTATTAAAAATAACGGCGACCTACAATGAAAAACTCTCTGTGCATCCAAATCATCTCGCAAGAGGCTTAACTCGGCTTTACAACGCAGCGACCTCCCAACCCAGAAATAATTCTCAGGGCCCCATAACTCAGTCATTCGACTGTTTGTTAGGTTATTACCATAAGATTTAATACACTTATTGTTAGTATACGAAATAAAAAGATTCAATAATTAAATAGCAAAGCAAAATACTTTATAAAAATTGTAACGTACACACCTAGACGGTGTACGATACAATTTTTGGTAGTATGTAAGGTTATAGGTGTAAGCGACTTATCATGAATAATAAATATTAAGTTAGTAGTATGTAAGGTTATAGGTGTAAGCTACGCATAATGGATAATAAATATTAAGTTGAAACCGAATATTAAGCCGTAGTTAAGTTCCAAACCCGAGTGGCAACGGTAGCCGATATTTAGTGAGTAATAGAAAATACTAGAAATTAAGGAATATACCAGAAATCCCGAAAGCGAGAAAAAGGGAGCGTGGGGAGGGTGGTCATACACCGATCGAGCGAGCGGGCTCTTGTGTCGGAATGGTTAGACTGGACGGACGTGTCTCCCGCAGTAATTTTTCGTGTAATCCGAGTAACGCCTCGACCGCGCGACGGCTCGCGATCAGTGAATAAGTGGGCTGATCAGTGTTTTGAGGTTAGTGTACATAATATTCCTCTCCGTTAAGTAAAGACGGTGAAGAGGACTCGTAGGAGAGTATTGGATAAATAAAGTGATCTAGAAAAAGGTAAAGAGAAGAAGTAAAAGTGAAATCCCTCGTTTGTGATTCTTTTTATTGGTAGTCGATCAGTAGCTTCTCTCCTCGTAGTGCATGTGACCTGTACGCGGACATCCGTCCCCTCTGGTCTAGTATCCTAGCTTCCCTCCCCGTAGTATTTGAGATCTGTACGCGGTCTGGTCTAGTATCTTAGCCTCCCTCATCGTAGTATTTGAGACCTGCACGTGGACACCCGTCCCGTCTGGTCTAGTATCTTAGATCCCCCCCCTCGTAGCGCAAGCGACCGGCACGCGGACTCCCGGCCCGTCTGGTCTAGTACCCTAGCTTTCCTCCTCGTAGTGCATGTGACCTGTACGCGGACATCCGTCCCCTCTGGTCTAGTATCCTAGCTTCCCTCCCCGTAGTATTTGAGATCTGTACGCGGTCTGGTCTAGTATCTTAGCCTCCCTCATCGTAGTATTTGAGACCTGCACGTGGACACCCGTCCCGTCTGGTCTAGTATCTTAGATCCCCCCCCTCGTAGCGCAAGCGACCGGCACGCGGACTCCCGGCCCGTCTGGTCTAGTACCCTAGCTTTCCTCCTCGTAGTGCATGTGACCTGCGCGCGGACATCATTCCCGACTGGTCAATCATACCGCCATCCTTTTCCATTCAATCCCGCCACGTCCGACAAATTCTATCCGGCTTGGCCTCGCCCGAAGGTCCAGCCCGGTGGATTTTTGGCCTCCGATACGTGAAAAACGACTTGCGAGTGACGTCAGCCACCGGTCCCACTCCCGCGAAATAGTGTCCCGGCTTGGCCTCGCCCGAAGGTCCAGCACGGTGGAAACGCGGAAAACGACTTACGTGCCCCAATCGCGGAAGTGACCAGTGAGATCACCCGGCGTTCCCACACTCGTGAAATCGTTCGTCTGGCTTGGCCTCGCCCCAAGGTTCAGCCCGTTGGATTTTTAACTCCGGAGTAAGATAACGCGCGATCAACTCCAACATCACTCTCTCTCCCGGCGTCCATGAGAACCTTCGGTGTGACCCCCCAATCGACTCATTCACTCGTTGAATGAAACTCTCTAGTTCGGTGTTTCGGTGATTTACAAATTTCTTGTAAAGGACTCCTGGATCTGACTGAGATCTGTACCCCGGCCAGAGAGCATCCTTACAAAATAGATCTCTTAATGAAGTGGCTGATGCGCTATGTAGAATATGTGAAAACGAGTCGGAAGTAGCGACGAATGGAGAAATCATGCACACACATGATCTCGTTTCAACAGTCCTTTAGAAATGCACCAGTTGAGAGGTTTCAGTCGGAAATTTATTTATTTATTTTAAAGGAGAGAGTAGAAGTTTTCGAATCACAAAATATTGGAAGACACAGGATTAACAGTCACGATTACAAAACCACAGAAGATTCACAAAGAAAAAATTCAAAGAACTACGAGAAATAATATGTAATGTAATTTCAGATGGAGTATGGCTACGGCAAAAAGGTTTGACATCCTGGAATTAGAAGAGGATTATCCTATTGCGCAGATTATCTTAGGATCGGCCAGAATCATGCAGACTTACTAGACCTTGTAAACATAGTTCGCCTGACTGATTATCAAGAGAGCAAAGATCAGACGGAGAATACGCTTAGATCAGTACAACATGAGGTAGAAACAAAAGACCTGGTCAGAAGGAAGGAACTGGAATTTGATAAAGGTAAATTGAAAATATTGATTTCAAAAGAGAGAAGAAGAACAGGATTAATAATTGGACTGGGTACTGTGGGGAAAGCGATCACAGAAAGTTTAGAAACTAATAATGCAGAAAGATAAGAGCAAGAAATTAAGAGAATCCTAGAGGAAGAAAGAAAATGGGATAAACAAGTAGAAGACCATGGAAAAATAGAGAAAAAGTTTATAATAATGTTTAAAAATATGACTCGACACATAAACAAAGAACAAATTAGAGTAAATACATTTATTAATAATTATAAAAATTATATAATGGAGGAGGGTAACAAGATTTATAGATTAGAATTTGTAGACAGAATATCGATAAGAATAGACACGATCGCGATGAAATTGGACGATCTTACAGCAAGTTAGCTGTTGTTAGCAAGGATAGGTGTTATTCCCAAATCTATTATTGACAAGAACCAATCTCAGAAAATAGCTATCTGCGCGGTACGACCGGAGTCAGCACTTCTCAGATACCAACAGCGAACCAATATGTCATTGTCAGCAAATTGTAACAAAACATAAAAACCAAAAGCTAAATAACGCATCAATCATATACGTGCATTTAACCGGAAATCGACCCATTTAATTTGGAGTGTTCGGTGAATTCAAATCATTTATTCCAAGTGACGCTCCTGTTAAATATGACCCCAAGGTAGGTGTTATGCCTGTTGAATGAGTAAGTTGCATGTTGGGACTTTGCTGCACGAACAGCAATATTCCACCGCGGAGCCCATGCTTTATGCTCGAATTACAAGTCCCGCACTGTGTCCGTCACCTCTCTTCGAAAAGCACTCGTCGCCAAAAACGTGATAAACAAAAAAGATTTAGGCATGCTTAAAGAAAAATGGGATTAAGCTTAACGAAAAATACGCCTACGCGGCAGCCAGCCTGCCATAGAGGCAATGTAGGCAAATAGGAAAACAAAAATATAAAGATCCAACGACTGATGAAAAATTGTAAAAATTTGATTTTCCGGGGGAAAAGTAGTAAGGATTGAACGTTTTAAGAGCGGCAGAGAGTCAGAATTAGATAAAGTCTATTAGAGTCAGAAAATTGTACTCTGAAAAGCTCATGCAAGTCATATTTAGATCTACAATACTTTAATATTAAGGTAATATAATTTCGAGTTAATCTACTTGAGCTTAGACGCCCCACCAAATTGGTGTACCAAAAATTATCATTGGCTAGGAAGGCTAAATTAATTAAGAGTAGTCTTCTTAAATAGGAAAGCAATATAAGATTTGCATCCCAGTAGAGTCCCGTAATGCAAAAAATAAAAAGTTTTTTTCTTGTACTGGTTCAATACGGTCAATATGTGTTCTATATTACGGACTCCGGAATCAGACGAGCTAGCAAAATATAAAAAGCCTTAGTGACATAGGGATCCTTAAGTTCCTTTGACCACCTTTTAACCAAGCACACCCCCAACATTATTAGCCATGGATCATATTTCTATGATCGGACGCCAAGAACGGTCACAAGAGCAATTCTATCCAAATAGCAGTCACTTAGAGCATAAGATACGTATTTTGGATGACGAACACACACTCATTGAACGTTGTCCTTCCTAACGCACTGTGTCTACATTTTTGACCGGCATGCTCAGGGAGAGTGGTTGTGGGTTTATGTTAAGAGAGAATAAGATGTGTTACTGAATTAACATTAGTAGACAGCGAAACGATTGCAAAAGATTGCTACAATAACTAAAATCGGAAAAAACAGTGCACCTATGGAAGATTGAGGACCAGATATTATTGGCCTCATTCTACACCCACCCTACGCTGACAGGGGGTTCTTATGTATGCGTTACTAGCCCTGCATGTGATTTTGACGGAACTTTCGATGTATGTGACGCTAGCTCTGGCTGTACGCCACGCGAGTTTAAATAAAGGGTGGCAACCAAACATTAAACAAAATTAGTTCTCTTGTAGGACGCCAGAGGTAACACGGAGAAGATTAAA
This sequence comes from Drosophila elegans, assembly GCF_018152505.1. Classification (NCBI taxonomy): domain Eukaryota; kingdom Metazoa; phylum Arthropoda; class Insecta; order Diptera; family Drosophilidae; genus Drosophila; species Drosophila elegans. The sequence goes on along the minus strand of NW_024545578.1, from coordinate 27,729,868 downwards.
AGTTTAATTTTTAAAGAGGATTCTATGAGTCCTGCCACTTAGATAACTTAAGATCCATCTAAATAGATCAACTGGGAACCCCAACCCTAACCCTAAGCCACCGGGGTTACATTCAAGCTTTTTAGATAACAGATCGCCATTAGGTCTTATTATCGCCATTGTGATAAATTTGTGTCAAATAAATTGAATCATTTTAAACATTTGATTTGGGTTTCTTTTCTGTTGCTCTCAGTCGTTTGACGCTGTTTGAATGGCAATCATCTTTTCTACCTCTCTGAAATTCTCTTAAATAAGTTGAAAATCGTTTCAGGAGTTGTTTTGAAAGTCAAAATATTAACGTTGTTACGCTCTTGACCTTTTAATAAATAAATTAGTGGCCCCAACAACTCATGTTGACTTTACGTCCGGCTTACCGGGCGACACTGGTAATGCAAATAATAGTTCTCTATTGTCAAAAACTTTCAAAAGTGTGGTACAAAAAACGTTTATTTTTTTCACGGCTTGCCCCTGACTTTTCATCAGTAAATATTACGGCTTATATCCGTCACAAAGTCCAAGTTAATGATCTAAAGGTCTAACAGCTTAAAATTTCATATGCTAGGAATGAATTATCATTTAAGATTGGATATCCTTGTGCGCGTTTTGCAACACTGGGCTTAGCGAGTTTCTGTCCTGAGAGCATATTTTTTCCTATCAAAATACAAGAGACTTACTTAGTTAGCTGACTAAATTGTTAGTCTGATAGTTTTTAATTTTTAGCCCACGTTATTATGTTTATAAAACCTGTTTGAAACCGGAGTTTCTCGGCTCCGAATTTTTCCCGGTAAGAACACAATTTTTAGTTCTTTTACACGAGGAGTGGGATTCGTAGTTGCTGTTAACTCAAATCTCATGTCTAAATTACAAATTCACTAATAAAATGAATGACATCGAATTTCTGGTTATAAAATTATCGTAGACCGGTAGTTTTATATATTACTTGCTCATATATCGCGCCATTATCTGCGTTTCCAGCTTATGAGAACCATCTCTCCATATGTAAAAACTGTCAGACAGATTTCAGTTAATAGTTTATAGTTAATTACGCTATCTCAAGTAAACCATGTTCAGTTTTCTTGAGGACGATTACTTGATTTGTGTTTTAAGAGCTTTGCCACTTACGGAACCTGAAGATCCCTATCCCAGCTGTAGAGCTGACTATTAATGCTGGAACAGAGTTAATCAAAAATTTTTCAAGTCTGGTAAACAAATCCACCGCTTTGGTAAAACCAACTTTCGTCGCTTAAATACTTATATATCTGGCTTTGACTGGTCCAACCGACAAACCTCCTGGTCTTTCGTTATAAATAACTTCAAAAGTAACCTTCAGACTTACGTTGCTTAAACTGATTTTAGTACATCGTTTGATTTCGTAAATAACTCAGCTCTATTTTTTTTTTTTTTTGGCAATTATTTTATTTTACACGCCACAAAGGATGGTCCTTGCATTCTTGTATGCGTAAGAGTGTTTAAAGATTCGGGTATTAAGTGCAGGTCAGGAAAAGCTTGTCAGTATTCTTGCGTTGCTATAAAAGACGCCCGTGTCTATCACGATCAATAATTCACAGGTACGCTGGGTGCAGTCTGCGGGACGTCGTCAAGCCAATGGTGTAGCAAGCCTTCTAGCCAGACGGTTCGAGTCATCCAGCAAGCGATCTCTGTATCGATTTAAAAAGCTACAAATTGTCTCCGTTACCGTCGGCACTTTCGTGTCCCGAAACAACACATGATTTTCGACATAATGGTGCCATTTCACGCCCAGTATCCACCTAAGCGGCTTTTATATGCACGTTTGTACGCTTTTAAGAAACAGCAACTTATTCCCCAATTCAACGTCGCCAGGACAATGGCCTTAAAGCGACGCAACTTAGCCTGAAGGTTAGACCGCTACCTGGTCGAAGAAGCCAGTCCGTTCTGTTTTGATCTAGCTGAGCCACACACGCGGTCAATTTGTCCTTTCCAACAAAAGCGACGGTCCAATGTTACACCAAGGTAGGTAACCTTGTCTTTATTCTTAAGCCTATTCCCGTCAAGGTAGAGGCTACGCGAATGGCCAGAGCGGAGAGCAAATGTGGCGTGCTGCGTTTTGTCGACGTTCAGTGCAATGTTCCACCACTAAGCCCAACACTCGAATTAATTTAAGAATGTCTGGACACGCCGGGAGGCAGACACTGGGGTACTACCAACTGCAAGAAATGCAGTGCCATCTGCGTAGTTGACCAGGAGTGTATCACGTGTAACTGGGTTTGGAAGATCCGACGTATAAACTGTATACAGGACCGGCCCAAGGACGCTTCCTTGCGGGACCCCAGTACGAATTGAGCGTAGCCAAGAACGATGACCAAGAATTACACAATTAGCTTCCATATTCCCTCAGGTAAAAGTGGCATTAGTTTGTAAAGGAGACCTGCCAAACCCTGTCAAAAACCTGTCGAACGTCAAGAAAGACAGCTGAGCAGTATTTGCGATCTTTCAAAGCACCCAGTACATGATTTACTACTGTGTGCACAAGTTCAACAGCACAATGGCGACTACGAAATCCAAACTGGTGGTCTGGAAGAGCTTCATCAAACGCAGCTATTGCTAAGAGCCTAGCAAGCATGATCCGCTCAAAAATCTTCCAAAAAGTGGATAGGAGACTAATCGGCCGATAGGAATCTTGGGAGCACGGATCTTTTCCATTTTTTGGTACCATTGTGACAAGAGCACGTTTCCAAGGGACGGGAAATTGAACAAGGTTTAGGGAGGCATTAAAGAGTTGGCAGAGCTGCGTAATGACTGAGAAAGGCAGAGCCTTTGTTACCTTTCCGTCAATCACGTCCATGCCAGGATCCTCAGTGGAAACTAGTCGCCCAATTGTGGGCCCAAGTGCCATCGTTACGTTTAAGTGAGAATCTCTGAAGCGGCTGTCTTTTAGGTTGCGTGTGCATTTCCACAGCGCAAACCCGTGATTCTGGTCAATGGCACTGAGCTAGTCCATAAAGAATTCTGACTTGGCCAAACGAAGGACATTTTTAAGTTTTGAAACAGCAGCCTTCCACTTTGCCATGTCGATGGTATGCCTCGTTCTCATCCAGACGCGGCGGAGTGCATGACCTTTTCGGGCCAGGGCAGAAATTTCTGGCTTCGAAGTAGACCAAGATGGCGGAGAAATAGGAATACTTCTAGCAGGAGTGGCAGCTTGGTGGATCTGGTCAACTAAAAACTCAGCAAAGGAATCAACTTCATCCACGGTAGTAAGAGAGGGATGCTCCTGAGTCAGGGCTGAAATTCGGGCACCGAAACTTCTCATATCCGAACCATGAGGAAGAAATCTGCTTTTGGTAACGGCTGTATAGGCAGCAACGCAGAGATATATCAAAAGCGGAAATCAAAAGCCGTCGGAAGGTGGTTATAAAGACATGGAAAATTCGTAGAATCTGCACACTTGAGTTAGAAACAACCGACATAAGAGGGTTTCCCCGACTGCACGAACGCCTGCATCCCCAGAAACTGTGATGGGCATTCCAATCCCCTCCAATAAGCGATTACATACAGAATCTAACAGGCGCAGATAATCATGTGCTGACCAAGAATGATGGTGACCACGAGGACAGTAGACAGCACTGAACGAAATTCTGCCAATCCCAGTAACCAAATTTATTGCAGCTGCTTACAAATGAGGCTCTGATATTGTAGCGCTTAAGTGATAGTCGAGGGAGGACTTAACGAAAACGGCAGCACCACCACGATGCGGTTCATCAGGGTGGTTTGCAGAGTATACAGAATATCCATAAATACGGAAAAAAGAACTGCTGGTATGTATAATGTTTCTCCGAAATAAGTAGAATGTCTATGTTGCTTTCCTGGAGAAGATGCTCAACCTCCAGAGATTTGTAAACTAAGTCGCTGGCGTTCCAAATTACAATATTAAGCCCGTAATTAAGCATCATGCTATGTAGCATTTGCAACGTCGTCGACATCATTGACATCATTTGATCAAAGCGTAACAATAGTTTTTCAATTGCAGCTCTTGCTGCTTCCTTAACTTATCAATAAATTCCAGATGTCTGTCCTGGGCAGGTTGCTCAGTAGTTTCAAGGGGCAATACATATGGGTGCGAATTTCGCACTGGCAAGGGCTGACTTGAGAATACAGAAGGTCGCGTGGTAAACCAAGCATTATGAGCCGGGGGCAAAGCAGGTTTAAGGACAAGTTTTGAATCGGGCTGCGATACATAGAGGTCTTAGGCCAAAGGTTCTCAATAGCCTCTAAATAGGCAGGACATCGGCGGGAGCTCTATGATTAGAGCCACAGTTGATGCATTTAAACAGTTAAATTTAGCCTCGCAATAAGTTCAGCTACCTCAGTAGCCGCGTCAAGGGTCTCGATGACGACTCGAAAGGCCCTTTTGTTCTTAAATTGAAAGGTGCTGACAGGGATTCCATTATCCTTAAACAGCTTCTGGACCACACGGTATACACTTCCGTCATCCACAGTAGTTCTACAGGAAGATCGAACAGTCATCTTGATGCAAAAACCTGTAGTCACAGATAAAAGTAAAGCAACTAGTTTTCGATAATCAGTGACACCCCCAGCAGAAAGGAAGGGGGACGGGGATCGCGTTTTTTAGTTTTAGTATGTAAAGAGGCATTGCTTGGTGATACCGTAGGAAAGAAAAGTTGGACAGGCTCGGATAAACCATGCCCAAGCTCAGGATCGGTGATAGGATCAATAGTCATTGTATTATCGTCATCATTAAACAGAATAGTAAACCTATTGTTCTTCCCTGAGTAAGTAGACTCTCCTTCATTTAAAGGAGACTGTTGAGAATTCGTAGCAGTGGCGGCTACATGAGGACGTATTTGATTGATATAGGCCTTATTAACGAAGTCTTACTTCCACCGCTTACGTCCAGAATTCTTCTTTTCCTAAGGTTCCCAGTTAGGGTCAGACGCTCTTTATCCGCAGCATTCTACCTAATCCAATTGGGAGTAAAAAGGTTCATAGCCGATGAGCAGTTGACACATTCAAAAGGATCATCAAAATCTTAATCTTCATAGGTTTAATTGTCCGAGATGTCAGCGAGGATTCTATTGGCATCAAAGGAATTCGCCTTGGCACTCCTAGAGGTCTGGTTGACGACTTTTTCGACGGCTTTGTCTTTATTGACCGGAGGTCTGATGATTTACAACAGGTATTTCCAGAGATGGCTTGAAATTGAAAGACATCTTTACCGGACATGATATCAGCATCTGACATTGCACGGGTAATAAAATAATAATAATAATAAAATAAAATAAAGGTTAAGCACGTCAACCGGCCAGCCAAAAGAAGAGGCAAGGCCGGCGGAAATTATATTTCAAAGTTGAGAAAACTGAGAAAACACAAATAGAAACAAATGGTTCGATTTGGAAACGGAGAAAGAATCGGGCTGCGTTGAATGACCTGAGGTAGAAAAATTCGTACAAAAAAACTGGGGAAATATTTCGGCTATTGCCTAATCTGCAGTTCCTGTCGTGTTTTCAAAGAATAGCAAGAAAGCATATGTATAAGATTTATTTTAGTGCTAACAAAGTTGTAAAAATGCTTCGGGTCCTGCGAGAACTGCACCCAACAACGCTTTAAATAATTTGTATAACACTAAGCATTATTCAGGGTCAATCTTGACCGAGCACTTGGAAATCTAAAAAAAACAGATTGAAACCCGGTTTGTTTATATTTATTATATAGTATCGTCTTTACATTTCTTAGGTGTGTCAGCTCTTTGCTAAGTCACGGTGGTTTGTTGGAGATAGACGGATAATACCGCGGAACACAAGATTTAAAAATAGATTTTATTGCAGAATAAAAAATATTAAGGGCATCAGCCATTGCATATGATGAGTAGAGATCGGACCAAGCAAAGCAAGATATAGAAAGACTTAGCCTCACAAAGTCTGCCTTGCAAAAACAATGTAATCGCTTAGTAGACTCCTCTGATTTTTCTTCTATAACACTACCCTTGTGGATTGTCACATCAAAAGTAGGATAAAATGGATATTTAGGATGCGTTAGTAGTGCTAACCTGGACAGAAACACGCCTTCAGGATTTGTTATAAAGCACAGATCTAGTACGCAATTAAGTGAATTACTTGGGATAAAGATATCTTTAATACGAGTATGACATTACATTGTTCGTCTCATTCATTGAGAGGTTCTTTGAAGCTCAGAGACAGAGACAACTTTATGGATACTACTTGAGATTTTTTTCGTAATAAGTTCTCGGCCACACTGCCTTTTTAACGTTAAATTCAAATTTTATTATTTTGTTTATTATATTGTGTTTATCCCGCTAATTTTAAAGTTTAAAGGGAGTCATTTGTTACCTTTAAATGGTAAAAATTATTTCGTATACTTGATCGGATTTTGTTTAATCTTTTATATAAGACAGAAGATGTTTGAGTAGGCAGAAGCCGAAAAACAAATATTTGTTTTTTCAGTGGAACGACAGAAAGGGGTTAAGGAAGTGCAGACAGAGTTTCTGCCGACCCGTAGTCCGCACACAATTTGCGCTAAGGGGACTTCATAATTAGCTCTCGGCTATTAAAATGCGAGTGTAGCGCAAAAAGCAGCTCACGTCGAACAGCTAATCAGCCCTAAAAGGCAGCCTTAAGCTTGGCGCATGAACTCTTTCAGTTCATTCACAGGCGTCACATCAGAAATGCATGTTGGGCCCCTTGGAAAGGTTATCAATTGTTTGGGCTGTAAAATCAGCGCACTTAGTGTGCACCATATTTTTAAACAGCCATCGAGTTATATTTGACTGATCAGCCCTTATTACAAGGCTGCATTTTTTGCAGAAGCAGACTACATTTTTTTTTTCATAATTTTATCTAAACAAACTACGGTACCGGAGAAATACTAAGAACTTGTAAGCGAGCTGTTATAGGTATCGCAAGAGCGCAGAAGCTGCACGCTTAAATCTTTTGAGGGGAGGGAACGGGAGGCCAAGAGAGCGAGAAAGAAATGTGCATGCAAGCCAAACACCAAACACTACACCGACACTACAGCAGGAAAGTTTTGAGAAAGGTCGGTTCTGTTACTGAGTTGGATTCTTACTATCAGTTACCTAGGCCTGTTTTGTTATTTCACTGACAGCCATTTGTTTTCTTTGTTCACTGTAATGCCTTTATTTTTATATATTTCTGGGGTTCACTGCACCGATCGCATAATTTCTCAGCAACCTTCGACCTTCAACTTGTATGATCTCCACGTGTTAGCCTTCTCAATGATCCCAACGTTCATACGCAGTTTTTACAGGAAGCCGCCGTGTCAATGAGGACGAATCCTTATCTCCGATTTCTGTTTTCTGCCCAATCTTTTTAGTATTTTTTTGATTTTCTTGTGCTTTAGCTGGAGCTGCCACTCCGGGCGTGTGGTAAAAGCAGATCTAATGCGAATCTGGTTACATACAACAACCCAGCTTCGGGAGGCGGTTGAGCTCGCCATGGTCTGGGTTCGAGACAGAAAATCATTTCCTGTATACATCGGTTTACCACCCTTTCCACAAAAATTAAATTTAGGTTGGTTATAGCTAAGGTATAATAGGAAATTTCGATGAGTGGCGCCTCTGCTGAGTCGGCGCTGCGAAAGGGCCGAGCTGCCCAAGTACTTTCTTCTTCCTGTTGGCGCTTCAGAAGGGCCGAGCTGTGTACTACTTGATTCGTCGTGTCTCGTCGGTCGAGTACGACGAGTCGTTGGAAGAAACGATGTACTTGGTATTCTAGTGTGATTTGGGAGTGGGTAACATCGTTTGTTTCGAGCTGCCGGGCATCGTTAGATTCGACTTGCCGTTTACTCCATATCGTTTCCGGGTCGTCGGTGATCCTCTCCAGGTCGTATCGCCGAAATGGACCAAACCGAGCCCTTGCGGATACCCCACCACTTCCAAGACTGTTTACCAGAACACACCCGAATATTCCTTCTTTTTGGTGTTTCGTTGATCGCCGGAACGCAAGTCCCTGGTCTGAGACTGCGTCTCTGCTTAAATAGCCGCCGTTGAGTGAACAGTGTGAGCTTGTTTTCGGTTGGGTTTCGGGTTGTTTTTGTCGCTTTGAAGCTTGTTTTGCTACCGGTTTCACGCCCTCAGCCGCGAGGTTTGGGTGATGTTTGTGCATCAAGCTGTTTATTTTTGGTTGGTCATTTTAGAAGGTATCTAATTTTAGTTTAAGCTTCTTCGTTCCTTTCTACTGGCCTAAGTTCGTTGATGTACGCCCTTTGTGTCATTTCCGTCACTGTGTGTTTTTTCGTCGATATTACTGTAGACACGAAGTCTGTCGCTGTCGTTCCCATACGAGGTCTATTATCTTGGGTCTCAAGACCCGTTTCCGTAGATTATACGCTTTGGCTTGATCTTGTGCTGTTTTTCCCATGTTTTGATTGTCTCTTCTACCATTCCGGATACGGGTGTGGTTTCGTTGAACAGTCTTCCTTGTAGGCGTATTTCACGTCCGTATAACAGATACGCGGGGCTATATCCTGGTGACTCCGGCCTGCTGCTGTTGATTGCCATTGAGATCTCGGGTAGAAAGTCATCCCACCGCGTGTGTTCCATTCCAGAGAACGGTTTCTGCTTTTATTAGTCGTGTTTGCGCTTTTTGCCGGGTTCTCCTGCGGAGTGTATGGGGCTGTCAACTGGTTAACAATTTCCCATTTCTGGAATTGTGCCTTAAACTTGTGGCTCGTGAACTGTACCCCGTTGTCTAAAACAAGTTTTTTAGGTGCTCCATACCGTGCTAAGATTTCCTCTCGCGGTACTCTTACAACGATTTCCGTTATTGCTGTCCTGACGGCTGCTAGCTCTACCGATTTCGGTAGAGGTCCAACGAAGTCTATGCAGAAGATTTCCCAGGTTGCTTGGGATATTTGTATCAGCATTTTCCCCGCCTCCCTGCTGTTAGGAAGTTTTGTAACGTTGGTATGTTTCCCAGCGTCGTACGTTCTGCTGTATATCCCTTGCCAGTAGTATGTCGCTATTATCAGGTGTTTTGTTTTCCTGATCCCTAGGTGGTCTGCTGTTGCTTCGCTGTGGTTTTCTCTCAGACCTAGTTGCCGTTGGTTCTTTGCCACGCATGACTTCCACGGTTGCGTATCAGTGGCCCTTGATGGTAGTTGTCTATATAGGTTTCCGTTACTGCGAAATCTAGCTTCTGGATCTCATTTTATTGCCAGGAGTTTCTGTTTTATCCTTTCGACCTTATCGACTTCGGCTCCGTGTACTTCTACCTTGAGAGTCCGGGATAATGCATCTGCCACGACATAAAGCTTGCCTTTGCGGCATCGTACCTTCAATGAGTATGGCTGCATTGCCAATGCCAATCTGGCAATACGTCCTGATGGCGACGAAATGGTATCGCTTCAAGTACATGCTCATTTTCTGGATGTCCCAGTAGATTTCCAAGCACACTTTTTTGTTGGCCGAGTATTTTGGTAAGCTTTCGACTGGCGTATGAGATAACGTGCTCGCCGTTTTCATCCGCTTGAGTTAAGACTGCTCCTAATCCGCAATTAATTGGCTATAATTAGTTTTGAGACCCTTGCTTTTACTGACCCTTCTCTCAAGATTAAAGAACCCAATTTGGTCAAGACTCTTTAACTGGTAGCGAAACTACAAACTTATTTTCATTGTTTCTCAGCTACAGTCTTAAAAGCCTTTAAAACCTTTCGTATTCTGCAGTATCAACTACCCGAGGTAGACGTGTTCTCAATCGCTCCGCTGAGTGAACGGGTAAACTACATTATTTAAAAATAAAAATACACCAATAAAAAGCAAAAAGACGCTGGCAGCAATGCCAAACAACAATGTCTTTCTTCCCTAACAAATCTAATAACAAATACGAAGATTTAAATAAATTAAACAAAATAACAATGCCTTGTTGATAAGTGCCAACAGCTAGCCAGTGAATCAAAGTCGTGTACAACAACAACAACAGCCAGTCGCGCATCGACTGTCTTCGCTTCAACTGTCTTCGTCTTCGAAAAATAATACTTAGCAATTGTCTCATCGGAGACAGTAAATAACACAACAACAAGTGCAATGTCGCCGCCCGCTACTGAGAGAGCTCGGTCTCTTTCGCCAGCACTATTTACCAACTCAAGCTGCGCTGCTCCAACTCAGTCATGGAGTTCGCAATGCCCTCCCCCCCTTCCACCCCTAGACGCACCGACTACATCAGCTTGTTCGCTCACTAATACGGTGCCCTCAATAACAACTGTCGTATCGACTACAACAACAACAACTTCAAAATCGACCAACGTGTGGCCGATTTTGGCATCGCGAGCAATACTAACTTCTGCTGCAAAGCTCTCACAATCTACGCTTGTACAGACTGGGATCGATCGGTATGTACAAATAAAAAGAAAACTTAGTCCGCAAAAAGCTAGAGAAACAAATTTGCCTAAACTTACGATAACTTCAAAGAACACCACTACGGCAACTTCTGCAAACAAATTGTAAAGACACCACCTATCTACATTAGAGATCAAAATTGTTCAGATCTAATCAATAAATTCAAGAAAAAAATTGTGCAAAACAACTTTTATATTACTATTTTAAAAAGAGGTAATATATCTGAAACCAAGCTCCAGATCACCAATGAAGCCAAATACCGCTCTGTAACAAACTTCCTGGACAGTGAGCGTGTTAATTATTACACCTACCAACTCAAAAGTGGCAAAGGACTTCAAGTTGTAATAAAGAGTATCGAGTCAACCGTCCCGGCAGCAGATATTAAAAACGTTATGAACATAACCAAGTGGGCAAAAATTCATCAACCAATCTTCAAGATTGAACTCAAACCAGACGCGACTACACTGAAGAATAACCGTAGAGAAGCCGCATAAACGGCCCAGTACACTGTACAAACTGCCAGGAGTTTGGGAACACAAAATGTTATTGCACCTTGCGACCAGTCTGTGTTGCCTGTGGCGACCTGCACTGTGTAGAAGCTTGCACGGGTAACAAAGAAGACCCAGTACTGAGAAAATGTAGCAACTGTGGTGGAAAACGCGCTGCTAATTACAGGGGATGACCCGTCTATAAAGAGATCACGAGTCGACTCAACCAGAGGCGCCAACAACCAACCTCCGCCAAACAGGTTGCTCAGCCAAACCTTTACATTCCTTCGCAAACCACTCCTGGAGTTACTTTTGCGGCTGCACTTCGATACCCTGGATTGTCGCCTACAAGAACCGCTCAGCCCGAAGCATTACAGCCCCAACCGCCTATACCAAAACCGAATTATACTCCGCTTCCAGAGCAAAACGCTCAAAGACCAACTTAACCTTATAACCAACAAAACCAGACTTACACTCCACAAATACAAAACAGCAGCGAAGCTATTTTAGCTACACTCTCGAACATCGTGCTTTCAATGCAAGGTACCCTCCAGGAACTAGTGCGAAACCAGAACAACCTTATGGAATTTCTAATCAAACTAAAGTCAACTTAAATGGATCCCTTAAGAATATGCTTTTGGAACGCTAACGGTGCTTCGCACCACAGACTTGAACTTCTACAGTTCTTAAACACCCAGGACATTGAAATCATGCTCCTCTCAGAAACGCACCTAACCATTAAAAACCATTTCTATCTCACTGGCTACGTCTTGTATGCGACCAGCCACCCAGACGGCAAAGCTCAGGGAGGGACCGGAATCCTTATCAAACAGCGCATTAGGCATCACTCTCTGGAGGCGTTTGCTTACAACCACATACAGGCCATATCCCTACGAATCAACATAACCAGCGGTCCAGTCACCCTATCGGCTGTGTATTGTCCCCCACGATTTAATATTTCAGAGAATAAACTTTTAGGCTTTTACAACGCATTGAGTAACTGTTTTATAGCTGCCGGTGCCTATAATGCGAAACACCACTACTGGGGCTCTCGTCTTATTAACCCCAACGGACGCTAATTGTACAACACTATTATCAAACCCGGTAATAAGCTAGATTTTGTTTCATCAGGTACTCCCACTTACTGGCCAGCAGATCCGAATAAAAAACCAGACATTATCGATTTTGCTGTAACTAGGAGAGTGCCGTCCAGGCTGATACATGTTAAAACCAAGGCGGAACTGTCATCTGACCACTCGCCTGTTTTACTCTGTCTATCTGAAAATCCACAGTTTGTAGAACGACAACAATTTCTGACATCCAATACAACAAACTGGCTAAAGTATAAAAAATATATAGGCTCACAATTTGAAATCGAAATAGTCCCACACAATGGAAATAGTCTGTTATTACAAACCAGGCAAAGACAAATCCCAACCTTCGTCCTACAGGTCCATTAACCTCTTTTTGTGCCTATCAAAGCTATTTGAAAAACTGCTTTTGTGCTACCTCAGAACACACAAATGACAGAGCGATCCCCCTACATCAGTTCGGCTTCAGGGAAAATCACGGAACTACCGAACAGGTAAATCGCATAACAGCTGAAATACGCACAGCGTTTGAATGCAGAGAATACTGCAGTGCCTTATTCCTAGACGTATCTCAAGCCTTCAACCGCGTTTGGATTGACGGTCTGGTTCATAAAATCAAGACTGTGCTACCACAAAACACCCATAAATTACTTGAATCTTACCTTAAAGACAGAGCATTTATTGTCCGATGGAAACATTTCTTCTCCGCCAACCACAAAATCGAAGCTGGAGTACCCCAAGGAAGTGTGCTCGGACCGATCTTGTATGTCCTATACACGGCTGACATTCCCACAAGCAGTCAGACAACTCTATCCACCTTTGCTGATGCCGCAGCTATAACAAGTCGTTCAAAATGTCCAAAAACAGCAACAGCGTATTTAAAAAACCATCTGGGGATTGGCGCATACAAGTCAACGAACAAAAATACAAACATATTACGTTTACACTCAACCGAGCAACCTGCCCACCACTGGCCCTAAACAAAAAACAAATCCTCCAAGTCGACGAAGTCACATACCTGGGCATCCACTTAGACAGGCGGCTTACTTGGAGAAAGCATATTGAAGCGAAGAAGATTTCCCTAAAACTCAGGGGTAACAGTTTCCTCTGGCTCATCAATTCCCGCTCACCCCTGCCACTGGAGCTCGAAGTAGTTATTTACAACTCTTGTTTAAAGCCAACCTGGATGTACGGGTCTGAAATCTGGGGAAATGCAAGCAGTATCAACATAGAAATCATCCAACGAATACAGTTGAAGATACTGCTAACAATAACTTGGGCCCCTTGGTATATTCGCAACGCAAATATCCACAGGGACCTGGATATAAAACCCGTTAAAGAAGTACGAAGCTAGACTATCAATACATCCAAACCAACTAGACAGGCAACTCCGGCGGCTCAGTAACTACTCCCGGTTACAGCAAAACGATCGCCCACTCCTGCCCAACTTAGGGCCATTAGCCAATTAACAATTGTAATACAGTATAGGTTAAGATTTGAATACTTATTGTAGGTCACATCTAGAGAGGATTCAATAAACAAATAAAAAAAAAAAAATAAACAAGAAAGAAAGCAAACTTCGACAAGCCGAAGTTTGAAAACATTAAAAATATGATTTACTTGCGTGTATGTTCAAAAACATTCAAGCTATGATTTGCAGCTTAATTATTAGATAGTTATTTTATATATTTTTATTATTTCTATAGGAGCTATATGATATAGTCGTCCGCTTTTGATGAAATTTAAACCGTAATTCTAAAATATTTAACCATTACTATGTCTCGAAGAACTAAAAAAAAAATCAAAAAACAGTAAAGTTATAACATTTTTCTAATTATTTTTCCGATTGTTCCTATGGGAGCTATACAATATAGTCGTCCGATTTTGATGAAACTTAATATTTAATTCTGAAATAGTTAACCATTACAATATCTCGAAGAACTAAACAAAACATTAAAAAACACCAAAGTTATAATTTTATTTTATTTTTTCTTTCCGATTGTTCCTATGGGAGCTATATGCTATAGTCGTCCGATCCGGCTCGATCCGACTTATATACTACCTGCAATAGAAAGACAACTTTTGGGAAAGTTTCATGCAGATAGCTTTAAAACTGAGAGACTAGTTTGCGTAGAAACGGACAGACAGTCGGACGGACAGTCGGACGGACAGACGGACGGACAGACGGACAGACAGACGGACATGGCTAGATCGACTCTCCTAGTGATGCTGATCAAGAATATATATACTTTATAGGGTCGGAGATGTCTCCTTCACTGCGTTGCAAACTTCTGACTGAAATTATAATACCCTCTGCAAGGGTATAAATATTTTACTAATTTTCGAAGAACTAAAAAAAAACTAAAAAACAGCAAAGTTATAATATTTTTAAAATTTTTTTTCAGTTGTTCCTATGGGAGCTATATACTATAGTCGTCCGATTTTGATGAATTTTAAACCATAATTCTGAAATTATTAATCATTACTATATGTCGAAGAACTAAAAAAAAAATTAAAAACCAGCAAAGTTATAATTTTTTCTATTTATTTTTCCAATTGTTCCTATGGGGGCTAAATGCTATAGTCGTCCGATCCGGCTCGTTCCGACTTATATACTACCTGCAATAGAAAAACATCTTTCGGGAAAGTTTCATGTACTAGAAACAAACGGACAGTCGGACAGACGGTCGGACAGACGGACGGACAGGCGGACATGGCTAGATCGACTCGCCTTGTGATGCTGATCAAGAATGTATATACTTTATAGGGTCGGAAACGTCTCCTTCACTGCGTTGCCAACTTCTGACTGAGACTTCGATGATCGAAATCGGTAAAAATGGATTAAAACTATTTAGGGGAACCTTTACCTTTATAATAACCATCTAATTGACATTTTTTTTAAATACTCCGTACTTGAATTTTTTGTGGTTTGAATACCCTCTGCAGTGCGGTGGGGAAGGCGTGGGCCTTTTTTCAAAATTCTAGTTTAGTCGTCTAAACATTTGTGCAAAGTTTCAGCATTTTAGGATTATTTTTAGAGTTTATACCAAAATACCAATTTTACTTTTGCTCCACAGTGCAGTGGGGCATTTTATCTGTTGTTATACTCGCCTGTACTGAGTTTTCTTCGCGTAACCCTTGGTACTGGACGAGATGTGTTGAATTTCATTTTTTCAACTGGGGCTTTAGCGGCAGCGCAGGGAACATGCGCTCAGCGAATGATCGCCGGATACCAAGTTCTGACCTTGCATTTTGGTGACAGCGCTGCTAGCAGGCAAAGGCTTCAAGCTGTGGCCGGATCAGAGCCTTAAGTTAGTGTAAGTTTGGTACTCCGCACCCTTAGCTATGTTAAGAACAACATTTATAATTTTATCTAACCCTTAACCCTTAACCTTAAACAAAAATATAAAACGTTCTAAAAATAATTTATATAATATCCCTGCAGTTGCAATCCCTAAAGATTCACTAAGGAATCCCGCGAGAGCAGCAAAGAACTCCAAGGAATCCCGGGGAATTCTTCAATCTAAACCGCAAGGAATTTGTATGAAGCAGGCGTTCACGGCAAGGAATTGCTCGGTAATTCCTGTGGACTTAAAAAAAAATCCGAGGAACTTCTTGGTCGAATTTCCCCGGAATCTCTCGGGAAATTTCCGAGAAATTCTTGAGAAAAATACTAAAAAATCCACAGGAATTTCTGGTGAAAATCGCTATGAATTCTTCCGAAAATCCTAGTAAAAAATGCCCGGGAATTCCTATGGAATTCTTATGGAATTCCTCCGAAAATATTGGTTAAAATTCCTAGGGAAAACCGCATGCAAACCTCTCAGAAATCCTAGGTGAAACCCTCAGGAATTCCTGAGCAAAATTACAAGGAATCCCCTCCGCAATTCCCTCAGGAATTGGATCATAATACTCCAGTAATACAACACGATTTGTAGGTTAATACATTTATTTAGTTAGTGTAGCACTCCTGGAATACAAGCTTTCACTGCTTCTCTTCGAGTCTCCTTGAACTCCTTATATCCCTTTATCCACCTCGTGCTGTGTTGAGTTTATGAATTCCGTTTTTGGCTACAATCCTGATCAGGGTTTCCACATCTCTTCTTTTTTTCCAGACGAAGTTTGAAACATTCCTGTGGGCCCGGCATCAATTGTTTTGGTTGGGGATAACTCACTAGTTCTTTCCGGGGATTGGTGCTGCTCAGGCTGAACCGCAGCAGCGGGTTCGACCTTCGTGACTGACGTTCCTGCACCTGCTATCTTCTTCCCTTTTCTTTCTGGCACATGTCTCTATCTCTTTCCTCTGAGTTCACACCCCGATCGGAGATATCCTCAATTCCGGGATTTTTAGACGTTTAAGCAGCGATTTATTCATATTTTCCCTTCGCCGATTGCTTGTGGCTAATATGGAGGACATGTAAGTAATTTGATTCCTCTTGTTATGCAAAGTTCTTTGAATTCCGCGCGTATGAACTGACGACCGCTGTCCGCTGTCAGCGTTTGGAGGAAACCTAGCCTTGAGAAAACTTCCTGCATCTTAGTTATTATAGCCTTTGATGTGATGCTCCTCGTTATTTTGAGCTGGAGCAAACACTAAAATACAGCTACGACAGGTCTTTACGAATTTTTGATTGATAACGAAACTGGTATTGAATTTAAGACGATATAAAATATGTTTCTCTCTCTCTGCTAATCGAATGAGTTTGATCCGGTTTCCTGGGACAGTCTCGACAATGAGTCGGCGGATAGGATATGACCAAGAAATTTCAACTTTGTGGCTCGCCAAACACACTTCTCCTCATTGAGTAAAACATTATTCTCCACAAAAACATCTTTCACTTTGGCCACCGCCATATCGTGCTCATCAAAAATATTCCCAACAATTATTACATCGTTAATATAGTTAAGGGCATTTGGGAACTGTCCGGAGCTGAGTTCACCCCAAATAGCAACCTCTCATACGGGAACAGTCCACGTTGTGTATTAAACGTTGTTTCTCCCGGCTTGTAACATCAAGGTCAAGTTGATGATAGGCGTTATTCAGGTCGAGCCGAGAAAAGTATCTTGCGTTCTTAAGTTTGGTCATCAATGATTCGAACGTCGGAAGAGGATAATTATCCCTTTGTATGGCCTTGTTTGCTTGTTTGACAGGAAACACCGTTGGATCTATTGAAAGCCTTATTTAAACATTTTTCCATTTTGGGAACGTACTAATCTGCTCAACTCGATTTATATTTATACCTAGTCTTTAAACAATGAGTTGTATCGCCGTATCACATCCTAGTAGTGATTGCAGTGAGTGAGAGCAGTAGCGATCACCTCCGGGACGTTCCCTATGCCTATCGGAGCTTCAAAAACTTTCAATATTTTAAGGGTTGATCTGAAACATTATAACGGAACTGGTTCAATGATTTAGTGCGAATGTTGAAAATGCCTGGTTGTCGACCAGTTTCTGCCAATCTGCTTGACTGCATAGATTGTGTTTAGAACCCGAGTCGACAACCATCTTCATCGTTCTGCCGCCGACTTTACATTGGATAATTTCGAAAGCAATCAGTTTTTACAAATTTTTCTTCGTCGTGCATAGCCTCACAATTAACTACTATGATATGTGTGTCCGTACGCCGAGGGCGTTTCGACCAATGCCCGTCTACGCCTTGGTTGGCCGCTTTAGTTTTGGTCTTGCGAAGTGTCCAATCTTGGAGCATTTCCTGCACGTGGCGTTTCTGGTTGGCAATCTGGACTGTTCTCCCGGTGCGCTCTTATTCAGCAACGACGACAGTCATCCTGTGTATCTGAGTTTCGCGACTTTTGATTTAAGCTCTCCGAATTGTGCTTTGTTGGCCAGCAGCACCCCTCGTCTCGGTCTGTCTGTTAACCTGTTCTTCGATTTGGCACATCTTAAGAAATTCGGCTAAAGAGAATTTGTTCTCCAACGGCTTCCTATTTACGTCCACCGGCGCCTAAACGTCTATGATTTTGTCTTTAAGTCAGATTTCCTCAATTTCTTTCTTGGTTTCGCCGAAAGAGCATTTCGCCACTTGGCGACGTAAACGCATTAAGAATTCTGTAAAGCCTTCATCTTCCCGAGGTACCATAGTCCGGAATAGATGCCTCTTGAAAACCGAGTTCCGTTGTGGTGAGAAGTACTCATTTAGTTTCTCCACTGGGGGTTGAACACCACTGACTGCAACTGTGGTCCACCCAGGTGCAGCAACTTATTTCGATTCTTGTAAACTGATGTTATCACCTCTGACTCTATGTAGATGATACAAGCCCGCAGCATATCTCTCACTCATTTCTGCGCAAAGCTTTTTCAACAGCTTGAAAGAGAATTGGTTTTAGCTCTGACATTTCGGAAGATTACTGAATAATAATAATGACAATAATGACAACACTAACTCGTTGTTATTAACACTATTTTTTTCCGGCTCGTTGCTATTAAAACACGCTGTCTTTATTAGATTTCTTTCATATTCACAATACTCTTACACATGCAGAATTCAATCCGCTCTCTTTGCTTATTTGCTTGACCTTCATCTCTTATTCCTTTAATTGTTCAATTAATTTTTTTCGGCTCTAGATAAAAAGACGTTTCATACGTTTCATACGTTTCGTAGCGTGATCGAAATTTTTCGTCTCATTTTACTTTTCCATTTCATCACCTCGAATTTAATCGGCTCTCGATGAACGAAAGTTTTCATTCCCTTTCCTTTTTTTTTATTTCATAAGTTAAATCTCCTATGAACATTTATTCGTTTTGTGACTTGCCATATTTAGACACGCATTCACACACGCTAATACATACCCCTGCACCACGGACGCAACAGGAAGGTTCTATCCAGCCAACTAACCACACTGCTACGCTTGCAACCGACGGTTAAGCTTGGTGGACAGAAGGGGGGATCCTCTCTCTTCCGCACCCACACAGCAACGCTCCACTCCAGAGCGCCTCATATTTTGGCGTTTTTCTCTCAGTTTCCACAAGCCGCACACGCACATTTTCCCGGCACAACCAAACAACAGCGATCAGCTGATTGCAGTGTTGGACAGCGCCGAGCTTAACAGTGAGCTTAACATTAAGCTTTCTCGATTGAGCTTTACAGCGGCTGCTAGGGAGCTATTCGATATCGGTTACCCGGGATATTTAAAATAAAAATTAAAAATATAATAAACCCAATTTTACCACCTTCGCCACTGCCTCCAGGGGTGGATGAGCAAACAGCCAAGGTACCGGCCAATTCCCAAACCCACCGCGATAGCGGCGCCAGCTCAAACGGGGCCCTGGGGACCGAGTCGGAGCGGTATAGCTCCCATCAGGCATCAGCCGGGGGAAATCCCGGTTCACCGAGGGACCTCCAACTGGTGCAGGCGATGAATAAGGTGAAAGGGTCCGGACATGACGAGGCCCAGGCCCTTACAGTTGCCAGGGCGGAGGAAGAGCTGCTAAGGAAGTTCCAGATGATGAAACAGAAGGTGCCGCGGTCTCATACGGGGATAGAGCAGACTTCCGAGGCTCACCCAGTGTCAGTGCCGCCTAAAGTAGCTGGACCAATCTTCAACTTCAGCAGTAATGTGGACGATCAAACCACGCCGAAGAGAAGTCGGGAAGCAATCAGCCCTGAAGAGGCCATCGATGGAGCCCAGAAGAAGCAGCGGGTCCAGAAAAGCGCCACAGCCCTCACCGATGAGCTGGGCTCCGACCGCCTGCGCAGCCCAACAGACAACGCCATCGATGGTTGGCCCAGGACACGAAGCCGCTAGCACAGAGAGGGTGCATACTGGCACAGGGAACCAGACGAGAAACCCTGGCTGGCAGCAGGTTAGGCGCAAAACCAAGAAGCCCCGCGTGACTGGCCAGAATATCAGGGAAAGCGAAGACCACGCGAGACTCACCGTGAATCGGAAGAGCCAGCGCCCTGACGCTATCCTGATCAAATGCAGCGAAGGATCGTACGCAGACATGCTCAAGTTGGTTAAAACCGAGCCTACCCTTCAGGGGCTTAAGGATGGGGTGCAAGGCATACGCAGGACAGCCAATGGGAGCCTGCTACTCAAGATGCAGAAACCCTCAGACCCAGCCACACAGCAACTGCATACAGCCATAAAGTCCGTCTTCGGCGGCAAAGCCCAAGTGGCTATACTGGAAGACTCGGTACAGGTGGAAATTCGCGACCTGGACGAGATGACCACCTGCGAGGAGGTACTACAGGCAGTCTACGCTGAGGAGGAATGCGATATCCCGGCGGGTGCTGCACCTAGGATACGAAAGGCCTATGGCGGAACCCAAACGGCGACGGTTCACCTCAGACAAGAGCATGCACAGCGGATCCTCGACAAGGGGGAAATCAGGGTAGGATGGGTAATCGGCCGCATAAGGCAGAAAATGGAACCCAGGCGATGCTACAAATGCATGGGTATAGGCCATATGTCTGCAAGATGCCCAGCGACGGAGGCAACAGCCAAAAACACGCAGGAATCCTGCTTCAGATGTGGCAAGGATGGCCACAAGTACAGAACTTGTACTCAGGGCAAACCGAAATGTATAATTTGCACGAGACGAGGAATAACTGGAGGAGAGGCCGAACACTCGACCCTCAGTAGGTTGTGTCCTGAGTACCGGAAAGCTCTGAACTGTATACAGCATGGTTAAGGTTCTACAGATTAACCTAAACCACTGCAGAGCGGCGCAGGACCTACTAACCCACACGGCAAACGAACAACAGGCTGATGTGGTTATAATCAGCGAGCCCTATAAGGCCAAACACGAAGGCGTATGGCAAAATAGTGCGGACGGTAGAGCAGCGATTTGGAGCTGCGGGCAAGTACAGAACTTGTACTCAGGGCAAACCGAAATGTATAATTTGCACGAGACGAGGAATAACTGGAGGAGAGGCCGAACACTCGACCCTCAGTAGGTTGTGTCCTGAGTACCGGAAAGCTCTGAACTGTATACAGCATGGTTAAGGTTCTACAGATTAACCTAAACCACTGCAGAGCGGCGCAGGACCTACTAACCCACACGGCAAACGAACAACAGGCTGATGTGGTTATAATCAGCGAGCCCTATAAGGCCAAACACGAAGGCGTATGGCAACATAGTGCGGACGGTAGAGCAGCGATTTGGAGCTGCGGGCAGCCTTCTGGACACCTATCGCAAAGGGCATCCAGAGCGGGATACACCAGAGCGATGTTCAGAGGCCTAACAATCTACAGCTGCTACATTGCCCCGAGCGTACGCGTTTGCGAGTTCAGAGCAATAATGCAGGAGATCGCTGACGACGCACGCGGCAGGTAACCAATCCTCATCGCAGGTAATTTCAACGCATAGTCCACAACATGGGGCAGCGCCAGTACGACACAGCGGGGAACCATCCTCCTTGAAGCGTTGGCTTCGTTAAATGTTTGCCTACTCAACGAAGGGAACAGCCCAACCTTTAGCAAGTCAGGTCGGGAATCGATTATCGATTTGACCTTCGCCAGCCCAGAACTGGCACGTAACTGCGCATGGAGGGTGTCAGACATCTACACTCACAGCGACCACGCGCTGATCATCACCCAGACAAGACCCAGATTGGCCCCCCCTAGCAGTCGCCTAACGTCCTACAAAGCCCATACCCTTAATACAGTGGCCCTCCTAGCACACATGGAAGGCGTCTGCGATACAGGAGACGCTAACACCGGCGCAAAGAACTTAGCCGATAGAGTTAAGGCGGAAAGGTGGTAATGGGCGTAAACCAGTTCCGTGGCGGAACGAGGAGATAGACGGAGCAAGGAGAGACTGCCTAGCGACCCGACGCAGGTGTCAGAGAAGCAGAGGACGCGGAAACCAATAGCTGAGCGAAGCAACCTATAGGGCCAAGAGAAAGGTGCTGAAAAATGCGATCAAAGCCAGCAAGGCCAGTTGCTTCCAGGGGCTGTGCGAAGCTGCGGATGCAGAACCATTCGGCTCAGCATACAGGATGGTCATGTGCAAGCTCAACAGGCAGCCGACCCCTACTGAACACTTGCAGCTTGGCAACATAGTGGCTACTTTGTTCCCCACACAGCCGCCGCTTACCTGGCAAGCCACCGGATTAGGCGATACCTAACTGACCAGCGAAGCCGAAGTACTGGCAGCATTAAGGAAAACCAAGGCTGGAAAAGCCCCTGGTCCGGATGGCATTCCCAATGCTGCACTGCACACAATAGTGGCAGCTTACCCGGGTATATTCGCGGAAATGTACAACAAGTGTTTCATCCAACGAACCTTCCCCACAGGATGGAAGCGGCAGAGATTAGTGCTCATCCCAAAACCGGGAAAGATGAACATTGCCGCATCGTCATACAGGCCCCTTTGTATGCTAAATACGATGGGTAAGATATTTGAGCGCATAATATGCACCCGCCTCGAAAAGGAACTCGACGATCTCGGAGCTTTCTCGGACCACCAGTTTGGTTTCCGGAAGGAAAAAAGCACCATTGACGCGATCCGAGCGGTCACCCAACTGGCTGCTAAGGCAATTGAAGGAGAAAGGTGGATAGGCGGCTCAAAAGAGTACTGCCTCGTATGCACCCTGGATGTCAAGAATGCATTTAACTCTGCCAACTGGAACCTTGTCCTGCGAGCGCTTCGTCTAAGGGGAATTTTTGACTACCTTACCGACCTCGTAGCGGACTACTTCAAGGACAGAGTGCTCACATACTCTTCAGACGTCGGAGAGCATGAGTACCAGGTGACAGGAGGAGTACCTCAAGGCTCAGTCCTGGGCCCGATTCTGTGTAACGCCATGTACGACCGTAGTGGGCTTTGCGGACGACATAGCGCTGGTAACAGTAGCTAAAACCCTCGAAGAAGCCACGGTAAGGTGCAGCCTCTCCATAGACACCCTTATGAGCTGGCTCGCAGACAACGGGCTATCGCTTGCCGAGCACAAAACGGAGGCAGTGCTCATAAGCAGCAGGAAGATTGTTGAGAAGGCAACAATTCGAGTCGGATCAACCTTAATAGCATCAAGCGACTCAATCAAGTACCTAGGGGTAATGATCGATCACAGATTATCGTTCAAGACCCACCTGGCTTATGCAGCAGCCAAAGCGTTCAGATCTACTGCATCCATCTCAAGGATGATGGCCAACACCCGAGGACCAAAGCAGCACAGCAGAAGGATAATAGCCACAGTGGTGACCTCGACCATCCTGTACGCCGCGCCTAATGGGCCGAGGCTATGAAGACCGCAACATATAGTCGAAACCATCTGGAGATGCACAGAACTTAAAAGCTACAAGTTGACAAGGACAAAAGCTGGCAAACACGAGAAGGAGAGACGTGGACGGAAGAATGAACACGAGTATGGGGAACACAAGGCTATCAAGGCCGAGAGAAGGAACGAATCTCTTTTTTTCCCGAAGTATGGGGAGAATGTGAGGAGTTTAATAACTTTCCACGAATAAAAGCAAGTAGTCAAACAATCCCGTAAGCAGTACCGGTTGCAGTGAGAGTGTGGTGCCGTGCGTAAGGAGTCTTAAAACTCCCCACAAATCACAAGGAGCCGAGAATGCTTGAGGAGTCAAGGGCAACAAGGTAAAACGGTGAACAACGGACCTTGGACCTGGCAAAACAGGGACACCGTGAACTAACGGTACCGCGCTGGACATTAGACCCTTACACGGCGGCGCAAGCCCAGCACAGTCAGTTAATCAAGTGCCGAGTGCCAGGATAAAGATCACAAAGTCGAGACGTCGAACGACTATAAGTCTACAAGGCTGAGACTACAACGCTGAGAAAGAACGGGTGCTAGTTCGTGGTTAAATCGAGCTCAGGGAGTCCTTGCGAGGAGTCTGCGATAAAAGTGGCTGGTTCTATCTGCTAGGCGAAACACCTTGCCGGGCCCGACAGTTAGGTTTGCATAACATCCAGAGTCCCGGTGGACCCGTCACGAGTCAGATACCAGCAAGCAGTCGACGACGAGGAGCGACGCCGCAGACGACGGGGAGCAGCAGTAGCAGTAGCGGAAGAGCCGCGAGGCTATATTTAAGGAGACGAATAAAATCTTTACGATCCCAACACAACCTTTGCGTTATCTTTGGTCAAAGGCAATCACCCAAAATAAATAAAGTGGAACGATCCCACAACTTCTCTGAGCTAGCCGCACGTTTACGTTTATAATTTTGGAAGTAGTAAATTTTATGTTTCTTATTTCTAAAGTGCATTGACTTAATTGTATTATATTGTTTCCCTGTATCGTTTTGTTGAATATTTCACAATCTTGTTTAATTAGTGTTTTGCTTAAATTATAAGTTATAATGATGTTCGGTTCAATATATTTTATAGATTCATTTTCTGAATAACGAGTAACGGGTATATTAATGAAAGCTTTAATACTTAAGCATTTTGTAAACAGCTCTAAGTGTTATGGCTTGCTATTGCCTGTTCATACTACACTTACGCATTGCATATATATTTAAATTGCATATGTAATTAATTACAGCGATTAACATACATATAAGAAGTATGACCATATACGTGAGACACATTTAGTCCCTTCAATTCTATATGCGTTTTTTTAAATGTGCTAATATCCTTGACAGTTTATCAATTTCTGCACAATGGTTAATTGGACTCCAAACTATTTTCGGTATATCCGTAATATCACCTATGTACGCTGTTAATAACACTTCCTGCCTTTCAGTTTTAATATTATATTGTGCTAATAAAATCTTATCGTGTGTGCGAGCTGTGCAATCCCACCTTATTGTTAAGATTAATTTCTTTGCCAAATTGACTAATTCCAGTTTACTTTTTCTTATTTTTGTATTCGTACGAACCTTAAAGAGCCAAGTGCTTTTTGCTACTAATTCAACCCAATACGAATTAGAATCTTATATTTGCTTACATACCCTGGCTTAAGTGATCTTAACTCACATGCCAAATCCTTGGCATTACTCCATGGCCAAATTCCTTTACAAACACTTCTTTGAGCCTGCCACTTTTTGCACTTATTCAAAGTGGTTTCCGTATTCAAATTATATGTGTCAACTAAATTGTTCACTAAGTACTCTGAATTTATATAGCTATTAGCAAAATATCTTCTGACCAAGCTGGAACTGGAATTAAGCTGTAAAGTTTTGATGAGTGTCTGCTAAATAATGGAATTTTAACATTTATTGTCAATTTTTTTTTGTAAAAATTAGTTATTTTTCAGTTCTTTTTCCCGGTAAAACTAATTTTGATCTTAGATAATTCTCCTTTAAGTTGGTTTGGCCTTAGAATATTAGGCTTAAGCCGGCCATTATTTATATCGATAATATACCTGCTCATCTTGTTTACTAGAGCACTTCTTTTGCTTATCATTTCAAAATAAGCATCCATGTTGTACAAAACGACTTCATTCCAAGAGGAAGAGACATCACTTCGTCAATTGGATCCAAATATAAAGCTGTCGATATATTTATTGTTTTAGCTTTATACTAAGGTGTATTTTCTGAGGTATGTACATCTGACAAAATATCATTATCCATAGATCCACCTCTAGTTGTCATTTTAGGTTTGCATTCTCCTCATTATTTTCGACAGCTTTTATTCCTATAAGAGGAATAATTTTGATGATCGGTCGAGAAATGCATGCTTCTTGCATTTTGACCTTTACTACCCGATCTTTCTCATACTTACCTTTATGTTCTTCTTCTATCTTCTCTAACGGCCATGTCGATGGATGACAAAATTCATCTTTTATTAGAACTATACTTGACCCTTTTCTATATTTGTTTTCCATTTATACCATAATATAGGGGCGCGAGTTCAAAACTTCTTCGATTTGGCATAACAATGTTGACATCTCTTCGTATGTCAAAATTCAGTCACCAAAAATTCTTCTTAGATGGCCTTTCATAGATTTTAAATAAAATGCCACTCAATTCCTTCTCTCCCGTGTTGAAATGCAACCGCGGAATTTTTTGGTATTGCTTT
This sequence comes from Drosophila elegans, assembly GCF_018152505.1. Taxonomy (NCBI): domain Eukaryota; kingdom Metazoa; phylum Arthropoda; class Insecta; order Diptera; family Drosophilidae; genus Drosophila; species Drosophila elegans. Next base: position 27,703,933 of record NW_024545578.1, on the reverse strand, counting down.
CGCCAACTCTACGTCCAACTTTCTTGTTGCGCTTCAAATCAAGAATCCCAAAGGATGTATCGTCTTGAAAGAAACTACTACCTCTTGAACTTATATAATCAGAGTTAATATAACTGTTTTCACAAATTTCAGTTTCAATGTAATTTGAATCATAATTTTCCAATTCCCAGGATCGTTCCAAATCTTGAAGCTCAATTGTAGTTGCAAATATTGAATTAGTACCCTTAGACTTGTTACAACAAGAAAAAATCCATGTTTTGACCTAAACGGCCATTAATTTTTGCCATACCTTTCTTTAAGATATAAATCTGCTCCAATAACTACGTGAACTCGGCCTGGCATATTAAAATCAAGGTCAGCTACAGAAAGTGTTGCCATTTTGATTTATCCATATGTATTTCTCTACTAGGAAGAGGTTTCATTTATTTAGGCAATATTATTGTCTCGGTGACCAATGGCTTTATAAAATGATGGGATTTTATTACAATTTTTATACCCTTGCAGAGGGTATTATAATTTCAGTCAGAAGTTTGCAACGCAGAGAAGGAGACATCTCCGACCCTATAAAGTCTACATATTCTTGATCAGCATCACTAGGCGACTCGATCTAGCCATGTCCGTCTGTCCGTCCGTTTATATGCAAACTAGTCCTCAGATTTAAAGTTATCTGCATGAAACTTTCCCAAAAGTTGTCTTTCTATTGCAGGTAGTATATAAGTCGGAACGAGCCGGATCGGACGACTATAGCATATAGATCCCATAGGAACAATCGGAAAAATAAATGAAAAAAAATATAACTTTGCTGTTTTTTAATTTATATTTCATCAAAATCGGACGACTAAAGCATATAGCTCCCATAGGAACAATCGGAAAAATAAATGAAAAAAATTATAGCTTTGCTGTTTTTTAATTTTTTGTTTAGTTCTTCGACATTTAGTAATGGTTAAATATTTCCGATTTGCGGTTTAAATTTCATCAAAGTCGGACGACTATATCATATAGCTCTCATAGGAACAATCGGAAAATAAAATACAAAATAAATTATAACTTTGCTGTTTTTAAATTTTTTGTTTAGTTCTTCGACATATAGCAATCGTTAAATAATTCAGAATTATGGTTTAACTTTTATCAAAATCGGACGTCTATATCATATAGCTCCCATAGAAATAATAAAAATATATAAAAAACCTATAAAATAATTGAGCTGCAAATCATCATAGCTTCAATGTTTTTAAACATATACGAAAGTAAATCATAATTTTAATGTTTTCAAAAATGTTTAATTCTTGCAATAGCTGCAAGGATAAATGAACTTCAGCTTGCCGAAGTTTGCTTTCTTTCTTGTTAAATTATATTTTGGTGCACATGCACTTTCAGAAGATATTCCACTAATATTAGTTTAAGATTTAATTTTTGGCAGTTTTAGTGTTTGCGCTGCCTCTTCTGATAAGATAGTGCTTTGGGATCCACTATAGATCAGCGCTCTAAAGTTTTAAAATCGCCATTGGCAGATTTTACTTTAATTGTTGCCGTTGCAAGTAATTCTAGAGTTGCAGTCACACAAGTATTGACTTTTTCTCTCTTTTGAGTATTCAAATGCAGCATTGCGTGAGGTGCCTTTTTACAAAGCGAACACATAAATTCACTTGCACATCTCTGCCCGGTAAGATGCTTAAGACATCTTGTGCATATTTTGCGTACCGGAAGTCTTTTTGATAGCCTTCTTTCTGTACAGAGCAAAGTCCAACAAATCTTCCTATTCCTGTATGTCTTTCGATTTTTTAATATGACTCTTATATAGTCGAATAGTCTGGGTATTACATTTTTTTTATTACCATATGAGCAAATATCACATCAACTTCGTCGGATAAATTGGCCTTCAGTTTCAAGATGTGTATTGCTTGTGTATAGTCAATGAAATATTTTAATTAGCTGAAAAAATCAATATTTTAAATTGAAAGTTCCATCAGGCGATTAAGCTGATCCGTGGAAATTGTACAATTGTTTTCGTACTGCTTGGTGAGAAGTTCCCAAGGGGCATCGTAATTCTTTGCGGAACTCAACAATAGGTGAGCGACAAATTTTCGCGCTACACCTTTTACATTTTACATTTACACTTTACACGCTTCCTTGGGGTGCTCCAGCTTAAATTGGATGTATTCAGAGAAAAAAATCTTTGCTCGTACTGCAAAACTTCATTCCTTCTGGAATGACGCCAACATTTTATGGGTGTTTTGTGGAAGTATATTTTTAATTATATTAATTTTATTATATTTGCACGACTGTCGCCGCGATCGGACGTGTTGTCGGACCGTGCTTAGTTTGTGCAAGCTTTCAAAAAGTGATAATTGGAAAAGTGCAAATCGAAAATAATCAAATTCCGCAAAGACCCTCGGGCACAAATAGGTAGATTGGTTTCTAACCAACCTACTACAACGCGAAAAGACGCTTCTTGCGATGTAATCGCAAGCACACATATTAATTAATTAATTAATTAATATACGCAGACTATAATTAAAGTGAAGACAATGAGTCAAAACGATATCCACATGCAACGTCAGCGCGAGCAAGACGAGAGACAATACGCGGTCAATCACCCCCAGTTCGACTGACGTCTTGAACGTAACGAGCGAGAGAGCGCGCTCTTGTTCTCCCGCGCTACCATCGATGTCTCTAAAGCCAAAAAGTGCCGAGTGTACTCCAATGCATGTATGCACTGACCTACGCTTATCAACAATAAGTAGCACAGCAGTGTCTTTAACCACTGCAACGGTAACAACAACAACAACAACAACAACAACAACAGCAGCAACGGTATCGACCAACCGTTTATTATCATCATCAGCAACTTCGCCATCGATAAACAAACCCGTAGCCAACACAAAAACGAAAGCGAAAAATAACCCGTGCCAATTATAATTCAGCTGAGACTGAAACGCCCATTAATACAAACAGATTTAAAATTTTGGAAGACGCTACTGACAAAGAGGTTGACGAAGCTACCGAAGCTGAGAAGAAGAAACCAAAGCCCCCCCCAATATACATCCGGGAGAAAAGCTGCAATGCACTTGTTAACAAAATAATTGAGCTTATTGGAAAAGATAACTTCCATATAATTCCCCTTGTGAAGGGCAGCATACACGAAACAAAAGTTCAAACGAAGAACGAAGACAATTACCGAGTGTTGTCTAAATATCTTAATGACAAGATAAATAACTTCTACACGTACCAACTTAAAAGCAGCAAGGGTCTGCAAGTTGTACTTAAAGGAATTGAATCCGATGTAACACCTGAAGAAGTAAAAAATGCACTACAAGACAAAGGTTTTAACACTAAGACAGTCTTCAATATCTTGAACAGGGATAGGAAACCGCAACCACTCTACAAGATAGAGCTCGAACCGGAAACTAAGCCCCTTAATAGAAACGAAGTGCACCCCATATACAAACTTCAGTTCCTTCTCCACCGTAGAATCACAGTAGAGCAACCACATAAGCGCAATGGGCCGGTACAATGTACGAACTGCCAAGAATATGGCCATACAAAGTCATACTGCACACTACGCCCAGTGTGTGTAGTTTGTGGAGACCTTCATGACTCAGCACTCTGCCCAGCGAGCAAAAACGACTCCAATGTAAAAAAGTGCGGCAACTGTGGCGGCAATCATACAGCCAACTACAGAGGTTGCCCAATATACAAGGAGCTAAAAAGTCGCATCCATCAACGAGGAACCACTGCCCGCTCCCACAACGCACAGCTCACAGCATCAAAATCAAACCCTGAAGTCTTCTTTTCAACTGCACCCAGCTCCTCACTAGGACCCGTAACCCCCAACAAAAATGTGACATTTGCAAGCGCTCTAAAATTAGGACTGGCTCCTCCTGTATCTAAAACTTCATTTCCACAAGCAGCATGTCTAGAACACAACATGACTCAACAACGTCAACCAACGGAGCAGACACAAAGCAACTTTGAAGCAATGATAGTTAGCCTGCAACAAAGCCTAATGGAGTTTATGTCGTTTATGCGCACAACTATGCAAGATTTAATGCGAAAACAAAATCTTCTGATTCAAATGCTGGTCTCACAACAATCAAAATAATGACGTCCCTACGAATTTCTACGTGGAACGCTAACGGCGTCTCACAGCACAAACTTGAGTTAACTCAATTTCTACTCGACAATCACATCGATGTAATGCTACTTTCAGAAACACACCTTACAAACAGATACAATTTTCAAATAAGAGGCTACTCATTCTATGGAACAAATCATCCGGACGGTAAAGCACATGGTGGGACTGGCATTCTAATCAGAAGTCGTATTAAGCACCACTATTATAACAAAACTGCTAAAAACTATCTACAGGCCACATCTATAAGCATACAACTGATTACCGGCAACCAACTAACTCTAGCCGCCGTATACTGCCCCCCTCGTTTCAATATAACCGAATATGAGTTTTTGCAGTTCTTCAACACATTAGGTGACCATTTTATAGCAGCAGGAGACTACAATGCCAAACACACACACTGGGGATCTCGCCTCGTGACTCCAAAAGGGAAGCAGCTTTACAATGCAATCATAAAATCCAACAACAAACTTGACTATGTCTCTTCTGGTAGACCAACATACTGGCCGACAGACCCAAAGAAACTACCCGATCTTATTGACTTCGCGATAACCAAAAAATATTCCCAAAAATCTTATAAGCGCCGAATGCCTTTCGGATCTTTCATCTGATCACTCGCCGGTCTTATTTCATCTTCTCCAACAACCAGGAACATTAGAACACCAGTTTAACCTGACCTCACAAAAAACCACCTGGCTCAAGTTTAGAAAATATATTAGCTCACATATTGAGCTATGTCCTCGCTTCAACGACGAAGCTGACATAGACAGCTTTGTAACTACACTGGAGTCCGTACTCGTCACTGCGGCTCAAGTTTCCACACCCCAAACCTCAAATATTCAATGCAAGCAAAAGAAGACAAATCTACAAATCGAACAGCTTGTCCTAGAAAAGCGGCGCTTACGTCGGGAGTGGCAATTCTATAGATCGCCATCTGCTAGGCAGAACTTGAAATACGCCTCACGGCAACTAACTAATGCTCTAAAACAAGAAGAATCATATGCCCAGCGCCGTTATATAGATCAACTTGCTCAAAACACTCACTATGGAGAGCCCACCCATCTCTTAGCTCACCGAAAGAAACCGTGATGCCTATTAGAAACCCCCTCAGGCGGCTGGGCGCGCAGCGATAAAGATAGAGCCAGCACATTCGCCGACCACCTTAAAAATGTCTTTCAACCAAATCCTGCCACCAATGCATTCACTCTGCCGACTTTTGCATATGACACCCAGCTTCACCATGAGCCAATCGAGTTTCGCCCATTGGAAATCGTTAGCATCATCAAAAACCATATGAACCCGAAAAAATCTCCAGGCTGCGACCTCATTACCCCTAAAATGATCACGGAGCTTCCATATTGTGCCGTTCGCACCATTACACATCTCTTCAATGCCATCGCTAAACATGGCCACTTTCCAAAAAGATGGAAAAAGTCAATTATTATAATGATTTCGAAGCCAGGAAAAGACCCCACAATCCCCACATCGTACAGACCTATAAGCCTACTATCATGCTTATCTAAACTCTTTGAAAAATGCAGAATGCAATTCCATCACACCAATTCGGATTTCGAGAAAAACACGGAACGATTGAGCAGGTCAACCGAATAACATCAGAAATTCGAAACGCGTTCGAAAAACGTGAGTACTGCACCGCCATATTTCTAGACGTCTCTCAAGCGTTTGATAGAGTTTGGCTAGAAGGCCTAATGTACAAGATCAAGACGATGCTTCCCAGCAACACTCACAAACTCTTAGAGTCTTATCTACACGACAGAAAATTTGCTGTGAGATGTAACACTGCCATATCTGATTTTTCTATTTTGGCTGGAGTCCCCCAAGGTAGCGTGCTCGGGCCAACATTATATGTCCTCTACACAGCAGACATCCCGACAAGCAGTCGACTGACAACATCTACTTTTGCTGATGATACAGCTATACTCAGCCGTTCAAAATGTCCAATATAAGCAACTGCGCAACTAGCTCTTCACTTGGCCGACGTTGAAAAATGGCTATCTGATTGGAGAATTAAAGTTAATGAACAAAAATGCAAGCACGTTACTTTCACCCTGAATAGGCAAAACTGCCCACCCCTCACATTAAATAACACCCTGCTTCCGTAATCAAACGAAGTAACGTATCTAGGAGTACATCTCGACAGAAGACTCACATGGCGCCGGCATATTAAAGCCAAAAGAACACACTTAAAGTTGAAAGCCAGTAGCCTACACTGGCTCATCAACGCTCGATCTTCCCTTAGCTTAGACTGCAAAGTCCTGCTGTACAACTCAGTACTAAAGCCTATATGGACGTACGGCTCCCAGTTATGGGGGAGTGCTAGCAATAGCAACATCGACATAATCTAGAGGGCTCAATCAAAAATCCTGAGAACGATCACCGGGGCACCGTGGTACGTTCGCAACGAAAACATACATCGTGACTTGAACATCCCACCAGTCAAAGCAGTTATCGCAGAGCAAAGGGATAAGTACCTCACCAAGCTATCTTTGCACCCGAACCACCTTGCAAGAGGTCTAACAATGTTGTGCAACCAATCCCGTCTTCGTCGCAATGACTTACCTACCCAGCGACCAACTTGAGGGACGCGCAACCAAAATTACAGTCCACTGTTAGTTAATGTTTAACTTTTAAGATTCGAAAACTTATTGTTAGTCTCAAAGCTAAGAGAAGATTCAATAAATAAAGCAAAGTTATAAAAAAAAAAAAAATTTTATTATTTAGGCCGTTATGGCATTATGGGCCTGTTGGTGTTGCTTGATAAGGTGCAGAAGCAGCTTTTCAAATATCTTTGATATACACAGCAGAAAGCTAATTGGCCTATGTTCAGACGAACACTGATAAATATTATGTCTAAGATTTAATGAGCTCTGCACATGTCATGTAGAACTGTGTAATTCGATCAAGAGCCATAATTTACGATCTGGGACCCGACAAGGGTTCAGTTTTTCAAATACACTTGTAATCTGTAACAGCAGGCCACTTGAGCTATCTAATATTATCGCTCCCGGATGTGCCTTCACCGAGAGTTCTTGTGCGGGGGCAAAATAAATAACTCCCCCGCCCAGACTAAAAAGATTAGGTCTCTGCGTGGACCATGGCTAAGATTAGAATAAGATTTTTACATAAGTTTCTTGTCAAGAAGTTTTAAATAAAATGAAACAGTTTCAATACAGAACTCAAAAAAAAAGGTTTTATTTATTTACTATCCTTAACAGCCTATAGACGATGACTAGGTCTTGTCTTTCCCGTATTTGTGGATCCTTGTGATGTCAGACTTGCTCCATTGCTGAGAATAATAGCCCAATTTCGTCACGCTTTTAAATATAATGATGGGCAAATATACTGCACAACTAGGCAATTCTATGATCACTTCAGGGGAGATGAAATCGCGACCCACCACTTTTTTGATCTCTTGAGACTCTTATTACTTTATTTGATTGAAATATGAAAGGCAAAATATCTTCAAGAAGTGTTTTGAGGTCGTTTTCAAGATGGACGGCATATGTATTGTCATCTATTCGATGCTGCGAGACCAATCTCCTGTTTGTGCGTGTAATAGTGATTGGTGTCAATATTCCTGATTTAGCTTTCCACAGTGGATACTCGAATTATGTTATCTTCTATGGCTTTTCGTAGTAGGTTATTGACTATTTTTAATATCTCCTTCGACGCAGGTGATCTATGGGACTGCAACTCTGGCCGAAGCCTTCCTTTATTGCGTAGCAGCTCTTCAATATGCCAAGAATCACGACTGCTATTGGAAGTCTTATTAACAGTTATAATTAGAGTGGGGTGTTTTGCAGTCAGTGACATAACAGACCCTAACGCATATAGTGAGCTGTCAATGTCTTCTTTACAAGAAACGATTGGGTAGAAATCAATATAGATACTAACATACTTTTTGCCTTTAAGCCGTCTGTTTTACTAGAAGTTTAAAAGTGTGGCCGCTCTGACAGGAAGTAAAATCAGCAATTGATCCGACGATAGATTTTTTAAGTGTTCCGCGCGAATGTGAGTCTTTCGCACTCTTCTTGTAACAGCAAAACCCATCAAGTCTGGCTTTTGTTTAGGATAACTGGCGAGATAAAGTCTAGCTTGTTTCGTAATGTTATTATAGCGTTGTAAAGTTGTCTTCCCTTGAGGTTGATGAGTCGAGATCCCCAGTGCGTGCGCTATGCATTATTGACAACAGCTGCTATATAGCGGTCACCTTATAGGTCAAAGAATTTAAAAAATTCTGCTTCGGAGATGGAGCGCCTATACATCGGCTATGGTTATATAACCGCTTCGAGTGCCGATATGTATAGTGGTTGGTTGCTTGAGTATAGGCGATAGCAAACGACGGCAATTGGTAATGCCTTATTCAATTCTTGATCAGAATACCAGTACCTCCATGGGCCTTACAATCGGGGTGGTTTGTCGCATAAATTGTATAGCCGTTTAGGTGAAAATAGTTTTTGTTCGTTAGGTGAGTCATTGATATGAGTATGGCGTCAATGTCGTGTTGATTTAGGAATTCCAAAAGCTCATGTTTGTGCTGTGAAATGACATTTGCATTCCAGAAAAATAATTTTAGAGAAACCATCTAAACTGATTTTTGTTTGATTAAGCTCCAGGAGCAGATTTTGAGTGCGCATAAGCTCCTGTAGCGTTGCTGTATTGCTACCATTATGTTTGTTATAGTTTCCAGCATTGATTCACTAGGCAAATAAGCAGTAATATCTGGCTTAGAGGTTGAGGCTTATGCCCGTTATTGAGCATAACGCCTGGGCAAAAGAAACTGCCGGGGTCGTGGTTGGTGGTATATACGGAAATTTTTGTCGGGCGACTGGGTTACGAGATGCAGTTATTTATTGGGAGGCAAGCTTTTAACTCTTTATAGACTGGACAGCCTCTATAGTTGGCAGTGTGGTTTCCTCCACAGTTGGTACATTTTTTGGCAGAATGGTCTGCTTTATCTGCAGGGCAGGCCTCCGTTGGATGTGCATCCTTGCAGGCAACGCAGACTGTGCGCAGAGTGCAATCCTGGCAATTCATGCATTGGACGGGTACATTCAGTTTGTAGGTTTCCTTAACTGTAATTCTACGGTACAGTAAATATTGCAGCTTGTAGATTGGGCTAACTTCAATTTTTTTAAAGTTGTTTTTTCAGTCATCAACTCCACCTTGAGCATTGGTTGGGAAATTTATTTTTATTGATTTTTATGTTCATAGCCATTTTAACATCAAAGGGACTGTTGACTCGATTCCGGTGTCGAATACTTGGCCCCTTTTTATTGACGTGACATAGAATTTATTTTCGCCAGTTTGGTCTGTTGTTTTTATTTTAGATTCAAGATTCAGATTGTTTTAGTCGGTTTTGTGTTTGTATATACTTTTAAAGCACTTGTATTTTTGTTGTTTAACAACAAGAGATATTTTTTTTCTACCTTAAGTGCGGGTGCCATTGCCCTACATAAAGATTTTAGGGAGCTGGTAACTCTGAGTTAAAACTGGAGAACAATCGATGAAAACATCGCTAGTATTGATTGTCCCAAGCCATCGAGAAATTCGATTGTTTTTTCTCACTATCGTTCCTTTTTTGTCCAAAGGAATACATATGCGTCCCAGCATCCTCCTGTACCTTAGAAAGAACTTTCATTAAGGCAGGACAGATAATTTCGGACCGACAATGCGTGCTTAAGGAGGTATTCTGGTCTAGATATTTGAATTTTTTTTTGCATATTTTAAAAGTTTAGACTTTTAAAAATATGATCCTAGAAGGTTTTTTTTAAATTTGAATTTTGACTTTTGTTATGGGAGGAATTTAGCCTGATTGTTCTCCAGTTCTACTCACACACCCATGACATACCGTCATTGTTTGCCTCGCACACACCTGCTCTCCAATGAGACACAAATTTCGACCGGCGTAAAGGTTTAAAATAACTAAAAGTGTGATTTGTTTAGTGTGGGACACCTCAGGTTGCAGGTACGTGCCACAGACGCGACAGGAAGGTTCTATCCAGCCAACACACCACACTGCTATTCTTGCAATGGGCGGCCAAGCCTGGTGGACAAAAGTTTGGATCCTCTCTCTTCCGCATCCGCACAGCAACGCTGCACTCCAGAGCGCCACATATTTTTGACCTTTCTTTCTCTTGGCTTCCACAAGCCGCTCACGCGCGTTTTGCTCGGCACAACCAAACAACAGCGATCAGCTGATCGCAGTGTACCTTAACAGTGAGCTTAACAATAAGCTTTCCCAACTGAGCTTTACAGCGGCTGCGAAGGACCTATCCGTAATCGGATACCCGGGATATTTAAAATAAAATATAATATATACTAAACTCTAATTTTTAAACCCAACTTAACCAGCTTCGCCATTGCCTTCAGGGGTGGATGAGCAAAAAGTCAAGATACCGGCAAATTCCCAACCCCACCGCGATAGCGGCGCCAGCTCAAACGGGGCCCCGGGGACCGAGCCGGAGCGGTATAGCTCTCATCAGGCATAAACCGGGGGAAATCCCGGTTCACCGAGGGACTAGAGTGGGCGATGAAAAAGGAGAAAGGGTCCGGACATGACAGACCCAGGCCCTTGCAGTTGCCAGGGCTGAGGAAAAGTTGCTAAAGAAGTTTCAGATGATGCAACAGAAGGTGCCGCGGTCTCCTACGGGGATAGAGCAGACTTCCGAGGCTCACCCTTTGTCAGCGCCCCCCAAAGTAACCGGAACAATTTTCAACTTCAGCAGTAATGGGGATGATTTAACCACGCCGAAGAGAAGTCGGGAACCAACCAGCCCTGTAGAGGCGATCGATCGAACCCATAAGAAGCAGCGGGTCCAGAAAAACGCCGCAGCTCTCACCGATGAATGGGTAAGATTCTCGACGAAATGATCGCGAAAGTAACAACAAGAAGGTCGTCCGTCATGTCACTTAGGCCACGTTTGACTCACTGCAAGCTATGAAAAAGCTTCAACCCGTGCTGGCAGCAGGTAAGGCGCAAAACCAAGATGCCCCGCGAAGATCACAGTAACTGCATACAGCCATGAAGTCCGTCTTCAGCGGAAAAGCCGAAGTGGCTGTTCTGGAGGACTCGGTGCAAGTGGAAATCCCCGACCTGGAAGAGATGACCACCTACGAGGAGGTACTTCAGGCATTCTACGCTGAGGAGGAATGCGATATCCTGGCGGGCGCTGCATTTAGGATGCGAAAGGCTTATGGCGGAACCCAAACGGCGACGGTTCACCTCAGAATGGAGCATGCCCAGCGGATTCTCGACAAGGGGATAATCGGGGTTGGTAATCTGCTGCATAAGGCAGAAAATGGAGCCCAGGCGATGCTACAAATGCATGGGAATAGGCCAGCTGTCTGTCACTGCAGAGCGGCGCAGGACCTACTAACCGAGACGGCCACCGAACGGTAGGCTGATGTGGCAAGCTGTGCGAAGCTGTGGATGCAGAACCATTCGGGTCAGCATGCAGGATGGTCATGGGTAAGCTCAACAACAGCCGACCCCTACTGACCACTTGCAGTTTGCCCAAATAGTTTTTACTTTGTTCCCCAAACAGCCGCCCCGAACCTGGCAAGCTACCGGGGTAGGCGAAACAGTTCTCACCAGCGAAGCCCAAGTACTGGCAGGATTTAGAAAAACCAAGGCTGGAAAAGCCCCTGGTCCGGATGGCATTCCCAATGCTGCACTGCACACAATAGTGGCAGCTTACCCGGGTATATTCGCGGAAATGTACAACAAGTGTTTCATCCAACGAACCTTCCCCACAGGATGGAAGCGGCAGAGATTAGTGCTCATCCCAAAACCGGGAAAGATGAACATTGCCGCATCGTCATACAGGCCCCTTTGTATGCTAAATACGATGGGTAAGATATTTGAGCGCATAATATGCACCCACCTTGAAAGGAAGCTCGACGAACTCGGAGCTTTCTCGGACCACCAGCTTGGATTCCGGAAGAAAAAAAGTACCATTGACGCGATCCGAGCAGTCACCCAACTGGCTGCTAAGGCTAATTGAAGGAGAAAGGTGGATAGGCGGCTCAAAAGAGTACTGCCTCGTCTGCACTCTGGATGTCAAGAATGCATTTAACTCTACAAACTGGAACCTTGTCCTGCGAGCGCTTCGTCTCATGGGAATTTCTGACTACCTCCCGACCTCGTAGCGGACTACTTCAAGGACAGAGTGCTTACATATGGTATGAGTACCAGGTGACAGGAGGAGTACCTCAAGGCTCAGTCCTGGGCCCGATTCTGTGGAACGCCATGTACGACAGGATCCTAAGGCAGGCACCACCCGAAGGATGCACCGTAGTGAGATTTGCGGACGACATAGCGCTGGTAACAGTAGCGAAAACCCTCGAAGAGGCCACGGTAAGGTGCAGCCTCTCCATAGACACCCTTATGAGCTGGCTCACAGACAACGGGCTATCGCTTGCCGAGCACAAGACGGAGGCAGTGCTCGTAAGCAGTAGGAAGATTGTTGAGAAGGCAACAATTCGAGTCGGTTCAACTTTAATAGCATCAAGCGACTCAATCAAGTACCTTGGGGTATTGATCGATCACAGATTATCGTTCAAGACCCACCTGGCTTATGCAGCAGCCAAAGCGTTCAGATCTACTGCATCCATCTCAAGGATGATGGCCAACACCCGAGGACCAAAGCAGCACAGCAGAAGGATAATAGCCACAGTGGTGACCTCGACCATCCTGTACGCCGCGCCCATATGGGCCGAGGCTATGAAGACCGCAACATATAGTCGCCAGTGCAAAGCTGTCTACAGACGCTGCGCACTGCGCATCACAAGCAGCTTCTGCACGGTATCAGAGGAAGCCGCGCTAGTGATAGCCTGTACAATACCGATAGACCTCCTGGCGGCAGAACGTAGGACAGGAAGTACAGGAATTAGGACCCAGCGCAGCAGCACGATAGAGGCTTGGCAAAGGAGGTGGAACAGTGCGAGCACAGGACGGTGGACGCACAGGTTAATCCCCAGTCCAATCCCTTGGCTGCAGAGAAGACACGGGCAGGTAGATTTGTACCTCACACAGATGATCTCCGGGCACGGTTGCTATAAAGATTACCTGTACAGGTTCAAGAATGAGCCCAACCCCTGCTGCGACTACTGCGGCACCGCAAGCATCGAAGACGCGGAGCACGCATTCTTCATCTGCCCCCTATACGCGAATAACCGAGCCGAAGCTGAATTAAGAACCGAGCGTTTCCTGACAGTGGATAATATTATCAATTGCATGCTGGAAAACCAAAGGAATTGGGATGCGGTAGTTAATCTGGCCGCTGGCATCCTGAAGGACTTAAGGCATTGAGAACAGAGTCGACGCAACTAGCAATAACGACGAGCGGCAACCTGACCGCCATCCGTCCCGCGAAGTATAGCTTTGCGGCGGTCCCTCGGGAACGGAACTTTTCTACTTCTTCTTCTTCTGTATTTTGTATTTCTTCTGTATATATTTAAGTTAGTTAATTTCCTTTTTCTTTTACGTCAGTTGTTCCGTAAACGTGTTTTTAATCCTCGTCGCCAATATAACACCCCAGTAATACAACACGATTTGTAGTTTAACACTTTTATTTCAACTCCTGGACTGCATGCTTTCACTGCTTCTCTTCGACTCCCCTTGAACTCCTTACATCCCGTTGTCGTGCTGTGTTGAGTTTATGGATTTCGTTGTAAGCTACAATCCTGATCAGGGTTCCCACAGGAATCATTCCGGAAATCCTAATTAAAAAAAAAACAGAAATTCAATTTATAAACTTTTATTAAAATTAATATTGTTAACATTTATTATTTTTTTTGGCTTTTTTTCCTCCGGCTGCTGGCCCCCCAACGCAGATATGCTGTCTGTAAACAAATTATTATTATATATATATATAGTGACATGACCATATTCCTATAAGACTCTGCATGTATTTAAGCAACACATACACAGTCCCATAACACTCTAAATATACCCATTACTTTACGTATCCACAATATACCCTATACTACCCTAGAATTATACACCCTTGTAACAAGAGCCCAAAATCGAAGGACAACGGAAAATCTCCAAATGTCTGTCCCAGCTTATCACCCAAAACTGTAGACTAAACAACTCACCCCAATTATCACGTTCACACGTTCAAAGTAAAAACGCATTCTGAAAATAAAAATAAAATTACGTGACGTAAAACCTACGAGTAGTCATAAAACATCCAAAAATCAAATTCGGTCAGAAATAGAAGACATTCTAAAAATACGCGACGTAAAATCTACAAGTCATATAACTTTAAAAAATACAATTTGGTCAGAAATAAAAGACTTTTTAAGAAGCCCAAATACAAGCACAAGATAGGATGGCAGTTCAACAGTTATCAGAGATCCATCAGAACCAGTTACTGGGTCAGATCAAAGAACTACAGTACTTCGATGGAACACCAGGAAAACTCTCACGGTTCATCAATTAAGTCGAATATTTATCACAACTGTATCCAACCCAAGAACCAAGACAGGCACACGTCATTTTCCGAGCAACCAGAAGAGTGGTAGTTGACACAGCAGCAGAAACCGTCGCACAATCTGGAGCTAATAACTGGGTAACAATGAAGACAGCTTTAGCCGTCGCCTTCGAAGATCACAGGCCCTATGAAACAATCATCAAGAAGCTGGCGAAAACACAATTCAAAGGGAGTCTTAGTAAGTTTATAACAGAATTAGAAAAACAATATAGGAACGTGTTCGACAAATTAGAATTAGAATCTGATCCATCAGATAAAATAAATTATACAAGAATGTTGGGTAGAACAGTTCGTATTACCATTGATCAAAAACTTCGCGATCGCATGTATATGTCACTAGCAAGAAGAATTCTATGATGCAAACCCTGAAGAAGAATATACACAAAATAGAAATAACCATAAAAATCATAGGAATAAGGGAAGATATCCGGGTAATAATCAAAGATATTATGATAATCAAAGAAATTTAAGTTCGTACTACAATTCTAATTCAAATTCTAATTCTAATGCAACAACTTCCCAAAATAATCGAAACCAATATCAACAACGCCCCATTCACCCACACTTGCAAGGCAATTACCAAACATTTAGGAACGATTTAAATCAAGCTATACAACAAAACACAAATAATGCCAAAACTCAAATAGTGCCCCAGTAATAAGACAGAGGGAAAGTCAAAGTGGCCAAAATAGGATGGACGTAAATTTTCATCAAACTGCCTCGGAGACCGAAGACACAATCCCTATGAAAAAATTGTCTTTCATAATAAATTGTATAAGGGAATGATAGACACAGGATCATCAATCAACATAATGAATAAAAATTTTGCTGAATTAAAGGAGACAAAAGAAGATTTAAAAGTGTATACTATTAGAGGTCCAGTAAAAATACATAAAAAGTATCATAGTAAAACCAAGCGTATTTACATAAATATTCCGATAATTATGATATCCTGTTATGTCGAAATTACCTAGAAGCTGCTAAAGCAAAAATTGACTATGAAAACAAAACAATTAAATTAGGCCCAAAAGCATATAAATTCCGATTCAACGACGAAGACATGGAAGAAGATAAGACCGCACAGGAGTGCCTTAATCTACCTTCTACAGAAGATCAATCGGTAAACTTCATAATAATTTACGCGAAAACAATGAATTTAGGCTCGAACATCTGAATAGCGAGGAGATTGAAAGTTTAAAGAAGGTTCTATTTGAATATGGTGACATTCAGTACAGAGAAGGTGAGAAGGTGAGGTGAGGTGAAACATGGCCATTAATAGTACACTCGAATGCCATTCGTCCTTAAGTATGCCCCCGCAACTTTTCAAAGATGTATGAACAACCTTTTGGAAGATTTAATCCACAAAGATTGTTTAGTTTATTTAGAGGATATAATATTTTTTTTCCACTTCATTGGAGGAACACATCTTATCTATAAAGTGTAAGGATGCTCTCTGGCCGGGGTACAGATCTCAGTCAGATCCAGGAGCCCTTTACAAGAAATTTGTAAATCACCGAAACACCGGACTAGAGAGTATCAATCAACGAGTGAATGAGTCGTTTGGGGAGTCACGACGAAGGTTCTCATAGACGCCGGGAGAGAGAGAGTAATGTCAGAGTCGGTCGCGCCGTATCTTGCTCCTGGGTTAAAAATTCCACGGACTGGACCTTGGGGCGAGGCCAAGCCAGACGAACGGTTTCGCGAGTATGGGGACGCCGGATAGTCCCGCTGATCACTTCCGCGATTGGGACACGTAAGTCGCTTTCCGCGTGTCGTAGGTCAAAAATTCCCCGGGCTGGACCTTCGGACGAGACTAAGCCAGGATACTATTTCGCGAGAGTAGGACCGGGGGGTTGTGTCGCGCGCAAGTCGTTCTCGACGTATCGGATGCCAAAAATCCACCGGGCTGGACCTTCGGGCGAGGCCAAGCCGGATAGGATTTGTCAGACACGAGGGGGGATTGTCCACGTGCCGGTCGCATGCGCTACGAGGAGGAAAGCTAGGGTACTAGACCAGACGGGCCGGGTGTCCGCGTGCCGGTCGCATGCGCTACGAGGAGGGAAGCTAGGGTACTAGACCAGACGGGCCGGGTGTCCACGTACAGGCCACATACACTACGAGGAGGGGAATCTGAGGTACTAGACCGAACGGGATGGGTGTCCACGTTGGGTCTCAAATGCTACGATGTGGGGAACCAAGATACTAGACCCGACGGGCCGGGTGTCCGCGTACAGGTCTCAAATACTACGGGGAGGGAGGTTAGGATACTAGACCAGACGGGACGGATGTCCACGTACAGGCCACGTGCACTACGAGGAGGGAGGTTAGGATACTAGACCAGACGGGACGGATGTCCACGTACAGGCCACATGCACTACGAGGAAGGAAGCTAGGATACTATGAATAAAAGGAATCACGATCATGGAATTCAATCATTTACTTCTCTTTATTATTTCTCTAGGTTATTTTTATTTATCTACTATCTTCCTACGAGTCCGCTACACCGTCTTTGCTTAACGGATAGGAATTTTGTGTACACTAACCTCAAAACACTAATCAGCCCACTTCTTCACTGACCGCGTGCCTTCGCGCGGTCGAGGCGTCACTCGGATTATCCGGCAAGCACGTTACGGGAGACACGTCCGCTCCGTTTTACTGTTCCGGCACGAGAGACCCTTATTCAATTGTCACGTGTCGTCGCGCGGTCGAGGCGTTACTCGAATTACACGGAAAATTACTGCGGGAGACACGTCCGCCCCGTCTTACCATTCCGACACAAGAGACCCCTCGCTCGATCGGTGTGTGACCACCTTCCCCACGCTCCCTTTTTCCCGCTTTCGGGATTTCTAGTATATTTCTTAATTTCTAGTATTTTCTTTACTCACTAAATATCGGCTGGCGTTGCCAATCGGGTTTGGAACTTAACTTAACTACTGCTTAATATTCAGTTTCAACTTAATATTTATTATTCATTATGCGTCGCTTACACCTATAACCTTACATACTATTAACTTAATATTTATTATTCATGATAAGACGCTTACACCTATAACTTTATATACTACTAAAAATTGTATCGTACACCTAGGTGTGTACGTTACACCCCCCCCCTTCCTTCCCGTGGCGCGATAAAAAGGCGCCCGTCGCCGGTAAACTAACCTTCGAGCTCCCTACGTGACGGCGTAGCTAACAAAGGACTCGGTCTTAATCTATTAAAATGGTTATACGAGGCTTATACAGTTGTTATACAATGGTTATACGGTGGTTATACAATGAATATTAAATTTATCTGCGGCTGCATGCTGCTTACTGTGTCGGGTTACTCAGTCCGGCGACGCTGTCATCGATCCTGTCTGGAGTGGCTTCTGCGTAGTATGGTTTGAGCTGGGATATGTTGGCGATCCGTCGCCGTCGATCTCCGGGACGTTGCAGGCGTACCAAGTTCGGAGATGTGAACTTCGTAACGGTGTAAGGGCCGTCATACTTGAGAGCAAGTTTGGCGGCGAATCCCTCGGCTGCTTTCGATAAGGGATGCTGTCGCAGCCAAACTTGACCGCCGAGCGTGGGTCTCCATTCTCGCCTTCGTAGGTTATAATGTTTCGCCTGGTCTTGAGACGCTCGCTGAAGATTCGCTCGTACGATGTCGAAGATTCCTTTGAGGTGAGACGCCTTGTCTTCAGGACCTGTATGCACGACCGCCGATCCGGTGGTGAGTTCATCATATAGCATCGCAGGCAAGCGTGGTTCCCGTCCTTGAGTTAGGAACGCGGGGCTATACCCCGTCGAATCCGATATACTGCTATTGATCGCGAGGGATATCTCTGGCAGCATATTATCCCACGAACTCTGGTCGCCTTCCGACAGCTGCGATATCAGCGTCTTCACAGTGCGGTTGGTCCTTTCTGTGGGATTCTCCTGTGGACAATATGGAGCCGTGTACTGGACTTCTACGCCGAGCTGGGTGAAATAGTCTTTTAGAACCCGGCTTGTGAATTGGGTTCCATTGTCGCATACGAACTTCCGAGGAATGCAAGTATGCGTTCCCGAAACGCTTTCTGCACTTGAGCTGCGGTGGCTTTCCGGAGTGGTATCAGTTCTACCCATTTCGAAAATACGTCGTGAAAGTCAAGAAGCATAGTATTTCCTTGTTTCGACCAAGGCAGTGGGCCTACAAAGTCTGCACAGAGAATGTCGAAAGGTTCACTGACGACCCGGGTTAGCATCTTACCTGCCGCTTTGGTTTGTTCCGTCTTAAACTTTTGACAAGATTCACAATGGCGAACATGGCGTTTCGCGTCGCGATACATACCGGGCCAGAAATACCTCTGGGTCAGACGCGTGATCGTTTTTCGGACTCCCAAATGTCCTGCGGTCGGGGAATCGTGACACTCACGTAAGACGCGGCCTCTACGGGAAGTTGGCACATAGAGCTTCCACGGGAAGTAGTCCTCATTGTCAGCTCGGTAGCCCATGTTCCTGTAGAGCTGGTCGTTTTCGATCGTGTAGTCAGCGAATTTCTCGGGTTCCTCCTGTATTTTGTCTTTCATCTTTTCGATCCAGTCACAGTGGTCCTCGAGTTCGACAGCATCTTGCAGTACCTCACAAGGCTGTCGAGAAAGTGCGTCAGCCACGACGTTCAATTTACCTCGTCGATAGCGTA
Organism: Drosophila elegans; assembly: GCF_018152505.1. NCBI lineage: Eukaryota > Metazoa > Arthropoda > Insecta > Diptera > Drosophilidae > Drosophila > Drosophila elegans. The sequence continues at coordinate 27,684,621 of NW_024545578.1, read as the reverse complement.
CGTCGAATTGGAATTGCTGCAATTCTAGCGCCCAACGCGCTATTCGACCAGAAGGGCTCTCAATAGAATTTAGCCACTTGAGGGCTAGATGTTCAGTAACGACCTCGAATCGGTACCCTTCCAGGTAGCACCGCATCTTCCTGATTGCCCAGATTATGGCCAGACACTCTTTCTCCGTGGTAGTGTAATTCTGTTCCGCAGGGGTTAATCGACGGCTAGCGTATGCGATGACCTTCTCTTGACTTTCGGAGCCCTGTGATAAAACTACGCCCAAGCCGACGTCACTCGCGTCTGTTTGCAAAATGAACTTCTGGTCGAAATCCGGACAGCCTAATACGGGAGCAGTAGTCAGGCATCTTTTAATTTCTTCCAAGGCGGCTTGCTGTTCTGGTCCCCAGGTCCACTTCCGTCCTTTCTTTAGTAGCGCGGTCATCGGTTGCACGATAGTCGCGAAACTAGGGACGAATCGCCGATTCCACGAGGCCATCCCGATCCATTGACGGAGTTCCTTTAAGTTAGAGGGGGCCTTCAACCCGTTGATCGCAGACACCTTCTCGGGATCAGTCTAAATTCCGTCACTGCTGATGACGTGGCCGAGGTAAACGAGTTTCTGCTTGAAGAAGCAACACTTCTTTGGATTTATCCTTAAATTCGCAGCCCGCAATCTGCGGAAAACTTCCGAGAGATGAGTAAAGTGCTGTTCTTCTGTCGCGCTTATGATAATAATATCGTCTAGGTAAGCGAAGGCGACCGGTTCCATTTCCACGCCGATTACACTATCCAGAGCGCGTTGAAACGTGGCGCTGGCAGAATGCAACCCGAAGGGCATGACCTTCCATTGATACAATCCTCTCCCAGGGACCGTGAACGCTGTATATTGGCGACTATCCCTAGCAATGGGAATTTGCCAATAGCCGTGCTTCAAGTCCAACGTGGAGATATATCGGGCGTGGCGTAATTTTTCCAAAATGTGATTGATTCTCGGGACTGGGTAGGCGTCGGGCACTGAGTGTGCGTTTAACTGACGGTAATCTATACACATGCGCCAATCGCCAGTTTTCTTCTTGACCAATACGATGGGAGCGCTGTGTGGGCTTCTGGAGGGTTCAATGCTCGGCGACGTGAGACACCCCATGCAGCTTCTCGAATAAGACCAGTTCCCGATCGATGAAGCTTTGTTGCGCCGGAGTCAATAGTGTGCTCTGTCGCTGTTCGTCGTTTTCTACCGTCTCCATTCTAATGAGCGCGCCGGCATTGATGTTCGGGGTCATAGCTCGCGTAAAATAGGACTGGGTGTCTCTGCTTCTTCTGGCCTGGCAGTTCCCAAATGGGCACCAACCGCAACAGGGTGTACCGTTTTCTCCTGGTTGCCCCGCGCCTTTATAAGTACTGGCTGTAAGAGAGGGTCTCCTGCCGCTTGGGCTTCATTTTGCAAGTCGAGGGTAGCTCGACCACATCGCACCTGAGTTCCCGCTACTTTGAGGAAGTCCATTCCAAGTATTACACGATCTAACATGGTGGGCATTACTAACATAGGTAAGAGCACCGTAGTGCCGGCCAACGTAACCGAGGTTCGCCAGAGCTTCGTCACATCCAGACATGACCGGTTGGGCAACGCTATTCTAGTGACAACATCCTGTAACTCGTCTGCACTCGCGGCCAGTCGAGTAAAACTTTCACTGACGAAACTCCTCGATGCCCCTGTATCAATGGTGGCGTCCACACGTTGTCCTCCGACTTCTATCGCTGCTGTGATGAGCCCGCCGTGTAATCTCAACGGGGGTTTTACTGGGGTCGGGTTGCTGCTCCGTTCGTCTCCGCCGCACCCGGGTTCCGGCGGAGGCGTTCTCCGTTTCCCGACACATTTCGACGGCAACATTCTATAGTTAAAACTCCTGGTCGCCCACAGTCCCAACAGAAATCCCGACGTGGGTTGGGGCAGTTCCTTTGGAGATGTCCGTTCTCTCCACAGCGATTACAAGCCCGCCGTATGTCCACTCGAGAGGTTCCTTGACCGATCATCTGGTGGGTCACGTGTCCTGTCCACGTTGAATTCACCGGATTCCGGAATGGGTTCGGCGATCGGCGAAGTTGAGGTTCTTCTTGGTTCCTGTCCATGGTTGCTTTTGGCTCGCGTCGAGTCGTCTCGAGTTGTTTGACACTCTCATATTCTGTGGCCATATGGGTCAACTGTGTCAAAGTTGCGAATTCACTGCGTTTAATATACAGTCGGTATTCTGGAGCCATGTTTTCATATGCCCGGTACAATTTTTCCTCTTCTCGATAACCGGCTTGCTGCATCTTGGTTCTGAGCTCGATCAAGTAGGTCTTGAAAGGCTCTCCCTCCGCTGCACGTGGGTCCGTATCTCATCTTCCAACCGCTCGAAATATCGAGGTGGTAGGAAGAAGTCGAGGAATTCCCTCCTGAAAGTTCCCCATGAGGCCGACTGTAGGTGGCTCGTGCGAAACCACCGTGCCGCCGGGCCCTCCAAGATTTCGGACATAACGCGGGGTACCTCCTCTGGATTTATCCTGTAAGTCATCATCTTTTCCTCGAGCGCGGCGATGAGAGTCAACGGATCCGAACTTCCATCGAACCTAAATTCCATTCGTGCATCTTCTCGGGGAGCAGATGTTGAGTTGGAGCCGTGCTGCTCCGTGTGTCTTGTGCTTGTAGGTCGGCGGGTAAGCGGGCGTCTACCGGTGGCATCCAGGTACCGTGCGTCGATCCTGGGTGGATCCCTCGATGGCGGGCTGGAGTCCCGATCGATGTGGCTCCGGACGTCATGGGAATGGTGAGGGATTCTGCGAACTGTCCCGTCTCACCGTTCCTGCCTGGAGGGTTCGGACTTGGGGTCCGGCTACTATATTGCTCCTGCAACTGAGCCAGTCGGTCCCACACACTTTGTGGTTGGCGAATGCCTTCCTGGTCTCCTCGACGGTTCCGTCGGCTTTAAAACCAAACTCCAGGGCGAGAGAGCTGAGTTCGTCTTTTCGGCGAGCGTATATCCAGCGGACTCCTATACCTGGATTCTTAACAAAATCGGCTTCTTCGTACTCACCGTCAGATTCCTTAGGATTACTTATCGTTGGTTATCCTCTTCGATTTAGTTTGGTGTGAACTTCCTTCTCAAGTCTTTTAGATCCTTCCGGAGATCGGATGTGAACGGTTCGGGTGACTCTACCCTTCTTTTTCTTCAGTGGGTCTTTAAGCCACTTGGGTGATTCTCTAGCTAGTCTCGGTGTCCCTGCTCGGGCGCCACTTGTAAGGATGCTCTCTGGCCGGGGTACAGATCTCAGTCAGATCCAGGAGTCCTTTACAAGAAATTTGTAAATCACCGAAATACCGGACTAGAGAGTTTCATTCAACGAGTGAATGAGTCGTTTGGGGAGTCACGCCGAAGGTTCTCATAGACGCCGGGAGAGAGAGAGTAATGTCAGAGTCGGTCGCGCCGTATCTTGCTCCTGGGTTAAAAATTCCACGGACTGGACCTTGGGGCGAGGCCAAGCCAGACGAACGGTTTCGCGAGTATGGGGACGCCGGATAGTCCCGCTGATCACTTCCGCGATTGGGACACGTAAGTCGCTTTCCGCGTGTCGTAGGCCAAAAATTCCTCGGGCTGGACCTTCGGACGAGGCCAAGCCAGGATACTATTTCGCGAGAGTAGGACCGGGGGGTTGTGTTCGCGACGTATCGGATGCCAAAAATCCACCGGGCTGGACCTTCGGGCAAGGCCAAGCCGGATAGGATTTGTCAGACACGAGGGGGGATTGGAGGAGAAAGGATCGCGGTACGATTGGCCAGTCGGGAATGATGTCCGCACGCAGGTCACATGCACTACGAAGAGAAAAGCTATTGTACTAGACCAGACGGGCCGGGTGTCCGCGTGCCGGCCGCATGCGCTACGAGGAGGAAAACTAGGGTACTAGACCAGACGGGCCGGGTGTCCACGTGCCGGTCGCATGCGCTACGAGGAGGAAAGCTAGGGTACTAGACCAGACGGGCCGGGTGTCCACGTGCCGGTCGCATGCGCTACGAGGAGGAAAGCTAGGGTACTAGACCAGACGGGGCGGGTGTCCGCGTGCCGGTCGCATGCGCTACGAGGAGGGAAGCTGGGGTACTAGACCAGACGGGCCGGGTGTCCACGTACAGGCCACATACACTACGAGGAGGGGAATCTGAGGTACTAGCCCGAACGGGATGGGTGTCCACGTTGGGTCTCAAATGCTACGATGTGGGGAACCAAGATACTAGACCCGACGGGCCGGGTGTCCGCGTACAGGTCTCAAATACTACGGGGAGGGAGGTTAGGATACTAGACCAGACGGGACGGATGTCCACGTACAGGCCACGTGCACTACGAGGAGGGAGGTTAGGATACTAGACCAGACGTACACCTAGGTGTGTACGTTACAAAAGAAAGTTTTTGGAAAACTTAGGGATGCAAACTTAAAACTACAATTGGTTAAATGCGAGTTCATGAAAAGAGAAACAGAATTCCTAGCTAATGTTGTAACTACTAACGGTATCACCCCCAATCCAAATAAAACCAATGCTATCACAAATTTCCCACTACCAAAGACTCCAAAAGAAATAAAATAATTTTTGGGATTCGCAAGTTCGTTCCAAACTTCGCTAACATAGTTAAACCCATGATCATTAAATTGAAAAAAGGAGCAACAAAAGACACAGAAAATAAAGATTACATAGCAGCATTTGAAAGGCTAAAGGTACTTATTACATCAGATCCGATTTTAAGCTACCCTGACTTTATTAAAATTTTTCCCTAACTACTGGCGCTAGTAATATTGCCATCGGTGCAGTTTTGTCTCAAAATTATAAACCCGTTTGTTATGCCAGTAGAACTTTGAACGATCATGAAATAAACTATGCCACTATAGAGAAAGAACTTCTAGCCATAGTTTGGGCAATAAAATATTTTAGGTCATACTTATTCGGGAGATCTCTTGAAATACTGAGTGACCATAAACCCCTTGTCTGGCTTAATAACATCAAGAACCAAACATGAAACTTCAAAGATGGAAAATTAAATTAAACGAATTTGATTATAAGATTAAGTAACTTCCCGGAAAAGCAAAATTATGTAGTAGATGCATTATCGCGTACCAAAATATAAGAATTAATGCTTGGCGAAGTTGCCAACTATACATAGCGCTTCTGAAGATAATCTTAATTATAATAATTTCTATAGACAGATAAAATTAGAGAAGGGAGACATCGATGAAACTGAGGTGAGGCAGTATTTTCACAAATTGAAAATCAAAATAACTTACAAGGAAATGACAGATGATTTTGCTAAAAACATCATTAAAGAATATGTATGCACTTAGAAAATCGCAATTTATTTCCATAATGATGAGGATTTCTTAACATTCCAAAGGTCATATGTACAAATAATAAGTCCCAACAATTTAACGAAATTGGTAAAATGCGCACTTATATTAAACGATATTCTAACTTATGCGGAATTCAAAAATATGATATTAAAAATGAATAAAGAACTTCTACACCCAGGAATCGAAAAAACTATCAACTGGCTTAAAGAAGAACATTATTATCCAGATAGCCAAAAGTTAATACAAAATATAATCAATGATTGTGAAATCTGCAACATTGCAAAAACAGAAATACAAAACTGTCATTTGAAATAACTCCAGAAATACTTAACGTAAGATAACGATATGTAATTGATTTCTATATGGTCGGTAACCAGCAATTTTTATCTTGTTGTCAATATAGCAGATTATTCACAATCAATTTATGTTAACAACAATATCACAAAACTCGAACCATTGTCATATATCCAAACTAAAGTAATAGTCGAATCACATATAAAATATTACAACACATTTCAGATAATAACTATAATAAGTTTAACATTATACTAAATTTACAAATTTAAAAATATTCCTAAGAAACTTATTGTAAAATATTGTAAACGTGAAGAACAACCAATCATAACAAATAAGAATGTAAAATCTACTGAGGAAAATATTGCAGCAGATAATATTATGTTATACCCTACGTTATCGCTCTGAGGACAGACCAAATTCAATGGTTCGAGGAGTGACATGCCCATATTCCTATAAGACTCTGCATATATTTAAGCAACACATACACAGTCCCATAACACTCTAAATATACCCATTACTTTACGTATCCACAATATACCCTATACTACCCTAGAATTATACACCCTTGTAACAAGAGCCCAAAATCGAAGACCAACGGAAAATCCCCAAATGTCAGTCCCAGCTTATCACCCAAAACTGTAGACTAAACAACTCACCCAAATTGTCACGTTCACACGTTCAAAGATAATCAAAGTTCGGCTCGCAGACACATAAACTCCTATTTCAATCCAAAGACATTTCAAAGTCGTAAAATCTAAGAGCGCACTTGTATCCAAGAGTCAAGACACTTGAATCCAAGAGTAATGTTTCACTCAAAAGAATCTGAAAGTTTCTTAGAACAATTTCACAACTCACTCAAATCTCGAAAAGCTCGAGACCGAGGCTTGATCGTCAACAGAATCAGATTAGCATGTTAAATTCAGTTTGAGACCTCAATCTAATAGGTCGGTCTTCTTCACTAATAAGTAAAAACTCTGTAACCATCAAGTTGAATAAAATAAAATTATATTTTTTTATATAATCGGAGTTCCAAACCACGTTTAAAAGCCCGCGTTTGCTTCGTCTGACTTTTTTTAACCCATTCATTTCTCTTTTTAATTTTTCAACTAAATATTGGATTTGGACAATGTGTTGGAATTCTTGGGCTTCGTCCAGTAGGTTGTCGAATGCCATTTCGGTCTTTGTTAAATTTATACTTAAATGGTGGTATTCAAAATTCGTTGGGATTTCCATTGATCCGGTTTTGAATATCAGTATCCGTTTTTTGCGTTTATCGGACTTATTTCGATACTTTGTGCCTTGGTTGTACTTATAAGCGAGATTAATATCAGGGATAATATAGGGATGACTTGGTTATGTTTCGTCTTCCTCGGCTTGTCTGGAATTATCATATTTGATTAGTCTTCTTTTGTTTTTTGAATTTTGACTTATAACGTGTGATTTTCCTGCCTCTATTTGTTTCTTCGAAGTGTTTGTTGTCAACCTGTCTTATTAAACCTGTTTTCTTGAAGGGATTGGTAATCTTGGTTTTAACTAATGGTGCTTGTTTATATTTCGTATTCACTTCAAAATCGTGTCTATTTTTATTTAGCCTGTCTATTTTATTGATTTTATTTGGTTGAGTGTTTATATCTGGTGTTCCTGCATATAGAAAAATATCTGCGGGAGTTCTATTAGTCGTGTTGTGTTCTGTTTTGTGATTGTACACATATAAGATTACTTCGAATTTCGTACACCGGTCCTCTATATTGTGTTCGTTACTAATAATTCTCAATTTTTCATTTACTGTCTTATGAAACCTTTTTACATCAGACACACCGTTACTGATATATTTACTCCTTCAGATTTTAACCAGTTTTACCAGGCTATACACATAAAAGCTAAATCTTTTCTGCATTGATTTCTTGTGGTTTTCCCATATCGTTAAATACATTCATTATGGCTCTTTTTGCTTCCAGCCAATCTCTACTTTTTACTTTAATTAAAGTAGCGAATTTCGAATAAATGTCGATACAAAATAGGAACCGCCCTCTACTTTACTAATATCGGGTTTTTCGAAACAATTTAATTTATAGAAGGGCTTTATTTTCAAACCGTGAGCGTTTAAAAAAATAAGAGTCCTTCGCGTTGGCTTATGTTTTAAATACCAATTTTTATACCCTTGCAGAGGGTATTATAAATCAGTTAGAAGTTTGAACGCATTGAAGGAGACATTTCCGACCAAATTAAGTATATGTCGGTGCACACTAAGAGTGTGTGGATGTTGGTATGAGTGTATGAGTATACAGTCTCTTGAAAATTCCAGAATTTCATCATTATAGTAATATGGCATCAGCCTCTAACGGTGCTGTGTTTGGTTGTCTGTTGTTGTCTGTGTCTGTGTTGTCGCTTAAAAAGAACCGTTTTAGTGGGGAGACAGCGTTGTGTCGCTGTCGCCGAGTGTGGTTCGGTGGTAAGCACAGAAAGATGAAGGGATGACGCTGGTAGTTGCGTTTAAGATTTCGTGCGTGTGAAACCGAAACTCGCTGCGCTATTACAATGTCGGAAAATAATAACAATGCTGCAACATCAGAAGTGGGATCTGGCTCGCTGCCTAATAAATCAGATGGACCATGGCGAATTTTAATGGAAATGCAAAATAAAAATTTGATCGAGCTTATCAAAGCTGTACAATCATCGACACGACGCATCGGCGTGGTGTTCTACAGTAAATATCATTTTGGCAGAAAATACCGTAAAAAGCAGAACGTTGGTGATGGCCTTGAGTGCATCGTTGGAAGGTCGTGCGTCGCAGTGGCTTGCACAAACATGTTATCCTGACATAACTTGGGACGAATTTAAAGAACTTTTCATGCAGCGTTTTGGCAGCGTAGAAACGCCAGCGGCTATGATTCTGTCAATGTTAGCTAATTGTCCGACCGATGGGCGAACGTCTTTCCAATTATGCTAGTCGAATGATGACGTCACTTCTCACGAAATGGCGTGACATGAATGTGGAGAAAATTGCCGTTCCGGTGACGGTTGCCAAGATGGCTCACGTTGATAAAAGATTGCATCGCCTTTACTTCAAATATGCGCACCAGAAGTGAATTGCAAACCGAGCTTAAAGCATTCACGTTCAACAAAATAAAAAAAACTTTTCAAGAGGAAATATCCTGACATAAAGCGTCCAAAAGTTTCAACAATCACGTGCCCTTTTTGTGGAAAATTAGGCCACAAAATGATGGAATGTCGAGCTAAACAGCAGCAAAATCATCCTTCGTCTCACGGAACATTCTGGAACAGTAGCGACAGGAGCGCACTTGGTTACCATAGAAAAGCGAATGTAACCTGCTTTAAGTGTGGTGAACTTGGACATATTTCAACACATTGCAGTAAGTACAAGATGGATAAACACATGGATACACACCAGATGAAAAGAGTGGAGCTATGCGAAGTGGTTGAGCCCAAAGGAGAGATGGTTCATCAAGGCGAGACGTTCACCAACTTTCGATACTGGATCGGAATGCTCAATGATAAGACAGAAGATAAGTGTCAAATTAGTTGGTTAAAGAATTAACAATGTAGTGATGTTGAAGGGTATTGGTAGTGGCGGCATAGAGTATGTAGCACATTACATTACTTAGCAACGTAAAAATTAACCAACACCGTGTTGCAGTTTTTTTTCATGTTTTGGACAATGAGCATTTGAAGAATTATATTACTATTGGTCGAGAAGTACTGTACCCTGGATTTAATGTTATAAAATCACCAGGAAAATTCGAAGTTGTTAGATCAAAAACTGTTAACTATTGTTCAATTGATGAGAAATTTTGTGAATTAAATATCGACCTTTTTGGAGGAGATAGAGATAAATTACAAGATATATTGGAAAAATATTCAAAAGCTTTTATAAATGGAATTCCTTCGACTAGAGTAAGTTCGTGTGAAATGAATATTAAATTAGTAGAGCCAAGAAAACTTGTTCAAAGAAGACCATATCGGCTCAGCCCAAATGAAAGAGAATCGGTACGAGACAAGATTAAGGAATTATTACAACTTAAAATCATAAAACCAAGTGCTACCCTCACGCCAGACCCATAATGTTGGTTAACAAAAAAGACGGCACTCATCGTTTGTGTGTTGATTACCGTGAATTAAATTCTAACACAGTCGCAGATAGATATCCCTTGCCACTTCAGGTAGCCAGACTTTATGGAGCAAAATATTTTACATGTTTAGACATGGCAAGTGGGTATTATCAAATTCCCATGCACAAAGAATCGGTAGAGTGTACAGCATTTGCCACACCGGACGGGCAATATGGATTTTTGGCAATGCCTTTTGTGCTCAGAAACGCACCTTCAGTATTTCAACGCAGAGTCAAGCAAGTACTTGGAGACCTTGCAAATACGTTTGTTGTCGTTTATATGGATGACGTAATGGTGGGGCTGCAAGAAAAAATGAGGCTTTGGAAAGGTTGCAACTTACTCTTAATTGTCTCCCGGAGTCTGGATTCTCATTCAAAAGAACGTTCTTTTCTCAAGTCAACAGTTCAATATCTGGGATATGAAGTGTGTGCAGGTGAAATCCGCCCGAATTCGCTTAAAGTTACAGCGACCTCCTAAGATAGTCTCTGCTTTACGCCAATTTATTGGATTAGCGTCTTACTTAAGGCAATTTATGCAAGGATTTTCCTGTTTTATGAAACTGTTATATTTTTTGACTTCGGAGAAGAATGATTTTGTTTGGAGAACGGAACATGAAGAAATTAGACAAAAATTTATTTCTATCCTTGCTCAAAAGCCAGTTTTAGTAATTTTTGATCCGAACCATCCGATTGAGTTGCATACTGATGCAAGTTCTCGGAGATACGGTGCCATCTTGATACACAAAATCAACAACAAGTCTCATGTCATTAAACAATTTAGAAAGGCTGCTTCTCCGGCTGAATCACGGTATCATTCTTATGAACTAGAAACTCTTGCTGTTGTTTTGTCTATAAAATATTTTCACCATCATCTATGGGGTAGAAATTTTATTGTCTTCACTGATTGAAACTCACTTAAAGCATCAAGAACTAAAAAAAATATATGTCCCAGGGTGCAAAGATGGTGGGCGTATTCACAGTCCTTTACATTTGAGTTACAATATATAGAAGGCAAACGAATGTCTCATGTTAACTTCTTTTCGAGAAATCCGCCTTCAGCAGAATTGACTTGCAAAACTCCAGAAAAACGAGTAAATTTGGCGGAAATATCTGACAATTGGCTTTTGGCCGAACAGCGTCAAGATTCTGAAATAGTTAATATTGTAAATAAATTGAAAGAAATTTCTCTTGCTGTGGACATTGCTAAAACTTACGAATTGAGAGCAGAAATACTGTATCGAAAAATTCAGCAAAATGGTAGAACTCGAACCTTATAAATTGTTCCTCGACCATTTAGATGGTCCGTAATAAATCAAATTCATGAGTCCATCCATGCATTTGGGATGGGAGAAGACTATGGATAAGGCCTATGACTAATACTGTATATTCGGAAGTTTGTTGATAACTGCATTACATGTAAAATGTCAAAGTCTTCTTAAAGTTCAAGTAAGTCTTCATCCAATACCAAAAGAAAATACACCTTGGCACACCATTCACATCGACATAACTAGGAAGTTGATTGGCATTCATTGTGCAGGTGGACGCTTTCACTGAATTTGTTTATTTAACCCACACGCTTAAAATTGATGCTAAAAATTGCATAAATGCTGTCACGTCGGCTATTTGTCTGTTTGGAGTACCAAATCGCATAATAGCGGTCAGGGCAGATGTTTCGCCACCACTGGATTAAGTGAGTTTTGTTCACAACAACAATATAAATTTGGATTTGATTGCGAAAGGGGTTAGTATGGCCAATGGTCAAGTTGATCGCATTATTAGCACCTTAAAGAACTTATTAACGACTAGCAATCGATCTTGGCAAGATGCATTAGGAGAAGTTCAATTAACCTTGAACTGTACGGTTAGTTGAGTGACAACTGCAAGTCCCTTGGAATTGTTTATCGACAAAGTTGCTCGCCCGTTGGGCTTGCTTCCACCCTGCGATATGGTAGAAGAGGTCGACTTGGCAGAAGTAAGAACACGCGCAGGTCAAAATATTTCAGCTGCAGCAACATATAACAAGGAGCAATGTGATAAAAACAAGGCTAAAATTGTTGAATGCAAGGTTGGAGATTTCGTATTGTTAATAAAGGAAGAGAGGCTTCAAACAAAGTTAAGTCCAAATTTTAGGGGGCGGTTTTAAATAACTGAATTGTTTGAGGGGTTTAGATATATGCCCAGGTCTTTGACAAATAATAGAACATATAAATATGCTCATGAAAAAATGCCAAGTGCTCAAATACCAGTTAAATTTGAAAGTTGTAATAAGGATTTAAATAATGTAATTGAAACAGAAACTGTTGAAAGAGACAGTAATAAAATAGTTGAAAGACACTGTTGAAAGAGACAGTAATGAAATAGTTGAAAAGGACACTGTTGAAAGAGACAGTACTGAAATCATGTAAAAATAAACTGTTGAAAGAGACAGTACTGAAATCATGCAAATTAACTCTTGAAAGAGACAGTACAGTTGTTTTTAAGAGTTAATAATAAAATCTGTAAAAATAATGTAAGCACAAGTGCAAAACAATTGTTTAGATCATGGCGTGTTACGCATTGGATAATATTATGAGAAACCTGAATGGTAAATGATAATGTAAAAATGAGCAGTATCAATTGGAAGATGTTATTTGTAATGGAAGTAATAGATTTTGTGACGACCCACCGTCACAAATATGTAAAATTCAACTTTTGCATTAAAGCTTAAAAGAACATTCCAATTACTGGACTTTTATTATTCAAACGAGCGCCCAAAGCCAACAGCACCCGGTCACACTTATTCGACGAAGTTATCGATTGCCGAAAATCATCATTAATAAACCCGATTACTCAAAGCGGGATTATCGTCATCGTCCGATCTGGTCACACTAAGCAGCGCCTATATAACCGGAGACACAGCCCCAGACCAGTCACTTGCGTTCCGTCGATTCTCGAGGAAACATCAACTATGAGGAATACCCGGGTAAGTGTTCTGGTAGATAGTCTTGGTTGTGGTGGTGGATCCGTAAAAGTTCGATTTAAAGTCGGCTCTACAACCTGGTGAAGATCACCGACGCCCGGTGTGGTTTTGGAATCGTGATCGCTGAGCCCGGCAGAAGTCACGTTTCCAACGCCAAGCAGTGCAACATAGGCCCTTCCGTAGCGCCGATCCCGCACACAAAGCAGTGCGATACTCAATGAGCTGCGATATACTCGGCCCTTCCGCAGCGTCGATATCAAGGAGCAGTACCACACTCGGCCCCTCAGCAGCGCCGACGCCAGTCATCAAGCAGTATCACGCTCGATATAATTATAGTTAGAAACGTAGTCTTAATCAATCGTACTATTAAAAACCATTCTCTGTAGCGTTCGATTTGTGCTATTCTTCGGGGAAAGGGAGGTAAACCGATCAAAAGACGAAATACATTTCTGTCTCGAACCCTGGTCACGGCGAGCTATACCGCCTCCCGAAACAGGATCGTTACAATTTAGATGGAAAATTAAAAGTTATATTTGAATAAACTTTGATAAGGCGATAGAAAGGTAACAAAGCATTTTTGGTAAAATTGCACGAAGTCGTGTAATGGTCTGGATGGCCGTGTCGGCGCACTCTAAGAGTGTGTGGATGTTGGTATCTCGGACGAAATCTCGGACGTAAATTTCGACAAAAACTCTTCGCAATTAAATTATTGGCTTATTATGGCCAATAAAAACTCCTATGGGTAAAACGGGGCGGCCATTGATATTTTTTAGTCTAAGTAGAATGAGCCACAACTGTACCCTAAAACTTTTAAAAATTGGAAGTCCGTCAATGTTTAAATCGATGCTCAGTACTTCCGGCAATTGGCGAAACTCTAATTGGTTATTTAACTGTTTCGATAATCCGATATGAAAATAGGAGCCGTCCTCTACTTTACTAATATCGGGTGCTTCGAAACAATTAAATTTATAAAAGGGCTTTATTTTCAAACCGTGAGCGTTTAAAAAAATAAGAGTCCTTCGCGTTGGCTTATGTTTTAAATACAAATTTTTATACCCTTGCAGAGGGTATTATAAATCAGTCAGAAGTTTGCAACGCATTGAAGGAGACATTTCCGACCAAATTAAGTATATGTCGGTGCACACTAAGAGTGTGTGGATGTTGGTATGAGTGTATGGGTATACAGTCTCTTTAAAATTCCAGAAGACTAATTTCATCATTATAGTAATATGGCATCGGCCTCTAAGGGTGCTGTGTTTGGTTGTCTGCGTGTTGTCGCTTAAAAAGTACCGTTTTAGTGGGGAGACAGCGTTGTGTCGCTGTCGCCGAGTGTGGTTCGGTGGTAAGCACAGAAAGATGAAGGGATGACGCTGGTAGTTGCGTTTAAGATTTCGTGCGTGTGAAACCGAAACTCGCTGCGCTATTACAATGTCGGAAAATAATAACAATGCTGCAACATCAGAAGTGGGATCTGGCTCGCTGCCTAATAAATCAGAGGGACCATGGCGAATTTTAATGGAAAAAATAAAAATTTGATCGAGCTTATCAAAGCTGTACAATCATCGACACGACGCATCGGCGTGGTGTTCTACAGTAAATATCATTTTGGCAGAAAATACCGTAAAAGCAAAACAAGCTACTATTTCGCGAGAGTAGGATCCTGGCTTGGCCTCGCCCGAAGGTCCAGCCCGGTGGATTTTTGGCCTACGGCACGCGGAAAGCGACTTACGTGTCCCAATCGCGGAAGTGACCAGTGGGATCACCCGGCGTTCCCACACTCGTGAAACCGTTCGTCTGGCTTGGCCTCGCCCCAAGGTCCAGCCCGTGGAATTTTTAACCCAGGAGCAAGATACGGCGCGACAAACTCCGACATTACTCTCTCTCTCCCGGCGTCCATGAGAACCTTCGGCGTGACCCCCCCCCAAACGACTCATTCACTCGTTGAATGAAACTCTCTAGTCCGGTGTTTCGGTGATTTACAAATTGCTTGTAAAGGACTCCTGGATCTGACTGAGATCTGTACCCCGGCCAGAGAGCATCCTTACAAGGTCATTCGGTGTAAAGTTAAGTGCTTCAAGTGATTTCTTATGTGCCATTGTGCAATTCATTGAGTTGGTGTGAGTGATTGGTGTGTTGTATCTTTTACCTTGCAAGTCGGCATGAAGCAGCCTTCTCGAATGATATAAGCTTCAAAGTAAGTCATGCGAAAGAAGTTATTGTATTCAAGGAGGTGTTGAACAAAATGGCTGGAATCGGGATCACTTTAATCGAATAATGGTTTCAGTGGCTCTGGTCGTGTAAGTAGGGATTCAGTAAGTATGGGATCTAGTTTGACTTTTCCGCTTGCGCAGCACAAGCCGTTTCTCTTTTGAACTTTATAGTCGTTTTATAGTCGTCATTGGTCCAATATCTAAATTTTCATCATGTCTGTAGTTCACAGTGGGATCATATTGGAATGCCAATGATCTTCGTGTCCTCACGCGTTGTCCCAATCGGGCCTTTTGTGTTATTATAATTTATCGTTCTTTGCTTATGTTCTGTGAATACAGTTGTTGCTGGCTTATAAATCTTGTGCAGCTGCCGATGTTTGTACGTCGTCCTCTGGCATTTTGGACTATAGACAGAGTGGTAAATTTGAACCTCAAATGCACGAACAACACTATTTACACAGTTCAATTTACCAAAAGACAAATGCCCACTGTTGAAATTGAATAAAAATTTTCACAATACAAGTGATTGATTTGATGGTTTCCAATTGAAATGTTAGAAAACGAATAACTTATTTTTTTATATTTTTTTCTCACAATTTCACAGTGATCACAAACCGGTTTGTAGTACATGCTATGTATCAGAGATGGCTCTGTATGTAAAAAAAAAATGTTCCCGCTGTTCTGTTGTAATTTGTCCTTAATTTTCTTTGCTATAAATTGCACGGAGACCCTCCAACAAATGGTAAACCGAGGAAAAAGATTCGTGAGTTCTGGAGATATAGCGTCAGAAAAGAAAACCCGACTTATTTTTATATTATAGATTTTTCTTGTTTTTGCCCCTTTTCAAAAAAACAATACTTGATGCTCGTGCTTATGAGCTCTCCCATGCAGAGCTCTTAGAAGTAGTTATATGATAAGATTGATAGGAGAAAGCTGAGTAACTGATCCAAATAATGGAAATATCAAAAAACAAGAAAGGAAGCAAATTTCGGCAAGCCAAAGGTTAGCTATTGCAAAAATTAAAAATACTCTTTAAAACTTTTAAGATTCGACATTTATGCGTAAATGTTTAAAATATTTAAGCTATGATGATTTTCAGCTTTATTACTCCATCTTTCCTACGGCAGCTATCGTTTCCAGATTTGAATAAAATTAGAAGCGTGATTCTGAACTATCAAATTGTTCCTTAGTCAAAAATAATTCTTTTTTATTTATTTTATATTTTGATTGTTTTTATGAGAGACGGACATGGCTAAATCGGCTCTTATTTAGAATATATATTCACTGCGTTGTAATACCCTCTGCAAGGGTATAAAAAGTTAAAGTTGTTTAGTAAAACAAGAACGGAAGCAAGCTTCGGCAAGCCGAAGGTTATATACCCTTGCAGCTAATGCAAAAATTAAATATTCTTGAAGACATTAATATTATGATTTAATAAGCTATGATGATTTGCAGCTCAATTATTTGAGTTTCTATGGCAGCTATATGATATCGTTTTCCGATTTTAATAAAATTAAAAGCGCAATTCTGAACTATTTAAAAACATTGAAGCTATGATGATCAATTATTAGATAGTTATTTTATATATTTTTATTATTTTAATGAGAGCTATATGATATAGTCGTCCGATTTTGATAAAATTTAAACCATAATTCTGCTATATGTCGAAGAACTAAAAAAAAATTAAAAAACAGCAAAGTTATAACCTTCTTTATACCCTTGCAGAGGGTATTATAATTTCAGTCAGAAGTTTACAACGCAGTGAAGGAGACATTTCCGACCCCATAAAGTATATATATTCTTGATCAGCATCACTAGGCGAGTCGATCTAGCCGTTAGAGTTAGAGTTTTTTTAAGCATTGGAATTTCATTCATTAATCTTAATTTCTTTTTATGACGAAATTTTGAAGGAGAATTTACTGTTAGGGCATTGCGTTTTTTCTAATAAGTTGTCATCATCATCGTCATCATCATCGTCATCGTCATTATCATCATCATCATCGTCATCATCATCATCATCATCATCATCATCATCATCATCATCATCATCATCATCATCATCATCATCATCATCATCTTCATCATCATCATCATCATCATCATCATCATCATCATCATCATCATCATCATCATCATCATCATCATCATCATCATCATCATCATCATCATCATCATCATCATCATCATCATCATCATTATCATTATCATCATTATCATTATCATTATCATCATCATCATCATTATCATCATCATCATCATCATCATCATCATCATCATCATCATCATCATCATCATCATCATCATCATCATCATCATCATCATCATCATCATCATCATCATCGTCATCATCATCATCATCATCATCATCATCATTATCACCATCATCATCATCATTAACGACCTTATTATTGTTTGCGTACCACTTCAGTCGACGCATACAGGCAGCGCTAGCTCTCTCTGCTTTACCTTCAAATCCCGGATTCAATTTTTACTAACTAAAAACCCCATTTCATTTCTTTGCAATGGTGGCCCCCTTGACTCTGAAATCATGCATATAAACCCGACCTCTGCCCTAATTAAATCAGTACTCAAGTTATCCTTGTGTATTCAATTACTCTGCATTCTACAAGTGAGCATCGCCGTATCTTTGGCCCTCATATGCATGATTTTCTCCGAGTTAAACCAATTCAAGTGTTGGTTTAGCGTCCTACTGTTCTAGGGGCAACCACAATTATAAATAATAAAAACTCAATAAACCTTCAAACATTTTGGTGACCCCGACCGTTGCATGAATTTCTAGTAAACTTGGCGACTTATTTCTGCACATACTTTTCTAGACAGATTCCCGATCAACTTAGTGATCGGTTCATCTAGATTTCAAGGTGTGAAAATCTTGCTTAATAATTGTGTTATTGTCATTCATTTCGAAGGGTAATTCTCCTCGAATAATTTTCCGAGCATATTCCCGAACAACTTGAAATTATTTCAAGGAGTAACTGATCAACTTGCCGATTTCAGCAAAAGAAAGGAAAATACGTCTCATTTCGAAAACAGAAAACGCCAAATTGAGGAGTATTGGAAAAATTCGACAAAAGAAAATAGTATTATCCTGGAAATGTTCAATGCTACTCCAGTGTCGCATAAATATTTTGAAAACGATTTTTTATCAAGCTATCGAAGAATTCAATACTCAAATTCTTCAATCAATGGAAACTGAAACATCGTCAGAAGTGGTGGAACACATCCAAAAATTGATAAGACACCAAGCGGCGGCTCTGGAATCTATGTCAAAAACTATGTCCAAAAAACAAATTTACCTATAAATCAGTAATTAATTAATTATGGAAACAAATTCAAAGTCACCATTTTGAAATCCACAAGTTTTGCATCGAACCTGAAGAATTATGTTATAGTATCGAGCGATATATCTCCGCTGAAGAAGCAATGTTACAATTTTGTCAACCATCAACTGAAACAGTTTCAGAAACTACCAATTCATCGGTGGCTGCAATCTCTTCAATACAGTTGCCAAAAGTTTCCATTCCAAAATTTGATGGAAGCTATCTAAAATGTCAACAATTTCATGACATAAAAAAGTTCATAGAATCCCAAAGATACAAAATAATGTGGTATTTTAAAACTAATCTCTGTGGGGAAGCAGAAAGGTTAGTTAGGCATTTAGAATTAACAGAAGTAAATTATGACACTGCCTGGACCATGCTTAAAGAACGTTTCAATAATAAGCGAGTCCTTTCCACCGCGATATTTGAAAAATTATTTGATCGCCCTAATGTGACAAATGATTCTCAATCAATAAAAAATTTGCATGACAAGATCAATGAATCATGGCAAGACTTAAGAAATATATCAGCGACAGCGAATTCATTGGCGTGCCTGTTTTGTTAAAAAGGACATAGCATTTACAAATGCGATAGATTCAAGGAAATTTCTCTTGCTGAAAGGCTGGCCTGGGTCCACCGAAGGAAATTGTGCGTCAATTACTTAAAGGCAGACCACATTTCCAAACAATTGCTACAAACACATTGCTACATTAAGGTAACGGAAAGTCCATTACCGAACCAAATACAGCCGCGTCTGCGGCTACAAAAACCAGTTGTGGGAAAAATACACACTGTTAGCAACGGCTAGAGTCATAGTGCAAAGACTAAACAATCAAGAAGGAGATTTTCGCGCATTTTTCGATTCCGGATCACAAATAAATTTAATATCTGAAAGACTCATTAAGCGGTTATTGTTGCAACTACAACCAACAAACCTTCGCATTGAGGGAGTTGGAGGCCAGACGCGAATAAGTAAAGGACGTGTTAGTGTACTAATTAAATCAAAACATAGTGATTCTGAAGTAAGAGTCAATGCGTTAGTTCTTCCTTATATTGTGGCAGATCAGCCTACTGAATAAGTAAAAATAAGTGATTTAAAAATCTCAAAAAATATTCCGCTTGCTGATCCTCATTTCGCAAAACCAGGAAAAATTGATTTACTGCTTGGCGCGGAACATCAGTTCTCTATCATAAGGCCAGAGCAAATTTAGTCGTATCCAGGTCTTCCTCCACAGAACCGAATTTGGTTGGATCATTGCTGGACAAATCAACATGTGCTCAAAAATGCCACAAAAACGCCAAATCGTCGTTGGAAAAATTCTGGAAACTGGACAACCAATAAGGAAATACAGGATACCAGAGGAAAGACATTGCGAGAAACATTTTTTGGAAAATCTTCTACATGCACAAGACGGAAGGTTAATAGTCAGATTACCTTTTTCGGAAGATCCCTCAGCCCTGGATAAGTTTTGCGATATTGCGACAAGGCGTTTAATTTCGTTGAAACGAAGAACCAGCCAAAATATTACAATTTTGTATAACGAATTTATGGCTGAATACGAAAAACTAGGTCATACGAAAAAACAAGTATTGCCTTATCATATACCAAAAGAACATTACTTTATTCCTCACCACTGTGACCTGAAACCGGAAAGTACTACTACACAATTAAGAGTAGTTTTTGATGCTTCCTGTGCAACATCTACACCTTATTCAGGACCAGTTGTTCAAAGTGGTCTGTTTTCTATTCTATTGAGATTCAGAATTCACAAAAATGATTTTACGACTGATATAGAAAAAATGTATCGGCAGGCTTGGATGAATCCAAAGGACCAATTCAATCAAATGATTGTTTGCCGCTACAATCCGTTTGAAGAAATATAATATTGTCGGCTGAAAACTGTGACTTATGGCACAACGTCAGCTCCATTTCTTGCCACAAAATGCTTCGAGCATTTGACCAACAAACATTTGGAAAAATGGCCATTGGGTTCAAATGCAATGAAGAACAACTTATATGTTGATGACTGCCTAACCAGAGCAGACACAATTATAGATACTACAAGCATTCAAGGAGAATTGAACAAAATCTTACTGCCCTGTGGATTTTAGCTAAGAAAATGGTGCTCTAGTTCACACAATCTACTAAAGAATTTTTCACCTGAAGATATTGGTAGCAACATAAATCTTTGCACTGCACTGGAACATACCAGTGTTAAGACGTTGGGAATTATTTGGAGCCCTAAGAATGACAATTTGTGTGGCAAGGCTCAAGAACATAACACTCAAACAATTACCAAAAGAGCTGTAGCCTCAGAGTTGGGTCAAATTTTGAAGCCAATTGGTCGTTTTGCTCCAGTCATAATCAGAGCAAAAATCTTTCTACAAAATCTGTCAGTCCTAAAACTAGATTGGGACACAGAGATTTCTGTTTCCCTAAAGGAAAGGTGGGAGGTCAGACATGACTTGCTATGCTTAAACAAAATGACTATTGCACGACACATTTACGATGGAAAAATACCTCATAAGCAAGAACTACATATATATGTGGATGCCTCTTAAAAAAGCGTTTGGAGCTGTTGCTTATATATAGGAACAGACAAACGACTGTGCACCTATTATTTTTTATTTATTTATTTGTATTTATTATAAAATTTCATCCTAACGCTACAAGTTTGGAACTTATAAGTTAATGCGCTAGTCACTACGAGTTTGCAAATATTTAATTGTTACATTATACTTAAAACGAATTTTCATAAAAACTGACCTAAGTCGCCTTCTATTTTTGCTTTAATTTACGTAATAGTGTTTTCAAGGTGTGTGAATAATTTTATCTTGAATTGCGTGGTACTGCTAATATTTTTAAGATGGTTTGGGAGCTGATTCCATGATCGAATAGCATTAATTAAAAATTGTCTTTCGGATGTCAATGATCTAGGACTTATGCAAGTAAGATTGTTTGCTCTTCTAGAGAATGTAAATTGAAGTTTTTCGAAAAGATACAAATTCTTTTTGGAAAATAATTTTTTGCAGAAAATTTAAGTTCCGCATCTTTATCCATTCATTTAGCGAGATATCGAATACTTTCAGCGAAAATTCGGATACGTGATCTGTATGTGGTTGGTTGAAAATATACCTGGCTATGCAATTTAATAGAACTTTAATTTTGTTCTTACTGGTAGTGTTACAGTTTGAAAAAACTTCTACTCCATAAAATAGCGCTGGAACAATGCAGGTTTTAGCTATTAGTAAACGTATATGGGGGGGCAGGCAATTTGTAGTTACGGATAATGTCCTTATTATGCCAAATGATTTCCCTACAGACTTTGTTATATGATCATTCCAGGTATGTGTTCTGTTGAATGTACAACAGAACTGACGACGATTTTGTACAGTATTAAAGGTATAGGTTATATATGGCAGGATTTTTGGCAGCAGAATTTTTATGAATTTAGGGTTTATGTTGTCAGACCCATTGGCGTCACTCTTAATTCTTAGTATACTTTGTAGGACATCACACTGATTAACACACAAAAACCTAAATCTAATATCACAAACAGTTTCAGATACAAAACGTGGGTTCAGATATTTATTTTCAGTGATTTCAGGTACTGTGCAGCTTAAGAACTTTTTATTAAGTTCATTTACATTTATGTCTTGTTCAAGTCTTGGTTTAACTTTGCATATTCCCAGGTTTTTAATTATTTTCCATGTCTAAGCAGTGGAAGATGCGTTGTTGAATTTATGGGAATAGAAATTTGCCTTGGCGGTGTCAGTAAGTTTGGTCACTTTTTTTCTCAATGACTTGAACACTGCGTAAGCTTGAGGTGTCCTGTACCATCTCCACTTATTGTACGCCCCGTCACCCTGTAATATTGCGTCTTTGATGTTTCTTTGGAACCATGGTTTTTCAGAAAAACGAATAACTTTGCTACGAACAGGTACGACACAGTTATATAAATAACAAATATTGTTTTGTAAAAGGTTAACTTGTTCGTCTACTTCGGAAAGGGAATATATGTCATTTCAATTGCAAAAATTAAAGGTGGGGTCCAAAAGGTCATAGTTGATATTTCTAAAGTCCCTGAAAACTATTGGATGGTCAAGGTATTGTAGGTCAAGTGCGTAAGTCAAGTATATGAGGTCATGTTTTGAGAACGACGGGACAATAAGTTAGTCATATGTAGCTACTTTGTCTGTATTAGACACAAAAAATAAGTCTAAAAGCGAGTTGCAGGTTTTGGTAAAATGCATAGGGGACACAAAGTTAACCAACTTCATCCCCAGCGATTTCATGTCATCTGCAAGGTGGGAATCCCTTAAAATATCGCTTTTAAAATCGCCTGTTATAATGACGTCTGAATAATTAATTGACACGTCAGGAATGATGTTTAAAAATTGTTCATAGTCAATCCGGCAGTTATGTCGGTATATACACCCAATTAGTAGCTTATCAGCATATCTTTGGCATCTAATTTCTATAAATAAGTATTCAATTGCACTACTGGTTGAGTGTTTACATATAAACGTGGAACATAACTTTTTACTAACATATATTGCAACCCCACCCCCATGACTATCACGATCAGAGCGTTGCAAATTATAACCATCACATTCAACTTAAACATCACATAAATTAGGAACAAATTAAGTTTCAGAAACACATATAACATCTACACTCGAATTGATAAAGAGGTATCTAAATTTTTCATTCAATTTTTCATTCAATTTTTCGTGTGAGACTTTGAGCATTTATATGACTCACATTAAGACCAGCTCTCTTCTCTCCGAAAACCCTTAACTTCGCATGGCTATTTGATCGATTTAGATTTATGTTATTGTTGTTGCTGTCACCCATTTTAAATTATTTAATTGTAATATTAGCTGCGCTCGCAGTCTATAAATATTTATGACATAAAGACACACCACATCAAGAAACAAGATAAAATTAATGCGACTGATACTAATCCTAAATAAATATATTAAAACTACTGATAATTTCACAACAATGGTATATAAATATAAGCGCCTCTTAGGTGCGAAATGAATTATCATTTAATGTCCCAGAACTAGCAGCTTCCAGCGCAGCTAATTCATCGGGGGTGCAAATCTCCATTTGAGCCAGTTCGCCCAGGCTTTGCACGCAAATGGCCTCCCCTCCCTCTCTCTCCTTTACGAAGATATCTCCACGGCGAGAGAAAACAGCTGTTAGGCGCTTCAGCCTCTTGAGATGCATCGCCCGCTCGAAAATTTCATATTTTGTTTTGGTCAGCTGTTCGTTTATATATATAAACGCTGGCGAGTCTATGCCGATGAGCTTTAAGCTCAGTTGCGTTTTGTTTTCTTTTCGGTATGCCCCGATCGCACGCAGCAGTGTCGCCTTATCGTGCACGTGTTCCATTTTAATAATTATAATTGGATCCAATACTGTACGGGTCGATTTTCGCGGTCGCATTCGAAAAATCGCACGTACTTTAGGCGGCGGGGTCAGTTTGAGAGAGAAGCACAGTGCGTGAAAAAGTGCTTTCCCCCCCTGGACTTGTGGGACCCCATGCCAACGCAAGTCACAGGCGACTTCAGACGTCGCCTGTGCGTTGCAGGAGGCCACCCACTTTGCCTCCAACTCGTCAACGCGCTGATCCCGGCAGTTTTTAGACAGTTTCGCCTCCAGCTCCTGGACCCGCTGCCTCAGCATCCCCATCTCTGTCACCTCGTTCTCCAATTGAGTGACTCTCAGTGTGAGTTTGTTGCAGTCAGCTGCTATTAACTTAAATTTTTCTTCCAGAGTGCCGGTTATACGTGCCTCGCCATCACGGATCTCCCCTGCAAGACTTTCCTTTAGCTCGGAAAATCTGAGGTCGACCCTTCAGATCGGAGTGAGTTTGCTTTGCTGCGGAAGACATTATTGTGTTGGTGCCGAGAGGGTTGAGTGTTTTGATGTGTTGAGTGTTTTGATGTGCTGAGTGTTTTGTCTCTGTACTCTTGTGTTTTGCTATGCACTGTTTCTTTATTGGATTGTTGTTGCACTTAATTGTGGATTTATTAAGAAGCGATTTACTGCTTAAAACCGATTTATTCCGGGCAACAAGAACTTTAACGTGTTGTACTCTTATTAATGATGCTGCCGTAAGCAGTTTAAGGTGTTTTTCGGTGTTTAGAGCGGAGCTTCACAAAAGTGCGTCTATTTCTCTTTCTATTTCTTCTTCTTTATCGCTAAATAAAAAGCGAACCCTACCTTGACTGGAGCTATGCCCAGCTGCGTTAGGAGCAGAGCTTGGTGAAAAGGTGAAAAAGGATCTAAATTAACAATAAGAATCCATAAAATGTTATTACTGGACAGATTGGACAATCGTGTTATGTTGGATAAAGGCGAAAGCATCGAATTTCCATACATTCTGTGCAAATAGGTTGTCGGAAATCTCAACGCCGCAGATGTATTATCTTGAAGGATACACGCATCTCAATTAAGCGCTCATACATTGTGGTTAAACGGACCACTGTTTCTTCACGGATCTAAAGAGAAATGGCCAGCTCTATTTAAAGCTCCAAAGAATAACACTATTTCTTTGGAACGGAAAATTAACAATTGTAACATTGGCAACATGTTCACTAGGAGAAGAAATATATCGAATTAAACATGGAAACTCGTTTAATCGCGTATAATTGCATACATGTTACGATTTCGTTATCGTAGATAAAAATAGAAAACAATCTGAACTACTGGAGTTTGACGAACTGGAACAAACTAGGCGGATAATTATACGCTGAATACAACAGGCTGGCCGCACAAATGAATTTAATCAACTTCGACGTCATCCCAAACGACCATCACCCAAGGTCGCTTCTCTTCATCTTTATTTTGACGAAAATTCTATCATAAGAGTGGGATCAAGGTTGGGAAATGCCCAAATTTCTCGGGATGCAATGAATCCCTACTTACTACCATATAATGACGAGATCGTCAATGCTGCTTCATAAACTTCACGAAGAAAGTATGCACTGTGGTCAAAATAATTTAAAGGGTATTTCGCGACAACAGTATCACATTATCAAAATCACTCCCATTGTTAGAAACGTTATCATGAAATGCGTTTTGTCCGAAATTTCTTTCTGAAATAATTCAAGAGTAAACTCGAATAAAGAATACATTTTAGAATTAGTTAAGAATTAAACTTCAATAATTGATTTTACAATAAACATTATGAAACGAGATGAAGCTGCTATCGATAAAAGGATTAAAATAGTGACTCATCAAATGGAGGATATAGCTAATGCTCGTCAAGATTCTCTTAAAGCCTTTCAATGGTATATCCATATTGGCCGCAAGTCTTCAAAGAGTTCAGTCAGAAATTACACATATTCTGACAAATGTACATAAAAATGAAATTAGTCCACTGCTCGTTTCTCCCAAGCAGCTTTGACAACATTTGAATAAAATGAAAATTCACAAGGAAAAATGCTTCCTCTCGTCAACGACGATGAACTTTAACTTTATAAGTTGATGAGGGCAGAAGCAAAGGTGGTAAAGGATTATGTAATCTTTAAATTAACACTGCCGTCGGTATCAAAATAGTTATTAGAAATATATAACTTGATTCCAATACCGGTAGTCATCAACAATAAAATGATTTCCCTTGATATTGAATATCCAATTATGGCTGTGAATCAACATCGAGATCAATTCATTACTATGCCGTCAAGTGAATTTGAATTTTGTAACATACTTCATGGCAAAGAGTATATTTCCTCAGATAAGCAATCCATGTTCTCCGTCGACAATCATTGTGAGTTTCAATTGTTTACTAACAAATCCTCGTCATTGTGCCAAACAAAAAGTTCAACGAAATCATTCTCATTGCAAAGATTGAGAACAAAAAATCAATTGATATTTTCAATTAAATGACCGGTGTAGTTATCAGCAGTATGTGATGATCAATTATCAACCATTACAATTGATTATATCGGACTTTTATCCTTGGATCCGCAGTGCATTTTAAGAAATCCTTTTCTGAGTGTTATTGGCCATCAGAAAACCGCTACTGGAACATTGAAATTATCATATGCTCGATTTGGTAGTCTAAATGAATCTTTAACACCGCTTGCTTAAGTTTCACAAACAAATAATTCATTAAAGCTAAGGTATAATGAAATAAATGAGCTCAGCAAAGAATTGATTCCAAGAATAAAAATAAAAATGCCAAACGAGATCGTCGAACTACAACACTCTGCATTCTACGAGTGAGCATCGCTGTGTTTTGGCTCTCATATGCATGATTTTCTCCGAGTTAAACCAATTCAAGTGTTGGTTTAGCGTCCTACTGTTCCAGAGGCAACCACAATTATAAATAATAAAACTCAATAAACCTACAAACAATTATTATTTGGCACATTTTCGATTTCATCTGAGCTTGTTAATACATCGCGAAATTAAGCTTTTTGAGCTTCTAAAAAATTATCATAGTTCCTAAAGACGTTATCAAAATTATCTGATAAGTCGGAAAGAGCTGAAGATTTTTTTGTATTGGTATACTATCAAAATCAATTCCTTATCGTCCCCTCATAGCCTATTTAATTTTTTCCTCAAACGCTATTACATTAAAGTTTTTTGTTTTTCTCAGTCCACTATGGTCCAAAAATTAAATTTTTTTTATAAATAATTTTTTTTGTTAAATAATTTAATGCTGTTTTTTCCCCCCTAATTCCTAATTCCCTAATAGTTAGATAGTATAAAAAAAAATGTTGTAACATTTTCTTCGGAATACCCTTGATGTTTTGTGGGCTTTAAAAGTCAGCTGTTAGAGTGTTATTTTGATTCACCAAAAAAGTGCGGAAAAGATTGACTAACTAAACGCCTTCAAGGTATTAATAAAATGTATTTAACAAATTACTAAAGAATCAATTTCTATTAATGCACTAGCAAGGCCGGCGAACTCCGTTTCGCCACCAGATCTCTGAAAAGGAAAATTTTATTTCACTTCATTTATTACAAAAATGATGTGTTGTTTAGTTGAACTGCTGTAAGTAAATGAAAGTGAATCCGAAGTAAATACTGAATCGAAGCGTAATACGTGTCCACAAAATATCCGATTCATTGAAGTGCTCTTGTTTTGTTTGTTGGTCTGACGTTAACGCAAACAAAGAAGATTGTATCCCAACTCGTTAACACGCAACGTATAACTGCCCTAGTAAAAAACAATGATTTTATAAATTTATCCCGCAAATACTAAGCGACTTGCCTTGCGACTTGTTAATTGTCATTGCGAACGCAAGACGAACTGGAAATTGCAAATCGTTTAAAGTCAAACGGAAGATCAGTCGGAATCATTGGTATTCGAGGAAGACATACATTTTCACCTGCGTACTTTCCATTAATAATGGTTGCCTCAGACAAATTTCGCATCAGTCTGTTTACCGAAAGTCGAGTACCTTTGCAAAGTCGCAGTGGATTTAAATTGCACAATATCATAATAACTGTACCAATTTTGAGTTGCAAGTTATTTTTGGAAATCCTGGCAACTCCAGAGAGTTCAAAAACTCCGTTGGATAATTTACTACATCATCGGGATTTGTTATGAAATCAACGGATTTGTATGTCACTAAATCGCCACCAGTTTTTGATTGATTTGTGAAATTCAGTGCGTGTACATCATTATTCTTTGCACCAAGAACTGCTCTTTGACTTAACCAAGCATAATTCTGATAATTCCCACTAAAGTTTGGGAAAACATTTTTGGTAAGAGCTAATTAAGAGTCCACAAATCGGCGAAAGTCATTGGTATGAGTAATTAATCCAGATGTCGCATCAACTGGGACATTTCCATTTCCAACAGCTAACAATTGTTTGGAAAAAAGTGCAGCACTTATATTTGTAGTTAGCGATAAGTTGTTTACGTTATTTCATAAAGTGATTCCTTCAAGCATTCAAGCAAGCATTCAAATATCTGCAGGAGTTCCACGGGGAATCACTGAAAACTCTGACTGAAATCACTTGCCAATAATATCATCAAGCCGCCAAAGATGTTCTTATTTCGCAGAAGGTTGTAAGGATGCTCTCTGGCCGGGATACAGATCTCAGTCAGATCCAGGAGTCCTTTACAAGAAATTTGTAAATCACCGAAACACCGGACTAGAGAGTTTCATTCATCGAGTGAATGAGTCGTTTGGGAGGGTCACGCCGAAGGT
Source organism: Drosophila elegans (assembly GCF_018152505.1). Classification (NCBI taxonomy): domain Eukaryota; kingdom Metazoa; phylum Arthropoda; class Insecta; order Diptera; family Drosophilidae; genus Drosophila; species Drosophila elegans. The sequence continues at coordinate 27,656,145 of NW_024545578.1, read as the reverse complement.
TCTCATAGACGCCGGGAGAGAGAGAGTAATGTCGGAGTTGGTCGCGCCGTATCTTGCTCCTGGGTTAAAAATTCCACGGGCTGGACCTTGGGGCGAGGCCAAGCCAGACGAACGGTTTCACGAGTGTCCTACTCTCGCGAAATAGTATCCTGGCTTGGCCTCGCCCGAAGGTCCAGCCCGGTGGATTTTTGGCCTACGGCACGCGGAAAGCGACTTACGTGTCCCAATCGCGGAAGTGACCAGTGGGATCACCCGGCGTTCCCACAAAATTTACGGTTCGATGGGAGTTCGGATCCGTTGACTCTCATCGCCGCGCTCGAGGAAAAGATGACGACTTACAGGATAAATCCAGAGGAGGTACCCCGCGTTATGTCCGAGATCTTGGAGGGCCCGGCGGCACGGTGGTTTCGCACGAGCCACCTACAGTCGGCCTCATGGGGAACTTTCAGTAGGGAATTCCTCGACTTCTTCCTACCACCTCGATATTTCGAGCGGTTGGAAGATGAGATACGGACCCACGTGCAGCGGAGGGGAGAGCCTTTCAAGACCTACTTGATCGAGCTCAGAACCAAGATGCAGCAAGCCGGTTATCGAGAAGAGGAAAAATTGTACCGGGCATATGAAAACATGGCTCCAGAATACCGACTGTATATTAAACGCAGTGAATTCGCGACTTTGACACAGTTGACCCATATGGCCACAGAATATGAGAGTGTCAAACAACTCGAGACGACTCGACTTGCCAAAAGCAACCATGGACAGGAACCAAGAAGAACCTCAACTTCGCCGATCGCCGAACCCATTCCGGAATCCGGTGAATTCAACGTGGACAGGACACGTGACCCACCAGATGATCGGTCAAGGAACCTCTCGAGTGGACATACGGCGGGCTTGTAATCGCTGTGGAGAGAACGGACATCTCCAAAGGAACTGCCCCAACCCACGTCGGGATTTCTGTTGGGACTGTGGGCGACCAGGAGTTTTAACTATAGAATGTTGCCGTCGAAATGTGTCGGGAAACGGAGAACGCCTCCGCCGGAACCCGGGTGCGGCGGAGACGAACGGAGCAGCAACCCGACCCCAGTAAAACCCCCGTTGAGATTACACGGCAGGCTCATCACAGCAGCGATAGAAGTCGGAGGACAACGTGTGGACGCCACCATTGATACAGGGGCATCGAGGAGTTTCGTCAGTGAAAGTTTTACTCGACTGGCCGCGAGTGCAGACGAGTTACAGGATGTTGTCACTAGAATAGCGTTGCCCAACCGGTCATGTCTGGATGTGACGAAGCTCTTGCGAACCTCGGTTACGTTGGCCGGCACTACGGTGCTCTTACCTATGTTAGTAATGCCCACCATGTTAGATCGTGTAATACTTGGAATGGACTTCCTCAAAGTAGCGGGAACTCAGGTGCGATGTGGTCGAGCTACCCTCGACTTGCAAAATGAAGCCCAAGCGGCAGGAGACCCTCTCTTACAGCCAGTTCTTATAAAGGCGCGGGGCAACCAGGAGAAAACGGTACACCCTGTTGCGGTTGGTGCTCATTTGGGAACTGCCAGGCCAGAAGAAGCAGAGACACCCAGTCCTATTTTACGCGAGCTATGACCCCGAACATCAATGCCGGCGCGCTCATTAGGATGGAGACGGTAGAAAACGACGAACAGCGACAGAGCACACTATTGACTCCGGCGCAACAAAGCTTCATCGATCGGGAACTGGTCTTATTCGAGAAGCTGCATGGGGTGTCTCACGTCGCCGAGCACACTATCGTCATGCGCGACAACAAGCCCGTAAAACAAAGGTATTATCCCCGGAACCCCGCGATGCAACATGTCATCGATGCCCAAGAAGACGAACTGCTCCGTGACGGGGCCATCGAACCCTCCAGAAGCCCGCACAGCGCTCCCATCCTATTGGTCAAGAAGAAAACTGGCGATTGGAGCATGTGTGTAGATTACCATCAGTTAAACGCACACTCAGTGTCCGACGCCTACCCAGTCCCGAGAATCAATCACATTCTGGAGAAATTACGCCACGCCCGATATATCTCCACGTTGGACTTGAAGCACGGCTATTGGCAAATTCCCATGGCTAGGGGTAGTCGCCAATATACAGCGTTCACGGTCCCTGGGAGAGGATTGTATCAATGGAAGGTCATGCCCTTCGGGTTGCATTCTGCCAGTGCCACGTTTCAACGCGCCCTGGATAGTGTAATCGGCGTGGAAATGGAACCGGTCGCCTTCGCTTACCTAGACGATATTATTGTCATAAGCGCGACAGAAGAACAGCACTTTACTCATCTCTCGGAAGTCTTCCGCAGATTGCGGGCGGCGAATTTAAGGATAAATCCAAAGAAGTGTTGCTCCTTCAAACAGAAACTCGTTTACCTCGGCCACGTCATCAGCAGTGACGGAATTCAGACTGATCCCGAGAAGGTGTCTGCGATCAACGGTTTAAAGGCCCCCTCTAACTTAAAGGAACTCCGTCAATGGATCGGGATGGCCTCGTGGTATCGGCGATTTGTCCCTAGCTGACCGCGCTACTAAAGAAAGGACGGAAGTGGACCTGGGGACCAGAACAGCAAGCCGCCTTGGAAGAAATTAAAAGATGCCTGACTACTGCTCCCGTATTAGGCTGTCCGGATTTCGACCTGAAGTTCATTTTGCAAACAGACGCGAGTGACGTCGGCTTGGGCGTAGTTGTATGACAGAGCTCCGAAAGTCAAGAGAAGGTCATCGCATACGCTAGCCGCCGATTAACCCCCGCGGAACAGAACTACACTACCACGGAGAAAGAGTGTCTGGCCATAATCTGGGCAATCAGGAAGATGCGTTGCTACCTGGAAGGGTACCGATTCGAGGTCGTTACTGACCATCTAGCTCTCAAGCGGCTAAATTCTATTGAGAGCCCTTCTGGCCGAATAGCGCGTTGGGCGCTAGAATTGCAGCAATTCCAATTCGACGTACGCTATCGACGAGGTAAATTGAACGTCGTGGCTGACGCACTTTCTCGACAGCCTTGTGAGGTACTGCAAGGTGCTGTCGAACTCGAGGACCACTGCGACTGGATCAAAAAGATGAAAGACCAAATACATGAGGAACCCGAGAAACACGCTCGATATAATTATAGTTAGAAACGTAGTCTTAATCAATCGTACTATTAAAAACCAATCTCTGTAGCGTTCGATTTGTGTTATTCTTCGGGGAAAGGGAGGTAAACCGATCAAAAGACGAAATACATTTCTGTCTCGAACCCTGGTCACGGCGAGCTATACCGCCTCGCGAAACAGGATCGTTACAATTTAGATGAAAAATTAAAAGTTATATTTGAATAAACTTTTATAAGGCGATTGAATGGTAACAAATCATTTTTGGTGAAATTGCACGAAGTCGTGTATTGGTCTGGATGGCCGTGTCGGCGCACTCTAAGAGTGTGTGGATGTTGGTATCTCGGACGAAATCTCGGACGTAAATTTCGACAAAAACTCTTCGCAATTAAATTATTGGCTTATTATGGCCAATAAAAACTCCTATGGGTAAAACGGGGCGGCCATTGATATTATTTAGTTAAGGTAAAATGAGCCATAACTGTACCCTAAAACTTTTAAAAATTGGAAGTCCGTCAATGTTTAAATCGATGCTCAGTACTTCCGGCAATTGGGGAAACTCTAATTGGTTATTTAACTGTTTCGATAATCCGATATGAAAATAGGAGCCGTCCTCTACTTTACTAATATCGGGTGCTTCGAAACAATTAAATTTATAAAAGGGCTTTATTTTCAAACCGTGAGCGTTTAAAAAAATAAGAGTCCTTCGCGTTGGCCTATGTTTTAAATACCAATTTTTATACCCTTGCAGAGGGTATTATAAATCAGTCAGAAGTTTGCAACGCATTGAAGGAGACATTTCCGACCAAATTAAGTATATGTCGGTGCACACTAAGAGTGTGTGGATGTTGGTATGAGTGTATGGGTATACAGTCTCTTTAAATTTCCAGAAGACTAATTTCATCATTATAGTAATATGGCATCAGCCTCTAACGGTGCTGTGTTTGGTTGTCTGCGTGTTGTCGCTTAAAAAGTACCGTTTTAGTGGGGAGACAGCGTTGTGTCGTTGTCGCCGAGTGTGGTTCGGTGGTAAGCACAGAAAGATGAAGGGATGACGCTGGTAGTTGCGTTTAAGATTTCGTGCGTGTGAAACCGAAACTCGCTGCGCTATTACAATGTCGGGAAATAATAACAATGCTGCAACATCAGAAGTGGGATCTGGCTCGCTGCCTAATAAATCAGATGGACCATGGCGAATTTTAATGGAAATGCAAAATAAAAATTTGATCGAGCTTATCAAAGCTGTACAATCATCGACACGACGCATCGGCGTGGTGTTCTACAGTAAATATCATTATGGCAGAAAATACCGTAAAAGGCAGAGCGTTGGTGATGACCTTGAGTGCATCGTTGGAAGGTCGTGCGTCGCAGTGGCTTGCACAAACATGTTATCCTGACATAACTTGGGACGAATTTAAAGAACTTTTCATGCAGCGTTTTGGCAGCGTAGAAACGCCAGCGGCTATGATTCTGTCAATGTTAGCTTATTGTCCGACCGATGAGCGAATGTCTTTCCAATTATGCTAGTCGAATGATGACGTCACTTCTAACGAAATGGCGTGACATGAATTTGGAGGAAATGGCCGTTTCGGTGACGCTTGCCAAGATGGCTCACGTTGATAACAGATTGCATCGCATAAACTTGACTTCAAATATGCGCACCAGTGAATTGCAAGCCGAGCTTAAATCAATTGTACTTACGAATATTGTGAATACAATTTGTATTGTATTGTATTTTGGTGTGTACACATATATATATATATACATATATCGTATATATATATACATATATCGTATATATATATAGATATATCGTATAATTTACCTTGTCTAACTGTTACTTTATTATGTAATAAATTTTAAAGTATTTTGTTATTGCTTTTCTTTCTTAACGCTACTATTAAAAAAGTAAAAAAAAATTTTTTTTATTCCTCATGTATATTGTAATTTTTGCCCAGGTCAATTAAAGAACAACTATAAATTTGGTTTTTATTTTTAGTTTTTTGTTGCAATACCTAATATTTTTGTTTGTTTTAATTTCCAAGTTAATAGTAACACAGTTACCCCCCAACCACAAACTACACAAGGGAATGTCACACTATCGGCGATATATCTACCTCCATGAGAAAGATGGGTTCAATCAGAATTTGAATCCTTGCTGGACAGTTTTGGAAGCAAATTTTGCTGGCGGAGACTATAATGCCAAACATGCATGGTGGGGAAACTCACGAGCATGTAACAGGGGTAAGCAGTTGCAAGAAATCATTGCAAATGGGCATTACCAAGTACTTGCCACAGGTGAACCCACTTTTTATTCGTATAACCCCTCATAACACCGACAAAACTTGGGTTCAAGATGGATAAACACATGGATACACACCAGATGAAAAGAGTGGAGCTATACGAAGTGGTTGAGCCCAAAGGAGAGATGGTTCATCAAGGCGAGACGTTCAACAACTTTCGATACTGAATCGGAATGCTCACTGATAAGACAGAAGATAAGTGTCAAATTAGTTGGTTAAAGAATTAACAATGTAGTTATGTTGAAGGGTATTGGTAGTGGCGGCATAGAGTATGTAGCACATTACAAATACTTAGCAACGTAAAAATTAACCAACACCGTATTGCAGTTTTTTTCATGTTTTGGACAATGAGCATTTGAAGAATTATATTATATCACCAAGAAAATTCGAAATTGTAAGATCAAAAACTGTAAACTATTGTTCAATTGATGAGAAATTTTGTGAATTAAATACCGACCTTGTTGGAGGAGATAGAGATAAATTACAAGATATATTGGAAAAATATTCAAAAGCTTTTATAAATGGAATTCCTTCGACTAGAGTAAGTTCGTGTGAAATGAATATTAAATTAGTAGAGCCAAGAAAACTTGTTCAAAGAAGACCATATCGGCTCAGCCCAAATGAAAGAGAATCGGTACGAGACAAGATTAAGGAATTATTACAACTTAAAATCATAAAGCCAAGTGCTACCCTCACGCCAGACCCATAATGTTGGTTAACAAAAAAGAAGCACTCATCGTTTGTGTGTTGATTACCGTGAATTAAATTCTAACACAGTCGCAGATAGATATCCCTTGCCACTTATATCAGATCAGGTAGCCAGACTTTATGAAGCAAAATATTTTACATGTTTAGACATGGCAAGTGGGTATTATCAAATTCCCATGCACAAAGAATCGGTAGAGTGTACACCATTTTTCACACCGGACGGGCAATATGGATTTTTGGCAATGCCTTTTGTGCTCAGAAACGCACCTTCAGTATTTCAACACAGAGTCATGCAAGCACTTAGAGACCTTGCAAATACGTTTGTTGTCGTTTATATGGATGACGTAATGGTGGGGCTGCAAGAAAAAATGAGGCTTTGGAAAGGTTGCAACTTACTCTTAATTGTCTCCCGGAGTCTGGATTCTCATTCAAAAGAACGTTCTTTTCTCAAGTCAACAGTTCAATATCTGGGATATGAAGTGTGTGCAGGTGAAATCCGCCCGAATTCGCTTAAAGTTACAGCGTTTACTACCTTGCCACCTCCTAAGATAGTCTCTGCTTTACGCCAATTTATTGGATTAGCGTCTTACTTAAGGCAATTTATGCAAGGATTTTCCTGTTTTATGAAACTGTTATATTTTTTGACTTCGGAGAAGAATGATTTTGTTTGGAGAACGGAACATGAAGAAATTAGACAAAAATTTATTTCTATCCTTGCTCAAAAGCCAGTTTTAGTAATTTTTGATCCGAACCATCCGATTGAGTTGCATACTGATGCAAGTTCTCGGGGATACGGTGCCATCTTGATACACAAAATCAACAACAAGTCTCATGTCATTAAACAATTTAGAAAGGCTGCTTCTCCGGCTGAATCACGGTATCATTCTTATGAACTAGAAACTCTTGCTGTTGTTTTGTCTATAAAATATTTTCACCATCATCTATGGGGTAGAAATTTTATTGTCTTCACTGATTGAAACTCACTTAAAGCATCAAGAACTAAAAAAAATATATGTCCCAGGGTGCAAAGATGGTGGGCGTATTCACAGTCCCTTACATTTGAGTTACAATAAAGAAGGCAAACGAATGTCTCATGTTGACTTCTTTTCGAGAAATCCGTCTTCAGCAGAATTGACTTGCAAAACTCTAGAAAAACGAGTAAATTTGGCGGAAATATCTGACAATTGGCTTTTGGCCGAACAGCGTCAAGATTCTGAAATAGTTAATACTGTAAATAAATTGAAAGAAATTTCTCTTGCTGTCGACATTGCTAAAACTTACGAATTGAGTGCAGAAATACTGTATCGAAAAATTCAGCAAAATTGTAGAACTCGAACCTTATAAATTGTCCCTCGACCATTTAGATATTCCGTAATAAATCAAATTCATGTGTCCATCATGCATTTGGGATGGGAGAAGACTATGGATAAGGCCTATGACTATTACTGGTTCGATAATATGTCCAAGTATTTTTGGAAGTTTGTTGATAACTGCATTACATGTAAAATGTCAAAGTCTTCTTAAAGTTCAAGTAAGTCTTCATCCAATACCAAAAGTAAATACACATTGGCACACCATTCACATCGACATAACTAGGAAGTTGATTGGCATTCATTGTGCAGGTGGACGCTTTCACTGAATTTGTTTATTTAACCCACACGCTTAAAATTGATGCTGAAAATTGCATAAATGCTGTCACGTCGGCTATTTGTCTGTTTGGAGTACCAAATCGCATAATAGCGGATCAGGGCAGATGTTTCGCCACCACTGGATGTAGTGAGTTTTGTTCACAACAAAAATATAAATTTGCATTTGGATGCGAAAGGGGTAAGTAGGGCCAATGGTCAAGTTGATCGCATTATTAGCACCTTAAAGAACTTATTAACGACTAGCAATCGATCTTGGCAAGATGCATTAGGAGAAGTTCAATTAACCTTGAACTGTACGGTTAGTTGAGTGACAACTGCAAGTCCCTTGGAATTGTTTATCGACAAAGTTGCTCGCCCGTTGGGCTTGCTTCCACCCTGCGATTGGCAGAAGTCAGAACACGCGCAGGTCAAAATATTTCAGCTGCAGCAACATATAACAAGGAGCAATTTGATAAAAACAAGGCTAAAATTGTTGAATGCAAGGTTGGAGATTTCGTATGGTTAAAAAATGAAGAGAGGCTTCAAACAAAGTTAAGTCCAAATTTTAGGGGGCGGTTTTAAATAACTGAATTGTTAGAGGGGTATAGATATATGCCCAGGTCTTTGACAAATAATAGAACATATAAATATGCTCATGAAAAAATGCCAAATGCTCAAATACCAGTTGAATTTGAAAGTTGGAATAAGGATTTAAATAATGTAATTGAAACAGAAACTGCTGAAAGAGACAGTAATGATATTATGTAAAAATAAACTGATGTGTCTAATTCAACAGTTTACAGTTGTTTTTAAAAGTTAATAATGAAATCATGTAAAAATAAAAAAATAAACTGTTGAAAGATACAGTAATGAAAAAGTTGAATCAGAAACTGTTGAAAGAGACAGTAATGAAATAGTTGAAAGACACTGTTGAAAGAGACAGTAATGAAATAGTTGAAAAGGACACTGTTGAAAGAGACAGTACTGAAATCATTTAAAAATAAACTGTTGAAAGAGACAGTACTGAAATCATGCAAAATTAACTCTTGAAAGAGACAGTACAGTTGTTTTTAAGAGTTAATAATAAAATCTGTGAAAATAATGTAAGCACAAGTGCAAAACAATTGTTTTGATCATGGCGTGTTACGCATTAGATAATATTATGAGAAACCTGAATGGTTAATGATAATGTAAAAATGAGCAGTATCAATTGGAAGATGTTATTTGTAATGGAAGTAATAGATTTTGTGACGACCCACCGTCGCAAATATGTAAAATTCAACTTTTGCATTAAAGCTTAAAAGAACATTCCAATTACTGGACTTTTATTATTCAAACGCGCGCCCAAATCCAACAGCACCCGGTCACACTTATTCGACGAAGTTATCGATTGCCGAAAATCATCGCCCAATAAGCCCGATTACTCAAAGCGGGATTATCATCATCGTCCGATCTGGTCACACTAAGCAGCGCCTATATAAGCGGAGACACAGCCCCAGACCAGTCACTTGCGTTCCGTCGATTCTCGAGGAAACGTCAACTAGGAGGAATACCCGGGTAAGTGTTCTGGCAGATAGTCTTGGTTGTGTTGGTGGATCCGTAAGAGTTCGATTTAAAGTCGGCTCTACGACCTGGTGAGGATAACCGACGCCCGGTGTGGTTTTGGAATCGTGATCGCTGAGCCCGGCAGAAGTCACGTTTCCAACGCCAGGCAGTGCAACATAGGCCCTTCCGTAGCGCCGATCCCGCACACAAAGCAGTGCGATACTCAATGAGCTGCGATATACCCGGCCCTTCCGCAGCGTCGATATCAAGGAGCAGTACCACACTCGGCCCTTCAGCAGCGCCGACGCCACTCATCAAGCAGTATCACGCTCGATATAATTATAGTTAGAAACGTAGTCTTAATCAATCGTACTATTAAAAACCATTCTCTGTAGCTTTCGATTTGTATTATTCTTCGGGGAAAGGGAGGTAAACCGATCAAAAGAGGAAATACATTTCTGTCTCGAACCCTGGTCACGGCGAGCTACACCGCCTCCCGAAGCAGGATCGTTACAATTTAGATGAAAAATTAAAAGTTATATTTGAATAAACTTTTATAAGGCGATTGAATGGTAACAAAGCATTTTTGGTGAAATTGCACGAAGTCGTGTATTGGTCTGGATGGCCGTGTCGGCGCACTCTAAGAGTGTGTGGATGTTGGTATCTCGGACGAAATCTCGGACGTAAATTTCGACAAAAACTCTTCGCAATTAAATTATTGGCTTATTAGACCAATAAAAACTGCTATGGGTAAATCGGGGCGGCTATCGGCTCAGTTTCTACTTGACGGTTCAGGCGCCGGAAGCCGCCAACGCAGTCCCTGGGTCAAACGCCAGGTTCTAGACGAACGCTTCCACCCTACCCTCTCTGCCGCAGGCTTAAGAATCCGAAGTATAGGCTGCTCGCTCGACGCTCGTTTTTCGTCGTCCTGGGGTCCTCATTGTCCTTGTTCTGCCTCCAGGTATCTCGACCAGCTCCGCTCCTTGTTGGCGACTCGGTAAGCTGCCGTTCTGGGACTCTAGCTGTGGACCGCTGTGCTCTCAACGCATACGCCTTTCGAGACACCAGCTGAACAACTGCGCGTCCTTCCGGACTATTCGCAGCAGGACCTTGCACAGTTCCTGCAGGACGATCAGGCATACGCCGGAGTTCGCCAATGCAGTCCTTGTAGGCAGGCTCCCCTCCTTGTTGGCGACTCGGTAAGCTGCCGTTCTGGGACTCTAGCGGTGGAACGCTGTGCTCTCAACGCATACGCCTTTCGAGACACCAGCTGAACAAACGCGCGTCCTTCCGGGCTAGTCGCAGGACCTTGTACAGTTCCTGCAGGACGATCAGGCATACGCCGGAGTTCGTCAATGCAGTCCTTGTAGGCAGGCAGCTAGTTCTAGACAACTTTCCTTCTGAGCCCTCGGTTCCTCGTCGAAGGACTCTATTTGTTCACTTTGTCGGACACGCCGGGTGGGATGGCAAGCTCAAATCGCGACAGAAGTTGTAACAAAGCGCCTGGACTTAGCCGTGTGATGTCGTAGCGGCCCTTCGCCGCTCTCTTGTATTGTTGTCCCTCTCGGACTCTCCTTGTTCTTGTCTGGTGCTCAGTGCACCACTCTCTCTCGCCGCACTACCGTTACTACGGGCGAATTCGCCGCGTAACTGGTAACTGGTCGGCCACTGCTTGCATGCGCTTACTCTGCTTGCTTCTTAACTTGTGGGGAGTTATTCAACTCCGCACAACCTAAAACAACAAATAAAAAAACAATTGTGCTACCAAAATTCAACGCGGATCTTGATGGCGCTGACGCATCGGCGTGGTGTTCTACAGTAAATATCATTTTGGCAGAAAATACCGTAAAAGGCAGAGCTTTGGTGATGGCCTTGAGTGCATCGTTGGAAGGTAGTGCGTCGCAGTGGCTTGCACAGACATGTTATCCTGACATAACTTGGGACGAATTTAAAGAACTTTTCATGTAGCGTTTTGGCAGCGTAGAAACGCCAGCGGCTATGTTTCTGTCAATGTTAGCTAATTGTCCGACCGATGGGCGAATGTCTTTCCAATTATGCTAGTCAAATGATGACGTCACTTCTAACGAAATGGCGTGACATGAATGTGGAGGAAATTGCCGTTTCGGTGACGCTTGCCAAGATGGCTCACGTTGATAACAGATTGCATCGCCCAGAAGTGAATTGCAAGCCGAGCTTAAATCAATTATAATTACGAATATTGTGAATACAATTTGTATTGTATTGTATTTTTGTGTGTACACATATCTTATATATTATATATATATATCGTATAATTTACCTTGTATAACTGTTATTTTATTATGTAATACATTTTAAAGTATTTTGTTGTTGCTTTTCTTTCTTAACGCTACTATTAAAAAAGTAAAAAAAAAAATGTTTATTCCTCATGTATATTGTTATTTTTCCCCAGGTCAATTATAGTAAAACTATAAATTTGGTTTTTATTTTTAGTTTGTTGTTGCAATACCTAATATTTTTGTTTGTTTTAATTTCCAAGTTAATAGTAACATAGTTCCCCACCCCCCCAGCATTCGTGCAGTAAAGACGTGTGTTCGATAATTACTTCTAGTAATCTAGCTCAGGCCTCTTTACCGCTGGAGAGTACATCTTGCACACGAAGTCTATTTTTGGGCACTGCAAAGCGGTGGCTGTTACTGTCGCGAAATCCAACAGCGAGACTTAATACGTGTTATTATCACCCCTCGCTCTGCGCGTTGCGTAAGCGAGAGGTTGTTTACAACTTATCTTACAGACTTTTTGATCGTGAACTGTGAATATCAATTGCTTTATTCGTCAAAATTATAAAGATAAGTGATATAATGGAGAAGTCATCTGCTCACTCGCAGCCTAGCAATAAGAGCGATAAATTTGAAAAGATGAGAGGTATAACTGGTACGCCCGGTCGAACAACGATAATCAGCCCCATGGTGACAATTAGCAGTAACTCCACTACTAGTGTTACTTTCACCATTTCTGACGCTATTCGGGTGGCTGTCAAAACACCGACGTCGCTTAACTGCCAGGCACCTTCAGCTTAAAGAAGACAAGGGTAGTGCTTGAAGGAATTCACTCAAACGTAAATCACATATAGAACAGGGGTTAACTGACAACGGCTTCGAGGTTCTTAACATACTCTATACTGCTCTGCAATAATTTTTAAGGATTCCATAAGTCACAATCCCCTGCCCCACCTCTAGCAACGACAGACAGGTAGCGAGCGTCCAACCACAAACTACACAAGGAAATGTCACACTATCGGCGATATATCTACCTCCACGAGAAAGATGGGTTCAATCAGAATTTGAATCCTTGCTGGCTAGTTTTGGAAGCAAATTTTGCTGGCGGAGACTATAATGCCAAACATGCATGGTGGGGAAACTCTCGAGCATGTAACAGGGGTAAGCAGTTGCAAGAAATCATTGCAAATGGGCATTACCAAGTACTTTCCACGGGTGAACCCACTTTTTACTCGTATAACCCCCTGATAACACCGACAGCGCTTGACTTTTTCATAACCGATACAGTAAACCATAATGTCCTCTGTAAAAAACTACGTAATTTGTTTATGCTTTCTAAAACTTCTGGCAAACTTGTTTCTTCGTACCTACGAAGTCGTCGCCAATCTGTTGCATTGTATAGTGTTTCGTCAATCATGGTGTACCCCCAGGGTCTGTTAATGACCTTCCCAATGCTTTATCTGAATGTAGTGTACACTTGTATGCTGATTATGTCCAAATGTATCTGAGTCGTCCCTTAAACAGAATAAATGAGTATATATATGTTGGTAACAGGGAACTTGCATTAGTGGGCCGAAACAAAACAGTAGGCTTGGGATCAACTTATCAATATCAAAATGTCTTCCCATAAGTAAAAGAAAAATAGTTTTTAATAATTTGCAGCCACTGAGCATAAAAAACTTGAGTACGTTGAAACAGCTGTAAACTTAGGTTTCACATTCAACAGAACTCTTACGTGGAGTGATCATATTACAAAGTCTGTAGGGAAAACATATGGTATAATAAGGACAATATCCGTAACTGTCCACCCATATACGTTTACTAAGTTCTAAAACCTGCATTATTCCAGCGCTATTTTATGAAATAGAAGTTTTTTTCTAACTGTGACACGATCAGTAAAAACTAAATTAAAGTATTATTTAATTGCACAGGTAGGTATATATTCAACCTACCACTTGAAAATCACGTATCCGAATTTTCACAGAAAATATTCGATGTCTCACTAAATTAAGATGCGAATCTTAATTTTTCTGCAAAAATTTCGTTTCCCAAAAGAACTTTCTTATCTTTTCGAAAAACTGCAGCTTACAGCTCTTGAAGAGCAAACAATCTAACTTGCATAAGCCCTAGATCATTGACATCCGAAAGACCATTTAATGCTATTCGATCATGGAATCAACTCCCCAACCATCTTAAAAATATTAGCTGTGCCACGCAATTCAAGATAAAATTATTCACACACCTTAAAAATACTATTACGTAAATTAAAGTAAAAATAGAAGGCGAATTAGGTTAGTTTTTATGAAAAATAGTTTTAAGTATAATGTAACAATTAAATATTTGCAACTCTTAGTGACTAGCGCATTAACTTATAAGTTCCAAACTTGTATCGTTAGAATGAAATTATATAATAAAATACAAATACAAATACAAAATACAAAAAGCTGGAAGAGATACCTGGTCAGCAAAGTAAAATTTTACTATGGTCACTAATAAGAAATAAGTCAATAAGTTTCACTAAAGCAGACCAAAATCACGATTACAACCGACTCCCCCTAAATCACTAAAAAAAATATAAATGTTTTGGTGTTATTGCAAATTTTTTAAGTCTATTCTAATGATATATTTTCATAATTCTAAAATAAAATGTTCTGTTTTTCATTAAACTCTTAAAAATAAAATTACTTCAAATCCACGCACAAGCAGTCATGAGACAACCGGTTTGGGGAAGTGGTAGATTACAGTTCCTGGCGATGCACACACACACTTGTCGAAAAGTTACCAGACTGATAGGATTCCTTAGGATACCACATACACTGACTATGGCATTTATAAACGTACTGTAAAGCCATTCATCTGCAAATACGGCGGATTGCCGAAAAAGAACCTCCATTACCGCATGTAATAGCTACTTACTCCGCTCTGAAAGAAACTGACAGTGCGACACTGTGAAAAATTAGTTTTTTTAGTAAACTATGCCTGGAATAATTCTTATCAGATCTTAAAACCTAATGTACGATCTAAAACAACTAATAATTAACTAAATAATTATACACAAAGGTACAACCCCTTTAATAATCGGTACCGAAGGAACCGCGTTGTCAATAATAATAATAAGCTATAACCCACCATCCTCTAATTTGAGGATATAGATATTGAGGATATAGATCACACTATTAAATTTCCCCTCTAACAGTTTCAGGGTTATTTAACAAAACAGAATTAATAAACACTTAAGCCAGTTAAGTTTGACTCTGACCACTCCAATGGGATCTCTTTCAATTCTTACTTAAAGAGATAACAACGTCTCAGTCAACATCATCGAAGGGTTATCAAGCAAAATAATAACAATACCGGCAGACCTGGAAAATAAAAATTTTTTTGGGACTTAATAAAAATATCAGAAAACCTACAAATTTCCGGAATTTTTTTAAAGGTTCCCATTCAACTAATTTAAAAAAAAAAACCCTTTTGTGCAACCCTATTCAGAAGATAACTTTATCGAATTTTTTAATTAAATGGATTTCAACACAATGAAAATCAATCCAGTCCGAAGAATGTCGTCTCTAATAAAATTAGTACTCAAAATCTGTCCATTAAGGAGAATAGAGCTTTACTAAAGATTTGTAAAAAATATAACTCTACTTTTTATCAGAAGGACCAAAAATTGTCATTTACCAATAGGGTAATAAATAATGTTAAAATCACAGACGACTCTCCAATATACACGAAATCATAAAGAGTACCCGTATATTCACAAGGAAGAAGTCCGAAAACAAGTAGATGATCCCTTAAAGCAGCGTGTTATCCTCTCTGATATTGCTGAGATCCTTGACAAGTTGGGCAAATGCCTATACTTCTCAACTCTCGACCTTGCTAGTGGATTCCATCAAATTCAATATTCCCAAAACAGCCTTCACCGTCGAGGGAGGTCATCACGGGTATGTAACGACGCCGTTTGGACTATAGAATGCCCGGCAAACTTTCAAAGGAACACATTATTGGAAAAACTTATCTAGTTCACCTAGGCGACACAGTTGTAATCTCAACTATAAAACAGTCCAATCTTAAAATCCAATTGAATAAATTCCACTTTCAACAAATAGAAATAGCATTCCTTGGTGACATAGTAACACCAGAAGGAAAAAAAATAAGCCCTGATAGTTCTCAAAACATATTCATAGCTCTCGCTAATTACAATAAAACATTTATAAAAGATCTCGCTAAAAAAAAATATGTGACACCCTTTTTAAAAATGGGTGCCAAAGTTTCACATACAGACAAATTTACTAAATCTTTTGAATATTGCAAACAATTACTTTGCAATGACCCCATTTTGATCCACGGATGCTAGTTACTTGGCTCTTGGTGTGGAATTATCACAAGGTAATATCGGAAGCGATAAACCAATCTGTTTTGCTAGCTAACTATTCAACTATCGAGAAACAACTCTAAGATAGCCAATTCACAATAAGCTAATGAGTTTAAAAGAACCTAATTCTAAACTCGTAGGGTGGAGTCATACGCTCGAGAAATTCTCCAACGCGGGCGAACTATGTCATATTAATCTAGAAACATACGCTTTGTCAACATCTTCCGTTGGAGCCACAGAAGGTAGCTCCTTACATTCGGCAGAGAAGGACTCAAATGCCGACCCATTTATGAAAAGTTTTTATAAAAAAATAACTTACAAACTATTTCTGAAGTAAAGCATTTCATTTAATAGACATTGTACCGCGAAGAAATAAATTACGAAGAGTAATTGCCAGCAATTAACTCATCAGATGTTATTTTCAGTAAAATACAATCAGTCTACAAAAATTCTTATTCAATACCCATCTATATAGAATTACGCGGCACACACGGGTAGTGGAGGATATTTCAGACAAACAAAAAAAAAATAAAAAGCAGGGATTCAAAACATAGAAAAATTAGAGAAACATAAGAACAACTTTCTTTCCTCAACTACTTTGGGCCCCCTGGGACCCCTGGCAGAACCCATGATCATGAATCCTCCCCTGGTTAGCTCCATTTCGTACTCCGTCGATCAGCAACGCCAGCACAACAAGCTGATACCGCTATACGAGCATTGACCAGCAGTGACATACTATTAGCTGATACCGCTACACATGCATTGGATGGATAACCGTGGCGGAAGCAAGCGAAAGTCGTGAAACAAAAGCATTCGGTCTTTTTTTCGATCGCCTTTTCCAAAATGAAAGCGTTCTAATGATTAAAAATAAAACCGCTCCTCAGGAGGAGACCAGGCGCAGCGCTCATAACTCTACTACCGGATGTCATTTTGGAATCAATAAGTCGACCGCCAAGCTAAAGAAACGTTTTTTTTGAATCGGGAAAGCGCCGACGTTGCGGTTTGATGCGCGTGCAGTCCCGAATGAAGGTGCCCCCTTCGAACGACTGGCTATCGACAACCTTGGCCCCCTACATACTACAAAGATCGACAACCGATACATAGCTGTTGTGATGTGCTACTTCAGCAAGTAGCAATAATGCATAGCTCTGCCTAACCAAACCGCGGAAACCGCAGAAACCGTATCCCGAACGCTCGTCCAAGATGTGTTTTGCAGATACGGTGCACCCTCAATCGGACGGATGGGTCAAAAGATTCAGCTACTTGACGAAATTTGAACTATGGGCCTATCGCTCTTATCTAATCTGGAAACTTACCCGGCTAACGCGGAAATCTTGCTCGACAAAGTCTAATCGCGGCCGCCAACATAAACAAGTCTCAAAACGACCTTTTATTGAACCCAGTCGAATTGATGAAGTTTGGCTCTACTCTTTCACACGGCGAATGGGACAAATGCCCAAAGTTGCAGTCCGATTCCACCGTAATCCGGACGGTTCATGTCAACCGCCTGGCCCCGTATAGAAACCAAGAACCAGGAGACTCGAGACTGAGAGGGGGTAAAGTATTGAAAGTCACCAGATCTACGGAAACTCTATCAGTGAGCTTTCGATATTCGGACAAAATGGCAACCTTGTAAAGTAAGCGATAGTTACTATGAGCTAACAGACCCGCTGACAGATCACTTCCCTCCCTCTTAATTCTCTTTCCTCGGTGGGCACACGTCGTAATTCCGACCGCGTGCTGACCCTAGGAAATAAAGGCATAAATAAGTGTTTGCTTGTTGGAGTTGAGGCGGGAAGATTGGCAGTAGTGAGGGCCACCACACCAAACCAAAAAAAATATCCACTCGGCTTTCCATTGCCGGACCGCGCGGCAGATTTTCGTACAATATTATAAGTCATTGGAAAGAGATTGGAGGCTAGATATATATCATACAGTTTATTTTATTGTTCTATTCCCCCGGCAGGACCTAGTTTCGCAGGTATATAGAAGGCTGTGTTAAAACTAATAGAAACCCAACTTTAAAATTGTGTTTAAGAATCATCAACAAAAAATTGGGTGTCATTCGACGAGTATGTTCAATAAAATTTAAACTGTGCTAAAAAAGAATATTTAACAAACCCGGGCTCCAGAACTCCACTTAAAAAATTTTTAGTATGTCACTTTCACCGCCCTTTCTCATTAACTAATAATTTTTCCAAGTCTTTGTATGCAATTCCTATTCTTCTAGCAATACTTTTCGATTGGTTACGATCGAACCATCACAGCAGATTTTCAATTCTGCGGCTATATATAGTAGTCTCCTATGTACAAGCTCTTGGAACGCATCGTCATATATTTTTTAAGAAAAATAAAAGCCATAGCTAGCAGTATGCTTAATATCTTAACTAAAGAACCCAATTGTAAATCATAATTTAATCTGAAATTGTAATAAAAGTAAAATTCACATAACTTGGGCCGTTACAAAAAAGTTAGCTGCAAAATAAAATTTATCGAAAAATAAAGATACTGTAAATACTTTACAATAAACATGTATATTACTTATGTATTTAATATTCCACACATTTAATTTGTTGGCCATTGGCAAAATGTTCAGAAAAACACAAATAATCATAGTGTTTAAGATTTTATGAGCTCTGTGCATGTCATGTTCATCGATTGAGAGCCATCATTTATGATCTGCTACTAAAACCGGACAAAAATTCAGTTGATTCTGTAAAAACGGGGCTACTCAGACAAGCAGGTGCGGACACTGTCATAGATAAGACTAGAATACGAATCTTGGAAAAATAATTGGAAAACCAATAATTCAGAACTCAATTGAAGCGATTGGTGTATAAATTTGACACCACCTAACAGACTTTGACACTCTTCTCTGACATGTTACATACCTTTCATTATATGCAAAATACCTTGTTCACTCTACGAGTTAAAAAAAAAATTAATTTGCAAAAAATACCTTCCTATTAATAACGACAAAAGATGACTTTTTCATGTAAAAATATAAGTAAAGATGCTTTGTTTTCAAAGACTCAAAATTGCCAAGGCGAAATTGCCAATAGTAGCTTTTGAGAAATGTTCGTTAGCTTATACATATTATTTCAACAAGTGATATTTTCATTTAAATGTTTTATAAATATTTGCAATATTATTTTTTTTACTTTTAGAGTAAAGAAGGTGAACATAACTTTATGATGCTGCCTATTGAAGCAACGGAATCAACTGATCCAATTGATGGAACAGAGGAAATTAGGCGACTAAAGCGTGCTTTTAAGCCAAATCAAATATTTAAAGAGGTTTGTATAAAATAGAAAATTCGATTTTAGGATTTTTTTTTTGATTTTTTAACTTAAAAAACGTGAGATCTGGTAAATAATAAATTGTAGTTTTTGTAAAACCTAGTGTCATGGTAATTCACGTGAAAAGGCGAAGAGAATTCTTTGACGCTAAAAAAGGAATGTTAAAAGAGCAGGAGGCTGCAAAAAACAAATTTCAGATTTCTTGTTTTTTATTTCTGAGTTAATATAATTTATCAAGTTTTGTACACAGTAAAAGGCAATATTTAAAGAGTAGAGAGTTTTTTTTGTCAAAACAAATTATTATTTATCCCGTGGCAGCGTTTAATCGGATTCTTTTCACTTGCACTGCGTAAAACCAGGAATCACAGGATTAGCTTAAACAAAAAAATTTACGAATGAACGAAATTAAAGTGCATAATATGCAATTTTTAGTTTTTGTTGCGATTTTAATTTTGTAGGTGCCATTTTCACATACAAAATAAGCCTATTATTGCCTGTAAAAATATTTAAAAATTTATAAAAGCGGTCGTTTACTCGCAAGTATGTATTGTATAAAGGATGTGTGCAAATTTCATTTAGATTTAAGCCTTACCTTTTGATTTACGTGACGCACCGTCTTGAAAAAGTAGTTTTGAGAAAAACGCGATTAAAGTTTTGAAAACAATTGAAAGTATAGTTAGGATTTTTTTTAACGTACAAAGAATCATCTATTTCAGGGCCATAGTCAGCATTTTAGAAGCAGCTTTAGAGTCCAAACAACTTATTTTTTGTTGTCTACGGGCTGTTCGTTTCTCTTAGAGAATTGCTTCGATTTTTGTTCAGCGTGTTATAAACCTGTTCATGCCGCATACTTGTCTTGAGCACGATTTCGAGATAAAAAAAATGGAATATTGATTGACCTATAATGGTTCCCGCATGTCGTGTCGCCGTTGACATCGAAATTGGCGTAGGAGATCCTGACCGCAATTTTAATCGGAAATCATAAAATCAAACGTTATTCCACTGAAGGGGGTTTTTGATACTCGGTACTCTACGATTTTCAAAATATTTCCACATTTCGCATATAAATTAAATTTTTCATTATTTTATAATTTTTGCGTTAGCAATTTTAAAAAATTTTTTTTTTCCTGTCCGTTGAATACCGACAGAAGTTTTTTATGCTCTTTATAAAAAAGCTACGTGAAGAAAATCGGTTAACTACTTTTTTTGCAATCCTCTACGCCAATCTGAAAAACATGGTTATGAGAATACGCAGTTTAAATTTAGCGGTCAAAAAAAAGGAACTAAGGCGCCAACAACTGTCAAGTGCCATATCTTTCATTATTTTTAAGGTCGGCTTTAAAATTTTAACTCAATTGATTTTGATTTGATTTCTTTTGAATTGTCACAAATCAAAACAAAATGAAATAAAAATTATGAATATAAGCAAGTTTTTCGGATATCTTCAATGCTCAGCAGGACATCGAAGCATTTGCCGACTTGGACGACAAGGACGGGGACCTGATGGTGTTCTTTGATGGGTTTGCAAAGACTGACCCAGTTTTTAACAAGAAAGGAAGCAAACTTCGGCAAGCCGAAGTTCATATAATCTTGCAGCTAATTTATAAATTAAATATTCTTGAAAACTTAAAATTTATGATATACTATATGTTTAAAACCATTGAAGCGATGATGAATTGCAGCTCAATTATTTGATAGTTCCTGTGACAGCTATACGATAACGTTTTCCGATTTATAGAATTAAAAGCGTAATTTTAAACTGTCAAAAAGAATTTTTAAAAAAATTACAAAATAGAACAGGTACATTTTTAAACAATTGTAGTTTTTAATATTTTTATTGATATATGATATAGTCGTCCAATTTTGATGAATTTAAACCGTAATTCTGAAATATTTGACCTATAATATATGTCGAAGATCTAAAAAAAATTAAGAAACAGCAATATTATATTTTTTTAAATTTATTTTTTCGATTGTTTCTATGGGAGCTACATGCTATAGTCGTGCGATCCGGCTCGTTCCGACTTATGTACTACCTGCAATAGAAAGACAACTTTGGGAAAGTTTAATGCTGATAGCCTTAAAACTGAGAGACTAGTTTGCGTAGAAACGGACGGACAGACTGACGGACAGACGGACATGGCTAGATCGACTCGCCTAGTGATGCTGATCAAGAATATATATACTTTATAGGGTCGGAAACGTCTCCTTCACTGCGTTGCAAACTTCTGACTGAAATCATAATACCCTCTGCAAGGGTATAAAAACAGCAAAGGTATAATTTTTTTCCTTCATTTTTCCGATTGTTCCTATGGGAGCTATATGTTATTGTTGTCCGATCCGGCTCGTTCCGACTTATATACTACCAGCGATAGAAAGACAACTTTTGGGACATTTTCATGCAGATAGCTTTAAAACTGAGAGACTAGTTTGCGTAGAAACGGACGGACAGACGGACAGACGGACGGACAGACGGACAAGGCTAGATCGACTCTCCTAGTGATGCTGATCAAGAATATAGTCAGTTTATACGTTGGGAAATGTCTCCTTCACTGCTTGGTAAACTTTTGACTAAAATTTAAATTCCCTCTGCAAGGGTATAAAAACAAAATTAACCAGCCAAATCATGTATCTTTCAATGTTTCCTTAAATGTTAGCTTATACGGTAACTGATTGCGCATAGGTCATCAGAACTTTTAGGAATGGTCGATTTGAATTGATCTATAAGCTACTTATTATTATCATTACAAAATAAGATCTATAGAGCAGATTAAAACTCCATTGAATTAGTTTCGGCTGGCGCAAAGAGTAAGGGTGTCCCAATCAAAAAGTGGGCTGGCGATCATGCTGCTCTGCCGTTAGGATCGTCTGAGACTCGTGCCATCGGGCGGGAATTCACAATTGCATTAACTTCTGTGAGGGCGGTCCGGGGCGCTTCCTAAGTATGATCTGCTTCACCGGCGGTTTTAAGCAGCAGCGTTTTGCCGATTTGACTTACTCCAACAAAAGACGCCAAAATCGGACGAAATCAAGTAGAACGGTATAGGAAAGCATTATTTGTTAGATCGAAAACTAATTCTAAGGCGAAGCAAACGAAGATTTACGCATAAGTATTATACTGTATGAGCTCATGACCGCCCCGCAAAAATCCACTCCTGTTAAAAATAATGGGCGTTCACCATGGAGACGATCTGGTTGGAGAATTCCTATGAGTTGGGACACGAAGAGAAGCTTGTAGTAGAAGCTGCAGAAGCATAAACTCTCGTCCGTTGATGAACCACAATTCGTCCCGTTGTAAAGATGACTTCCACTCCTGCGAGCAAATTGAACTGATGTATAAACTCAGCATAGAATTTTGTAAAATGGAAGAACGGAATTACTTACTTTTTCCCCTACTCTGATCACGATCAGGATTGCATTGCCTAGTCGGATTTTGTTATAAAAGGTGTGATGTTTTTTAAAGGTTTTCCTTTCGGAATAATTTGATCTCCTTGCTATTAACCATTTGCTGAATTTTTGCTATGATTGGCCAAAAGGTCTGATTTAGCTTGCTTGCGAGCACGTGTACTATATATTAAACAATTATATTTCTGGCTAAAGCGGTCCGTTAAATTCTCAATAACGTGTTCTAAAATGCTGGGTTCCATGAAAGAGCTAGTTGTCTTGACTAACATTGCATTTTCGCTTGTGTAGGAGTTTTGTCGACACTCATTAACTATGACAGATACATTTTAATGTAAATATTTGATGTGAAAATAAAAATGAATTGTTCCTCGGTAGTACATAATCTTGGGCGTAGTGCACTGAGGTGTAGGCAAATCGAATAATAAATTTTTCCTGATGTGCGAAATAATACATCCGATTCCATGTGAGGCGGAAGTTTGTAAACGGAACTTGTATTCATCAATAGTCGGTTTTCTGCCAAGGTAGAAATTTTCTGAGCAAAATCGACTCTGATAAGCCTTAAAAAAGAAGAACCCCTTGAAAAGTCAAGTACATTTTAACTTCCTGGCAGTAAAGAATGCTCTTTATTTAAATTTTGTCTTGAAAAGGTTCGACGGGTTTTGTTATAATCATATTTTTTTTGGACGTTGATGCACTATGGTCAGTGGCCCTTACGACACCAAGCTATGCTTGTCACTCGCAGTGGGTTAACTCATTAAAACTAATTTCGTTCTAAGAAAGATAAGATTATTGCTTTCGAAATTGGTAAAAAGAAACGTGATATAGTTTGTTTTAAGTTGGAAATAATCATTTTTGTGCTTCAATAGGTGCCAAGTGTCTTATAATTATAATTTTGTCCGTCTAGCTTTAGCATGTTTAGTCCAACTGGCGTACCGTTTATCGTCTCTCTTACTAAACTGCGAAGTTCAAAACCTCCGTGTTAATGCATTTTTACAATGTCACTGCAAACGGCTATGTCTTGTTCTTCTACGTTTTTATTATACCAGTTACTCGTAAAGTCGGGTTTTCCAAAAAGTGGTAGAACAAAACATTTTCAGCTCAAGCTGCTTAAAACAGTTTCAGGATCCTAAAACTTTGATACGTACAAACAAACCAACAAAAGGACAAATGTTTTAATTTCAAAGATGATGTATGAATCTGGTTTATTGAATATCTATTAAATGGTGTATCGGATTGAGATGATTGGGGTGACGTTGGGCGCGTATTTAACGCTAGAATATAGTAATGTCATAAAAGTCCACCGGCTCTAACAGCTCCAATATAAGAAATAAATGTTATCCGAAACCAAATGACTTTCGAAAACTGTTAGTAATTTAAATTATGATTTCCTTTATATTTTTTTTTAATAATGAAAAACAATTTAAAATTAATAATAATAAGTGCAAGAAGTACAAAAAGAAGAAGAAACGCAATGTCTAGTTTTTTGCGACTGCGACTGCTGTTGACTTCCATATGTCGCACTTGCTGCTGCCAGCATCTTATGCTTACGATCGAAAGCAACTGCGACAAAAATCAAAAGCAACCATAAATCGAGCTCATCGATTTTCGCGACTGCGACTGCCGACGACTTCTGGAAGTCGACAATTGCTGCCGCTTCGACTTACGCTCACGATGGAAAGCAACAGCAAAACGGAAAGCAAAAAAACGAAAATCAGCGACTGTTGCTGCTGTTTGATTTTGGTCGCTTTTTCATTTTTGCTTTTGCTTCGACAGCGACTTCTGTTTATTCCGGAAGCAGAAGCAAAAGCAAAATCACACGAAATGAAACTTACTGCAGTTTTTTAAACACTGATTTTCATTACGTTCGCTTACAGTTGTTTATATTAGCTCAATTAAAACTACTGAAGGCAGTAAGGAGCCGTGTGAAAACAAGCCTCACGCGCTTGCTAACAACATCAATCTGGGAACTAGACGAAATACCCGTGTTATTGAACAGACTCAATTCAGTTTGGTAGGGATTTGAGACCGTCAGCGACAAATTTGCCCTTTACGACGAGGAGGAGGGGTATGTTGATCCAGATATCGACAACGAGAGGTACGAGGTTAAGTACTTGGAAGCAATCACATTACTTCTCACGCTAAAGCGCGCTCGTGAAACATCAATGGAGAGCGAGGGTGATAGCAAACAACAGAAGACAATCTGACAATCTGACGTAGTCGCATCTATTGCATCATGGTTGGGAACCGATCTGGATCGTTTTCCACAACAACAACAACAAAAACTCAATACACGTTAGGCTGAGCAAAAAACTCGACAGCAAAAATAGTGCAAAACGAGATGGCAAAAACCCATGTCAAGGCTTTTACTGGTAACTACAAGGAGAGGCCAGCATTCAAGAACATGTTCGATAGCACGAGTTTTTGATTGAACAATGGTCATAGTACCCTAATATTATTACATTGATTTTTCAAGAAAAAAAAAAGTTCAGTACTTATTATACCCTCGCAGAAGGTAGTATAATTACAGTCAGAAGTTTGCATTGAAATGAAGGAGACACCCTAAAAAGTATAAATACTTAATCAGCATCACTAGGAGTGTCGATCCGCCCGTATGTCTGTCCGTCTCTCTGTCAGTACGTCCATCCGTCTGTCCGTCTGTCCGCCCGTTTTGACGCAAACTAGTCTCTTAGTTTTAAAGCTATCTGCATGAAACTTTTCCAAATGTTGTCTTTCTATTGCAGGTAGTATACAAGTCGGAACGAGCCGGATCGGACGACTATAGCATATAGTTCCAATTGGAACAATCGGAAAAATAAATTTTAAAAAATTATAAGTCTATAGATTTCTTAATTTTTTTCTTAGTTCTTTGACATTAGAATTACGGTTTAAATTAACAAATCAGACGACTATAATATAAAGCCCCAACGAGAACAAAAAAAAAAAAAATTGTATGTGCCTTTTATTTTGTATTTTTTTTTAAATTCTTTTTGACTTAATAATTTGACAGTTAAGAACGCTTTTAATTTTATTTAAATCGGAAAACGATCTTATATAGCTGCCTTAGGAACTATCGAATAATTGAGTTTCATAACATCATAGCTTCAAGGTTTTTATACATTTACACAGAGGAAATTCTGACGTTCAGAAATTGAGTATTTGAATTCTCAAATTGAGAATACACTCATATTGAGTACAGATTTTGCCCAAGAACTCACAATAAGGATATTTTTACTAATTTTGAGAAAAAATACTTAAACGTTAAGTAGGCGTTGTATTTTCTGTCAGTGTAGAGCGTCAGGTCTCCATCTGCTGTCCCTACGCTCTCCTGCTCCAACACTCATCCCAAGTCTAAGTTCCGCTCTGGAGCGCTCAAGATAAGCTTATGTTAGTTGCAATTTATAATTGTAAGTAAACACCCGTACGTCGCGCAAAAAACCCAAAATATTCTTAATATTATTATTTTTTATCGGGAATCGGTTCAATCTACTGATTCAGTCAAAAGAAGCCACCATCACCCCAATAACCGTAATTGGGCAATTCCTAGAGACTGAAATAAATAAAGTTATTAATTGATACATATATAATGTATAAGGAAATATTCGCAAGTATTTTCAAGGGGAAACAAATAATCTAAAATTAATTAGCTTAGTTAATCAATGAAGGGAAGGAAGATATATAAAAATGTCTTATATAAAAAACAAATCTTGTAACGTGTCAGAATGATGTGCTAAGTGCTTGTCTGTGAGGAGAGGACAACAACAACATGAACCTGGGGTAGGCTGACGGAAGCTAACATCCTACAACCTCAGGTAGGTTTGGTTCGTCGGAGTGTTCTATTTAAATTGCAATAGATAGAGTAATATAGATAGAGTAAAATCATAGTCGTCCGCTTATTCGTTTATCTTTCATTTGATTTGATTTTGTTAAGCCGTGATGGCTGATCAGCTGGGATGGACTGGCTAGCTAACCTTGCCCCATTAAAAAACCAGGTACGTAACATATATTTTTTAAATAGTCAGCAGAACTAACTCCTGAATTATTTTTACCCTGCTTTGGTACAAAACGATAGAAAAGTTGCCCGAATTGCATAAGGTGAGTCCTAAATGTTATAAATTGCATATTCTTAGCTTAAGAGGGCATGGAGCAGTGAACCACATAAGGTATTTGTTTTGAATATATTTTCGAAACTTTTTAGGTTTTAATTCCATAGTGGCCAAGTTTTTGTGCCCTTAAGCTGCATCAACAAAGTCTTTATTTGTGTTTAATACAGCAATCATTAATTCGTTTATTAATTGCAGCATCTTTTATTTTTTTATAAATCGTTTTAGATAACCGACCAGTCAAAATTTCTTCTCATCTCCGTAGAATCTTTAAATGGGCATTCAAAAGATACTTTAAATGAAAAAAACATACTCTGCAATCTATTTTCTGATGAAATAAACTTACCTGTGAAACAAAAGGCTTGGATATCACTCATTAGGTTAGTAAATAAACAAATTTTGTTTAAGTTTTATATAAATTTAACAAAAAGCTCAACAGCAGCGGCAAAATGTGAGGTCCATTGCTTCATGACTGGATTAATTAATAACCTTGAGGTTATTTAATATATTTTATATATAATATGCGTCAATAAACTGCGATTAAAGCGGCGGAACTAAGCAAAGCATTCCCTCACCAACATAACGAGAATAAATGTCTAGTAAATGAAAAATTAAATAAGAAAAACAAAAATAAAAAAATGCCTTAACGGCTGACATTTTCAAGATGTATCGGCAAGTGAACCTTGCCGAAAGACATCTGAATTTCAACACATCTTGTGCAGGGAGATATCGACCCAATTTCTCAAAACATACCGTCTTAACACTATCACGTATGGGACAGCCCCAGCTCCGTTTTTGACCATCCGTTTAATTTATTTGTTTTGGTATCCCGACGATATCAGACTAAGTCTTTTTAGATTCATCGGGCACTTTGTGATTGTTACATTAAAACTAAAATACTTTGTGACTCGTACAATAAAACTTAAATACTAGAAGTACAATTACATTACATTACGTTACAATAACAATACACATTTTAACATTCACAGATTCATACATTTAATAGGTTTTGGTAACATAAAGAAATGAATTGAATTTGAAACAAAATGAGATTAACATTAAAATAATAAATTAAAATTAAAATAAGAATAAGAATAAATTAATAGTTTATAGGTTCGATTTTAAAATGCGTTTCGTTTCATATACTTTTATATTGTTTGGGAGGTTATTCTAACAGCGAACAGCCTGTATGAAAAGTTGTTTTTCCGTCATCGCCAAATTTAATCTTTTGCAGACAATGTTGTTTGTTCAAGCTGACGAAGCCAGTTGCACATGTTCAATTAAGTACTGCGGCTCTTTTTTAGTCAGGAGTTTATGCAGAAATAAGAGAGTTTTTAACTTAATTCATAACTCAAAGCTTAGTTCAAAAATCTTATTTGAGTAGCATTTTATGTGCTCCCTGCGGTTTAAATTAAAAACATATCGCGCAATTGAGTTGAAGGCAACTTATGCAGGTTTTCGCTACAAGCATCAGGATATTCTGTGGAATACGGTTTCTGGATAAGGATAGCTGCCTGAGCACGCCATATGCTTTTCCTGTGACTTTGTTCACATGGTCATCCCACGTTAAGGTGGAAACAAATTCTATTCCCAGATTTGTGGCTGGCATCAGCCCTATCATTTATTTGTTTAATTTCATTGTTGCTAATTCTAATACACTCACTAATTTGACTTAGGGGACGGCTAACATATAACTGGACATCATCTGCATATAGGTGCACATCACATACAGAAATACATTAAGGGAGATCATTTACATATAACGAGAAAAGCAGTGGACCTAAAAATTAGCCTTGTGGGACTCCTTGTGAGAGAGGCAGAAATGAAGGTTTTGGCGACCCGGAGACTACGGCCTGCACCCTGTTTGTGAGATATGTTCGGATAAGGTTTATTGCACTTGAAGAGAAATTGTACAGTGTGCGATTCTTTGTGCAGAGTATTTCGTGGTTTATCGAGTCAAATGGTTTGCTACAGTCAAGAAGTGTCATCGATTTTTTTAAGGAATGTCTTCGGATATCTTTAAAATGGCAGTTGTACAACTTCTGTGCTTTTTAAAACTTGATTGCTTACAACTTGGAAGATTATTGTTCTCCAGGTTCCTCCAGGTATTAAAAATATTGGTAATATAACAAATTAGTTTTGGGAGCAAAATTTTTATAAATTTGGGGCTAACAATATCTAGACCTTCTGCATTTGATTTTAATTTAAGTATACATTGAAGGACATCACATGGACGTACACACATAAAGCTGAAAATAATATCATTGGATGTTGTTGAGGTTAGGTAAAAATTATGTGTAGGAATGACGGAAGGAACCTCTGAAAATTGAGGGCGTCTACATCAAGGTCCGACTTAGCCATTTTGTTTTCCTATGCCTAGGCTTCTCAAATCCTTCCAAACTTGACCAGGAGTCTCTGCGTTGGCAAATTTATTATTATAAAATCTGCGTTTGTAAGAAGAGATCGAAATTGTGACTAAGTCTCTAAGTTGGTTAAAAAATGCTGTACAGGCTTTCATTTTTATACCTTTTTCAGTGTTTGTAGGCATTATCCCGCAGACGAATTTGTTTTTTAATTTCAAAATTAAACCATGGCTGTACAGCAGGTTTTTGTTCTTAATGGAACACAGTGTTCAAATAATCGTCAAATGTTGGAGTTAAATATTAGAAGTTGTTCCTGTGGCGAAGTCAAGTCATAAATGATTTTTAACGGTTCACTAAGAAAGAAAACATCTAACAAAGAGCTACGGGTACTTGTGAAATGCGTAGGTAGTTGGCAGTTTACCAAGTTTAGGCCAAGAGAGTTAAATTCATTTTGCACACTTTATTCTCTGATCATGTCGCTGTTAGTATCTCCAGCCAGGATTACGTTTTTGTACGCCACAAATATGTCTGATACGGACTCTAAGAGATCAGTATATTCGGTCATTCGATGGGGTCTATAAATACATCAGATTAACATTTTTGACATAAAATTAGGATCTACGACTTCTACAAACAAATATTTCACTGGACCTTCGATCGGGTTTGATTTAATAAGCATCGAAATGTATTTGTTGCTTACAAAAATCGCTACACTACCTGCGTGTTTTAATCTATCGGACCTATGCAACATCACATTAAAAGGGACGTCACTGTAGCCACTTACAAACCAGGTTTCTGAAACAAATACTACATCAACATTTTATCCTACAAATAGTTCCTCAAACTTATCCATTTCTCAGACCAAGCTTTGAGCATTTATGTGGACCATCGTCATACCAACTTTCTGTTTACACAGAATTCTCAGCAGACTGCTCGCTGTTGCATTATTTGTATTGACCTGCATTAATAGTGGGGTATAATGTAAATTTGGAAACGCACATATGAATTGAGAAGGCACAAGCTAGATTTGAACGAAAAGAGATTACCAATAGAAAACCTAAATTACTCTTAAAAACTATAGAAATAAAGAGGTCAGCTGCATAGGAGATGTTATTGACGAAAGCTATTTTGGGCAGCACGAGGGATACAATACCACGGTGCGTAAAAACAGCAGCAAGAGATTTCTGCTTCTTAAAAGCATGGCTTCTTTAAATATAAGGAAATTATCTCTCGTGAGCTGCTCATTAACGTGGAGAGCGGCCAGCGAGTCAAAGCCCAACAAATGTATGGTCAGTGGCTGTTTTGTTGTTCGTCGGAAATCAGCCAGTGCGCGAAGACTTTTTCCCTCCTAGTTTTCAATTTTATCAGAATTTGCTGGTCAACCAGAGAATTTTGCGATTTTCGGACCCTCGGCGCCGGAACGAGGTTTGTCGCAGAGCTTTTAAACAGCGGCCTTAGTTTCCCTCTTTCCACAAAAGGAACGCCATGCATACGCACTGCGCACGCCTCGCTTTCGGCACGCTGTGCGTCAAGCGTTCCTTGCACCGTGCCAATTTGGGATTTTAGGGAGCGCAGTTCCTCAACCTCCTGCTCCAGCTGCAACATGCGAGCGGCCATCTGCTTCATCTCCGTGGTGATAGCCGTTCCAGCAACACCTCAAGCATCCTCTTCTCGACCTCACGGATGGTAGACTGATCAGCTGGGCTTGTTCATCGAAACGGCTATTCATTGCCGCGATAAGCTTTGGTGAGGCAGTGTGATTGGCAGCGTCAGAGGGGCGCCCGCGCTTGGTTCTCTGAGCTACTAAAAATCTATGCTGAATAACACCCTATTGCATCGCAGATGATTTCATGTGCAGCGTATATCGCGTGTCTTGGGGGCAGCTAAAACCGCTCAGTACAAAAGCAACTTATACCGCTAACCGCCGAATCCCTGACTAAAACACAACAGTATTTCGTTAGGAACTGATCTTTATTTGGCGCTCATCGCGTCTTTTATACCCTTTTCCACTTACGTACTAGTTACAGTGTTCTTATGTATATCCAATTCTAGGGGTTAATTCTAGGATTTTATATGTTTACTCTATTTTGGGGACAAGTGTATGTCATAAATGTCAATTCTTTGGGTTATCCCATCCAATTTATGTGGGAAGGGGAAACATACTTCTTAGGTCACCAGTGTTATCTGAAGTGGTGTTGCAACCAGCAACCTAATTATCCATGTTCAAACGTGAACATTCTGCGGGGGCCTTATGCCTTTATTTATGTGAATTTAATGTATTCATTGGTAGCCCGAATTCCATATAAATTTATTTCTTATCATTCTTACAAGTAAGTCTAACATAAATTAAACTTATTACGATTATTGTTATAATTATAACTACTAGACCCCAATGCCCACTAGCAGTATGGATATTAATCATATGTATCATATGTATTATTTATAAGCCTTGATGCCATTGGTTTTTTTTCTTTCTTAATATTAAACGCTACTGTAATCAGTGGTGCTACCGACTCCGTTATATTGTCTTCTGTGATTATTTCGTGCGCAGCTGTTAAAAGGTGTTGTCCATTGCGGGCTAAACATCCGTTGCGCAGTCTCAGTACTTCTTGGGTTTGAATTTGCGCAACCAGACTTCGATGGTTTCCACATGTCCATTCCAACACCGGGTCGTTGAAAACTTTATACAGCTAAGAATTTAAAGTTGACAATTCTACCCTTATGTTCTCGGCACGACTCTCCTGGAATTCACATATTGGGTTCCGACTTTGGCTGATTTCCTGACCCAGTTTCCTCGACAAAGAAAATTCTGATTACTTTGACGAGAGCAGGCGTTTAATTGGGTATTTGTTTTCAAAGCGTAAGAGTCTATGTTAAAGTTGTATATTAACAAGTCAGCCTTTAACTGAGGAACGATTGTTTTGCCATAACTTCCGAATGGTATTGATGCTTCCTTCACGAACAACGGTATTTCTCATCCATAACTATCGGTTGGGCTGTCATTAAATTGTATATTTCTCTTATTTCTGTTCCAGTTCCTGATCCAGGTAGGTGTAGGTCTTTAATTAGTGCAATTTCCTTTTTTATTTGCGATGGTTTTAACAATTAAGGGTTAACCCGACCGTGATTGAGATCAATTAATAAATTTGTAATTGATCCTTGCGTTTTCTCACAGCATTCCAGCAATAGTGTAATTTGAAACAGCATCGTTTGATATGCTAGTGCCATCCGATTGACATATTGATTTTCGTGTACTTCCTTGTTCAACTTCATTATTTCGTCTTCCATCGCTTTAAACTGTTCGTTCATTTCCTCTGATGTTTTTGTTATGATATTTATTGTCGATTCTATTAAGAATGTTTGTTTTATATACATATGTTTTGTATATTTGCTTCAATTTTATTTCTGTCTGTAGCATCCATGGTTCCAAATAATATATGGGTGCTCTTTTCTGCCTTTTTGCTTTAAATTTCAACTAGTTATTTTCTTTAAATTGATTAATTATATTATTAAAATTGCGTACCATTATTTGACAAGCTCTTTTATATATAATTAAAGCCTTGCAATTAACTGCTTTATCTATATGTCTTAACTCGGTATTGTATGGCTCAAAGCTATAATATATAATTAAATTCCATTCCGACGCTGCGATGTCCATAAGTCCAAGATTGTCCAGGTATATCATCGTATTATTTTCCAATGGTTGCATATTTGTTATTACACTATCCGATTTTGCTAATGCTTTTATCCC
Organism: Drosophila elegans; assembly: GCF_018152505.1. Classification (NCBI taxonomy): domain Eukaryota; kingdom Metazoa; phylum Arthropoda; class Insecta; order Diptera; family Drosophilidae; genus Drosophila; species Drosophila elegans. Next base: position 27,623,307 of record NW_024545578.1, on the reverse strand, counting down.
GGTTAAATATTAACATTAAAAGACAATTTTTTAAAGCTGATGATTTGTTGTCAGGCCTCCTCCTATCTACCTTTTGATCCGTTTCCAATGGACATAGTTTTACATTGGGTCTTTTAATAACTCCACTTTGAGTTTTAACAGAAACGACTCTGACCTTACCATCGACTCCAGGATGAGTTTCAACTATCCTTCCAAGCGGCCATTTATTTGGACTTGTATTTTCATTTTTCAAAATTAATTTTTTCAATTTACCATTTTGGTCGTTTCTGAAGCGTAACAAGATATTCGTCATTCCATTTCTGCCAGAAATGAGTCTCCATTTTTGTTAACAGCTTCCATTTATCAAGAGGTGATACAAATTTTTCCGTTGTATCTTCCGGTATATCAAATGTTTGTCTGCCAATTAAAAAGTGCTTTGGGAATAAAATGCCATTGTATGTATTCATTCGCTAGGGTCGGACTTATACTGTTTCGTTTAATAGCTTCTATGAGGTCCATATTTAATTTTCTTTCTGCACCAAAAAAGTAAGTACCATGATCAGAATATTTATGTCTGCATCGTCCTTTTATTGCTACAAATCGTTTGAGGGCTGCCATAAAATCTTTAGTAGTAAGATCACTTACTGCTTCTAAGTGAATGGTCTTGGTACTCATACATACAAAAACGGCGATGTATCCTCTGCACGATTTTTGTCTTCTTCCTTTGGAAACTCTCATATTAATAGGTCCGGCGCAGTCTACTCCAGAAAGCGTAAACGGTTCTGATGTAGTAACTCTTTGTTCCGGAATCTGCCCCATTAATTGCTGTGCACATTGCTGTCGAAATCTAGTGCACCGTACACATTGATGTACGACAGTTTTAATTGTATTTTTTAAACCCATTATCAATATTTTTTTTAGTGCATCGTGCTTAAATGTGTTTTTTTAATTAAAAGCTTAGCCAAATGTGACTCGCTCATTATAATTGGATGTTTTCGATTAAAATTTAGCTCCGAAAATTGTACTCTGCCTCCGACTCTTAAAATTCCATTGCTATCCATAAATGGGTGTAAGGGTGCTAATTTACACTATAAGTATTTTTCGACTTCTTCGGGAAATTCTTCAAGATGATGTAGCATGAAAATTTTAATTTCTGCTCGTGCCAAATCTTCTACTGATAAATTGTTCGATCCTGACACGATTTATTTTTTACATCGATTTATGAATCTCAGTACATAAGCCATTACTTTAATCAATTTTCCCATATTGCTGAATTTATTTTCCATATCATGCAGAACATTTTCCTGTTTTACCGTGCTCAAATTTTGTAGTACTCTATCCTCTTCTTCCAAGGGCCAGTCTTTCTTTTCTTTACTAAGCGATTTCGGTCCTTTCGACCTAAGTTCTTAGTTTCCAAGCTTGTCCAATTGATTGCCTCTCGTTTGTAAATCAGCAGGATTTTCCTGTGAACCTATGTGTCTCCATGCAGTCATTGGTGCCAGTTGCTTGATTTGTTCTACTTTTGATTTTTATTTCTAAAATTCTTTATACAACTTAACGCAATTGTTGAATCACTCCAAGCATAGACATCAGTTTTCGTCGCTATGGTCGCAGTAACTGAATTCAACAATTTTGCTAGCAGGTGTGCGGTACACAGTTCCAATTTTGGCAGAGTTTTTCGATTTTTTATTGGATTAACTTTTGTTTTGCTTGCAATTATGGTAATTCCACTTGATGTCTTCCCATATACTACTGATGCAAATGCTAGTCCGATGCGTCTGCAAACCGATGTATTTCTTTAGGTTCATTTTCCGATCCTCCAGTCCATCGCGGAATCTTTATGTTTTCTACTGCTATTAATTTTGCATTAAAATTTATCCATTCACCAGCAATTTTTTCATTCAGCACTTCATCCCATCCAACTTCAGATATCCACAGCCTTTGGATAATTAATTTTGCTATGGTTGTCGATGGTGCCAACCATCCCATTGGATCAAAAATTCTTGCTATGTCGATAGAGCTTTATTTTTTGTTAGAATCCTTTCCTCTGTCATATTGGTTTTAAACCCGAAATCCAAATCAATCCCAGTGTCTTCACTGTCTCTTCATTGTTTACGTCAAACATCTTATCCATTGAAGTTTTTAGTAACGATGCTAGAATTTCACGGTGGTTTGCCGCCCATTTTCGTAAATGTAAACCATATCTTCCCAGCTCCTTTGATATTTTATTCTGAATTTTCATACAGCTTTCGATGTCCTTGTAATGGAAAAATCATTCTGAATTATTTCTTTTGTTCTTTCGTCGTTACAATTTTTTCCAATTTCTAATAGAGTTCTCGTTGCTAAAAATGGATTTCATTTGATTTCCTCCTCCACAATATTCGCAAATAGTCTTTATCGTCTTTATGTACCCTTATTTGTCTGTACATTTTTTCAACATCCACTGTTATAACATAGTTCCAATTTCTCCATTTCCAATATAGTCTTCTGAATGTGAATAGCATATCATATCATACCATTGTTGTTTTGACGATGCGTCAAACACCACCTGAAGTTTAGTAGTAAGACTATCCTCTCTTATAACCGGTTGATGGAGAATATAATATTTTCCTACATCATCGACGTCTGCTTCCTCCATGTGTCCTTTCCGTATATAATCATCCATGAATACCGAATATTGTTTTCTTAATTTTGTATCTTTTCCAAACTTCTTTTCTAAATTTATTAATCGTGCCATTGCTTTTTTCCGGGATTCTCCCAACTCTTTGTTTTCCTTCAAGGGCATTTGGACCACAAACGCCCGTCGACATCAATCATCGTCGTTTTTACGTATAATTCCATACATTTCTCATTATCTGTTATGGTTATTGTTTCTGAAACTTCTTCCAATTCCCAAAATTTCTCCAAATTGACTGCCGAGTGATAAAATCCATCCTAGTTTAGTACGTTGATTAATCATAGTTTCTTCAATAATTTGAGATCCTTGGTCCACTAATGCTCGAAGGGTTATCCATGCTATACCCCCATCCTGGACCTCAATCTGCGCTGTGGCCAACAATATTGTTTTTCCCGTTTTTGATATATGAGTTGCTTTAGTTTCTTCTTGCCCATGTCGTGATGGGGCTTACCCCACTTGTTCCACTTGACAGACCTTGTAAAGGGTATGTTTGTGGACCAAGCACTTGAAGCAAACCCGTTCTCGACGACAAAATTCCACTTCTCCGTAATAGCCAGTTGACAAAATTTAATGCAATCTTGTAATTTATGCAATGGATTTTTACAGAATGGGCAGTTGCAACTCATAACCGCAGCCAATACTCTCGGAGTTTCTTGAGTAATGTGTCTGGGCTGGTTTTATGGCTTGCAGATATCAGACTAAGTCTTTTTAGATTCATCGGGCACTTTGTGATTGTTACATTAAAACTTAAATACTTTGTGACTCGTACAATAAAACTTAAATACTAGAAGTACAATTACATTACATTACGTTACAATAACAATACACATTTTAACATTCACAGATTCATACATTTAATAGGTTTTGGTAACATAAAGAAATGAATTGAATTTGAAACAAAATGAGATTAACATTAAAATAATAAATTAAAATTAAAATAAGAATAAGAATAAATTAATAGTTTATAAGTTCGATTTTAAAGTGCGTTTCGTTTCATATACTTTTATATTGTTTGGGAGGTTATTCTAACAGCGAAAAAGTTGTTCTTCCGTCATCGCCAAATTTAATCTTTTGCAGACAATGTTGTTTGTTCAAGCTGACGAAGCCAGTTGCACATGTTCAATTAAGTACTGCGGCTCTTTTTTAGTCAGGAGTTTATGCAGAAATAAGAGAGTTTTTAACTTAATTCATAACTCAAAGCTTAGTTCAAAAATCTTATTTGAGTAGCATTTTATGTGCTCCCTGCGGTTTAAATTAAAAACATATCGCGCAATTGAGTTGAAGGCAACTTATGCAGGTTTTCGCTACAAGCATCAGGATATTCTGTGGAATACGGTTTCTGGATAAGGATAGCTGCCTGAGCACGCCATAAGCTTTTCCTGTGGCTTTGTTCACATGGTCATCCCACGTTAAGGTGGAAACAAATTCTATTCCCAGAATTGTGGCTCGCATCAGCCCTATCATTTATTTGTTTAATTTCATTGTTGCTAATTCTAATACACTCACTAATTTGACTTAGGGGACGGCTAACATATAACTGGACATCATCTGCATATAGGTGCACATCACATACAGAAATACATTAAGGGAGATCATTTACATATAACGAGAAAAGCAGTGGACCTAAAAATTAGCCTTGTGGGACTCCTTGTGAGAGAGGCAGAAATGAAGGTTTTGGCGACCCGGAGACTACGGCCTGCACCCTGTTTGTGAGATATGTTCGGATGAGGTTTATTGCACTTGAAGAGAAATTGTACAGTGTGCGATTCTTTGTGCAGAGTATTTCGTGGTTTATCGAGTCAAATGGTTTGCTACAGTCAAGAAGTGTCATCGATTTTTTTAAGGAATGTCTTCGGATATCTTTAAAATGGCAGTTGTACAACTTCTGTGCTTTTTAAAACTTGATTGCTTACAACTTAGAAGATTATTGTTCTCCAGGTTCCTCCAGGTATTAAAAATATTGGTAATATAACAAATTAGTTTTGGGAGCAAAATTTTTATAAATTTGGGGCTAACAATATCTAGACCTTCTGCATTTGATTTTAATTTAAGTATACATTGAAGGACATCACATGGACGTACACACATAAAGCTGAAAATAATATCATTGGATGTTGTTGAGGTTAGGTAAAAATTATGTGTAGGAATGACGGAAGGAACCTCTGAAAATTGAGGGCGTCTACATCAAGGTCCGACTTAGCCATTTTGTTTTCCTATGCCTAGGCTTCTCAAATCCTTCCAAACTTGACCAGGAGTCTCTGCGTTGGCAAATTTATTATTATAAAATCTGCGTTTGTAAGAAGAGATCGAAATTGTGACTAAGTCTCTAAGTTGGTTAAAAAATGCTGTACAGGCTTTCATTTTTATACCTTTTTCAGTGTTTGTAGGCATTATCCCGCAGACGAATTTGTTTTTTAATTTCAAAATTAAACCATGGCTGTACAGCAGGTTTTTGTTCTTAATGGAACACAGTGTTCAAATAATCGTCAAATGTTGGAGTTAAATATTAGAAGTTGTTCCTGTGGCGAAGTCAAGTCATAAATGATTTTTGACGGTTCACTAAGAAAGAAAACATCTAACAAAGAGCTACGGGTACTTGTGAAATGCGTAGGTAGTTGGCAGTTTACCAAGTTTAGGCCAAGAGAGTTAAATTCATTTTGCACACTTTATTCTCTGATCATGTCGCTGTTAGTATCTCCAGCCAGGATTACGTTTTTGTACGCCACAAATATGTCTGATACGGACTCTAAGAGATCAGTATATTCGGTCATTCGATGGGGTCTATAAATACATCAGATTAACATTTTTGACATAAAATTAGGATCTACGACTTCTACAAACAAATATTTCACTGGACCTTCGATCGGGTTTGATTTAATAAGCATCGAAATGTATTTGTTGCTTACAAAAATCGCTACACTACCTACGTGTTTTAATCTATCGGACCTATGCAACATCACATTAAAAGGGACGTCACTGTAGCCACTTACAAACCAGGTTTCTGAAACAAATACTACATCAACATTTTATCCTACAAATAGTTCCTCAAACTTATCCATTTTTCAGACCAAGCTTTGAGCATTTATGTGGACCATCGTCATACCAACTTTCTGTTTACACAGAATTCTCAGCAGACTGCTCGCTGTTGCATTATTTGTATTGACCTGCATTAATAGTGGGATATAATGTAAATTTGGAAACGCACATATGAATTGAGAAGGCACAAGCTAGATTTGAACGAAAAGAGATTACCAATAGAAAACCTAAATTACTCTTAAAAACTATAGAAATAAAGAGGTCAGCTGCATAGGAGATGTTATTGACGAAAGCTATTTTGGGCAGCACGAGGGATACAATACCACGGTGCGTAAAAACAGCAGCAAGAGATTTCTGCTTCTTAAAAGCATGGCTTCTTTAAATATAAGGAAATTATCTCTCGTGAGCTGCTCATTAACGTAGAGAGCGGCCAGCGAGTCAAAGCCCAACAAATGTATGGTCAGTGGCTGTTTTGTTGTTCGTCGGAAATCAGCCAGTGCGCGAAGACTTTTTCCCTCCTAGTTTTCAATTTTATCAGAATTTGCTGGTCAACCAGAGAATTTTGCGATTTTCGGACCCTAAAAATGTCACGGACTCTCGGCGCCGGAACGAGGTTTGTCGCAGAGCTTTTAAACAGCGGCCTTAGTTTCTCTCTTTCCACAAAAGGAACGCCATGCATACGCACTGCGCACGCCTCGCTTTCGGCACGCTGTGCGTCAAGCGTTCCTTGCACCGTGCCAATTTGGGATTTTAGGGAGCGCAGTTCCTCAACCTCCTGCTCCAGCTGCAACATGCGAGCGGCCATCTGCTTCATCTCCGTGGTGATAGCCGTTCCAGCAACACCTCAAGCATCCTCTTCTCGACCTCACGGATGGTAGACTGATCAGCTGGGCTTGTTCATCGAAACGGCTATTCATTGCCGCGATAAGCATTGGTGAGGCAGTGTGATTGGCTGCGTCAGAGGGGCGCCCGCGCTTGGTTCTCTGAGCTACTAAAAATCACACCCTATTGCATCACAGATGATTTCATGTGCAGCGTATATCGCGTGTCTTGGGGGCAGCTAAAACCGCTCAGTACAAAAGCAACTTATACCGCTAACCGCCGAGTCCCTGACTAAAACACAACAGTATTTCGTTAGGAACTGATCTTTATTTGGCGCTCATCGCGTCTTTTATACCCTTTTCCACTTACGTACTAGTTACAGTATTCTTATGTATATCCAATTCTAGGGGTTAATTCTAGGATTTTATATGTTTACTCTATTTTGGGGACAAGTGTATGTCATAAATGTCAATTCTTTGGGTTATCCCATCCAATTTATGTGGGAAGGGGAAACATACTTCTTAGGTCACCAGTGTTATCTGAAGTGGTGTTGCAACCAGCAACCTAATTATCCATGTTCAAACGTGAACATTCTGCGGGGGCCTTATGCCTTTATTTATGTGAATTTAATGTATTCATTGGTAGCCCGAATTCCATATAAATTTATTTCTTATCATTCTTACAAGTACGTCTAACATAAATTAAACTTATTACGATTATTGTTATAATTATAACTACTAGAGCCCAATGCCCACTAGCAGTATGGATATTAATCATATGTATCATATGTATTATTTATAAGCCTTGATGCCATTGGTTTTTTTTCTTTCTTAATATTAAACGCTACTGTAATCAGTGGTGCTACCGACTCCGTTATATTGTCTTCTGTGATTATTTCGTGCGCAGCTGTTAAAAGGTGTTGTCCATTGCGGGCTAAACATCCGTTGCGCAGTCTCAGTACTTCTTGGGTTTGAATTTGCGCAACCAGACTTCGATGGTTTCCACATGTCCATTCCAACACCGGGTCGTTGAAAACTTTATACAGCTAAGAATTTAAAGTTGACAATTCTACCCTTATGTTTTCGGCACGACTCTCCTGGAATTCACATATTGGGTTCCGACTTTGGCTGATTTCCTGACCCAGTTTCCTCGACAAAGAAAATTCTGATTACTTTGACGAGAGCAGGCGTTTAATTGGGTATTTGTTTTCAAAGCGTAAGAGTCTATGTTAAAGTTGTATATTAACAAGTCAGCCTTTAACTGAGGAACGATTGTTTTGCCATAACTTCCGAATGGTATTGATGCTTCCTTCACGAACAACGGTATTTCTCATCCATAACTATCGGTTGGGCTGTCATTAAATTGTATATTTCTCTTATTTCTGTTCCAGTTCCTGATCCAGGTAGCTGTAGGTCTTTAATTAGTGCAATTTCCTTTTTTATTTGCGATGGTTTTAACAATTAAGGGTTAACCCGACCGTGATTGAGATCAATTAATAAATTTGTAATTGATCCTTGCGTTTTCTCACAGCATTCCAGCAATAGTGTAATTTGAAACAGCATCGTTTGATATGCTAGTGCCATCCGATTGACATATTGATTTTCGTGTACTTCCTTGTTCAACTTCATTATTTCGTCTTCCATCGCTTTAAACTGTTCGTTCATTTCCTCTGATGTTTTTGTTATGGTATTTATTGTCGATTCTATTAAGAATGTTTGTTTTATATACATATGTTGCATATCTTGTTGATTATCGAAAATGTTTTGTATATTTGCTTCAATTAAATTTCTGTCTGTAGCATCCATGGTTCCAAATAATATATGGGTGCTCTTTTCTGCCTTTTTGCTTTAAATTTCAACTAGTTATTTTCTTTAAGTTGATTAATTATATTATTAAAATTGCGTACCATTATTTGACAAGCTCTTTTATATATAATTAAAGCCTTGCAATTAACTGCTTTATCTATCTGTCTTAACTCGGTATTGTATGGCTCAAAGCTATAATATATAATTAAATTCCATTCCGACGCTGCGATGTCCATAAGTCCAAGATTGTCCAGGTATATCATCGTATTATTTTCCAATGGTTGCATATTTGTTATTCCACTATCCGATTTTGCTAATGCTTTTATCCCGGTTAAATATTAACATTAAAAGACTATTTTTTAAAGCTGATGATTTGTTGTCAGGCCTCCTCCTATCTACCTTTTGATTCGTTTCCAATGGACATAGTTTTACATTGAGTCTTTTAATAACTCCACTTTGAGTTTTAACAGAAACGACTCTGACCTTACCATCAACTCCAGGATGAGTTTCAACTATCCTTCCAAGCGGCCATTTAGTTGGACTTGTATTTTCATTTTTCAAAATTAATTTTTTCAATTTACCATTTTGGTCGTTTCTGAAGCGTAACAAGATATTCGTTATTCCGTTTCTGCAAGAAATGAGTCTCCATTTTTGTTAACAGCTTCCATTTAGCAAGAGGTGATACAAATTTTTCCGTTGTATCTTCCGGTATATCAAATGTTGGTCTGCCAATTAAAAAGTGCTTTGGGAATAAAATGCCATTGTATGTATTCATTCGTTAGGGTCGGACTTATACTGTTTCGTTTAATAGCTTCTATGAGGTCCATATTTAATTTTCTTTCTGCACCAAAAAAGTAAGTACCATGATCAGAATATTTATGTCTGCATCGTCCTTTTATTGCTACAAATCGTTTGAGGGCTGCCATAAAATCTTTAGTAGTAAGATCACTTACTGCTTCTAAGTGAATGGTCTTGGTACTCATACATACAAAAACGGCGATGTATCCTCTGCACGATTTTTTGTCTTCTTCCTTTGGAAACTCTCATATTAATAGGTCCGGCGCAGTCTACTCCAGAAAGCGTAAACGGTTCTGATGTAGTAACTCTTTGTTCCGGAATCTGCCCCATTAATTGCTGTGCACATTGCTGTCGAAATCTAGTGCACCGTACACATTGATGTACGACAGTTTTAATTGTATTTTTTAAACCCATTATCAATATTTTTTTAGTGCATCGTGCTTAAATGTGTTTTTTTAATTAAAAGCTTAGCCAAATGTGACTCGCTTATTATAATTGGATGTTTTCGATTAAAATTTAGCTCCGAAAATTGTACTCTGCCTCCGACTCTTAAAATTCCATTGCTATCCATAAATGGGTGTAAGGGTGCTAATTTACACTATAAGTATTTTTCGACTTCTTCGGGAAATTCTTCAAGATGATGTAGCATGAAAATTTTAATTTCTGCTCGTGCCAAATCTTTTACTGATAAATTGTTCGATCCTGACACGATTTATTTTTTACATCGATTTATGAATCTCAGTACATAAGCCATTACTTTAATCAATTTTCCCATATTGCTGAATTTATTTTCCATATCATGCAGAACATTTTCCTGTTTTACCGTGCTCAAATTTTGTAGTACTCTATCCTCTTCTTCCAAGGGCCAGTCTTTCTTTTCTTTACTAAGCGATTTCGGTCCTTTCGACCTAAGTTCTTAGTTTCCAAGCTTGTCCAATTGATTGCCTCTTGTTTGTAAATCAGCAGGATTCTCCTGTGAACCTATGTGTCTCCATGCAGTCATTGGAGCCAGTTGCTTGATTTGTTCTACTTTTGATTTTTATTTCTAAAATTCTTTATACAACTTAACGCAATTGTTGAATCACTCCAAGCATAGACATCAGTTTTCGTCGCTATGGTCGCAGTAACTGAATTCAACAATTTTGCTAGCAGGTGTGCGGTACACAGTTCCAATTTTGGCAGAGTTTTTCGATTTTTTATTGGATTAACTTTTGTTTTGCTTGCAATTATGGTAATTCCACTTGATGTCTTCCCATATACTACTGATGCATATGCTAGTCCGATGCGTCTGCAAACCGATGTATTTCTATAGGTTCATTTTCCGATCCTCCAGTCCATCGCGGAATCTTTATGTTTTCTACTGCTATTAATTTTGCATTAAAATTTATCCATTCACCAGCAATTTTTTCATTCAGCACTTCATCCCATCCAACTTCAGATATCCACAGCATTTGGATAATTAATTTTGCTATGGTTGTCGATGGTGCCAACCATCCCATTGGATCAAAAATTCTTGCTATGTCGATAGAGCTCTATTTTTTGTTATAATCCTTTCCCCTGTCATATTGGTTTTAAACCCGAAAACCAAATCAATCCCAGTGTCTTCACTGTCTCTTCATTGTTTACGTCAAACATCTTATCCATTGAAGTTTTTAGTAACGATGCTAGAATTTCACGGTGGTTTGCCGCCCATTTTCGTAAATGTAAACCATATCTTCCCAGCTCCTTTGATATTTTATTCTGAATTTTCATACAGCTTTCGATGTCCTTGTAATGGAAAAATCATTCTGAATTATTTTTTTTGTTCTTTCGTCGTTACAATTTTTTCCAATTTCTAATAGAGTTCTCGTTGCTAAAAATGGATTTCATTTGATTTCCTCCTCCACAATATTCGCAAATAGTCTTAATCGTCTTTATGTACCCTTATTTGTCTGTACATTTTTTCAACATCCACTGTTATAACATAGTTCCAATTTCTCCATTTCCAATATAGTCTTCTGAATGTGAATATCATATCATATCATACCATTGTTGTTTTGACGATGCGTCAAACACCACCTGAAGTTTAGTAGTAAGACTATCCTCTCTTATAACCGGTTGATGGAGAATATAATATTTTCCTACATCATCGACCTCTGCTTCCTCCATGTGTCCTTTCCGTATACAATCATCCATGAATACCGAATATTGTTTTCTTAATTTTGTATCTTTTCCAAACTTCTTTTCTAAATTTATTAATCGTGCCATTGCTTTTTTCCGGGATTCTCCCAACTCTTTGTTTTCCTTCAAGGGCATTTTGACCACAAAACGCCCGTCGACATCAATCATCGTCGTTTTTACGTATAATTCCATACATTTCTCATTAACTGTTATGGTTATTGTTTCTCAAAAACTTCTTCCAATTCCCAAAATTTCTCCAAATTGACTGCCGAGTGATAAAATCCATCCTAGTTTAGTACGTTGATTAATCATAGTTTCTTCAATAATTTGAGATCCTTGGTCCACTAATGCTCGAAGGGTTATCCATGCTATACCCCCATCCTGGACCTCAATCTGCGCTGTGGCCAACAATATTGTTTTTCCCGTTTTTGATATATGAGTTGCTTTAGTTTCTTCTTGCCCATGTCGTGATGGGGCTTACCCCACTTGTTCCACTTGACAGACCTTGTAAAGGGTATGTTTGTGGACCAAGCTTTTGAAGCAAACCCATTCTCGACGACAAAATTCCACTTCTCCGTAATAGCCAGTTGACAAAATTTAATGCAATCTTGTAATTTATGCAATGGATTTTTACAGAATGGGCAGTTGCAACTCATAACCGCAGCCAATACTCTCGGAGTTTCTTGAGTCATGTGTCTGGGCTGCTTTTATGGCTTGCAGATGTTTCTCCAAAAATTCCAACACATCTTTTAGCGACTGAACCTCTTTTGTTGTTTTCGAAGAATGTTCGAATTGTTCTTGTCCTTGTCGATCAAATTTCCTCAGTAATATTCCAGCGATGAAAACATCGGCGTCATCTAACGCGATACCCATGTCCTTGATGGCATAGGTGCATTTTTGCGCTGTGTTCAGCTTGTTTAAAACACTTCTTTCTGATTCGCTGTTCATCATTGGTAAATCTAGAATTTGATGAAAATTTTTCATAAAGAACTGACTCTGTTCTCGTATTTATTTTTTAAAATAACCAAAGCTATTTTATAATTTTCATCACATATCAGCAGATGCTTTATCAAATATAATGCTTCACTATCCTTCAGTCGCATTAGTTTCATCCTAGGTTTCATCATTTTATCGCTGTCAAACATTTCATTAAACATGTCAAAAAATCCCGACTAAAAAATGCGGGAATCTCCATCTCCCGTTCTTCGAATATATTCTGGTGCATCCAAATTTCTTTATTTCCTTTTCCAACTTTTATTTCTCATACCCCTCTAGAATCGTTGCGGTAATTTGTCCATTTTTTTTTCTTTTAGATTTTCAGAAAGCCGCTCACAATCTTCCTCAATATATATCATATATCATAGTTGTAGTTTCGGGTCTTGGCCCGCAGTTTCCAAAGTTCCATGAAGCGCTTGTCTGGCTTGGTTGTACTCGTGTAAGCGCATTTCCTGATACCCGACCAATTGTTGCATCGAGTATTTCATTGTTTCTTATTAAATTCCGCCAAAATGTTGTTTTTTAGGACTTGTTTTTTTTTAGCATACCCATATTTTGAGAAGAAATCTCCTGTGAACGCTGATGCGTGTGCCAACAGCTCCTGATGCTGACTTTTGAATAGTTTCCATTTACTCTATACTTCAGATAGGAATTTCAAATCGAAAATTTGACTGACATCGTCTTCCCATTTCTTCATCTGGCTACATATGGCTGATTGACTGGGCTCCGGAGCATTAAGCGTTTCTCTTATGTGTACCATTTTACTATTTATTTATAAGTGGATTTATTTCTTAACAATTCTAATTCTTGAACAATTGTTTCTTATATTCCCCTGTTGAGAGGTTGAAAAGCCTATATAATTCTCTAATTTTTCGCCTTTTTTGCTTCTTCTTTCCAGATCTTTTGGATTTTTTCTTCTTCTACTGAGTTGGTCGGGACTTTTTTTGTCGGGCCTTGTACTCCTCGATCGTCAATGGTTGTGGTCCTGCTCCCTTTCTCGCCGCTGCTTCCCAGAAATCCTGTGCCTTTTCCAATACTCGATTAAATTTCTGATGAAACTCTTCCATCTAATGGTGACTCTGCGTGGATTACGCTTCTTACGTGTCCGCTGTCGCCTTGCCGATATGATGATTTTTTTCTTTGCACCAAGTCTCCACTGACGCTATCCTAATAGCCGTGGTCCGACGCTTGATTCGTATTATTTCGTGAACCTTCCACGCCGTTATAGATTTATTTTCAAACCTCCGCTGTCGCTTGCCGATGTGTAAGCCGCGGTCCGTTACTTGATTTCGGTATATTTGTGGACCTCCCACGCCGTTGTAGCTGCGCTGCAGTCACAAGGATCCGCTGTCGCTACAATTTTAGCTGCGGTTCTGCACTTGTTCCTCGTTGAGTGGATTTCCCACGCCGTTGCAGCTCTGTATTCAAGCGTGCGCAGTTGCCTCCTTAAAAGGCCGCTCTCTGTCGCTTGATCCTGATCTTTCTCAGGCCACCGCGTTTTCGTCCAACGCAGCAGTCTTAGGTTGCAATCGTCGATTTATTTATCTTTGTTCCCTAATCTGGCCGTCGTGCACCGTTAAGTGCGCCTTGCGGACTTTTCTACCGTGGATACGGTCAAGTATACCGATCGGCTTGGCAGTCTACATGAGCAAAGAAATCTTATGCTTGAAGGACCATATGCTAGCAGCGTATAGCGCGTGTCTTGGGGGTAGCTAAGACCGCTCCGTTCAACTAGTAACTTATACCGCTAACCTCCGAATCCCTGACTAAAACACAACAGCATTTCATTAGGAACTGATCTTTATTTGGCGCTCATCGTGTCTTTTATTCCGTTTTCTACTTATGTACTAGTTACAGTGTTCTTATGTATAACCAATCCTAGGGGTTAATTCTAGGAGTTTATATGTATACTCTTTTTTGGGGACAAGTGTATGTCATAAATGTCAAATGTCAATTTATTGGGTTATCCCATCCTATTTATGTGGGAAGGGAAACACGCTTCTTAGGTCGCAAGTGTAATCTGAAGAGTTGTTGCACCAGCAACCTAATTATCCATGTTCAAACGTAAACATCAAGCGACTTCTATGTTGACGATATGCTCACAAGAGCCAATAGCTTAGAAAAGTTTAAAATTATTCGGAGACAAGTAATTGAGGTCTAAACATTTGTCCCCACTTATTCAAATCCCAAGGCTTGAGTTGTGTGCAGCGTATCTTGTTGCCAAACTATGGGCTCAAGTTGCACTCCAACTTTGAATTGAAAGCATCAATTTTTGGTCGGATTCTCAAGTCCGGTTATGTGGATTGAAAAGGGATCCATCCACCCTAGCAACGTTCATTGCAAATAGAGTTTCTGACATTCAAGAGATCTTAGAGTTAAAGTTAACACACAAGCGAGCTAGAAGGTATGACTTGTCGATTAATTCGTGTTGGATGCAGGTTGCTTAATGCGCATATTCCTTATGATGCCAAATTCCCAATTTTTCTGACTCAAAATTCACAATTTATTACCCTGTTTCTTCGCAATTTACATCAGACTCATTATCATGGCGGCGCCAAAGTAATGGTGTCACTTTGGACGCAGCAGATTTGACTTATCAATGCTCGTGGCTGCGTCCACTGTTTTCGGTAAAAGCCCAAGCCATTGGGTAAGATAATCGGCAATTTGCCCCTGTTGCTCTCACCATCTCCTAAAAACCAGTGCCACTTACTACCGATTTGGAACATCAGTTAACGCCACCCAGAAGTTCGATCAAGAAAGGGAGCAAACTTTGTCAAGCCCAAGTTAATATACCCTTGCAGCTACTTCAAAAATTAAACATCTTTAAGACAACTTAATTTCAGACCATATGAGTACACATTAAAACCCTTTGAGGCTATGATATTTTCACCCCAATAATTTGATCGTTCCTATGGCAGCTATATGATATCGTTTTCCGATTCTTAAATATTAAACCATTTATCAGGTCTGTTTTCACTCGGAAGTGAATTTGATAACATTTTCGGATTTCCTTTTAACATAGGAAAATTTACCTTCTTTTAGTTTCATTGGTTCCTAAATCAAATCAGGTGTCCGGTTGATGTCCCTTGTTGACAACGGCGTTTGATTTGTCCCAGTTACTGCTTCAGGGCTGATTAAATTAATTATTATCCCTCGTCTAATGGCACTAATGTTATACTAGTTTAACGCATTAAATCGTAATTAACGCACTTTTTAGCCAGCACTGGTGTCAGTGCTTTGAAATTTTCGTAAGTAGTGTTGAAAACCAGAGGTGCCAAAGGCGATCAATAACATCCCAACGAAACACATTTCGCACAACTGAACTTTAAATTAAAAATAATAAGAACAAAAACACTTTGTTTTAATACATATCTTACCATATTGAAACAAACACAAAAAAGCGTGCCAGAGAGATACTAGTTTTTTTTTGCATTATAACAACCCTTGCTGCCACCCCTTAAATTCGTTCGGAAAATAGAAGAGGAGCTGCGGAATTGCTAAAAATGCTGAGGGCTAGAATCAACCCGATTCTGTAAAGCCATAGTTTTCTTAAATTATCAACGAATAAAGAAAATATATCATCCTTCCGACTTATATACTACCTGCAAGAGGAAGTGTTATGGACCTTGGTGGTCCTGCGTGCCCCAGCTGGCTCGATTTTCCAGGGCCGTGGTTCCCCTAACCCTGCCCTCTCACACAACAACATAAAACGTTGGACTCTAATGTCCTTCGTTTCCCAACACTCTATGCTGCACCGTCATTTTTGAATATAAAAATCAATTAACAAACAAACAAAAAAAAAATTACACAAATATTAGTCTTGTACGTACACACCTAGCTGTACGATACAATTTTTTAGTAGTATGTAAAGTTATGGGTGTAACATGAATAATAAATAAGTTAATAGTATGTAAGGTTACAGGTGTAAGCGACGCATGATGGATAATAAATATTAAGTTGAAACCGCATATAAAGCCGTAGTTAAGTTAAGTTCCAAACCCGAGTGGCAACGCCAGCCGATATTTAGTGAGTAATAGAAAATACTAGAAATTAAGAAATATACTAGAAATCCCGAAAACGGGAAAAAGGGAGCGTGGGAAGGATGTCACACACCGATCGAGCGAGCGCTCTCTTGTGCCGGAATGGTAAGACGTGTCTCCCGCAGTAATTAAAAATAATAAAGAGAAGTAAAAGGTTAAATTCCCCGTTCGTGATTCTTTTTATTCGTAGTATCCTAGCTTCCTTCCTCGTAATGCATGTGGCCTGTACGCGGACATCCGTCCCGTCTGGTCTAGTATCCTAACCTCCCTCCCCGTAGTATTTGAGACCTGTAGGCGGACACCCGGCCTGTCTGGTCTAGTATCTTGGTTCCCCACATCGTAGCATTTGAAACCCGACGTGGACACCCGTCCCGTCCGGTCTAGTATCTTAGATTCCCCTCCTCGTAGTGCATGTGGCCTGTACGCGGACATCCGTCCCGTCTGGTCTAGTACCCTAACTCTCCTCCTCGTAGCGCATGCGAACGGCACGTGGACACCCGGCCCGTCTGGTCTAGTACCCTAGCTTTCCTCCTCGTAGCGCATGCGACCGGCACGTGGACACCCGGCCCGTCTGGTCTAGTACCCTAGCTCCCCTCCTCGTAGCGTATGCGACCGGCACGCGGACACCCGGCCCGTCTGGTCTAGTACCCTAGCTTTCCTCCACGTAGTGCATGCGGCCGGCACGCGGACACCCGGCCCGTCCGGTCTAGTACAATAGCTTTTCTCTTCGTAGTGCATGTGATCTGCGAGTGGACATCATTCCCGACGGGTCAATCATACGGCCATCCTTTTCCCTCCAATCCCCCCGCGTCTGACAAATCTAACCCGGCTTGGCCTCGTCCGAAGGTCCAGCCCGGTGGATTTTTGGCATCCGATACGTCGAAAACGACTTGCGCGCGACGTCACCCCCCCGATCCTACACTCGCGAAATACTATCCTGGCTTGGCCTCGCCCGAAGGTCCAGCCCGGTGGATTTTTGGCCTACGGCACGCGGAAAGCGACTTACGTGTCCCAATCGCGGAAGTGACCAGTGGGATCACCCGGCGTTCCCACACTCGTGAAACCGTTCGTCTGACTTGGCTTCGCCCCAAGGTCCAGCCCGTGGAATTTTTAACCCAGGAGCAAGATACGGCGCGACCAACTCCGACATTACTCTCTCTCTCCCGGCGTCCATGAGAACCTTCGGCGTGACCCCCCCAAACGACTCATTCACTCGTTGAATGAAACTCTCTAGTCCGGTGTTTCGGTGATTTACAAATTTCTTGTAAAGGACTCCTGGATCTGACTGAGATCTGTACCCCGGCCAGAGAGCATCCTTATAAGTGACGTCCGAGCAAGGACACCGAGACTAGCTAGAGAATCACCCAAGTGGCTTAAAGACCCACTGAAGAAAAGGAAGGGTAGAGTCACCCGAACCGTTCACATCCGATCTCCGGAAGGATCTAGATGACTTGATAAGGAAGTTAACACGAAACTAAATCGAAGAGGATAACCAACGATGAGTAACCCTAAGGAATCTGACGGTGAGTACGAAGAAGCCGATTTTGTTAAGAATCCAGGTATAGGAGTCCGCTGGATATACGCTCGCCGAAAAGACGAACTCAGCTCTCTCGCCCTGGAGTTTGGTTTTAAAGCCAACGGAACCGTCGAGGAGACCATTCGCCAACCTCGTCAACACAGGGTCGTTCCCACAGAGCGTGTGGGACCGACTGGCTCAGTTGCAGGAGCAATATAGTAGCCGGGCCCCAAGTCCGAACCCTCCAGGCAGGAACGGTGAGACGGGACAGTTCGCAGAATCCCTCACCATTCCCATGACTTCCGGAGCTACATCGATCGGGACTCCAGCCCGCCATCGAGGGATCCACCCAGGATCGACGCACGGCACCTGGATGCCACCGGTAGACGCCCGCTTATCGGCCGATCTACGAGGACAAGACAGACGGAGTAGCACGGCTCCAACTCAACATCTGCTCCCCGAGAAGATGCACAAATGGAATTTACGGTTCGATGGGAGTTCGGATCCGTTGACTCTCATCGCCGCACTCGAGGAAAAGATGACAACTTACAGGATAAATCCAGAGGAGGTACCCCGCGTTATGTCCGAGATCTTGGAGGGCCCGGCGGCACGGTGGTTTCGCACGAGCCACCTACAGTCGGCCTCATGGGGAACTTTCAGTAGGGAATTCCTCGACTTCTTCCTACCACCTCGATATTTCGAGCGGTTGGAAGATGAGATACGGACCCACGTGCAGCGGAGAGGAGGGTCTTTCAAGACCTACTTGATCGAGCTCAAAACCAAGATGCAGCAAGCCGGTTATCGAGAAGAGGAAGAATTGTACCGGGCATATGAAAACATGGCTCCAGAATACCGACTGTATATTAAACGCAGTGAATTCGCGACTTTGACACAGTTGACCCATATGGCCACAGAATATGAGATTGTCAAACAACTCGAGACGACTCGACGCGAGCCAACCATGGACAGGAACCAAGAAGAACCTCAACTTCGCCGATCTCCGAACCCATTCCGGAATCCAGTGAATTCAACGCAAACAGGACACGTGACCCACCAGATGATCGGTCAAGGAACCTCTCGAGTGGACATACGGCGGGCTTGTAATCGCTGTGGAGAGAACGGACATCTCCAAAGGAACTGCCCCAACCCACGTCGGGATTTCTGTTGGGACTTTGGGCGACCAGGAGTTTTAACTATAGAATGTTGCCGTCGAAATGTGTCGGGAAACGGAGAACGCCTCCGCCGGAACCCGGGTGCGGCGGAGACGAACGGAGCAGCAACCCGACCCCAGTAAAACCCCCGTTGAGATTACCCGGCGGGCTCATCACAGCAGCGATAGAAGTCGGAGGACAACGTGTGGACGCCACCATTGATACAGGGGCATCGAGGAGTTCCGTCAGTGAAAGTTTTACTCGACTGGCCGCGAGTGCAGGCGAGTTACAGGATGTTGTCACTAGAATAGCGTTGGCCGACCGGTCATGTCTGGATGTGACGAAGCTCTGGCGAACCTCGGTTACGTTGGCCGGCACTACGGTGCTCTTACATATGTTAGTAATGCTCACCATGTTAGATCGTGTAATACTTGGAATGGACTTCCTCAAAGTAGCGGGAACTCAGGTGCGACGTGGTCGAGCTACCCTCGACTTGCAAAATGAAGCCCAAGCGGCAGGAGACCCTCTCTTACAGCCAGTACTTATAAAGGCGCGGGGCAGCCAGGAGGAAACGGTACACCCTGTTGCGGTTGGTGCCCATTTGGGAACTGCCAGGCCAGAAGAAGCAGAGACACCCAGTCCTATTCCTACGCGAGCTATGACCCCGAACATCAATGCCGGTGCGCCTATTAGGATGGAGACGGTAGAAAACGACGAGCAGCGACAGAGCACACTATTGAGTCCGGCGCAACAAAGCTTCATCGATCGGGAATTGGTCTTATTCGAGAAGCTGCATGGGGTGTCTCACGTCGCCGAGCACACTATAGTCATGCGCGACGACATGCCCGTAAAACAAAGGTATTATCCCCGGAACCCCGCGATGCAACATGTCATCGGTGCCCAAATAGACGAACTGCTCCGTGAGGGGGCCATCGAACCCTCCAGAAGCCCGCACAGCGCTCCCATCGTAGTGGTCAATAAGAAAACTGGCGATTGGCGCATGTGTGTAGATTACCATCAGTTAAACGCACACTCAGTGCCCGACGCCTACCCATTCCCGAGAATCAATCACATTCTGGAGAAATTACGCCACGCCCGATATATCTCCACGTTGGACTTGAAGCACGGCTATTGGCAAATTCCCATGGCTAGGGATAGTCGCCAATATACTGCGTTCACGGTCCCTGGGAGAGGATTGTATCAATGGAAGGTCATGCCCTTCGGGTTGCATTCTGCCAGTGCCACGTTTCAACGCGCCCTGGATAGTGTAATCGGCGTGGAAATGGAACCGGTCGCCTTCGCTTACCTAGACGATATTATTGTCATAAGCGCGACAGAAGAACAGCACTTTACTCATCTCTCGGAAGTCTTCCGCAGATTGCGGGCGGCGAATTTAAGGATAATCCAAAGAAGTGTTGCTCCTTCAAACAGAAACTCGTTTACCTCGGCCACGTCATCAGCAGTGACGGAATTCAGACTGATCCCGAGAAGGTGTCTGCGATCAACGGGTTAAAGGCCCCCTCTAACTTAAAGGAACTCCGTCAATGGATCGGGATGGCCTCGTGGTATCGGCGATTTGTCCCTAGCTTCGCGACTATCGTTCAACCGATGATCGCGCTACTAAAGAAAGGACGGAAGTGGACCTGGGGACCAGAACAGCAAGCCGCCTTGGAAGAAATTAAAAGATGCCTGACTACTGCTCCCGTATTAGGCTGTCCGGATTTCGACCAGAAGTTCATTTTGCAAACAGACGCGAGTGACGTCGGCTTGGGCATAGTTTTATCACAAGGCTCCGAAAGTCAAGAGAAGGTCATCGCATACGCTAGCTGCCGATTAACCCCCGCGGAACAGAATTACACTACCACGGAGAAAGAGTGTCTGGCCATAATCTGGGCAATCAGGAAGATGCGGTGCTACCTGGAAGGGTACCGATTCGAGGTCGTTACTGACCATCTAGCTCTCAAGTGGCTAAATTGCAGCAATTCCAATTCGACGTAAGCTATCGACGAGGTAAATAGAACGTCGTGGCTGACGCACTTTCTCGACAGCCTTGTGAGGTACTGCAAGGTACTGTCGAACTCGAGGACCACTGCGACTGGATCAAAAAGATGAAAGACCAAATACAGGAGGAACCCGAGAAATTCGCTGACTACACGATCGAAAACGACCAGCTCTACAGGAACATGGGCTACCGAGCTGACGATGAGGACTACTTCCCGTGGAAGCTCTGTGTGCCCACTTCCCGTAGAGGCCGCGTCTTACGTGAGTGTCACGATTCCCCGACCGCAGGACACTTGGGAGTCCGAAAAACGATCACGCGTCTGACCCAGAGGTATTTCTGGCCCGGTATGTATCGCGACACGAAACGCCATGTTCGCCATTGTGAATCTTGTCAAAAGTTTAAGACGGAACAAACCAAAGCGGCAGGTAAGATGATAACCCGGGTCGTCAGTGAACCTTTCGACATTCTCTGTGCGGACTTTGTGGGCCCACTGCCCCGGTCGAAACAAGGAAATACTATGCTTCTGGTGTTTCACGACGTATTCTCGAAATGGGTAGAACTGATACCACTCCGGAAAGCCACCGCAGCTCAAGTGCAGAAAGCGTTTCGGGAACGCATACTTGCACGAGTGGGCATTCCCCGGAAGTTCGTATGCGACAATGGAACCCAATTCACAAGCCGGATCCTAAAAGACTATTTCACCAAGCTCGGCGTAGAAATCCAGTACACGGCTCCATATTGTCCACAGGAGAATCCCACAGAAAGGACCAACCGCATTGTGAAGACGCTGATAATAATATGTTGCCAGAGATATCCCTCGCGATCAATAGCAGTATATCGGATTCGACGGGGTATAGCCCCGCGTTCCTAACTACTAGTATCCTAGCTTCCTTCCTCTTAGTGCATGTGGCCTGTACGCAGACATCCGTCCCGTCTGGTCTAGTATCCTAACCTCCATCCCCGTAGTATTTGAGACCTGTACGCGGACACCCGGCCCGTCTGGTCTAGTATCTTGGTTCCTCACATCGTAGCATTTGAGACCCGACGTGGACACCCGTCCCGTCCGGTCTAGTATCTTAGATTCCCCTCCTCGTAGTGCATGTGGCCTGTACGCGGACATCCGTCCCGTCTGGTCTAGTACCCTAACTCTCCTCCTCGTAGCGCATGCGAACGGCACGTGGACACCCGGCCCGTCTGGTCTAGTACCCTAGCTTTCCTCCTCGTATCGCATGCGACCGGCACGTGGATGCCCGGCCCGTCTGGTCTAGTACACTAGCTTTCCTCCTCGTAGCGCATGTGACCGGCACGTGGACACCCGGCCCGTCTGGTCTAGTACCCTAGCTCCCCTCCTCGTAGCGTATGCGACCGGCACTCGGACACCCGGCCCGTCTGGTCTAGTACCCTAGCTTTCCTCCACGTAGTGCATGCGGCCGGCACGCGCACACCCGGCCCGTCCGGTCTAGTACAATAGCTTTTCTCTTCGTAGTGCATGTGATCTGCGCGTGGACATCATTCCCGACGGGTCAATCATACCGCCATCCTTTTCCTCCAATCCCCCCGCGTCTGACAAATCTTCCCCGGCTTGGCCTCGCCCGAAGGTCCAGCCCGGTGGATTTTTGGCATCCGATACGTCGAAAACGACTTGCGCGCGACGTCACCCCCCGATCCTACTCTCGCGAAATAGTATCCTGGCTTGGCCTCGCCCGAAGGTCCAGCCCGGTGGATTTTTGGCCTACGGCACGCGGAAAGCGACTTACGTGTCCCAATCGCGGAAGTGACCAGTGGGATCACCCGGCGTTCCCACACTCGTGAAACCGTTCGTCTGACTTGGCTTCGCCCCAAGGTCTAGCCCGTGGAATTTTTAACCCAGGAGCAAGATACGGCGCGACCAACTCCGATATTACTCTCTCTCTCCCGGCGTCCATGAGAACCTTCGGCGTGACCCCCCCAAACGACTCATTCACTCGTTGAATGAAACTCTCTAGTCCGGTGTTTCGGTGATTTACAAATTTCTTGTAAAGGACTCCTGGATCTGACTGAGATCTGTACCCCGGCCAGAGAGCATCCTTATAAGTGACGTCCGAGCAGGGACACCGAGACTAGCTAGAGAATCACCCAAGTGGCTTAAAGACCCACTGAAGAAAAGGAAGGGTAGAGTCACCCGAACCGTTCACATCCGATCCGAAGGATCTAGAAGACTTGATAAGGAAGTTAACACGAAACTAAATCGAAGAGGATAACCAACGATGAGTAACCCTAAGGAATCTGACGGTGAGTACGAAGAAGCCGATTTTGTTAAGAATCCAGGTATAGGAGTCCGCTGGATATACGCTCGCCGAAAAGACAAACTCAGCTCTCTCGCCCTGGAGTTTGGTTTTAAAGCCAACGGAACCGTCGAGGAGACCAGGAAGGCATTCGCCAACCTCGTCAACACAGGGTCGTTCCCACAGAGCGTGTGGGACCGACTGGCTCAGTTGCAGGAGCAATATAGTAGCCGGGCCTCAAGTCCGAACCCTCCAGGCAGGAACGGTGAGACGGGACAGTTCGCAGAATCCCTCACCATTCCCATGACTTCCGGAGCTACATCGATCGGGACTCCAGCCCGCCATCGAGGGATCCACCCAGGATCGACGCACGGCACCTGGATGCCACCGGTAGACGCCCGCTTATCGGCCGATCTACAAGGACAAGACACACGGAGCAGCACGGCTCCAACTCAACATCTGCTCCCCGAGAAGATGCACAAATGGTTCGATGGGAGTTCGGATCCGTTGACTCTCATCGCCGCACTCGAGGAAAAGATGACGACTTACAGGATAAATCCAGAGGAGGTACCCCGCGTTATGTCCGAGATCTTGGAGGGCCCGGCGGCACGGTGGTTTCGCACGAGCCACCTACAGTCGGCCTCATGGGGAACTTTCAGTAGGGAATTCCTCGACTTCTTCCTATCACCTCGATATTTCGAGCGGTTGGAAGATGAGATACGGACCCACGTGCAGCGGAGAGGAGGGTCTTTCAAGACCTACTTGATCGAGCTCAGAACCAAGATGCAGCAAGCCGGTTATCGAGAAGAGGAAGAATTGTACCGGGCATATGAAAACATGGCTCCAGAATACCGACTGTATATTAAACGCAGTGAATTCGCGACTTTGACACAGTTGACCCATATGGCCACAGAATATGAGATTGTCAAACAACTCGAGACGACTCGACGCGAGCCAACCATGGACAGGAACCAAGAAGAACCTCAACTTCGCCGATCGCCGAACCCATTCCGGAATCCAGTGAATTCAACGCAGACAGGACACGTGACCCACCAGATGATCGGTCAAGGAACCTCTCGAGTGGACATACGGCGGGCTTGTAATCGCTGTGGAGAGAACGGACATCTCCAAAGGAACTGCCCCAACCCACGTCGGGATTTATGTTGGGACTGTCGGCGACCAGGAGTTTTAACTATAGAATGTTGCCGTCGAAATGTGTCGGGAAACGGAGAACGCCTCCGCCGGAACCCGGGTGCGGCGGAGACGAACGGAGCAGCAACCCGACCCCAGTAAAACCCCCGTTGAGATTACACGGCGGGCTCATCACAGCAGCGATAGAAGTCGGAGGACAACGTGTGGCCGCCACCATTGATACAGGGGCATCGAGGAGTTTCGTCAGTGAAAGTTTTACTTGACTGGCCGCGAGTGCAGACGAGTTACAGGATGTTGTCACTAGAATAGCGTTGGCCGACCGGTCATTTCTGGATGTGACGAAGCTCTGGCGAACCTCGGTTACGTTGGCCGGCACTACGGTGCTCTTACCTATGTTAGTAATGCCCACCATGTTAGATCGTGTAATACTTGGAATGGACTTCCTCAAAGTAGCGGGAACTCAGGTGCGATGTGGTCGAGCTACCCTCGACTTGCAAAATGAAGCCCAAGCGGCAGGAGACCCTCTCTTACAGCCAGTACTTATAAAGGCGCGGGGCAGCCAGGAGGAAACGGTACACCCTGTTGCGGTTGGTGCCCATTTGGGAACTGCCAGGCCAGAAGAAGCAGAGACACCCAGTCCTATTCCTACGCGAGCTATGACCCCGAACATCAATGCCGGTGCGCCTATTAGGATGGAGACGGTAGAAAACGACGAGCAGCGACAGAGCACACTATTGAGACCGGCGCAACAAAGCTTCATCGATCGGGAATGGGTCTTATTCGAGAAGCTGCATGGGGTGTCTCACGTCGCCGAGCACACTATAGTCATGCGCGACGACATGCCCGTAAAACAAAGGTATTATCCCCGGAACCCCGCGATGCAACATGTCATCGGTGCCCAAATAGACGAACTGCTCCGTGAGGGGGCCATCGAACCCTCCAGAAGCCCGCACAGCGCTCCCATCGTATTGGTCAAGAAGAAAACTGGCGATTGGCGCATGTGTGTAGATTACCGTCAGTTTAACGCACACTCAGTGCCCGACGCCTACCCAGTCCCGAGAATCAATCACATTCTGGAGAAATTACGCCACACCCGATATATCTCCACGTTGGACTTGAAGCACGGCTATTGGCAAATTCCCATGGCTAGGGATAGTCGCCAATATACTGCGTTCACGGTCCCTGGGAGAGGATTGTATCAATGGAAGGTCATGCCCTTCGGGTTGCATTCTGCCAGTGCCACGTTTCAACGCGCCCTGGATAGTGTAATCGGCGTGGAAATGGAACCCGTCGCCTTCGCTTACCTAGACGATATTATTGTCATAAGCGCGACAGAAGAACAGCACTTTACTCATCTCTCGGAAGTCTTCCGCAGATTGCGGGCGGCGAATTTAAGGATAATCCAAAGAAGTGTTGCTCCTTCAAACAGAAACTCGTTTTCCTCGGCCACGTCATCAGCAGTGACGGAATTCAGACTGATCCCCAGAAGGTGTCTGCGATCAACGGGTTAAAGGCCCCCTCTAACTTAAAGGAACTCCGTCAATGGATCGGGATGGCCTCGTGGTATCGGCGATTTGTCCCTAGCTTCGCGACTATCGTTCAACCGATGATCGCGCTACTAAAGAAAGGACGGAAGTGGACCTGGGGACCAGAACAGCAAGCCGCCTTGGAAGAAATTAAAAGATGCCTGACTACTGCTCCCGTATTAGGCTGTCCGGATTTCGACCAGAAGTTCATTTTGCAAACATACGCGAGTGACGTCGGCTTGGGCGTAGTTTAGCATTTGAGACCCGACGTGGACACCCGTCCCGTCCGGTCTAGTATCTTAGATTCCCCTCCTCGTAGTGCATGTGGCCTGTACGCGGACATCCGTCCCGTCTGGTCTAGTACCCTAACTCTCCTCCTCGTAGCGCATGCGACCGGCACGTGGAGACCCGGCCCGTCTGGTCTAGTACCCTAGCTTTCCTCCTCGTATCGCATGCGACCGGCACGTGGATGCCCGGCCCGTCTGGTCTAGTACACTAGCTTTCCTCCTCGTAGCGCATGTGACCGGCACGTGGACACCCGGCCCGTCTGGTCTAGTACCCTAGCTCCCCTCCTCGTAGCGTATGCGACCGGCACTCGGACACCCGGCCCGTCTGGTCTAGTACCCTAGCTTTCCTCCACGTAGTGCATGCGACCGGCACGCGGACACCCGGCCCGTCTGGTCTAGTACCCTAGCTTTCCTCCACGTAGTGCATGCGGCCGGCACGCGGACACCCGGCCCGTCCGGTCTAGTACAATAGCTTTTCTCTTCGTAGTGCATGTGATCTGCGCGTGGACATCATTCCCGACGGGTCAATCATACCGCCATCCTTTTCCCTCCAATCCCCCCCGCGTCTGACAAATCTTACCCGGCTTGGCCTCGCCCGAAGGTCCAGTCCGGTGGATTTTTGGCATCCGATACGTCGAAAACGACTTGCGCGCGACGTCACCCCCCGATCCTACTCTCGCGAAATAGTATCCTGGCTTGGCCTCGCCCGAAGGTCCAGCCCGGTGGATTTTTGGCCTACGGCACGCGGAAAGCGACTTACGTGTCCCAATCGCGGAAGTGACCAGTGGGATCACCCGGCGTTCCCACACTCGTGAAACCGTTCGTCTGACTTGGCTTCGCCCCAAGGTCCAGCCCATGGAATTTTTAACCCAGGAGCAAGATACGGCGCGACCAACTCCGATATTACTCTCTCTCTCCCGGCGTCCATGAGAACCTTCGGCGTGACCCCCCCAAACGACTCATTCACTCGTTGAATGAAACTCTCTAGTCCGGTGTTTCGGTGATTTACAAATTTCTTGTAAAGGACTCCTGGATCTGACTGAGATCTGTACCCCGGCCAGAGAGCATCCTTATAGTCTTTTTAAACCTACATACATTTGGAAATTCTTTGGGTTCCTCCTGCTGAAGTGGAGGTCACCTGCTCATCCCTCCCGACCATGCAGACTGCCTTGAGCAACATACTTGCAGCTGCCCCATATACATTTGTTTACCTTTATTTATTCCTTTTTACTTTTTTTTGTTGCCCCAATTTGTACCCCTTTAACTATTATTACCCCTTTTAATTATTATTATATTTGTATACGCAAAGAAAAACTGAATTTATATTACTCCGGGCTCAAATCCCCACGCTCACTTGGGCCACTCATGGATTTATCAAAATAAAAAAAAACATACAAATAAACCAAACAATTTGACAATATTTAAATATAAATAATATGGCTATAAGACGTTATTATACGCTTATGTGTAGATGTAAGTATAATGCATATAGATAGTATGTATTCAAATAATAATTGAAGAAGATGTAGATATTAAGGCCTATGTGTAAATAAAAAAAAATAACCAAAAAAAAAATTTACACGTGCACCACAAAAAGAAACTTTACTTTGGCGAGGGGAGCGCGGCAGCCTTAACGCCTTGACCGTGACTTTCGTTATGGGCTCTCCTCTTCTCCTATCGTCTCCCCGAACTTCGGCTCTTGTGTTTCAAATTTGCGGGCACCATAGAAACAACTCAGTATTTTTCAGTATAAAATTACCCCTGCGCCGACATTAGATATGGCTATCGATAGCCCGGCCACAACAGAAGATAATTTTAAGAAAAGCTACATGCACATAGCCTTAAAACTGAGAGATTAGTTTGCGTATAAACGGACGGACAGACAGATAGACGGACGGACAGATGGGCATGGCTAGATCGGTTCTCCTAGTAATGCTGGTCAAGAATGTATTTACTTCCTTCCTTCCTTTACTTCCTTCACTGCGTTTCAAACTTCTGACTGAAATTTTAACACTCTCTGCAAGGGTGAGTATGTTGATATGATTTTCGCACACATAATTATCCGAAAATTCAATATTAA
This sequence comes from Drosophila elegans, assembly GCF_018152505.1. Taxonomy (NCBI): domain Eukaryota; kingdom Metazoa; phylum Arthropoda; class Insecta; order Diptera; family Drosophilidae; genus Drosophila; species Drosophila elegans. The sequence continues at coordinate 27,595,016 of NW_024545578.1, read as the reverse complement.
ACGCATTTAAAAAAAAAAGAAAGGAAATTCAATTACTAAACTATGTTATATAACTTTACTTCCTGTCACTGGTTGTAACATACATTAAGAACCATCCCAAGCTCGGGTCACAAGCTAGCCCCCACAACGCGTCGGTCTATAGATGAGTAGTTGGGTAGAATCTCATGTAACATTTATAGGCTAGAACTTAAAGACGAAGCTTAAAAAGAACTGCATTGCCTGAACCTAAAGTGTTTAAAATAAAAAATCAACAACAACGTCGAAGCAAAACCAAATCACGCAGACGACAACGAAGCAGTTACAGCAAAATAACATCGAAGCAGCAACAACCGAATCTCACAGACAAAATCGAGTAGTAACATCACAAAAACAACAAAGATATCGAAGAAGCAAATGCCAAATGGGGCAGACGACATCAAAGTATTTCATCTGTAATACGGAAGCTGCAGATAAGTTAACTTAAAATTTTTTTTTTCACAATACATATATTTGTACCTGTACCTATAAATACCATAGGTCAATAGCATATAAATGTTGTACGCAAAAATTATTTAGCTTCTTGAAGCACAGGCAAGTCAATTAACTATAAAATAATAACTTAATAAGATAGCCTCAAAGCTAGATTTGTGGCAAATTATGCATCATTGTTAACATGTGGAGTAGTCGATCATGACTACTTTAACAAAAAGTTTTTTGAAGAGCCTTAAAATTATTTCTGAAACCAAATTAGTAAACAAAACAGAAAGTGACCCAAACAAGTTGGCAGAAGTGTTCGACAAATCCATATAGAAGCTCCATTAAGCCAGCCTTAAAGCATGTTCCTTAGAGCTAATTAAATAGATTTTTTATGGAGTAGAACAAACGCTAAAATAAAGGAGTTCTACAAAAGATATGAAATTAAGATGTCTTTCGACGAAACAATCGAATAATCAGAATTTGACGTCAAAATCATTTTAAACATTCTGGACAACACTTTGAAGTCTTCCTATGTAAACATAGAATATAAAAATGAGGTATTGGTAAAGAAAAGAGTTGATGAATTACAAAAAATACCAGTTCTCACCTTAACTGAAGAAGGAAAAAAGTGGGACTTATTTTCTGAATTATTATTTGAAATCCGCTCTTAATGGCAAGGCAAGGAATATGGTAGCTCACTTGCTGAAAGATTCTGCCAAAAATGTTAATGCCGGGAATTGAAAGATTGGGAGCCAAGCGGTTGGAAATAAGAGTAAAACATTCTCTGATCAGCTGAATCGTTTGATCGCTTTGCCCATTCTAGACAATGATTCATTTAATTAGGACAAAAGTGAAATTAAATGAGGATGTTGATATGATTTTCGCATACATTATTATCCGAAAATTCAACATTAAACGCATTTAAAAAAAAAAACTAAGGAACTAAACGATGTTATAGAGTTTTTAGACCAACCTGTTGGTTCTGGCTCATCACTAAATGATGAAGAGAAAACTTTTAAAAAAGTGGTAAATACCACTGTTAAGGAAAGTTGTCTACTTTGTAAATTAATTCGACACTTTATAACAAATTGATATAAGTTTAGAGGAATGAGTCCGATAGAACGAGGGGAATTTATCCAAAAACAGGGCTTATACAATAGCATTTAAGCATTCTAATTCTGAATATTTATGTTCGATTTACAAAAAAAACACAGTCTATTTCTCGACTGAAAAAAGGGAAAAAGTAAGCATCTGCGTTACTTAAGAACAAGCATTTCCAGCTTTGGCATTGATTGAAATAAAATCTAATAAAGGTGGAAAACCTAAGGGCATTAAGTGATAGTAGATCGCAATGCACCATTATACAGAAGAAGCTGCACAAATATTAAATTTATTTCGTAAACAAATTATCACCGAGGTTAGTGGAGTGTCCTGTTCAGACACTTGTTCTTCAAAGCACAAAGTTAGTTTAAGTATGAAAATGTGCGACAATACCAAAAATCCACAAAATGTTACAGTTATACTTCTTCCAAAACTAATGAAAGCTTTAACGATCAAATAATTAGACGTTGACAAGTCAAAGTGGATGAAATATACGTTGGCGGACCCTCACTTTAATAAACCAAGTAGGGTAAATGTTATTATTATATATTTATAGATTTATATCCCTATATCGTAAAGGATGGAGTAGTTAAAATAGGCGGACTACTAGAACACTGGATTCGGAAGGATTGTATCCAGATGTACAACATCAAAAGGTCAAAATTATATGAGGCTACTACTATGGGAGTAGGGGACATAAAGAGGTTTTGGGAAATGGAAAATGATAATAATGATATTGAGGAAGAAATTAGTGAAAGGCATATTTTAGAGACGACTAAAAAAATTATAAATGGGACATATGTGCTCAAAAAATGAAAAAGAACTGGGAGACTCCAAGGCGTAAGCAATTGCGTGATTTTATAACTAAAAAATAAACATAAAATTTAAAGAAAATTATATAAAATTCATGCACTAATATATTGACATAAGACTTATGATAGAGACCAAAAAAGGAGCAAAATGCTATTTACCCTATCAAGGTGTTGTAAGATATCTAAAAACAACAAAAGACTAAATGACATAATGTGGGTTGGACCAAGAGTCCAAAAAGATGTCTTTAATATCATCGTCAAATGGCGTAAATGGTATTATCGGCGGACATTAAGAAAATGTACCGGCAAATAAATTTGGACGAAGAAGATCAACACTATTTGCAAATTATTTGGAAAGACTCACCAAAAAAAAAACTAAAAGATTTTAGACTAACAACGGTTACTCACGGTACAGCATCGGCATCTTATATAGCCCCAAGACTGGGTGCTGAAATTTTATATCAATTCGAAAATTTGTCAATAAAAGAAATAACTAAATATAATTTTTTAGTGATCCATACAGGAAGCCAAAAAACACATTTAAGATATAACCTTTGAATTAGAGAAGGTAGTCCTAAACCTTAGAATACGGATTTCCAATGTCCCAGAAATAGTTAGATCAATGAAAAGCAAAGAAAAAAATAAAATATTATAGATTTTCAATGGGATCCAATTATAGTAAAACTTAATTTAAATTTTAGTAGTGAACCCTGTACTAAAATTTATATGCGAATAATATTATCGACCCCTTGCTGGAACAATAATTGGAAACTTATTTATGCAAAAGAATAAGGATCATAACATGTTAGATTCAGATGCCAATAAATGTGAATGCTTCAAAGAAAAGTTAACATCTCTTGAAAATATAAAAATGCCAATCCCTTTAACCCTGATCTAAGCTATGGCAGAATGGGTTGGAACAATGTTGCAATACTAATTGGAATTTTGTTGTGAAATTTAGCTGTCCTTAACTCTCTCCTTAAAATTCTATTTGTCGTTAGGTGTATTAAGAAGTAAGGAATAATATTGAATTCTGGTAATATTGATTTAAGTATTGTTTTGGTATTAGTCGGAATTTTTTCTTGAATTTGAATATTTATAATATTTATAATATTTTTGCGTTTATATTGATTATCTCATTCCAAAAGTTTATTACGAACGTGTCCTTTAAATGTTGAAAACTATCTTTTAAAACCTCGTAGCCATTGAAGTCGATGAGCAATAGAATTCCTTCATTTTTTTTTTTTATTGTTCTTTTATGACTGCTGAATTCACATAGCGCTTCCTTGCCCTGAACATTTCGCTTATCTTAAGTCTATTGTTTTGTGTTTGTTACAAATTGTTATGTGATTAAATCTTTTAAAATTATCTGGTAAATCTAGTATTATTTCATTCTGCATAAAAGCTTCATTTGTATCCAAATGAAATATTGATTGATTTTTAATAACAGGTTTTATAATTAAATTCTCATATTTGGTTGGTTCGAATTTAAGAATTTTAACAATATAAATTATAGTTGACACTCACATCGAAAAGTTCAAACATTTCTTTTATTGATAATGAAATATTATTATTTTTTAAATTATTTTTTTTACTTCTGTTAAGGGGCCTTACCAAAGTAACCACCGAAAATAGATGCAATCTTTAGAAAGTTTTTCTAAAGAAATTACTAGATAGAATTTTGTGAAACTTTTTGCACATAATAATGAAACTTTTCATTTTATTTTTATTTTAATTTTTTTTAATAATAAAAAAAAAGTAGCCTCTGCCGAGGCTCCAAAAAAAAGTACTCCAACTGCTGACATTATTCTGGGCGAATGAGTGGCTAAAATCGAAAAATTCAAAAAGATTATGAAAGCTAAATATGTTATGGTTCCCCTACAATCCCTACGATCTTTAAAAATATCAATTGGATTGAAAAATGTATTTTTTAAATTCTGTCAAATGGACAATTTTTAACCAATCCAAAAGTTTGTATGTTATTGTAAGAGAAGGTTTTAATAAGTTGATTAAGTGTTAATTTGAAACCGATCGGTCATCTTGTAGAAGAGTTATGATGTCAGCAGTTTTTAAATATATCGTTTCGAGGTAAACGCGTTTAAAGTTTCAGGTGCAGCGGTACATGCCTGCGAGCGGTCGGTCTTTGGAACGCTGCCATTCCAAAACTATTTTCGGCACGACCTTGCCGACATCACAGGATGTTTTTAAAAATGTAACCTATCAATTAGATAAAAATAAAATAAATTAAAAAAAAGTTAAAATCATAAGACCCCTTCATTCAGATTCGTTTAATAAAATAGTGTTGATAACAATAATTATTGCTCATTGTATGGCGTTTTTTATATTAACTATTTCTTCTTTCGTAAGCCTGACTTGATTTCGCAAACTTGTCGCAATTCATTATTAAAGTGGCCGTCTTTCCGAATTATATTTTCTAACATGTTTGAAATTGTAGGGAAATTAATTATTCTCCCCAGAAGCTGGTAATTATAACAATTTGGTCGTTGCTATTTGTAAAAAGATTACTAAGATTTTGTTCAACCGTTACTAGATTATCGTGATCCGAGCTACCTGCAATGTACTTCCAAGCTGAACCGATATTACATATTTATTGAAAGAAAGTGATTGTTCTTCATAAGTTAGGATATGATAGAGGTAACTATTTCTTAGTTCATTTAAAGTGTGTTTTCTTTTATTGGAGTAGTTTCTATTTGGTCGAGGTAAATTAAATAGATCAGTTTTACGGAAGACGTCTTTAATTTTCCTTTAATCTTGTAAATCGTAATGCTATGGGCGTCGGTATATTTCATAATATCGGTAGTTGCAATGTCAAACGACAACAGTGTTATAAGTAACAACATCCTGTAATGACAAAGGTAAGATATTAAACAAAGCTATTTTTTCAGGGTTTTGGCAGATCTCTCACGAACGTCTTGATAACACCAATCGGAAAACATTTTTTAATGTTGAGAAGGTTACATATTATTTTTTTTATTGTAAATTTCGAACCTATAATTTTTGTATATATTTTCGGAATTAATCACCTTAAATATTACTTTTGTGGACGATTCTTCCTACTTTTGTAATAATGGTCGTATTTCGGTTTTCTTTAACAATTTTTTTTTTGATTAGTGGGGATTGTTTCCTTATCTAGTGTTTTTTTTAACAATCATTTCTTGACCTGGAAAGAATGTTCTAATGGTTTTTCTTTCTTTATTGTGATTTTCTAAGTCGATCATTTGTTTTTGTTTAAGGGCTTCTATATTGTCTTGTCTACTTTTTTCATACTGTTCTGGCCCAGTGGTCACGTTTTTTCCAAAAGATATTTCTAGTGGTGGTTTTTTTTAACTGAATGTATTGTGTATTTATATATTTATAAAGAGCTCTGTTTAGCAATTCCTCAAATAATAATTTTATGCCTAATTATAAATTTGTATGCCTAATTGGTCTTTCATCAAAAAATTTATTTTTGCTAAATTAAAAGATTTTTCGTTACCCATTACAACGAACTTTGGTACTCCACATGAAAATAATATGTCATGTAACGGTTTTTTTAATATCTTTTATTGATTTCGATTTAATTGTTTAGCTTGTGCTAGTTTTATAGTCAGGAGTTCTTACGCCTGTGCACTGCGACCACAATTTTTTTGTAAATGCACATGCTTATGGAGACGTGAGTGCCGCCACATAGCTAAGCTGGCTGGGCACATTTTCCCATACATTAACAATTTTTCGCTTTTTCTTTGCTGTCCAATTAGTTACTAATAAGACCGGGGCATGGCAACAACAATTACGTTTTATTTTTTGTTTTGGATGTCAAGTCAAATGAAATTTGGTTTTGTCTTCTACCCGGCTCTACACTGAATTCTTTACTTGTGTTCGTGATCTTTTTTAAATCTGTTAGTAAATGCACTTCCATAAGGCAGTTTTAAGCACCCTTGTTTTAAAATGTATTTATTGCTGTCATTACGATTTTTTTTTCGGTCGAGAATATGTCAATATGAATTGTGAGTCCAGGGTATTTGGGAATTGGTGTTTCTGTAACTTTTGTGTTAGGTGGGTGCCTATCGCATTTTCCTTCCTTTTTTTCTTTTGCGTTTTTATGTGCTCTGATATGGGCTTCTGAACCTGGTCGTAAAACTGTTTGTCTATGGAAGGTGGGAAACGGTATGGTACGTTTATAATCGGGTGGATTTTCTTTATGGATGATGTTTTTAAATGCATTTATTGGAATTTCGACCCTGGGGAGAGGTTGAAATGCAAATTTGGTTCATGCTGGACAAAATATGAGGTAAATCTTGACTAGTTAAGAGGATGGATGATAATGAATTTACTTTGTTTATTTTAGGAATTCTATTCGTTTCCATCTTTTGAACTCCATACCTCCCTTCCATTTACAGTCATGTGTAAGTGATTCATGATCGATGTTCAAGCATGAACATGTATAAATGTAAGTATATGAGCTGAACATAGCAGCCACTTGGGTCAAACAAAATATATGTAAAATTTCCTCCTGCGAGCGGTCATAGAATGTCTTTGACTTATAGTGATATCAGGGTAATTCTGATCTCCCTTATCGCACTCAAAATTTTTTTTCCAAGAAAGGGATTAACAAGCCTCTCCGTGGGCTATTAGAAATAAGATATCAATTCCATTTACAAGATTTTATGAGCTGTGTGATCGTCACTTTGTCAATCGATATAGAGCCATAATTTCCGATCTGTAACTCAAACCATGCAAGGGAATACTTGTTAGCACTTGTAATCTGTAATCTCTTGAGCCTCCAAATATTATCACTTAAAATGCTGCACAAGGTACTTGTGCGGTGGTCGAAATATAGCTTTCTCGCTCAGGGAAAACAGATACGGTCTCTGCGTAGTCCATAGATATGAATAGAATACGAATCACAACAATGTAACTTGCTAAGAATCTTATAAAACAAAGCAGTTTGACCACCAGTGGTAAGAGAAAAGTTCTCCCCTCCGTGGTAAGGAACAAAAACAACATTTCACAACGTTAAACCAAACTCAAAGTTCAATAGTTACTTCATTAGTTACTTCCAGCATTTGCTGCAAGGATTGGGGAAATCCAGATAAAACCTAACCAGATCATTATACGTACTTAATATAATAACATCAGATATACAAAATTTTAAATTCAAAAGGAACTTCAATTACTAAACATAGTTAGATTATTTTTGTTGGTTTTTCAATGTTTCCTCATCGATTACCATAAATCAAATTAAAACTTAGAAAGGTACTTCAGTTTAACGAAATTAAATTAAATCGTGTCTTCTTTTGTTGAGGTTATTCTTCTTGGTGTAGTCCCAATTGCCTTCTATCAGGAGGTAAAGGTTTCGTGTCTGCCAGCTGGTTCTCTGTAGGAATATACTCAATAGAAATATTATTATTCTCTATTTGCTCTCTGGAAAAATGATACTTGTTATCAATATGTTTTGACCTCTTATGACAAGACGGATTGTTGGCTATGCCTGTTATCCCTGGTTATCTTCAAACAACTTTATTGGCTTATCAAATTTAATATAAATGCTTTCTAAGAGGGACTTAAGCCATAATGCTTCTCTTACAGCTTTAAACAATGCCATGTATTCTGCTTCAGTGGATGAAGCTGCCACAGAATTCTGTCTCTTTGTATTCCAACAAATTAAATTTGAATTAAACATTTTAAAAAGGTAACCAGATGTACTTTTTCTGCCATTTTCATTTCCACCCCAATCTGAGTCGACACAGCCAACAAATATGTGTTCGTAATTTATATTTTTCTTCAAAATTAATTTCAAATCAATGTTTCCTTTAAGATACCTTAAGACCCTTTTTAAACATTGCCATAGCTCTATATTATTTTTATTAGTATACCTACTTAGGATATTCACAGCAGTAGCTATATCAGTACGTGTACAAGGCGTTATTTACATTATGCTACCAATTAAATTTGGACAAGCAGCATCGTATTTGTCGTCTGCATTTAACATTTCATAATCTAGTTTAGACGGAAGCCGAGTATTTACAGACTTGCAGTCTTCCATATTAAACTTATTTAAAACCTTTTTAATATACGCAGATTGGCTTAAAGATATCTGATCTTGGCCAATTTCTATTTTCATTCCAATAAAGTAACGTATTTCACCAAAATCAGTCATTCTAAATTTTGTCATTTGGTATTGCTTAAAATTGTTTAATACTTTTATATCTGATGTTGCTATTACTAAGTCATCCACATATAGTAAGACATAAATATTTTTCTTCATATCGCCTATATCTTGAACATATATGCAACGATCAACGGGTGAATTTTTAAATCTACATTCTTTAAATGCCTGCTCAAAAACTTCAAACCAGCGTCTAGCTGCTTATTTGAGCCTATAAATGGCTTTGTTCAATTTGCATACGTTTTCACGACTAAAAATAATTCCTTGAGGAACTTTCATATATATTCTCCTTCAGCGTACCATTGAGAAAAGCAGTTTTAGCATCAATGTGATGCACTTTAAGATAATTGATTTGCAATCGATAAAATAAAACGGAAACTAGAAATTCTCGCAACAGGATCGAACGTTTCGTCTTAGTCTGTTTGATATTTTTGTGTAAAACCGCGTGCAACTAGTCTTGCTTTATATCTAATTGGATTCCCGTTTCATCATGCTTCAAAGTAAATACCCACTTACAATCTACAATGTTCTTATTTTCAGGCCATTCAACAACAGTCCATGTCTTATTTAATTCATGAGCAGAGACTTCGACCTTAATAGCTTCGACCCATAAAGACTTATTTTCATCAAATGAATAAGGAACCTCATTAAAAATAGTGTGAGCATTCATTATGGTCTATTTTTCAATCTTTCGCTTCTTCTAGGTATATCGTTAGCTTTATTACCAATTTCATTTGTTGAAATTTTTCTAGCCTGCTTTCCTTCCTTACTCTCATTCATTATCGCTATCCTTACTTTCGTTCTGGATCTCTTGTTCAAAACTCTCATTTTGTACATTTTTATTTACGTAATCCTTACTCTCATTCAGGATTTTTAGTTTAAAATGTTCCATACTCTCATTCTGGAAATTTTCATTTACATTGTCCTTACTCTCATTCAGGAAATCTTGTTCAAAATATTCCATACTCTCATTCTGGAAATTTTTATTTACTTTATCCGTACTCTTATTCAGGAAACCTTGTTCAAAATATTCCATGCTCTCATTCTGGAAATTACATTCAACACCTTCCTTACTTTCATTCAGGGGCATACTTTCCCTACTCTCATTCAGGAATTTAATTTTCTTATTATTATCCTCACTATCATTCAGGATTTCACTTTTAGTAGCTCTAAAGTTAACCATATTTTTCTCATCTACAACTACGTCTCTGGCAACCATAAATTTCTCATATTCAATATACCATACCTTTAAGCCATTTAATATAGTTTTAAACGATTTATCGTCAAATTTCCATTTCCTAATCTTGTTATGCACATAAACAGTCGAACCAAATATTTTTAAATATTTCAAAATCGGTTTTGTATTATGCCACATTTCATACGGCGTTGTTTCGTGATCTCCAAGTGCTCTGCTTGGAATCCTATTTATTAAATACGTTGCCGTCAACACCGCTTCACCCCAAAAAGATTTATCTAGTCTGGCACCATTTACCATGGCACGAGCCTTTTCAGTAATTGTTCTGATCATTCGTTCTGAAACTTCATTTAATTGTGGAGTATATGGTACAGTCAAGTGGTAACTTAGTACTACTGTTACTCCAGCCTCTTGTAGCCTTTTGACCGATATCAGGTTTTCTGCAACTTCTCCGCAGTACAGTACGTCCTCCAGCGTTATCTGATATTCATTTTTCAGACGGACGACTCCTCGCTTTGTCGCGAAGATATACTCCCCATGCTTAGCAACGGCAATTTTTTCCAGATCAGCATGGTCCATAAGTAAAGCCTCGTTTATGAGGTGGTCGGTTGCACACGAGTCAAGAATAAAATTCACGTTCACTTTTTAAATATTAACATTTTTATTTACACTTTTCAACATGAACGCGAAGCCTGGCGTGCGCTCGTTTGTTATTCTCTTTCTTATTTTCAGTATTTATTTGTTTATTATAGCCGAAACAATATTTTTTCATGTGTCCTAACTTTCCACAATGATGACATTTTATGTTATTTACTTTTTGATTCATATTATACGGTTTGCGTGTATTATAATTTGTATTATAATTTTTTGTTTCAATTTAGAGCTATTATTGTTTTTATAATTGTTTTTATAGTTATTGTTAAATTTAGTTTTAGCCTCAGCCGGCATAACCTCTCTACTAGTTTCGTTATTAGTGTTTTTAGGTTTTACTTCGTGGTCTAGTAACCGGTTCTTTACAAACGCGAGCGTTATATTTTCCTCTGAAAGTGTCTCTATTGCTGTAGTTACCCCGTCATATGATCTTGGCAATGTGAGCAGCAAATGCGAGATTCTATCCATTACGTCCATTATAGCCCCCGACGCTAAAAGTTCGCCAACTAGTTCATCAAAAATAATAAAGTGGTTCACTAGTGCCATCTCACTCTTGAGTTTAAGCGCCAACAACCGTTTACGCACAGATAACTGCGACGCAATACTTTTTCGTTCATACACGGAATCCAGACTTCTGAGAATTTCGCGTGCTGTGTTGTCGCTCGTTGCGAAATTACCAGATGTATTAAAATAGCATTAGTAATGCGTCTATCATCCCCAATAGACAGCAAGGAGTCATACAAGGCTGTGACCGTGTCGATGAGGGTTCTCAAGACTGTAGCTGAAGGCTGGGGAATTTTTTGCAAATTAAAAAGTGTCGATATGTTGTCAAAAAAAATTAAACAATCATTATCGTACACCCGCTTCAGGCTAGCAAGGGCTTTGGGATAATTTTCCGCAGTGACTTGAAAGGCCCTAACTGTTCCTAAAGCGTCTCCAGCCCAACACGAAATTAAATGATTGAATTTTTCAATATCGTGTAAAGTGTCATCTTTGTCAACGAAAGTTTCGAAAAGGCTTATAAAATTTTTAAATTCGGAGTGTTTTCCGCTAAAAGTTGGGAGAGCAACGCTCGGTAGACGGCATTGAGGCGGGCGATCTGCTGGCGGAGCGGATTTCTCGATATTATTTTGTTTGCACTTATTTAAAATTGAAATCAGCAATGACTTTGTCATTACGGCCCTCTCTTTCAACTCTTCGCGGTATACGTCTCTTGTATCTTTCACTTCTATTTGGTTTTGCAAAAGGGAAGCATTTTCAATGTGCGTCTTTAGAATCTCTAATCGACACTCAGCTCGACCGGATTTACTGATAATTTAGCTTCTTTTAAGTGGCGATACGTTCGGTTAATACTTTTCATGCAAACATCTCGTTGGTGTTTAAGCTCTTCGATATCCTTAGTTGCCATTGCGTTTATTTGTATTTATTTTGTTGGTATCGAAGAGGTGTTAAATATTTATTTTTATTAAATTATTTATTTGTTAAAAAATATAATAAAAAATCAACGAGTAATATACCGATCGCACACGGTGTAAGGGAGCAAAGTGTCGAGAGAATTACAGCGAAAAATCTTTAAATAGGGTTTTTATACTTTTTATGTAAACCCTGCGACAGTATATGCCGCACGCACGCACTGTAGGGGAGCTAACGCTCAAGCTCAAGCGTACCGAAAAAACGAACAAACGTTCAGCCAGACCGAAAATTGACCTGCTGCAGCGATCGAGAACGAAAACGACAAAAGATAACTCGAAATAGCGGCAACGAATATATAAGCCTGACGCCGAAATGCGCGCAAAATTATGAAAAGCGCGGAAAATTGGAAAAGCGCGGGAAAATTCTGAAAAGCGCGGGAAAATGTTCGGACAAACTGCGGCGAAAGTTATTGCCACTAATTTTTGAGAGCTACACTTTTCACAAGTTGCACTTTTTTCCAGCTGTTTTATTTATACCCTAAATTGGTGCTCACTACGACGAAAGTTGGGGGAATTAAGTTCGCACTAATTGGGTCGACGACGAGTATTTTATTTGCTTGTTTATAGGCCAAAGCGATTCACATATAATTCGAAATATATTATGTTTATTGTAGAATTTTGGTTGTTAGTACATGCAAATTTGTATTTCTTGGTTAGAATGCTCACTATCTACCGATTTTTACACGAATGCAAACACAATTGACAAAACGCCACAGACTAACTTTCAACTTTATACCTGAATGACCGACTTGATAATTGCAACTTCCTTCTTAACTTCCATTTGGCGGCAGCAGCAAATTAAGCAATTAAATTTGCCGAAACGTCAGGCGCAACTTCAGGAACGGCAGAAAAATTCCAGCGACGAAATATTGTTCAATTTAGTTTATTGTCCGAACCGACACGAATTAATTGGTTTTGGTTGGTAATGTTTATAGTTTTTCACCGAAAAAAAATTAAAACTCGCAAACTTTACTGCTAATCACGTCGGGGTCACCATGAAAATTTAATACTATTTTGCATTAACGACGCGAAAACTTGTGACTGCAGTACTTCGACGATGTTAAATTGGGAATTTGTGAAAACTATTTCGAAAGCGCGACGAAAAGAAGTGGCTACGAAGACTTTCGATTGATCACTGACTTTTATATTTCACTAATTTCTCTTAGAACCTAACTTATGCTACGGTGGCGAGAGACGGAGCGAATTCGCAAGAGCGAACGGACGAAATCTTTATTGGCTCCCGCTCTCGCCCTACAACTAGTGATTTAAATACAAGCGCTGAGTGCGCAAACAAGTACTGTAAACATGCAGTTTAAAGACGGCGTGCCCAAAAACATATATAGGGTAGTGCCTGTTGGCTGGCAACCAAATATATGAGTATTTCTCAGAACATATAATATTAATATTATATTGTGAATACCTATAATAAATAACATTCATATATATGAAAATATATAATATCAATATTATTGATATATTATATATGAAATGTATGGGAAATATAAAATATTCCTTAAATTTTCTCAAGTATATGGAAAAAAATTCATATGAAGGGAAAGTTTTAGTACTGTAAACATGCAATTTAAGGACGGCGTGCCCAAAAACATATTTAGGGTAGTGCCTGTTGGCTGGCAGCCAAACATATGGGTATTTTTCAGAACATATAATTCTAATATTATATTGTGAATACCTATGATAAATAAAATTCATTTATATGAAAATGTTATAATATATCAATATTATTGATATATTATATATGAAATGTATGGAAAATATAAAATATTCCTTAAATTTCCTCAAGTATATGGAGAAAATTCATATGAAGGGAAAGTTTTAGTACTGTAAACATGCAGTTTAAAGACGGCGTGCCCAAAAACATATATAGGGTAGTGCCTGTTGGCTGGCAACCAAATATATGAGTATTTCTCAGAACATATAATATTAATATTATATTGTGAATACCTATAAAAAATATCATTCATATATATGAAAATGATATAATATATCAATATTATTGATATATTATATATGAAATGTATGGAAAATATAAAATATTCCTTCAATTTCCTCAAGTATATGGAGGAAATTCATATGAAGGTAGAGTTTTAGTACTGTAAACATGCAGTTTAAAGACGGCGTGCCCAAAAAAATATATAGGGTAGTGCCTGTTGGCTGGCAACCAAATATATGGGTATTTCTCAGAACTTGAACATATAATATTAATATTAAATTGTGAATACCTATAATAAATAAAATGCATATATATGAAAATGTTACAATATATCAATATTATTGATATAATATATATCAAATGTATGGAAAATATAAAATAGTCCTTAAATTTCCTCAAGTATATGGAGGAAATTCATATGAAGGAAGAGTTTTAGTACTGTAAACATACAGTTTAAAGACGGCGTGCCCAAAAACATATATAGGGTAGTGCCTGTTGGCTGGCAACCAAATATATGAGTATTTCTCAGAACATATAATATTAATATTATATTGTGAATACCTATAATAAATAACATTCATATATATGAAAATGTTATAATATATCAATAATATTGATATATTATATATGAAATGTATGGAAAATATGAAATATTCCTTAAATATCCTCAAGTATATGGAGAAAATTCATATGAAGGGAAAGTTTTAGTACTGTAAACATGCAGTTTAAAGACGACATGCCCAAAAACATTTATAGGGTAGTGCCTGTTGGCTGGCAACCAAATATATGGGTATTTTTCAGAACATATAATTCTAATATTATATTGTGAACACCTATGATAAATAAAATTCATATATATGAAAATGTTATAATATATCAATATTATTGATGTATTATATATGAAATGTATGGAAAATATAAAATATTCCTTAAATTTCCTCAAGTATATGGAGAAAATTTATATGAAGGGAAAGTTTTAGTACTGTAAACATGCAGTTTAAAGACGGCGTGCCCAAAAACATATATAGGGTAGTGCCTGTTGACTGGCAACCAAATATATGGGTATTTCTCAGAACATATAATATTAATATTATATTGTGAATACCTATAAAAAATATCATTCATATATATGAAAATGATATAATATATCAATATTATTGATATATTATATATGAAATGTATGGAAAATATAAAATATTCCTTCAATTTCCTCAAGTATATGGAGGAAATTCTTATGAAGGTACAGTTTTAGTACTGTAAACATGCAGTTTAAAGACGGCGTGCCTGTTGGCTGGCAACCAAATATATGGGTATTTCTCAGAACATATAATATTAATATTATATTGTGAGTACCTATAATAAATAAAATTCATATATATGAAAATATTATTATTTATCAATATTATTGATATATTATATATGAAATGTATGGAAAATATAAAATATTCCTTCAATTTCCTCAAGTATATGGAGAAAATTCATATGAAGGTAGAGTTTTAGTACTGTAAACATGCAGTTTAAAGACGGCGTGCCCAAAAAAATATATAGGGTAGTGCCTGTTGGCTGGCAACCAAATATATGAGTATGAATACCTATAATAAATAAAATTCATATATTTGAAAATGTTATAATATATCAATATTATTGATATATTATATATCAAATGTATGGAAAATATAAAATATTCCTTCAATTTCCTCAAGTATATGGAGGAAATTTATATGAAGGAAGAGTTTTAGTACTGTAAACATGCAGTTTAAAGACGGCGTGCCCAAAAACATATATAGGGTAGTGCCTGTTGGCTGGCAACCAAATATATGAGTATTTCTCAGAACATATAATATTAATATTATATTGTGAATACCTATAATAAATAACATTCATATATATGAAAATGTTATAATATATCAATATTATTGATATATTATATATGAAATGTATGGAAAATATAAAATATTCCTTAATTTTCCTCAAGTATATGGAGAAAATTCATATCAAGGGAAAGTTTTAGTACTGTAAACATGCAGTTTAAAGACGGCGTGCCCAAAAACATATATAGGGTAGTGCCTGTTGACTGGCAACCAAATATATGAGTATTTCTCAGAACATATAATATTAATATTATATTGTGAATACCTATAAAAAATAACATTCATATATATCAAAATGATATAATATATCAATATTATTGATATATTATATATGAAATGTATGGAAAATATAAAATATTCCTTCAATTTCCTCAAGTATATGGAGGAAATTTATTTGAAGGAAGAGTTTTAGTACTGTAAACATACAGTTTAAAGACGGCGTGCCCAAAAACATATATAGGGTAGTGCCTGTTGGCTGGCAACCAAATATATGAGTATTTCTCAGAACATATAATATTAATATTATATTGTGAATACCTATAATAAATAACATTCATATATATGAAAATGTTATAATATATCAATATTATTGATATATTATATATGAAATGTATGGAAAATATAAAATATTCCTTAATTTTCCTCAAGTATATGGAGAAAATTCATATCAAGGGAAAGTTTTAGTACAGTAAACATTTTTTTTTTTTTTTTTATCAGGATCATGTGATTTATTTAAAATCTGCCCAAGTTGGACAATAATTAAATTTTAGGGATGTTACATTCGCATTTCACAATATATAAATTTTATGTATTAGCAATTAAGCAGGAGGGACCAGATTGCAGATCCTAGTCCAGTACGAGGTCCAGCGGGTGGGTTCTTCGGAGTCTTCTTATAGTTTGGCTGTTGTCCAGGATGTCAATGGCAAGGACATTGGGATGATTGTACAGCCTATTGACGTATTTTTGGCTGAACTTTTTGATTTCCTCAGTGACCCGGGGGACGCCAAGCACCTCGTGAATGGTCTGGTTGTCGTGATACATGTGGGCACGCGAGACCATCCGCAGAGCCTTGTTCTGCAGTCTTTGGATTGACCGGCGGCTTGACATACTGGCAGTACCCCATAGCTGGATGCCGAAAGCCCAGATTGGCTTGATGATTGCTTTGTATACTAGCAGCTTAACATTTACTCTCAGCGTAGATCGCCTCCCAATCAGCCACTGGTACTGTCGCAATCTTTCCTCCGCCTGTTTTCTTTTGCGCAGTATATGGGTGCGCCATGTCAGCCGCCTGTCGAGTGTCATATTTTGGTGTAGGGTCATCGGGGATGGCCTCCCCATTGAGGCTAACAGGTGGGCAGTTCCCGGGTCGTAGCACGAACGTGGTTTGTGTGGATTTCTCGGCGTTCACATTGATGTTCCACCTACTAAGCCAGGGCTCGAGGGCATTTAACTGCCTCTGCAGTATGTTCGAGGCTTCCTGAGGGAGGTCTGCAGTGGCGAGGAAGGCAGTATCGTCCGCGTAGGTGGCGACAATGAGATGATCTTCGACTATGATGAGTAGGTCCGCCGTGAATATCGTGTAAAGCACAGGTCCCAACACGCTACCTTGAGGTACCCCGGCTTGAATGTCTTTAGTTGTCGACCTAGTCTCGCCGCATCTTACGTGAAAAGTCCTGCCCTCAAGGTACGAGCGGACGAAGGCGTAGTGAGAGTGTGGTAGTTTTCTCTTAATTTTCTGCAGCAGCCCAGGGTGCCAGACACGGTCAAAAGCCTGCTTAACATCCAGTAAAACAGCACAGCAGTATTTCTTTTCCTCGAACGCTTCAAGGATGGCTCGAACCAGGCGATGGCACTGTTCCGGTGTTGAGTGGGAACGCCTGAAGCCAAACTGATGATCCGGGATCAGTTCAGCCTCATCCAGAACTGACAACACTCTACGCAAAAATACTCTTTCGAGTATTTTGGAGAGTATCGCCAGCAAACTGATCGGACGAAACGATGCAATGTTTGCTTCAGGCTTACCGGGTTTGTGAATCATGATCACCTCTGCTGTTTTCCATGGGGTTGGAAAATGACCCAATTGGAAGCACCTGTTGAACGTGTTGGCCAGCATTTGGAAGCAAGGAGCTGGAAGGAGCTTGATAGCAAGCGCTTCGATGCCATCAGCGCCAGGCGATTTGTTTGTATTTAGGCCTTTCACCTCCAGTTCAATCTCTTCTGCAGTTACATGGTCCAACGTGGTTCGACTGCTGTCATCATTGATGCTGCCAAGGACACGATCAGTTTCAGCAATGTCAAGCTCACTGCACCTTATAATTGGCGTGAAAGTCGAACGCAGGTGCTCAGCAAATGCCTCGGCTTGATCCAGTTCGGTGCGACACCAATCTCCATTGGCATGTTTAACAGGAGCAGCCCGTCTTGTCGGCCGCTTTATGTGTCGAGTGACTCGCCAGAGATTATGTTGCGGATCGCCAGGTTCAACATTGGCCAGGAATTCCTCAAACGCGCTCTGCTTGAGCCTGAGTAGTTCTTCCTTTAGCTGCTTAGCAGCTCTATTAAAGGCGCTCTTATCCCTCGGGTTTCTGGAAAGAAACCAGACTCTTCTGAGCCGCCTCTTTTCTGCAACCAGTGCAGCAACGTCAGGAGACCAGAGATGCAGGTCCCTAGTGGGTGGTCTGGGTGAGGTGGGAATTCTCGGCGATGCATGTGTAGCAGCGTTGCACATCTGCTGCGTCAGGTCTATAATGGCAGCGTCAATCTGTTCGGTGGTAGTGAGCTCTTGGAGAGGGTCGAGCGAGTAAGCTGCCTGTCAGGCAAGCTTAAACTGTTTGTGCTTGGTTGTGTTGTTGTTGTTGGCTGAATAGTAGTACGAAAAGATAACACGCACAAGCGCTTGCGTGTGTGTGTGTGTATGTATGCCGCTGCTTTTGCACACGGCACACAAAAAGTTCTCGCTGTAGCTTGGTCACGCGATAGCAGTGGCCAATCACAGCGCAGTTTGCTGACAACGTAACGGTAGTTGTAGCGGTTGTTTTAATGTTGTTGACGATTTGTTTTGTTTGCTTTGTTCGCGTTCGCGGCGGTCCGTAGGCACGTCTGTTCTCGACGAGAGTTCGATCGCGACTACTGTACTGTAAACAAGCAGTTTAAAGACGACATGCCCAAAAACATTTATAGGGTAGTGCCTGTTGGTTGGCAACCAAATATATGGGTATTTTTCAGAACATATAATTCTAATATTATATTGTGAATACCTATGATAAATAAAATTCATATATATGAAAATGTTATAATATATCAATATTATTGATATATTATATATGAAATGTATGGAAAATATAAAATATTCCTTAAATTTCCTCAAGTATATGGAGAAAATTCATATGAAGGGAAAGTTTTAGTACTGTAAACATGCAGTTTAAAGACGGCGTGCCCAAAAACATATATAGGGTAGTGCCTGTTGACTGGCAACCAAATATATGGGTATTTCTCAGAACATATAATATTAATATTATATTGTGAATACCTATAATAAATAACATTCATATATATAAAAATGTTATAATGTATCAATATTATTGATATATTATATATGAAATGTATGGAAAATATAAAATATTCCTTAAATTTCCTCAAGTATATGGAGAAAATTCATATGAAGGGAAGTTTTAGTACTGTAAACATGCAGTTTAAAGACGGCGTGCCCAAAAACATATATAGGGTAGTGCCTGTTGACTGGCAACCAAATATATGAGTATTTCTCAGAACATATAATATTAATATTATATTGTGAATACCTATAAAAAATAACATTCATATATATCAAAATGATATAATATATCAATATTATTGATATATTATATATGAAATGTATGGAAAATATAAAATATTCCTTCAATTTCCTCAAGTATATGGAGGAAATTTATTTGAAGGAAGAGTTTTAGTACTGTAAACATACAGTTTAAAGACGGCGTGCCCAAAAACATATATAGGGTAGTGCCTGTTGGCTGGCAACCAAATATATGAGTATTTCTCAGAACATATAATATTAATATTATATTGTGAATACCTATAATAAATAACATTCATATATATGAAAATGTTATAATATATCAATATTATTGATATATTATATATGAAATGTATGGAAAATATAAAATATTCCTTAATTTTCCTCAAGTATATGGAGAAAATTCATATCAAGGGAAAGTTTTAGTACAGTAAACATTTTTTTTTTTTTTTTTTATCAGGATCATGTGATTTATTTAAAATCTGCCCAAGTTGGACAATAATTAAATTTTAGGGATGTTACATTCGCTTTTCACAATTTATAAATTTTATGTATTAGCAATTAAGCAGGAGGGACCAGATTGCAGATCCTAGTCCAGTACGAGGTCCAGCGGGTGGGTTCTTCGGAGTCTTCTTATAGTTTGGCTGTTGTCCAGGATGTCAATGGCAAGGACATTGGGATGATTGTACAGCCTATTGACGTATTTTTGGCTGAACTTTTTGATTTCCTCAGTGACCCGGGGGACGCCAAGCACCTCGTGAATGGTCTGGTTGTCGTGATACATGTGGGCACGCGAGACCATCCGCAGAGCCTTGTTCTGCAGTCTTTGGATTGACCGGCGGCTTGACATACTGGCAGTACCCCATAGCTGGATGCCGTAAGCCCAGATTGGCTTGATGATTGCTTTGTATACTAGCAGCTTAACATTTACTCTCAGCGTAGATCGCCTCCCAATCAGCCACTGGTACTGTCGCAATCTTTCCTCCGCCTGTTTTCTTTTGCGCAGTATATGGGTGCGCCATGTCAGCCGCCTGTCGAGTGTCATATTTTGGTGTAGGGTCATCGGGGATGGCCTCCCCATTGAGGCTAACAGGTGGGCAGTTCCCGGGTCGTAGCACGAACGTGGTTTGTGTGGATTTCTCGGCGTTCACATTGATGTTCCACCTACTAAGCCAGGGCTCGAGGGCATTTAACTGCCTCTGCAGTATGTTCGAGGCTTCCTGAGGGAGGTCTGCAGTGGCGAGGAAGGCAGTATCGTCCGCGTAGGTGGCGACAATGAGATGATCTTCGACTATGATGAGTAGGTCCGCCGTGAATATCGTGTAAAGCACAGGTCCCAACACGCTACCTTGAGGTACCCCGGCTTGAATGTCTTTAGTTGTCGACCTAGTCTCGCCGCATCTTACGTGAAAAGTCCTGCCCTCAAGGTACGAGCGGACGAAGGCGTAGTGAGAGTGTGGTAGTTTTCTCTTAATTTTCTGCAGCAGCCCAGGGTGCCAGACACGGTCAAAAGCCTGCTTAACATCCAGTAAAACAGCACAGCAGTATTTCTTTTCCTCGAACGCTTCAAGGATGGCTCGAACCAGGCGATGGCACTGTTCCGGTGTTGAGTGGGAACGCCTGAAGCCAAACTGATGATCCGGGATCAGTTCAGCCTCATCCAGAACTGACAACACTCTACGCAAAAATACTCTTTCGAGTATTTTGGAGAGTATCGCCAGCAAACTGATCGGACGAAACGATGCAATGTTTGCTTCAGGCTTACCGGGTTTGTGAATCATGATCACCTCTGCTGTTTTCCATGGGGTTGGAAAATGACCCAATTGGAAGCACCTGTTGAACGTGTTGGCCAGCATTTGGAAGCAAGGAGCTGGAAGGAGCTTGATAGCAAGCGCTTCGATGCCATCAGCGCCAGGCGATTTGTTTGTATTTAGGCCTTTCACCTCCAGTTCAATCTCTTCTGCAGTTACATGGTCCAACGTGGTTCGACTGCTGTCATCATTGATGCTGCCAAGGACACGATCAGTTTCAGCAATGTCAAGCTCACTGCACCTTATAATTGGCGTGAAAGTCGAACGCAGGTGCTCAGCAAATGCCTCGGCTTGATCCAGTTCGTTGCGACACCAATCTCCATTGGCATGTTTAACAGGAGCAGCCCGTCTTGTCGGCCGCTTTATGTGTCGAGTGACTCGCCAGAGATTATGTTGCGGATCGCCAGGTTCAACATTGGCCAGGAATTCCTCAAACGCGCTCTGCTTGAGCCTGAGTAGTTCTTCCTTTAGCTGCTTAGCAGCTCTATTAAAGGCGCTCTTATCCCTCGGGTTTCTGGAAAGAAACCAGACTCTTCTGAGCCGCCTCTTTTCTGCAACCAGTGCAGCAACGTCAGGAGACCAGAGATGCAGGTCCCTAGTGGGTGGTCTGGGTGAGGTGGGAATTCTCGGCGATGCATGTGTAGCAGCGTTGCACATCTGCTGCGTCAGGTCTATAATGGCAGCGTCAATCTGTTCGGTGGTAGTGAGCTCTTGGAGAGGGTCGAGCGAGTAAGCTGCCTGTCAGGCAAGCTTAAACTGTTTGTGCTTGGCTGTGTTGTTGTTGTTGGCTGAATAGTAGTACGAAAAGATAACACGCACAAGCGCTTGCGTGTGTGTGTGTGTATGTATGCCGCTGCTTTTGCACACGGCACACAAAAAGTTCTCACTGTAGCTTGGTCACGCGATAGCAGTGGCCAATCACAGCGCAGTTTGCTGACAACGTAACGGTAGTTGTAGCGGTTGTTTTAATGTTGTTGACGATTTGTTTTGTTTGCTTTGTTCGCGTTCGCGGCGGTCCGTAGGCACGTCTGTTCTCGACGAGAGTTCGATCGCGACTACTGTACTGTAAACAAGCAGTTTAAAGACGACATGCCCAAAAACATTTATAGGGTAGTGCCTGTTGGTTGGCAACCAAATATATGGGTATTTTTCAGAACATATAATTCTAATATTATATTGTGAATACCTATGATAAATAAAATTCATATATATGAAAATGTTATAATATATCAATATTATTGATATATTATATATGAAATGTATGGAAAATATAAAATATTCCTTAAATTTCCTCAAGTATATGGAGAAAATTCATATGAAGGGAAAGTTTTAGTACTGTAAACATGCAGTTTAAAGGCGGCGTGCCCAAAAACATATATAGGGTAGTGCCTGTTGACTGGCAACCAAATATATGGGTATTTCTCAGAACATATAATATTAATATTATATTGTGAATACCTATAATAAATAACATTCATATATATAAAAATGTTATAATGTATCAATATTATTGATATATTATATATGAAATGTATGGAAAATATAAAATATTCCTTAAATTTCCTCAAGTATATGGAGAAAATTCATATGAAGGGAAAGTTTTAGTACTGTAAACATGCAGTTTAAAGGCGGCGTGCCCAAAAACATATATAGGGTAGTGCCTGTTGACTGGCAACCAAATATATGGGTATTTCTCAGAACATATAATATTAATATTATATTGTGAATACCTATAATAAATAACATTCATATATATAAAAATGTTATAATGTATCAATATTATTGATATATTATATATGAAATGTATGGAAAATATAAAATATTCCTTCGATTTCCTCAAGTATATGGAGGAAATTCATATGAAGGTAGAGTTTTAGTACTGTAAACATGCAGTTTAAAGACGGCGTGCCCAAAAAAATATATAGGGTAGTGCCTGTTGGTTGGCAACCAAATATATGGGTATTTCTCAGAACTTGAACATATAATATTAATATTATATTGTGAATACCTATAATAAATAAAATTCATATATATGAAAATGTTATAATATATCAATATTATTGATATATTATATATCAAATGTATGGAAAATATAAAATAATCCTTCAATTTCCTCAAGTATATGGAGGAAATTCATATGAAGGAAGAGTTTTAGTACTGTAAACATGCAGCTTAAAGACGGCGTGCCCAAAAACATATATAGGGTAGTGCCTGTTGGCTGGCAACCAAATATATGAGTATTTCTCAGAACATATAATATTAATATTATATTGTGAATACCTATAATAAATAACATTCATATATATGAAAATGTTTCAATATATCAATATTATTGATATATTATATATGAAATGTATGGAAAATATGAAATATTCCTTAAATTTCCTCAAGTATAAGGAGAAAATTCATATGAAGGGAAAGTTTTAGTACTGTAAACATGCAGTTTAAAGACGACATGCCCAAAAACATTTATAGGGTAGTGCCTGTTGGCTGGCAACCAAATATATGGGTATTTTTCAGAACATATAATTCTAGTATTATGTTGTGAATACCTATGATAAATAAAATTCATATATATGAAAATATTATAATATATCAATATTATTGATATATTATATATGAAATGTATGGAAAATATAAAATATTCCTTAAATTTCCTCAAGTATATAAAGAAAATTCATATGAAGGGAAAGTTTTAGTACTGTAAACATGCAGTTTAAAGACGACATGCCCAAAAACATTAATAGGGTAGTTCCTGTTGGTTGGCAACCAAATATATGGGTATTTTTCAGAACATATAATTCTAATATTATATTGTGAATACCTATGATAAATAAAATTCATATATATGAAAATGTTATAATATATCAATATTATTGATATATTTTATATCAAATGTATGAAAAATATAAAATATTCCTTAAATTTCCTCAAGTATATGGAGAAAATTCATATGAAGGGAAAGTTTTAGTACTGTAAACATGCAGTTTAAAGACGGCGTGCCCAAAAACATATATAGGGTAGTGCCTGTTGGCTGGCAACCAAATATATGGGTATTTTTCAGAACATATAATTCTAGTATTATGTTGTGAATACCTATGATAAATAAAATTCATATATATGAAAATGTTATAATATATCAATATTATTGATATATTATATATGAAATGTATGAAAAATATAAAATATTCCTTAAATTTCCTCAAGTATATGGAGAAAATTCATATGAAGGGAAAGTTTTAGTACTGTAAACATGCAGTTTAAAGACGACATGCCCAAAAACATTTATAGGGTAGTTCCTGTTGGCTGGCAACCAAATATATGGGTATTTTTCAGAACATATAATTCTAATATTATATTGTGAATACCTATGATAAATAAAATTCTTATATATGAAAATGTTATAATATATCAATATTATTGATATATTATATATGAAATGTATGGAAAATATAAAATATTCCTTAAATTTCCTCAAGTATATGGAGAAAATTTATATGAAGGGAAAGTTTTAGTACTGTAAACATGCAGTTTAAAGACGGCGTGCCCAAAAACATATATAGGGTAGTGCCTGTTGACTGGCAACCAAATATATGGGTATTTCTCAGAACATATAATATTAATATTATATTGTGAATACCTATAAAAAATATCATTCATATATATGAAAATGTTATAATATATCAATATTATTGATATATTATATATCAAATGTATGAAAAATATAAAATATTCCTTCAATTTCCTCAAGTATATGGAGGAAATTCATATGAAGGAAGAGTTTTAGTACTGTAAACATACAGTTTAAAGACGGCGTGCCCAAAAACATAAATAGGGTAGTGCCTGTTGGCTGGCAACCAAATATATGAGTATTTCTCAGAACATATAATATTAATATTATATTGTGAATACCTATAATAAATAACATTCATATATATGAAAATGTTATAATATATCAATATTATTGATATATTATATATGAAATGTATGGAAAACGTAAAATATTCCTTAAATTTCCTCAAGTATATGGAGAAAATTCATATGAAGGGAAAGTTTTAGAACTGTAAACATGCAGTTTAAAGACGGCGTGCCCAAAAACATATATAGGGTAGTGCCTGTTGGCTGGCAACCAAATATATGGGTATTTCTCAGAACATGAACATATAATATTAATATTATATTGTGAATACCTATAATAAATAAAATTCATATATATGAAAATGTTATAATATATTAATATTATTGATATATTATATATGAAATGTATGGAAAATATAAAATATTCCTTCAATTTCCTCAAGTATATGGAGGAAATTCATATGAAGGGAGAGTTTTAGTGCTGTAAATATGCAGTTTAAAGACGACGTGCCCAAAAACATTTATAGGGTAGTGCCTGTTGGCTGGCAACCAAATATATGGGTATTTCTCATAACATATAATATTAATATTATATTGTGAATACCTATAAAAAATATCATTCATATATATGAAAATGATATAATATATCAATATTATTGATATATTATATATGAAATGTATGGAAAATATAAAATATTCCTTAAATTTCCTCAAGTATATGGAGAAAATTAATATGAAGGGAAAGTTTTAGTACTGTAAACATGCAGTTTAAAGACGACATGCCCAAAAACATTTATAGGGTAGTGCCTGTTGGCTGGCAACCAAATATATGGGTATTTTTCAGAAGAACTCTTCAGCAGACGACTCGGACTCCTCTGGATCACTCGAATCTGGGGAAATTAAGCGCAAACCCGTACGTAAAACTACGCAGCTCGCAGCATCGGTCTTGCTTGAGGGACCAAGCACCAGCAAAGCAGCTAGGGCGGCCCTGGACAGTAACAGGTTTGCAGCACTCTCTTCTGATGATGAGGATGAAGAGGTAGAGGACAACGAGGAGATTACGTCCACAGACGAGGAGTTGAAGATGGTACTGGGCAAGACAAAGAAATCCACCCTCAAAAAGCGAGTCGAAGAGCCCAAGGTCATCAGACCACCCCCGATATTTATACCTGATGTGACTAATTTCAAAGCCCTGACCAAATCAATAGCTACCGTCCTTGGCAATAACGTTGAGGTCACATACAAGGCGACCAGGAACACAATGTCAGAGTCATGACACAAGACAAGGCAAGTTTCTCCGCTCTGAAGGCATTCCTCAACGTGAACAACAAGCGATACCACACATTTCAACCCCGTGATGAACGCGCCTACCGCATCGTTATTAAAGGCCTCCACTACTCCACCGAGCTGGATGATATCAAAGCAGAACTTCACAGCCAAGGGCACAAGGTTAGAGATCTGTACAACCTCACCCAAAAAGTCACTAAGAAACCACTGAACATTTTCTTTGTGAACCTCGAGCCGGCTAAAAACAACAAAGAGGCCTACCAGGTTAAGCGTCTCTGCAGCTCAGTGGTGACCATAGAGCCCCCAATCAAATTCAATGATGTGCCCCAGTGCTATCGCCTCCTACAAAGGCTGCCCTGCATACAAGAAGGCCAAAAGTCTACTAGCTCCTAGGCAGCCAGCCCCTAGGTCCCAACAACCCGCCAAATCTCGTATGGTAGACGCCTCCATCAGCTTTGCCAACGCGGCAAGAAATTGTGTAGCCCCTGAGAAGCCCCAGCAGCAAGCTCCACCCGAAGCCACCCAAGACTCCATGATGGCAGCTATGATGTCACGAATGGAAGGTCTTTTGGAGAAGATGATGGACCGGGTATTCAAGCAAATGACGGAGATGTTTACCTCCATCCTTGCCAAGGTCTGCAAATAGGCCTGCGCATAGCACTTTGGAACGCGAACGGCCTGATAAGTAGCAGGCCAGAGGTGGAACATTTTGTCCACACCAACAATATACTCCTCATATCCGAAACCCACTTTACCAGCAGATCCTACATCCGTCTTCACGGTTACGACGTTGTTCATGCTGACCATCCCAACGGTAGTGCACGCGGCGGAGCGGCTATAATAATAAAATCAGGGATTAAATTCAATGAGCTGGCAACCCTACAAGAAGACTGGGTTCAGTGCGCCAAAATAAACCTCCCCAGCCCTCTTGGAGATCTAACCATTGCTGCAGCATACCTCCCTCCCAGACACAGGGTGTCTGAAGAACACTTCGAACTACTGCTGAGTAGTTTGGGAAATAGATTTTTAATTGGAGGTGACTTTAACGCCAAACACCAATGGTGGGGATGTCGGGTTAATAACCCTAAAGGTAGTGCTCTGCTTCGATGCATTCAACGAAACGGCATAAATTGCCACAGCACTGGTGAGCCCACTTATTGGCCAACTGACACATTGAAGCTTCCGGACATTCTGGATATTGCCCTCTCCAAAGGCTTTGATCGCTCCAAAGTCTCGTGCTCTTTAAACGCGGACCTCTTTTCTGATCACAGTGCAGTCGAACTGCGCCTAAAACTTCCGGCACTTAGGAAAGGTGCGCGGATCAGAATGATCAGAAAGAGTACGTGTCCGGCTGCCTATAAAGCATGGATGACAGAGAACATCGACCCTTTCCAAGAGCTCACTACCACCGAGCAGATTGACGCTGCCATTATAGACCTGAAGCAACAGATGTGCAACGCTGCTACACATGCATCGC
The DNA here is from genome assembly GCF_018152505.1 of Drosophila elegans. Taxonomy (NCBI): domain Eukaryota; kingdom Metazoa; phylum Arthropoda; class Insecta; order Diptera; family Drosophilidae; genus Drosophila; species Drosophila elegans. The sequence continues at coordinate 27,567,115 of NW_024545578.1, read as the reverse complement.
CGAGAATTCCCACCACACCCAGACCACCCACTAGGGACCTGCATCTCTGGTCTCCTGACGTTGCTGCACTGGTTGCAGAAAAGAGGCGGCTCAGAAGAGTCTGGTTTCTTTCCAGAAACCCGAGGGATAAGAGCGCCTTTAATAGAGCTGCTAAGCAGCTAAAGGAAGAACTACTCAGGCTCAAGCAGAGCGCGTTTGAGGAATTCCTGGCCAATGTTGAACCTGGCGATCCGCAACATAATCTCTGGCGAGTCACTCGACACATAAAGCGGCCGACAAGACGGGCTGCTCCTGTTAAACGTGCCAATGGAGATTGGTGTCGCACCGAACTGGATCAAGCCGAGGCATTTGCTGAGCACCTGCGTTCGACTTTCACGCCAATTATAAGGTGCAGTGAGCTTGACATTGCTGAAACTGATCGTGTCCTTGGCAGCATCAATGATGACAGCAGTCGAACCACGTTGAACCATGTAACTGCAGAAGAGATTGAACTGGAGGTGAAAGGCCTAAATACAAACAAATCGCCTGGCGCTGATGGCATCGAAGCGCTTGCTATCAAGCTCCTTCCAGCTCCTTGCTTCCAAATGCTGGCCAACACGTTCAACAGGTGCTTCCAATTGGGTCATTTTCCAACCCCATGGAAAACAGCAGAGGTGATCATGATTCACAAACCCGGTAAGCCTGAAGCAAACATTGCATCGTTTCGTCCGATCAGTTTGCTGGCGATACTCTCCAAAATACTCGAAAGAGTATTTTTGCGTAGAGTGTTGTCAGTTCTGGATGAGGCTGAACTGATCCCGGATCATCAGTTTGGCTTCAGGCGTTCCCACTCAACACCGGAACAGTGCCATCGCCTGGTTCGAGCCATCCTTGAAGCGTTCGAGGAAAAGAAAAACTGCTGTGCTGTTTTACTGGATGTTAAGCAGGCTTTTGACCGTGTCTGGCACCCTGGGCTGCTGCAGAAAATTAAGAGAAAACTACCACACTCTCACTACGCCTTCGTCCGCTCGTACCTTGAGGGCAGGACTTTTCACGTAAGATGCGGCGAGACTAGGTCGACAACTAAAGACATTCAAGCCGGGGTACCTCAAGGTAGCGTGTTGGGACCTGTGCTTTACACGATATTCACGGCGGACCTACTCATCATAGTCGAAGATCATCTCATTGTCGCCACCTACGCGGACGATACTGCCTTCCTCGCCACTGCAGACCTCCCTCAGGAAGCCTCGAACATACTGCAGAGGCAGTTAAATGCCCTCGAGCCCTGGCTTAGTAGGTGGAACATCACTGTGAACGCCGAGAAATCCACACAAACCACGTTCGTGCTACGACCCGGGAACTGCCCACCTGTTAGCCTCAATGGGGTGGCCATCCCCGATGACCCTACACCAAAATATGACACTCGACAGGCGGCTGACATGGCGCACCCATATACTGCGCAAAAGAAAACAGGCGGAGGAAAGATTGCGACAGTACCAGTGGCTGATTGGGAGGCGATCTACGCTGAGAGTAAATGTTAAGCTGCTAGTATACAAAGCAATCATCAAGCCAATCTGGACTTACGGCATCCAGCTATGGGGTACTGCCAGTATGTCAAACCGCAGGTCAATCCAAAGACTACAGAACAAGGCTCTGCGGATGGTCTCGCGTGCCCACATGTATCACGACAACCAGACCATTCACGAGGTGCTTGGCGTCCCCCGGGTCACTGAGGAAATCAAAAAGTTCAGCCAAAAATACGTCAATAGGCTGTACAATCATCCCAATGTCCTTGCCATTGACATCCTGGACAACAGCCAAACTATAAGAAGACTCCGAAGAACCCACCCGTTGGACCTCGTACTGGACTAGGATCTGCAATCTAGTTCCTCCCGCTTAATTGCTAATACATAAAATTTATATATTGTGAAAAGCGAATGTAACATCCCTAAAATTTAATTATTGTCCAACTTGGGCAGATTTTAAATAAATCACATGATCCTGATAAAAAAAAAAAAAAAAAAAAACCAAATATATGGGTATTTATCAGAACATCTAAAAGCAATATGTTTTTAGCGCCTCTGCCTTAACTTAACAACTTTCATCTATTTCATCAGGAGTCTCACTATCAATGACTTTTAATATGTATTGTTCAGCAAGAAGTGCTCTTATTCTAAATTTCCAAACTGAATATTTCTCACCGTCAAACGGTTTTATGTTTCGCTTTGATTTGTCCATCATGTACATATATGTATTCACTCGCGTGTTTTAACTGAAAAATTGTTTTTTTTTCTCTTAATTCTCTAAACGAACGTGGACTGGGCCCATAACCTGTTGTAATCCAAGACAAATTACACACTGGTTTTATATTTTAGTTATTAGTTTATGAGCTTTTAATAACACAAACCACATGCACAAGAATCGTGAGAAAAAGGAAAGAGGAAAATTCAAATGTGACCAGATTATAGGTCTTTTTTGTTTTTAATTTAAAACACCATATTTAGTCTTTAAATAAAGCTAAAGGTTGCTATATTACCGAATTTTTTTTTTTAGGTCGTGGTAAGGCGTGCTTTAGGCCGTACACATAATCATAAAAATAAAACTCAGGTGACAGATAAGTCATAACTAAGTTTTTAAGTCCCTATAAACTCTGGAAAGAAATTGTATGTTAGAAATATGAGGTCATGTTTTAAAAATACCGGAACTGAAATTTGGTCATATAAAAGATTCTTGGAGTTGTCTGATAATTCTAAGTTGGGTTCATCGGCCATCTTAAAACTGGTATTGCATACTCAAACTGAAGCGCTCCACATAAAATAAAGCGTAACCTACACACCACACCTAGAATTTCTTGAAATTATCTACTAGTTAAAAAAAAATTAAAGAACATTAGTATAGTTGATATTCGATTATATGTCAAGAAAGGAGTTTTTTTTTTAGCGGCATCAGAGTGGTTGAAGATAGAACTCTGTTGTGGAGCAATATGTTTAAGTTTTTGAAAACTTTCGACGGGTATGGCTTCCCCTACGGTTTGATGTTTAATGTGCACCAGACCTCTAGGGGAAAAGACTGGTGCTAGCCGCCGAAGATTTTTGAGACGCATTGCTTCTTTGAAAATAAAGTAGTTTTGAGGAGTAAGCTGCTCATTGACATAGAACGGCGTAGCAACTTCAAAGCCCAAAAGCTAGAGATTTAGGGGTTGCTCATAAACACGACAATATGCACCAATTCCGAAGATTCTCATTACCTACAAATGGAATACCATGCATTCGTGGATCGCCTGCAACATCGTTATTGGCTTGGATCTGAAGACTGTTTGCCACCTCTCTGGATAAGTTTTCGAACTTGAAGGTCAGCCCTTTTACAACTATCATCTCACATACAAAGTCCAGAACTCGCTGTTTTTGTTCAGCTATAGATGCGGCTAATTCTTCTTGGAGAAACGAATTGATTCGTCTCTCGAATTAAATCATCTGAAAAGCCTGCTCAGCTGCTGATTGATGAGAACTATGAGAGTTGATGATGAAGGGGTGGGTACATCCGATTTGTGGATCTTCCTTTTCAGTTCAGAAATGTTTTTTTTTTTTACATGTCCAACCATATTTATGTTAAGTAGTTAAACGGTTAAAAGTAGCACTGCTTGAACTGTGTTGAACTGAAGTCGAAGGGGTACACCTGCTTGACAACGATTGGTTGCAATCAGGCGCGCTAAGCTCTCATTAACTCCGAAAATGCAACTAGATATTTTCTCTCACCAAACAGTTGCAAAAACAACCACCCAAGCGTTTCCAGGAAATTGGTTTGTTTATTTTATATGGACCTCTATATTTAGGTGAACATTTTTTACAAGTGCCGGTGTAACGTCTACATTTCTTATTGCTACAAATTTTCTGATGCTTGATATTCGGATGTAGCACTGCTTGGTGCGTGGTGCAGGAGCTTCGGAAGGACCAAGTGTTGCACTGCTTGGTGTTTGGTGCCGGCGCTGTTGAAGGGCCGAGTGTTGCTTGGTGCGGGGTGTCTCGTCGTTTGAATACGTCGGGTACGTAGTGTTCTGGGTCGTTGGAGGGAACGACCTACTTGGTTTTTCCGGATATTCCTCCCTGGTGATGTTTAATCGAAGCTCGTCGGAAAGCAAGTGACTAGTCTGGGGCTTTGTCTCCGCTTATATAGGCACCAGTACATGGGACCAGATCGGACGATGACCATAATCCCGATTTAGGTAATCGCGTCATTGGGCGATGAAAATCGGCGATCGATAACTCCGTCGCATAAGTTTGACCGGGTGTGGTTGGCCTTGGGCGAGCGTTTGAATAATTTTTCAAAATAAAATACTAGCATTTGGAATGCTCTTATGTTTAATTTTAATGTCAATGTTTGAATATGGGTTGTATTTAGTTTTATGAGTTGTGACGGTAGGTCGTCACACTCCCCAACCGTTTAGGAGGTCAATGCCTTCGTGGTTGTAACGTTTATGTGGCCGTCTCGCCCGATTCGGACTCGGGTTGCTATGACCCCCGACGTTACTCTTCGCGTCGCTCGGCTACCTGGACACCAAGTGACAAGGCCACAAGGATACGACTTCCGCCAAATTCTCCTCGTGCTGGGCCTACACCGAGTTCCTGTAGAGGTCCGATAGTCTTCTCGGGTTCACCCATGCTGTCTGGGGTCGTTGGTTGTCGGTTAGTTGGTGGCGCTTTGTACCTGTACCTGGTATTTGTCGTGTGAATAGTGTCCCAATGTTTGGGATATTGTTCCGTTGCGAATCTTCAATGTTGTTTTAGGTTCATTCCTCATGTCTTTGGGTTGTCATGGTCGTCGTTGGTTGGATTTGGGGCTGCCTTGGTCGCCTTGGAGCTTGTCATGTGACCGGTGCCGCTCTGTTTGGTACAGGGTTACCAGCTGGACCTGCCACGTTTACGGCTGCGAGAAAAAATTGTTCGCCTCTGCTGCTGGTTCAACATCTGGGCTTAAGTTCGCCGTTCACCGTGTGTTTCATCTTCGCTATCACTAAAGACACGAAGCCTTTCACTTTAAAAGGACCCTGCTAGCTTGGCTGCGAACCCAATAGCTGTTTTTACGAGATCTCTTATCTTGGGCATCCAGTCTTCCTTCCGTAGGTTATATGCCCTTGTTTGGTCTTGTGCTGCCTTTCCCATGTTCCGATGTGCCAACTTGCGTGTTTCTACTACTCGTTGAAGTCGCGCTTCTTTCGTCTTCACCACCATTCCGGATCCGGGTGTGGTTCCGTTGAACAAACTTCCTGGTAGACGTATCTCACGTCCTTATAACAGATACGCGGGGCTATATCCTGTTGACTCCGACATGCTGCTGTTAATCGCCATTGAGAGCTCGGGTAGCACTTCATCCCACCGTGTGTGTTCCGTTCCAGAGAATGGGGCTAATATTGTTTTAATTGTCCTGTTTGCCCTTTCTGCCTGTTTTCCTGGGGAGTATATGGGGCCGTCAGTTGGTGCGCAATTCCCCATTTCTGGAGTTATGCCTTAAATTTATTGCTCGTGAACTTTGCTCCGATGCCCGAGATAAGTTTTTTCGGAGCTCCATACCGTATTAGGAGTTACTCCCGTAGTACCTTTATCACTATTTCTGACGTTGCTTTCCTGACGGCTGCTAGTTCTACCCATTTCGAGAACTTGGCGAACATCACCAATAGCATATTGTTGCCGTAGCTTGATCTGGGTAGAATGCCAACGAAGTCTGTGCAGTGGGTTTCCCAGGGTGCCTTTGTTATTTGTTTCAGCATTTTTCCCGCCGCTTGTTGTGAAGTTTTGTGACGTTGGCATGTTTCGCATCGTCTCACATAACGCTATTAATCCCTGTGCATTCCTTGCCAGTAGTATGACGCCATTATCCGGTGCTTAGTTTTCCTGATCCCTAGATGGCCTGCCGCTGCTTCGCTGTGATTTTCTCTTAGAACTCGATCCCGTTGGTTCTTTGCCAAGCATAATTTCCACGGTTGAATGTCTGCGGCCCATCTCGGTTGTTTATATAGATTTTCTTCCATTATTGAGTAATCTAGCCAAGCTTCCGGATCTCTTTCTATTGTCAGGAGTTTTTGCTTTATCCATTCGTCTTCCTCGATTTCGGATCCGTGATTTCTGTCTTCGTAAGTTTCCAACTGGCGTATGAAATAACGTGTTTGCCGTTTTCATACTAACGGGTTTTTACTGCTCTTAATCCGCAGCTACTGGCGTCCGTCTAAAGTACAAAGATTCTTCCAGAGTCAGGGCAAGTCAGGACCGTTACTTCCGTTAGGACTTTCTTCAAGTTTTCGGTTGCCTCTTCTGTCTCCTCGGTCCATTTAAACATTGTACCCTTCTTAACCGTACCAGGAGGCCACCCCTAGAAAGCCCTACATCGTTGTCTACTTGGCATGTTGATCGGTGTGTATGCCTCTTGCGCTGACTATGTGGCCTAGATATTTTAGCTCTTTCTGGCATTTCTCTGTGTTGATCTTCAGGTTTGCCTTGCGGAGTTGTGTTATCAATTCTTTTAGTTTCTCCAGGTGTTTCGTGCGTACGACGACCATATATCTCTGGTCCGATGACTGAGTCTAGAGCTTTTTGGAAAGTAGCTGATGCTGTGTGTAATCCGCAAGGCATTGCTTTCCACTGAAAACGTCCCGTCCTGGTACGGTAAATGCAGTGTACTGTTTACAACCTTCGTCCATCGGTATCTGCCAGTAGTCACTTTTCAGGTCTAGTGTGCTTATATATTTTGCCTCGCGGAGTTGGTTGTGTATGTGATCCATTAGGGATACCGGGTTCGCGTCTCGCTCAGAGTGCTCGTGCCTAAAGTTTATGCACAGTCTCCATTCTTTTTTTTTTTCACGATTACCACTGGCGAGCTGTACGCGGGGTGCGAGGGTTCTATGAGGTTTTGTGCTATGAGTTCGTCAACTTGTTCATTTATTATTGATTGCATTGCTGGTTTTCGAGGGTGGTATCTCTGTTTCATTGGGCGGTCGTGCTTTATGAAGATTTGCAATGTGACTAACTCCTTTGATTTGGCTCATCATCTGCAACAATTATATTTTTATATATCTAATTTTAACGTTTAATGGTTATCAGTTGTTACCTTTGATTGGTAAAAAAATGTTGTATACATTTAAGTTTCATTTTCTTATTCCGTTTTGTCGTCAACTTCAATGAATGAAACAAAATTTACTTTTTAAATACATTTTTGCACATTGATGTATCGACCCCGTTGGTATTTTATCGAATGTTATTTTTTTCACCTAATTCCGTCTAGTATTTTACTATCGGGTATCGGGTTCTGTCAATTTTCTTTATTCATTACTCATTGGAAATGACATACGTTTGTCTTGCTCGCAATTATGTAGAATCGTATAGTTAAAAAATAAATGAGCAATGAATGAGTTTAACAATGTAGTGTCATAAGCCCATAACGGAAACCAATATTTCTATTTCATATAGTTGTAACATTTATCAACAGCCAAATGACCCAGTTTTTCGTTTTCTATTTAAATTATCTTGCATGCTAATCTGCTAATCCTGAATATACGGACACTTCTGATGGATTTTGCCGTTTTAATCTTTCTAATATTTCTGACTGCTCTGACGGTTCTACAATAATATTTTTGACGGCTCGGACGAATTTTTTTTAGACGGCGCTCTAATATTTCTGACTGTTCTGACGATTCTAATATTTCTGACTGCTCCGACGGTTCTCGAACTACGCTTGGTTTTTCCATTATCCTTTTTACCCTTTTGGTTAAGAGTTCTGTTTGCCTACTCAAAGCATCAACTTGTGGCATGCTTTCAACTGCACGGTGTTCTGTTTTATAATTGTATTTTTCTTGACTTTTTGCCTATTGTTTGTACCAGTAAATGACAGTCCGTAACAATCTTAAAAGGTATATGTTATAAATACACTCTAAGCTATAGCAATTGTCTTCAGTTCAAAACTGAGGTACCTTGATTCAGCAGATGATTCTTTAAATGAATAATAAAAAAAAATAGTGTGCATTTTACCGTCTTTCTGTCTTTACATTAAAATTGCTCCAAAACCGCGAGAGCTAGCATCAGTATGTAACTCGGTTTCACAGCTTGGGCTAAATATAGACAGAACAGGTGGAGTGGATAAAAGACGCCTTAATAAATTTTATCTGGTTTTCATTAATCGGAAATGGTCCTCTTTTTTTAAATAGATCAATATATAAATAAATCGGCGAAAGTATGAAAACATGCACAAAAAGAGTATCCATTACCAATCCATTACCTTTCTCAAAAATAAACCTTTTTAAAATTTATTTCTAATTAACATTTTGCTTATACGGGTATGACACTACATTGTTCGCTTCATTCATTGACGGATTCATTGAAGCCAGACGGATTCATTGAAGAGACAACTATATGGATACTACTTGAGATTTTTTTGGTAATAAGTTCACGGTCACACTGCCTTTTTAACGTTAAATTCAAACTTTATTGTTTTGTTTATTATATAGTTATCCCGCTAATTTCAACGTTTAATGGTTTTCAGTTGTTACCTTCAAATGGTAAAAATTAATTCTTACACATTTAAGCCTCGCTTTTTCATTCCGTTTTGTTTCAGTTGTTACCTAAAAATGGTGAAAATTAATTCGCTTTTACATTTCGTCTTTACTTTTTAGATACAATTTTGCTCATTGAAGTATCGGCCCCGGTGGTATTTCATCGAATGGTATTTATATACCAAAGGCCGGTTCATATTTTTTACTATAGGGTATCGGTCCTGTCAATTTTGTTCATTCATTGCTCATTGAAATTTTCATATGGTGTATTGCTCGCACTTTCGTTAAAAAAGTTAAAACAAAAAATGAGCAATATATGTGGTCAACAATGTAATGTCAAAAGCCCATAACCGTTTTATAAGTTCTTTTAAAATTTTGAAGTGCTCCCCTAGCGTTCTTGTAGCTACTATTAAATCATAAGGAACAATTTTCCAATTTCTAACTAAATCAATTAAACTATTAGATATATATCGTTTAAATTGTGACGGGAAATTTTTTAATTTAAACGGCATGTGTAAAAACTCAAATTACTCTTGAGGCGTTACGAATGATGTATACTTTATATACTGTTCTTCAACACCATCTTGGTGATATCCACTTTTTAAATCAATAACTGAAAAAAAATTTTTCCCACCCTCGTGAAGTCGTTCGCCTGGCCTGGCCTCGCCCCAAGGTTCAGGCCGTGGGATTTTTAACTCCGGAGCGAGATACGGCGCAATCAACTCCTACATTACTCTCTCTCTCCTGGCGTCCATGAGAACTTTCGGCGTGACTCCCCAAACGACTCATTCACTCTTTGAATGAAACTCTCTAGTCCGGTGTTTCGGTGATTTACAAATTTCTTGTAAAGGACTCCTGGATCTAACTGAGATCTGTACCCCGGCCAGAGAGCATTCTTACAACATTCACCAACATATATGAAAATTGATCGAGAAGTCATCGTTGAAAACTCAATTGGATATGCCAACATACATACGATCAAAAAGTTCACCAAAATGGTTCCGCCCAACCTAGAAGTCTTAGAAGCTGAACGTAGGCTCCCAGCCGATCGACGTAACGCATATTTCTCGTTTTTCTCTCCGAAAAGCACCGATGAGTACGACAAATGGGTATCTCCTGCGTCCTTCAGCTTGCAGAACAAGAAATCGACAAAACAAGCACGTCAGCTGGGTCATCATCAACCGTTTTACAAACGGGGAGTTTCGCATTCACAACAACAACTACAACAACAAGCTCGGTTTCACATTGTAGTCCACCTACAATTGCTAGCTTAAGCATATTGGTACCATCATTACAAACTGAAAATAAATCAAACCGCCCTCTGCTGCAAACGGGTATGAATAGGTATGTAAATGTAAAGTGTAAGCTTAGCTTGCAACCAAAAACAAACTAAAACGTTTTTAAACGTGCTTAAAAGTATCAAAGGGCTTCAAGTGTTAGTAAAAAGAATTGAACATAACGTTTTTACTGACGATATCGTTCGTGCTTTGGATTCTGAGAGCTTTTCGGTTAAGGGACCATAAAAATAATAAACAGAAATAAAGTTCCACAGCGTATTGTGCGTTGCACGTGGAGACCTACATGCCACAGCATCCTACATACGAAAAACCCTACCTGCAGACAAAACAATAAGCATAAATACAAACTATGGTATTACCTCATACCTCTTTAATTCACTAGAAGACCGGTTCTTAGCAGCAGGTGACTATAATGCGAAGCACACTCACTGGGGATCTCGCCTTCTAAAACCGAAAGGCATACATCTTCACAGTTCGATTATTCAATAAAGCAATAATCTGGATTTTGTCTCGCCAGGAACACCTACCTTCTAGTCAAGTGACCCAAATAAAAAGCCAGATTTAATTGAATTCACGGTAATTTTATAGATGCCAAAAGTCTATCTAATTTATTCACCTCTTTGGGCGACCTCAGCTATCCAAAAACCCACAGTTCTTAACAACCAATAGAACGAACTGGCTTAAACACAAAAAGTACATCAGCTTACACGTCAACCTAGATCCAATCATCAACAGCACTAAGGACATTGTCATCTATGACAATTAATTAAGAACCTGAAAGCACTGTTTGTAACTGCTGCAAGTAACGCAACACCAAAAAGTTTAACATAAGGTCAAGTAAAAATTAATCCATTATATGTACATGAAATTCAAAGCTTTTTTTATGGTTAGAATTAACCGATTTATTTCAAATAGGAACCATTTTTTTCTTCAATCGATTGCCATTTTGATAATTTCATTTTTGGTAATTTTATGATAACCCTATCATAAAATCCTTCGTCCTTATTTGCAAAAAACTTAGCCAATCGGTTTTCACAATCCTCTCTTGTAGCTAATTTTACACTATCCAAATCGGTAGACATTGATAGGAAAAGGTGGTAGTCACTTGGTGCGAATTTCGGGCTATAAGGTGTATGCAAAATAACCCATCCAAGCTCATGGAACTTCTGGCGAGTCGCTATTGATGTGTGTGGTCAAGCGTTGTCCTGATGGAAAGTAATTCCTTTCCTATAGGCCAGAACGGGGCGCCTCTGGGCAATTGCTTCCTTCAGACGGTCCCATTTTTGACAGTGCAAAACTGAATTAACCATAAGGGAGCAGCTAATAGTGGATAATTCCTTGCCAATCCCACCAAATACACAGCAAAACCTTTCTGGCCGTTAATCCTGGTTTAGCCACCGCCCGGGGCCGGCTCATCCTTCTTCGTCCTCGGCCGTTTTCGTCGCACATTGTCGTAAGTGACCCCTATTTATCACCAGTCACCATCCGCTTCAAAAACGAGTCGGTTTTTTTGCGATTCAGGAGTGCTTCGCATATTGAAAATCGGTCCAAAAGGTTTTTTTATAGCTCATGTGGCACCCATACATCGAGCTTTTTTGTGTATTCATTTCTTGTTAAATGGTTTCAAGCTGTTTTCTGAGCAATGTTTAGCTCCTGGGCAATTGATTTACTGCTTGAATGACGATCAGACTTAACGATTTCCAATATTTTGTCAACATATTTGACGATTGGCCTTCCGCAGCGCGACTCATCTTTAACATAAAAATTCCCAGAACGAAATCGACGAAACCAGAATTGTGCATTGTTGGCAGTAACAGTATTAGGAACATATACTCCATTTACATTTTCAGCTGCCTGGCATGCGTTTTCGCCTTAGTCAAAGAACAATTTTATAATATAGGGAAGCTTAACTTTCTAACGCCACCTACTAAAATTAAATCGGACTCATACAAATAATCAGGACCCAAAGTTTTATTGAGCAAACAGGGAAAAGTGCCGTCCTCGTCGAGACTGGCAAGACAGCAGGTCACCATCTGCACACGAGAAACTAGTAGCTGCCATACGCAAGCTTTCTAAAACACTCAGGCAAGAAGAGATGCAGGCCCATGAAACTTATATTCAAAAATTATCACCTACGAAAACAAAATTCTTGCTCTGGAAAGACCACCGTTTCAGCAGAAAAAGCCAACGCTTTCGCAAAACACGTTTACACGTTTTTAACCCTCTGAAATTATAGAGGCTTTAAAAGAAAACGGGTTTTGCGCCAAAAATGTTATAAACATTATGAACAAAAACAAGAAGCCGCAACCACTTTTCAAGGTCGAGCTGGAGCCAGACAGCAGAACTTTGAAAAAAACGCAGTGCACCCGATCTACAAGTTGCAGTACCTTCTGCACCGTAGGATCACAGTAGAAGAGCGGCACAAACGGAACGGGCCAGTGCAATGCACAAGCTGCCAGCAATACGGACACACTAGGGCTAACTGCACCCTCAGGTCAGTTTGTGTAGCTTGTGGAAACTGCCACGGCTCCGAACCCTGCCCTGCCAACAAGGGAAACTCTCTCACTAAAAAGCGTGTAAGCTGCCAAGGAAACCACACAGCAAACTACAGAGGCTGTCCAGTCTACAAGGAGATGAAAAGTCGGATGCAAAGAGCGACAACGGCACGCCAGAACATTTACATGAAATCACAAACGACACCCGAAGTTTTCTTCGCAAAAGCAGCCAGGTCATCCTTTGGCCCTTCAATTACCATCAACGGCATTTCCTACGCAAGTGCTCTAAGATCACCCACAGCTCACATAGTGCCGAAAACTGATAACATACAGCAGGCCATGGGACACCCACAAAGTAACATGGAAACTATGATGATAACTTTGCAACAAAATATGATGGAATTTATGTCCTTCATAAAAACCACCATGCAAACTGTAACGCAAAACCAAAATATCTTGTTACAAATGCTTGCAGCTCAGCAGTCCAAATAAATAATGCCTAGCTTCCGAATAACTCTGTGGAACGCCAACGGTGTTTCACGGCATATACCTGAAAAACCTCAATTTCTGAACGAAAATCACATCGACGTTATGTTGCTGGCAGAAACGCATCTCACCAGCAAATATAACTTTCAAATACGAGGATACACGTTCTACGGCACCGATCATCCAGATGGTAAAGCACATGGCGGAGCCGGCATATTAATAAGAGACCGTATCAAACACCACTTTTACCAACGGTTTGCAAAAAATTATCTGCAAGCTACATCGCTAAAATTACAGTTGGGCACCAGCAACCTTGCCATTGCCGCTGTCTACTGCCCACCCCGCTTTAGAGTCTCCGAAGACCAATTCATGGACTTCTACAATTCACTTGGAGAACGATTCATAGCAGCAGGTGATTACAACGCCAAGCACACACACTGGGGATCCCGCCTTGTGACCTCCAAAGGAAGGCAACTATATAATGCACTCATCACCAGGCAGTCCTACATACTGGACAACAGATCCTAGAAAACTACCTGATTTAATTGATCTTGCTGTGACAAAAAATATTTCTCGCAATCTAATATCTGCAAAATCGCTTTTGGAGCTATTATCGGACCACTCAACATTGCTAATAACTCTTCTTCAAAGCCCGGACTTAATCGAGCACCCTTGCAGGCTGACGTCGCATCGAACCAACTGGCTGAAGTTCAAAAAGTACGTAAGTTCCTACATCGAACTAACTCCACAGCTTAACTTCAAGGAGGACATCGACTGCTATGTCAATGCACTGGAGTCTGTACTCGTCGCAGCAGCCAAAGTCTCTACACCGCAAGGGAGGGATGGGCACACATACCAACACAAAACTAACCTTGAAGTCGAACAGCTTGTTTTGGAGAAAAGACGTTTGAGGCGTGCTTGGCAAACCAGCAGATCGCCATCCTCAAAACATAGTCTTAGGAAGCTGGTCGCAGACTTACCAGGGCTCTAAGGCACGAAGAAGAAAAAGCACAACGTCAGCACATTGAGAAACTTTCACCCACCAGCACCAAGCATCTCTTGTGGAGGGCCCACCCAAATCTAAGTGCGCCGGCCGAAACAGTAATTTACATAAGAGACTCTTCAGGAAGATGGGCCAGAAGCGAGAATGCCTGTACAAAGCTTGTACATTTGCTTTACACCTTCGAAATGTTTTTCAGTCAAACCCTGCAAATAATAAATTCACACCACCGTCGCCGTCAATTCGAATTGGAACTTAGAAGGCGCCAATTCTGTTTCAACCAAACGAAGTTGCAAAAGTTATCAGCGAGCAATTAAAAGCAAAAAAGGCCCCAGGCGGTGATCTAATAACTCCTAAGATGCTAATTAAACTCCCAAACTGTGCAGTTGAGGTAATTTGTAAACTCTTTAACGGGATTACACGACTTGGCTACTTCCCAAAAAAAAATGGAAAAAGTCGGTAATCATAATGATCCCAAAGCCAGGAAAAGATCACACAATACCAGTCTCATATAGACCGATAAGTTTACTCTCGTGTCTGTCAAAACTCCCATATCTGAAAGAGCACAACATTATTCCGGCGCATTAATTTGGCTTTCGAAAAAGCCATGGAACAATAGAGCAAGTTAACAGATTAACAACAGAAATACGAACTACATTCGAGTTTCGGGAATACTGCAGTGCGGTATTCCTTGACGTTGCGCAGGCTTTCGACCGAGTCTGGCTCGATGGCCTTATGCATAAAACCAGAACGTTACTACCGGAAAACACTCACAGGATACTTGAATCGTACCTTTACAACAGAGCCTTAGCCGTGAGATGCAACACTACAATATCCGACGATTACACGACAGAGGCTGGAGTTCCTCAAGGTAGCGCCCTTGGTCCAACTCTATTTCTCCTTTACACCGCAGATATTCCCAAGAACGAGCGGCTAACTACTTCTACATTCGCAGACGATACCGCGATCTTAAGTCGCTCCAAATGCCCAATTCAGGCAACAGCACAACTAGCTGATCATCTCGTGGTAGTGGAGAGGTGGTTATCAGACTGGTGTATAAAAATAAGTGCTCAAAAGTGTAAACACATAACGTTTACTTTAATAGACATACGTGTCCCCCGCTAACTCGGAATAACACGCCACTTCCACAAGCTGACGATGTAACGTACCTTGGCGTCCACCTTGACAGAAGACTTACATGGCGGAGACATATCGAAGCTAAGAAAATTCATCTAAAACTAAAATCCAATAACCTCCATTGGCTCATAAACGCTCGCTCCTCCCTTTGCCTGGACTTCAAGGTTCTGCTCTACAATTCAACGCTTAAGCCAGTCTGGACTTACGGCTCCCAATTGTGGGAAAACGCGAGCAGCAGTAACATCGACATTATCCAGCGAGCACAATCAAAAACATTCACAAGCTGCTCAAATCGTAAACATATTGATACCACCTACAAATGAAGTCACATATCTTGGAGTTCACCTAGATAGGCGTCTCACTACCGCTCTCCTCTGCGGTTAGAGAACAAAGTTATGCCTTTCAACACTGTTATAAAGCCTGTTTGGAAACATAGCTGTGAGCTATGGGGCAATGCCAGTAACAGCAATATAGAACTGATTCAAAGAGCGCCCTGGTGCATCCGCATCGCAGACATCCACAGAGATACAAACATCCGGTAAGTAAAAGCAGAAATTGCTCAACTACAGGCCAAATACATGTCCAAATTATCAACGCACTCAAACGCGCTCCCTGCGAAACTAGAAATGACTTACCAGCCCGGTAGCTAACGGGGCCACACATCAGTCAAATGGCCCTGGTAATGGGCATCAAGTAAATTTAAAGACTTACGATTTTATAACTTGTTGGTTGTTTCCTATGCGAAAATATTTAACAAATAAATAGAATATAACAAAAAAATTATTTTCAGATTTCAAGCGGCAATTTTTCATCCAGAGAGTTATGAAGACGACCCGAAGCAATCAATATCTTGCACCGTGTTCACTACACCTTCACCGAAAAAGATTGCCTTGCGGCTCTCGTGGCTATACGGATGTTTCGACCGTACGTTGACGTTACTGTGTTGACGGTAGCACTTCTAGCTGCGGTTTCTTCTGGTGGTTCCAACTACGAAAAGAAACTTTCGTCTTTTGCTTGCATTTAATTGTTTGTTTATTATTGATGGGTGTCGTTGATTGTTTTGCCGAAATTGAAATAGTAATAATGAAGTAATTGTCATTTTTGCACGGGTTGATTTAATAGCGCTGGCTCCTTTCTGGCCAATTGGCGGTGGCAGCTTTGACGACTCTGCCCGACGACTCTGCACAGCTCGCTTGTACATTCGTTGGAAGTTCAGAATCAACATAAGGATCAAGAGTCCAGTAATGAGGCACAAAACATTGTAGACTTTGGTTATGTCCTCCTTGTGGTCTACAATTTCGACGTTGTTCACCACGTTTGCCGTGTTGTCGGATGCTTTCGAGGTTGTAGATCCCATGATATATAAGTTATATTTCTATCGGGTTCTAAGTTCAATCACTCGGATAGGTCCTCCGCGATTACTGTTTTTGCCAGTAGAGGACTTAACGCGGTTCCGCGGTCGTTTCTGTCTCGACTCCCTATTCGCAATCATCTTGGACTGTGACTACCCGATTGGCAATCATCTTGGACTCTCTTCTTCGAACCTAAGGTGGGGCTCTTTTATACCGGTGGTATTGCTTCCGGGTCATCTAAGTGTTCCCACTTAGGTACAGCATTTCCCCTTTTTCTGGCTTAATGGCCCACTTCTGGATTCTGCTAGGTTTCATATTAATTGCTGCGTACACCTATTGCCTGCTGTATGTTCTCATGAATTGCTTACTCTGAACAATTCGTTGCTTGTTACTGTATTGGCCAATTTCGGTGTTTCGACACCTGCACTTCACAGTGTCTTTTTTCTCTGGTTATTGTATCTATTTCTTTCTTGATTTATTTCTTACCCCGCTCCCGTAACACGCTCGAGGGTCGTCAATGCTCATTCAGCATGGAATGCATTCGCAAAAAAAACCTACGAGGAGCGATTGTATTTAGGTTGTTATTTCCCTAACGTGTGGCCTCGACCCACACCCTGGGATTTAGGAGTCTCACGCTCTATTGTCTGAGATATCCAGACTATTGTGATCATTAATTCGACTCAGGTGTGTGTCCCAATGCCGCTGGTTTTTGTCCGTAGCTGACCTGAGCATTTGTAACACGGATCAGTTTACTTGTTCTGCTGCATTCGCTTAGTGCGAATAAAAACCCGTTCGAACGTGTCGGATTCCATATTGGGTGATTAATTCGGTAAATGTTGACGACACAAACTTCTCTCGAGGAAGGTTACTACGGCTGTTGCGGTTGCTTTTCCCATTGCCTCTAGCCAGATGAATTTTGTGAAATGGTCCAGACACACAAAAATCACGGTGTTTCCGGGTTTGGTCCGGGGATATGGTCCCATGAAATCAATGTAAAGTCTTTGCCCTGGCCGTTCAGTTATTTGTTGTTTTCCCATTGGCGGTCTGCTGGATTTGTTCGTCGTTTTGCTGACCCTGCAGATTTCACAATTCTTAACAGTTGTTTGTACATCAACTGTCATTGCGGGCCAGTAATATAACTGCCTCAGTCGAGCCAAAGTTTTATGTATTCCGCCGTGACCTGCCACTCGAGAATGGTGTGCCTCATGAACTAGGTCTTGCGGAAGTTCCTCTGGAACCCACAGCTTCCAAGCACGGTCCTCGTTAATTATTTCGCCTGTTCGGAACCCTAACCTCTTATACACGAATCCTTCGGGCGTTTGGGTATCAGGAGTCTTTTCTGCGTGTTTTTCAACAGCTTGAACTAATTCTTTGTATTCTTTTGACTGAAAGCTGCTGATTGTAAGGATGTGGTTCCTTGAAAGCGCATCTGGAACCACATTTTGTGACCCCTTTCGATGTTTGATTTCAAAATCAAAAGCTTGTTATTTCAAACTCCACCTTGCTAGCCTGCCAGATAAATCTTTTTGGCCCATGAGCCACTTTAAACTAGCATAATCTGTTATGACCTTGAATGGCATCCCTTCAACGTATGGGCGGAACTTTCTGATGCTCAATATTGCCGAGAAACATTCAAGTTCAGTGATGCTGTAGTTCCTTTGGGCTTTGTCCAGCTTCAAGGACATGTATGCGATAGGATGCTCGCCACCCTCTTCATCTGTCTGGAACAGCACCCCTACGACTCCGGTCGTCGATGCATCACACTGAATCGTGAAAGGTTTTGAAAAATCTGGTGTTGTTAATACAGGTGCTGATAGGTGCTTTAATGCCTTCTTCATCGAGTTCATATTTCCTGACTCGATCCTTTTTGAGACTTTCATGAAGCGGTGCTGAAGTTTGGGCGTAGTTTTATATAAAACGCCGCTATCACCCTGTCATTCCCAAAAATCTCTGCATCCGCTTATCGGATACTGGCTGTGGGGATTCTTGAATAGCTTTTATTTTTATGGAGCAGTTTTTATGTAACCCCCACCTACTAAATATACCAGGTATTTAGATGGCTGTAGCACAACTTACTTTTCACCACATTCCTCAAGCAAACACTGACCTGCCGCAACATTTCCAAATGTTTTTCAAAAGTTGGAGAACACACCAGTAAAACATCCAGATACACGAAGAAACATTTTCTTAATGCTGCTGGGATAACTTTGCCCATCAGTCTGCACATTCGCTGGGCCGCATTACATGGGTCGAACGGCGTGACGGTAAATGGGTATAAAGGTCATCCTGGCACTGAGAAAGATGTTTTTTCTCTACTTTTAGCTTCCAGAGGTACTTGCCAAAATGCATCTTTCAAGACGGGATGGAAAGGTGTTGACTACCTTTTTAAGGGTGTTTTCCTGTTGCTCGGTGAGTTTATGTGGGGTGTATGCAGTTTCGTGGCGTGCGGGATTCTCCTCTTCTGGAGCTACGGTATCTAATTCCCCCATCTCTTATAGGCATTTCCTCCCAGAATTCTATTCCAAAATAAAAGTGTTGCTGTAGAGCGGCCACTATTAAAAACTCCAATTCTCTTGATTCGCCTTCCCATTCCACTGGCAGAGTGTTCATACCTGTAACTTGAGTTTTTGAGTCTAGTTAACTTCTGCACCTAGTTAACGGAGGCAGCTCCGTTCTTAAAACAGCTCCGATCCTTTGCCAATGCTGCTGGCACTTGCCATGTATCCAATAAGGCTATAATCTCTTCGCCCTCTACTTTTGTCTTGGCAAAAAGGCGGTTGTCATTTTTCAGGCTGTTGATAGACGCAACTAAGTTCCATTTAACTTCCCGTGCAGTCTCCAGGATCTGGTGTAGATGTCGAAGTTTCTTGTTCTTCCGGTTACCCCTGTCTTCTTCCTCTTGTTCCGTATTAAAGATTCGGGCGCGAGCCTCCTCATACTCTGCCTTACACTGATACCATGTCTTATGAGACGATATCTGTGCGGGGGCTCGCGGTCGCCTCTTTTATGGTCTCGGGGTGTCGTTTTTCTCACAGAGTGCGAAGAAGAGTGCGTAGAGTCATATGAGTCGTTTTTACTACAATAGTGACACTGCGTTGCTTGGAACCGGGCTTGGCACCCTGTTCCGTCTACACTTTTACGGTGGCGTTAAAAGTCCCCCGGTTTATTGCACGTGTAGCACCTCCGGGTTCTGTTCCCATTGACTCCGGGAAGGTTTTCTTGTCCAAGCTTTGGCGGAATGGGTTTGCCCTTCACTATTCCAGCACCCTTTGGTGATCGGTTGTTCTGAAAAGCCTCTACTTGGTAGTCATCGGCCTCATATCCTTCTTCCAATTCATTTATGATCGCGTTAATGTGCCGCGGGCGTGACCTCTTGTCCTTCAACCATTATTCGACACGTATTCCTTCCCTCTTAAACTCTGCTAATGTAGATATGCTTGACGCCAATAAAAAGGCTCCCATTTGAGATTTTAGGTTCTCTTTCAATATCTCCACAAGGTTGGATTCTGGAATCTTATTTCTTAGTTTAAACTGCAAATTGTGCATTGTAGAAATATAATCCTCCAAACACTCGTTATATCCCTGTCGTCGTTCCATTAACTCTTTTATGGTGAAAATGACTATTTTCAGATGTCGAAAAGGCTTTGGTCATTTCTCGGGTTAAAGAGTGGCTTCCAAAATAATGGTCGTCGGCTTTGTCTTCGAGCATTTGACAATTTCACTTGCTGGCGGATCCAGTGAGTAGACAGTGAAATTCTTGAAATACCTGTTCATCGGTATACCCATACAGTGCTTTCATGCGATCTACTCGGAAGAAAAAACTTTCTATTGATATCCCTCGGCTGGTCCCATCAAATTTAAGATTCCACTTGTCCAATCTAACGTCACGGTTCTCTGTTGGTCAATGCTCAGGGCCTGACATTTCCCATCCATTGTCACTGTTTCGTCTGCCAGAGCCATTTTGATTATGCTGGTCCAAAGAACTAAGTCCTGGCGGCGATGCTGACCCCGAAATTCCTGTTTCGGTGTTAAGTTGATTTTCATAGCTGCTTGAAGGTGCCGGCCGAGTAGTGCTGTTTTGTGCGGGCGAGTCTCCGGTTGTTTGTGAATAACCTGCTTGTGATTCACTTATTTCTCCTATTTTTGTTTGTAGATTAATTATTTGGGTATTTAATTCCGTAATTTGGGTTGCGACTGTAGCCCTTAACTCGTTGCCTTGCATGATCAGCGCCGACATCATTCGCTTCAGCCTGCTTTTTGACTCCGAATGCCGCGATCGTGCCCTTGTATTAGGTAACACGCTGGATCTTCCTTGTGGCGGCCCTAAGTTGTATTTTTCACCCCCTGCAGCTTCCGACGATTCCTCCATGGTGGAACTGTGGTAATCTGCCAGGCTTCCTAATTTATCTGGCTTGCTGCCAAAGCTGACCGACTGTTGTCTTTCCTGTACCTGTTGATCGCTGGCTGTCACGGTTTGCCTTACTCTCCAGGCCTGTCTTGCGGCTAAAGTTGAAGCCCTTGCAGTCCTAGTAGACGGTATTGTCAACGCTACCTTCTTCCTCTTCCCTGCAATTTACTGACCTATCCTCTTATTTCAAGGTTTTTGGCCGTGCCGAAATAATTAAATATCAATCAATCTTGATAGTGGCACACGTCTGCCACACTTTTCTTGTTAACTCTGAAAAATATACAATTAAAGATATTTGAGGTAAATCTTCAAATTACCAATTTGAATGACGACGATAAAAACACTTTAGCTAACACGCTGCTCAAAAAGATTTGACAACTAAATTTGTGTATTCGTTTACTTTTTATGCTGCTTGATTCTTTTTGCATACAACAGCAGTTTTATCTGACAATTATATTATGAACAATATACAGAAATTTTTAAACGGGGTTCGCTGGCACTGGAAGTTACTTATGGGTCAAGAAACCGTTCGAAATTAAGCCCCCAACAAATTATAAAAAAGGTCCCTAAATAAGTGAATTCTATGATAGGATTAAACTGGTCTCCACCCGAGACACCAGTTCCATTCATGCCCTTCTGACCTCTTCCCAGGACTACAGCCTCCACCAGAGTGCTGATTCCCCGTAGAAGGAACTGTCCGAAACCCCCTCCCTCCCAGTCGTCGGAAAGAGGTAGGCTTGCTCACAGACAGACGAATTGAGCTTTATTCCAGACAGACGAAAGAAATTGCCTCCCTGCTTCCTCTCTCTCTGGACTCGAACCTCTCGAGCGACCTGGTTCATGCCTAGTACAAGCGGATAGCGTCGACCAGAGAGATAGATTCAGTCCTCCCGCCCTTGTATTGGTGGAATCCGTGCGGACTCGAACCTCTCGAGCGACTTGGTTCTTGCCTGGTTCAAATGGATAGCGTCGGCTTGTACGGATCTGGTCTGTTCGCCCCCTCCCCCTCTTGGTCAATCGGTTTCCTCGGGACTCGAACCTCTCGAGCGACCTGGTCCTTGCCTGACTCAAGCGGATAGCGTCGGTCAGAGAAAACCAAAAAAAAAATAAAGTTCGTTTCCTACAAAAGCTAAGTCGGTCTAGCACGTGATTTAATATTATATAAGGACAATAAAACTTAAAAAAAAACGAATTCGATTTTTCTATTAACAAATATTAAAATTAAAACGCATTAAATTTTTCTATTAATAAAACAAAGACAAATGATTTTACAAGATATTTAAAAGAGTAATAAAGTCGCACGGTTATTCTGAGACAAAGTTCTTATTGAGCGGCCTTCTCAATTCTGACTGTCGCTGAAGTTGGGGACTTTATATGTACAAAAAAAATTAAATATGCCACCTAAGAGGAATTTTAAGTGTCGACACAAATTATTTCTGATCTTTGTTCAGCAAAATTGAAAATTATGTCTGGCATGTAATTTTTCAGATATGCCCTACATCCGGTATTCCGATTTTGAAATTGTATCCTTTAATACGTAAAACAAACAAAAAATCTTCAGATGTTAAAAGTCCAAGTTCTAAGGATGCGAAGAGTTCTTCATTGGGCGCCAATTCTGCTACGACGGTGAACTAGTGCCCAGTCCAAAGGACTTGGGCCGAGGGAGTTGCGTCCTGGGTAGGCACACTGGGTGCCGGCTCAGCTCGCCGGACGGGGTGGGTTCTTTGGAAACCACTCCCTCCCCTACATAACAAGAATAATTTTATCGTGCCTTAGGAAAAGGATAGGATGAAAGCTCAGTTCAGTTCAGTTCGTTTTGTCATTTATCGTCGCTGCCCACAAGCTTCTCAAGTAGCTATCTCAAGCGCTTGACCGAATTTTGATCGGCAGCGTGTGGCTGTTTTACCCTGCCCCTTCATACGTTCCGTATGCCGATGGATCGCTGTCGGCCACTGCAATGCGATACCATATTGTCTATGTCGTCAGTAAAAAGTTACGTCATTGTTCTTGACGCGAGTTTTTGTATATGAGCCAGCTCCCCCTGTTATAGACGTTTACCAAGACATTATTGACTTCTGCTTCACATTATAATATATTCAAATGATTTTTATTTAAAAAGGTGCACATTTATTAGACAAATGAAAATGTAAATTTAGGTCCCAAATTAATCAAATTAATTGTGAAATATTCTACGCGGTGTATATAATATTTTATTAAGAATGAAAATAAATGTATGAATAATATTTGGATTTAATTATAAAAATAATAATATGGTATGAGGATTATATATATATATATATAAATGTTTTGAAATTGCACATAGATCTAGGTATATACGCATATGTATATGTCGGAACATCGAGTTCCTCAATGAACTCTGCGGCGTTGCGGGCTTTGCGCTTTCTCGGCTGTGACATTAACCATATCCGCACCTCGATCGAGACTGCCTAATCTATCCATCAGAGCTCCCTTTTATACAGCCCAAATTGGTCAACATCCTCTTGTTCACATACTTTACCAAATACCATATGATCGTCTCTTTTACTCGCACCATGTCACAGCGAGACTGCACATAACGGACCTCCGTTAGGCTCAACGCAACACTAACACACAGAAACTCATATAAAGAAAGGAATGCGAAGGGAGGAATAAAAAGCAACGAGTGGCATTCATAACATAAGCTTTAATTCTAAGTAAAAATGTAATTCCAAGGAAGTCAGCATTTCATGTTAATTCTTATTTAAATAGCGTAATACCACGAAAACAAAACTAAAGATCCGACACGGCCATCCTGATATCCACACGTCCTCGTGTGTTACAAATTTTAAAGAAAATACTAAGAGTAATAAGAAGGTACCGTTCAATCTGAAACGATCATAAAAATAACAAAACGTATTAATACGTCGCTCGTTGTTACTTTTTCAATAGTTACTAGTTAATTAGATTATTCGTTTGCGAAGAGCCTTTACTAGAAATCGATTCCCAAAGATTTTAATTTCATCTACAACAAACACACCACTCAGGTTTCCACCACTAATCAGGCGCCTCACTATAGCCAGGTGAATACATGACCATGTACCTACGGCAACCTAGTGGCTAGAGTTGATCTAAGTGTATGATTGTATAGAATTTTGCATTGAAGTCCATCAATGCCACATCTTAGTTAGAACTGACTCTCGACGTCGCATTCCACGTCGCTTGCTTCATTGGAAGCCACCAATAAGCTATCATCATTTACTATTCTCTCACTGCATACATCTTACTCTCTGTGAATCTCTTCAATAGGCATTTTTCTTAAAGATTCGTGCGCGTATTTATACGTTCGTTTATTAGTTAGTGATTTTAGAACATAGCGGTCGCCTTCAAGTAACTCTGACATTAAGAATGGGCTTTTAAACTTATTATCTAATTTGGTCTGATGCCTCTCTTCGTTTTTAAGCAAAACATAATCTCCAATTTTAAAACTTTTAACTTTACATTAGTTTTTATCAAATCTTTTCTATTCATATTTACCATTATTTTCCATATTTACTCTGGACTTTTTTTTTCTAATAATGCTTAAATCTACCTTATTATTTTCTTCACAGAGGGGCAACATATTAAAAAGTCTCGCTTCTTTTCCAATTAATAGTTCTAGAGGGCTTGCTTTCATAATTTGATTTACAGTACAGTTTATGGCCAAATCTTCTCCCAGTTCTTCATTTTGAATTCTTAAAATAATGGATAAAGTTTCTTCATCATGTTGCTGCTCAGCAAGCAACCGATTTTCCGATATTTCGGCCATTGAAACGCATTTGTTTTCAGGAATGGGATACGATATAGTAGTTACCTTCGGTGGCAACGGATTAAAGAAATCTACCTTGTTTTACGGTGTTGAGATTTTTGGGCATTGCGACACTCAAGCTACGGAAAAATGAACTGTTGCTTGTAATTCAATCGTCCGTTACGTGTTTAATCTCCGTCGTACTGACCACACTTCCCACCTAGTCAACAATATTACTGACAAAGGCTTTAGACCTTGACCTTAAGACCATAATTTATTTTTAAACAAGAAAAGAAGCAAACTTTGCAAGCCGATATTTAAATACCCTTAGGTTAGGTTAGTTTTGAGCAGCTTTCAAATTATTGACACGCTTAGACCTAGATAGTCCATTGTGATACCGTGTGGATTTGTGTCCTCTTTCCTATATTATTGTCTGCTGCTCTTACCGCAGCTGACCTAGCATAGCTCCCATCCCTCACAAAGGCATTCCCTAAGTGGTACAGTCTAGATCTGCAAAGGGCCGGGCAGGAACATAACAGGTGTTCCACCGTTTCCTCCTCCTCCTCGACCCTGCAGCTTTTGCAGAAATCGTTTTGGGGCGCGCCCAGTCTGCTTGCTTGTGTGCCGACCAACCAATGGCCTGTAAGCACTCTTATTAGCATTCCGCACTCGGAAGTTTTCAGAAGTTTTCTTCGCATTAATAATTAGCAATGTCTGGTGAGAGATGCGACAATGCATTACATGTGTCCATGCTAGGCTCGCAAGTTCTTTATATTTGTTTTTAATGTTCAGCTTGCAGGTAGAGATCGGCATACCAATGTTCTCTTTGTCCGGTAGGAGAGGAACGGCTGGCCTGGCCAGCTCATCTGCAATACAATTGCCTGCAATATTTCGGTGACCTGGGACCCAAATTAGGTATATTTTAATCTGCAAAGCCATCTCATGTAGAGATTTGCGGCAGCTTGATATGGTTTGAGAGTTTGTATTGGTCGAGATAATCGACCTGATAGACGCTTGACTATCACTTTTCCATTTACCCATTTCTTTTGACAGTTTGTATCGTTTAAGAGCAACAAAGCCTAATTTATAGCATATACTTCCGTTTGGAAGACACTGCAGTGATCCGGAAGTCTGAAGGATTTCCTGATGTTAAGTTGGTCGGAGTAAATTTCTCCTCCGACTTCATTATTTAATTTGCAGCCGTCAGTGCAGAAGTTGACTGCCACTTTTAGGCCCGGTAGACCTTGCTCCCAGTCTTCTCTGGTTGGGAGTAATGCTTCAAAGGGGGTGTTGCAGTATTCAATTGGTTCGCATAGATCCGTTTTAGATGGGATCGTTGTGTCTTGCTATCCTGGCATGACCATTGCCCTAAGTCCCTCACTTGAACCGCAGCTATCTTGGCCCGCTCTATGTCGGCTAAGTCCAGGCTGGGAAGGTTCAGAATAGCGCCTGGTTGGAGGTGGTGCGAAGGACTCCGCTTTTGCATAAGGATGCCATTCGTTGAACCTTGTTAAGGT
The DNA here is from genome assembly GCF_018152505.1 of Drosophila elegans. Taxonomy (NCBI): domain Eukaryota; kingdom Metazoa; phylum Arthropoda; class Insecta; order Diptera; family Drosophilidae; genus Drosophila; species Drosophila elegans. The sequence goes on along the minus strand of NW_024545578.1, from coordinate 27,541,144 downwards.
TTGCTGTGATTGTCTGTTTCATTAGCGAAGGCCACCATATTGACGCTCCGTAGAGTAGAATAGGCTTGACTATCGCTGTGTGTATCCAGTTCATGATTTGGGGACATGACCCATTTTGTCCCGATGGCTTTTTTGAAGGAATAGAGGGCCATTGTTGCCTTTCTCGTTCTTGGCTATTCAGTCTCCATGTTAGACGCTTATCTAGTACTAACCCCAAGTATCTAGCGTTATCATTAAAAGAGAGAGAGAACAGTTATTTAATGTTGGTGGGTTGAGTTGAGGAACCTTGTATCTGTTTGTGAACGGCACCAGTTCCGTTCTTTAAGGGGTTTACCCCTAGACCTCTTTCTGATGTCCAGTCAAAGAGTATTTTACGTTTGGCGGTCATTAGATCGCATAGTGTCTGAGGGAATTTCCCTGAGAAAATAATGGCCACGTCGTCTGCATACGTACGCCACAACCTTACATCCACCCCCTTCCATGTTACATAGCAGCTTATTCACTGCGATGTTCCATAATAGAGGGGAGAATACACCACCCTGAGGGGTTCCCCTCTTCACGAACCTTGTTTGTGTTGAGGTTCCAAGGGTGGAGGTTACCATTCTGCTCATCAGCGAATTATGGATTAGCTCCACGACTTGAAACTCAACACCCAGGTCAGTGAAGTGTTCGGTTAAGGCTGCAGGGAGAACATTGTTGAAAGCGCCCTTTATGTCCAGGAATGCAACTAGTGCGCATTCCTTGTGGTTGAGTGACTTTTCGATTTGGCTGATTCGGTGGATTCGGTGTTGTGCTGCTGATAATTGTTTTGAGTCCATGACTGACCTGATGTGCAGTCCAATCAGTCGTTCAAAACTCTTAAGTAGAAAGGATGTCAGACTTATAGGCCTGAAATCTTTCGTCGTGCGAGGCTTTGCCCGCTTTGGGTATAAAGACTACCTCTGTCTCCCTCCATGTTGATGGCAGTTGATTGTTTATGTTGTTTCCATTTTAGATCTTCATTTCCGGCTTTCGCCCTGTTGAAAAGAGTTCTACAGCTTTTTGTATCCTCTCGGTTTGCATTTAGGGTAGGTTGATTCGAAGGCCATATTGCAGGCTTCTGTGAAGGTCCCTACTTAGTTATCTAGACTGGGTAGATCACTACTGTCTTTTGGGGGTTCTATTGGAAGAATACCTATCAAGGCTTCTCTATAAGCGCGCCAGTTTATTCGTCAAAGGTTCACGAATTCAGCTGGAGTGGGAGGGTTTAATGATAATGTAGTTTCTATGAATATGTGGTGTAAAAAGGAGTGCTCGCTTGAGACTTCCCAGTTTCTGAATTTTTGAGCCAAAGATCAAACTTGCTTGATGGGCTTCCCCCCTGAGTGTGGTGAGCATTTGCGTCGCAGCCAATTACCAGGCCGATGTTGAGCGCCTCGCTCTCTTCGATCATTTGTCGGACTAGCTCGTCTGGGGGGTCCTCCTTTTCGAAGACCATGTACGTTGAAGTCACCCTTATGGTATCCGCTGGAAGGTCCAGGCTTGCTACGGTGCTGTAATTATGAAGCAGAAATATGCTAAGGTGCCTTTTGGCTAAATTGCAGGTTCGAATTTTACCTCCTCTAGGGTCAAGTAGCAACTTGAATTCCTTAGTGTCTAGTCCAGAGACCTTGCCTCCAACGACCCAAGGTTCCTGTACCAGCACTAGATCTGCCCCACCGTCAGCCAGGCGAGGCAGCAGAGCAGCAGACGCTGCCTTACTGTGGTGGAGGTTCACGTGCAGTAGTCTTAATGACATCTGCAACGTTTCCCTTCACTACCGTGACGTCGGCTTCCTCATCGTCACTGTGGTCGTCGTCTCCAACAGCCGGCTTCGTCTCCTGCATCACTTTGCTGAACGATGCGTCGGTGGAATAGCCGTCCTCCGGCTCTTCGTCCCCGGGACTTAAAAGATAACGACAAGACAATTTGCTGACATAAGCGATGACATGCTGTGATAGTGCTTACATATGTAAAATTTGATCAGCTTATCTGGGTTTCTTTAATTCTGAATTGTCGCAAATCAAATCAAAATGAATTAAAAATCATAGATATTTGCGAGTTTACGGAAACCTTTAATTCTCAGCTAGACATTCATAATATAATCGAGGCATGTCCTTATTTGGACGACTAGGAAGGGAAGTTGATGACGTTGTTTGAAGAATTTGCTAAGAAGACCAACACAATCTTTTCCTGCCAGAGATCCAGCAGTAATAATTTGTGGACCTCTGACAGGGATTTGCTGCGCTTGTTCTTGTTTTCAGTAATTTTTGCGCAAAATTGGTTTTAAATGTAAAAGAAATAAAATATTGCGCCATCCTTGCATACAGAAACCAGCTGTTGTATCGTTTAATATTGGTATTATTTTAACGCTTGGGGCGCATGGATTGTAGTCGCATTTAATTTTCACATTTAATTTAAATGCAGCATTTAGCTTTATGGGATTTCCTGTGTAAATAAATGCGCATTACCTTAAATGCTCATCCCGTCAGACAATCAGATTGGGACAATCTCCCATACCAAGTGGAGAATACCATCAATGTCTATCTGGACGGGTTCAAGCTAAACAACCAAACGGGAGCTTTTTTATAGAATCCAAATATACATGTATAAAAACCAAATTTTCACTCTTGGAAGTTTTTACTGCAAATTGAGTTTAACAAATTTAATTTTCTTTCAGTCTCGGGACAAGTTGGATGTCATCTATATTTGCTGGAGATTACCAATACCTGCTGAAAAATTTGTCGGAATATGTTAAGAAATGCTCCTGAAATTAAAAGAATGTAATCTACTACATTTATGAAAACCACGTAATTAAATTATATTTTTCTGTAAAAATGTTAATTTCTCCAAATTAAAGTGCATAATTATCTATGTTTTGATTAGGAGCAGTGGGTCCGATGTTATTATTGTTTGATTTTTTCTATTTTTTTATTTATATATTTTTAAATTATCAAATATTTTGCAATATAAAACTAGTTAGTTCCCACATCAGTCCGAATTAGTACTGTTTTTATGAATGTGCTCCGTCTCAATCAACGATAGTGCGATCATATATTTGTTAAAATGTGACGAACAATCACAAAAACACAGTACATAGTGCATATAAATACTAGTTAATGAGTTCAAGATCTGTCGTCCCAATATTTAGCGAGAAATAGCTTCTTTCGATAAAAAAAATGAAGCTACATTAAGACTTAACAGCAAATTCTGGATGCACCATAATTGCAGATTGTTTAAGACCGTTCGCAGGAGTACGTGGGAATCAGGAATTGTTAATGCCAAATAGAGTATTACTTCATCGTCGTACATCATGGCGTGGGAAGAGAGAATAACTTGAGGCAAGTTATTCATTAAAATCCCAGCAAAAGGGGTCCCAGATAACTCATTGAGGAACACCAGAAGTCACATGGACAAGGTTTGAGATTGAATTTTTAAATGCTACTTTCTGGATCCGGATCGATAAATATGTTGAAATCCATTTAGTGATCGAAAATCCCAAAAACATACTTTTTTAAAAAGCTATGTATGGTTCACGGAATCAACAGCTTTACTGAAACCTGTGAAAATTACATCAGTTTGAGTGTTTTTTTTTTAAAGCATTCCTGATGTGAGGAGTCTTAAAACACCCCACAAATCCCAATGCAGTTGAGCTGCATAGCAACAGCGAAGGAATGAAAATGTCAGAGAAGGTCAAACTATGAACAACGGACACTGGACCCGGGCAGAGCGGAGACACCGTGAATCAACGGTACCATACTGGACATTGGACCCTCACACGGCAAGAGCAACAAGTTCGAACGATAAATTGGCGGACCTCGGACCTGCACAAAGAGGACGCACCGTGAACTTACGGTGCGGCAGTGGACTTTGGACCGATCACGCTAGCTGGAGAAGGGAAATAACGGGACCATCACAGGCTATAAAAGGGCGGCGCAAGCGCAGCTCAGCTCAGCCCGAAGTAACAGTGCGAGAATCAGCGCAAGTGCCTGTACGCCAAGCAAGTAGCAAGTTAATCAAGTGCCGAATACGAGGATTAAGATCGCAAAGTCGAGAAGCCGAACGACTGTGAGTCTACAAGGCTGAGACTACAACGCTGAGATTCAAGGGGTGGTAGGTCGTGTTTAAATCGTGCTACGGGAGTCCTTGCGTAGAGTCTGCGATAAAGGTGGCTGGGCGAAGAGGTCGAACCTAGATCTACCTGCTAGGCGAAACACCTTGCCGGTCCCGACAGTGAGGTTCGCATAACATCAAGAGTCTCGAAGGAGCCGTCACGAGTCAGATACCGTAACCAGTCGACGAAGAGGAGCGACGCCGCAGAGGACGACGACGAGGAGCAGCAGTAGCGGAAGAGCCGCGAGGCTATATACAAGGAGACGAATAAAAACCTTTACGACCCCAACACAACCTTTGCGTAATCTTTTCGTCAAAGGCAATCACTTAATATAAATTTGGTGGCACGATCTCACAACCTCTCTGAGCTAGTAGAGCTCAGTAGAGGCGATAAAGAAGACCCTGGCAGACGCTTTTGACCGTAAGGCAGAAGAGCCGGACATGGCGGAGATGGTGTCAGATCTGGAGACTACATTTCGGAAGTTGCCGGTCCTAAAATTCAAAAACCCACCGCAAGTGCCGGTGGATTGATATCATGTCAGGATATTCAGAGCATGGCAAGCGACGGGACGCAGCGAGAAGATAGCCGAGAAAGGAGAGAAAGCGTACGACCACATCCGCAGGACTACGCCAAGGTTGTCAAGCAAGTCCGAGAGTGTAACTTTCGATCTGACGGCAACGATAAGAGTTCCTGGAGTTCCTGGAGCAGGTGGAGTGGTCAGCCGTGACCTATGGTCTGGATAAAAGTCCACGAGCAATGCCGGAGCTGCCTCGGACCAGGTCAGGCAGAGGAGGCAGAGATACGAAGAAAAATTTAAAGAATACATGGTGAACATGCAGACGCTAATGCGGCCCCTGGGTATGTCTGCCAAGGAAGTCCTGAACAGGATCAAAACACCGGCTCCACAGCGAGAATAGTCTGCAAGGCACATCAAGCATGACAGTACACGGAAACACCATGAAGGACGACCAGCCGGTAAAACAGCGATACTAAATGCAGGGCGAGATCAACGCCAAAGTAGCTAATTGAAAAGGGCTGCATCGAGCCGTCAAGGAGTCCGTACAGCTCACCAATAGTCATGGTGAGGAAGAAATGGGAAATGGAGGCTGTGCGTGGATTTCAGGCAGATTAACGCCAAGTCCGTGAAGGATGCATACCCAATGCCGATGATCAACTATATACTGGACCAACTGCGGGAAGCTAAATACATAAGCAGCCTCGGCTTTAATGACCGGTACCGGCAGATAAATTTGGAGACAGCCAGCAGGCAGTAAACCGCATTTACAGTGCCAGGGAAAGGCCTGTTCCAATGGAAAGTTATGCTTTTCGGTTTGCTCTCGCCATCAGCAACACTCCTGCGGGCGTTGAAAAAGGTTATAGAACCCGAACTGACGTCGCTCGCCTTTGCGTATCAGTATGATATCATCGTCATCGAACGGACGCTAGAAGAGCACATGCGTAACTTAAAAGAAGTATTTAGAAGACTGCGACCGGCGAACCTGAAAGTAAACGCTGATAAGTGTAAATTCTTTAGGAAGGAACTTTAATACTTTAGGCATCTCATTACAGATCAGGGCATCGGGACGGATCCAGAGAAGATATTAGCGTTGCTAAGACCACTGAAAACTGTCAAATAGCTGCGGCAGTTTGGTCGCCAACCCAATTTTGGCGTGCCCGGATTTTACAAAGCCGTTTGTGCTGCAGTACGACGACAGCGATAAAGGGGCTGGGTGCCATTCTCACTCAAAATTCCGACCTGGGCGAGCTGTTGATCTCCTATTCCAGCCGGACCTTGAACGGGTCGGAGAAAAATGAATGTTTAGGAATTGTGTGGACCATAAGAAAATTAAAGCCGAAAGCCGAAGCCCACTTTTGCCCACCGATTAGTTTTTTTTGCCCACTTCCAGTTTTGAAAATATAAAAAGTTCAAAAATTTTCGAAAACCTTAGAGTTGACTTTTAAAATTTTTTTTATCATAAAAGAATTGTTTGCTCACGTTTAGAATTTTAAAACAAGTAAAAACTTTTAAGTTTTCATCATTTTTTACACAATAAAAAATTATTCGCCGAAGCCATTGCAATTTTTTAAAAAAATAAAAACTGCGCATATTTGCCCATTAGTTTTTTAACAAAAATATTTGCCGACGGCAAAAAAATCATGTTTTAAAGAGGTGGGCAAACGATTGTTTTTTAAATTTTTACATTTTTATTTTTTTCGAAAAACTATTTCGAAAAAACTATTTTTAATGGGTGGTCAAACGACTTTTGTCGGAAAAAGTAAGTTTTAGGAGGTGGGCAAAAGTATTTTGAAGATTTTTTTGAAATTTTGAAATTTTAAGAGGTAGGCAAACATGGGTAGTTTTTATTTTTTCGAAAAAAACCTTTTTTATGCCTTCGCAAATGATTTTTTTTTTGGCTAAAAAATAATGAAAACTTAAAAGTACTATGTTTTCTAAAGTTTTTACTTTTTCAAAATTCTTAAAAGTGGGCAAACGTGGACAAACGACTCTCTTGCGATTTGAAAAGTCAACATATAGGTTTTCGAAAATGTTTGAAAATTTTCGAACTTTCCATATTTTCAAAACTAGTGGTGGGCAAAAGTGGGCAAAAAATAGGCAAATTCCGCTTTTTAAATTTAAAAAATTCGATTTTAGTCGACCCAACTTCTTTGAGCTTAAATTTTTGCATAACTGATAATTGGACTTGATGGTTTTAGCTAAACGTCGAATAGATGGTAACCAAAATTTTTGTCTTATGGAACAGATCATGCTATCTACATTTTGGTGCTTACACTGTTCATGATATTGCACGGTCGTTTCATCGTGGGCACAGCTCAACTTGCATTGTCAATACCTGACCTGACAGACGAAGAACATGGTCAGCAGCCAACTCAGGCGTTAGTTTGAAGATTGCACTGGAATTGGATATCGTTTGACCGGTTTTTAACCGAATTACGTCCTGGTGGAAACAAGCGAATTAAACCGTTTTACATAATATTTATCAGAGCTGCAAGTTTCCTCAGCCGTTAGTACTTTAGTCCTTTTGTAGTCTTCATTTTTAAACAGTCCGATGGCACGGCGAGCCCAACAAATAACTCTTAAACGTTAGTCATTCGAGTAACGGGTGCTGAGTAGTAACAAATATACATATTGGACGTGTTTCATTGTCTTGGTCGTGATCTTGTATATCTTCAGGTTGTATTGGCCACTCTGAGCTGTCTAAATACAAAAAAGACGGTCCTTCAATCCAGACATTTGGTTTCGTTTTAGAGGACATACGTGTGGCAGCATCTGCGGGATTTCAGGTTCCGGGAACCCATTTCCACTGATCAATTTCAGATATTCTATGATCTAAAAATTGCTTATAGCGACGACTATCCGAACGCATCAAGCTTATCACGGTTTTGGAATCCTACCACAAATAAACCTTTTTAGGGTCGACATCACAGTTGTTATGATGGCGTTTTTAAGTCGTAGTCCTAGTTCTGCAGCTTGAAGCTCAAGCCGTGGAATTGATAGCATTTTAATTGGACTAAAATTTGCATTACAATAGAAACAGTCTCCTGGTATTTAATTCTCCAGTACGCAACGGCGACAAAGGCTTCTTTGCTTGCATCTACGAAAACGTGAAGTTGTAGGTGAAGATCGGGATTTGTAAAATAAACGTGAATCTGTGAATTCTTACGTCCTTTGCATTTCGCAGTTGGTCATACCATGCAATCCAAACGTTTTGAAGATTCCCGGGAATTATCTCATCCCACAAGGTATTTATAAAGGTTCAGTTTTTATAACAAAGGGTGTTTCCAAATGGATCAAAGATGGACATCATAATTGAAAGGACTTGTCTCTTTGTTTGAAGTGATTTTGCCTCTGCTTCGTTATTTGGTCCCTTTTTAAATTTAAGGATGTAACTGGTCTGACTTGTGATCCCAATGAAGCCCAAGTATTTATTGCGTATTCGGCTCAAATTTACTTAGTATTTTTGTTGATTTTTCAATATCCGTAGAGTTGTGTATCCTTTTTAACAGGTCCTTTGAATTCGACACTAATCCGCGAAGCTCAAAATTTCCATTTTTATGAATTGTAATAACTTTGTCAATTACGGTGTGTGCTTCACCGTCTGTGTTATAACTGTCTACATAATCGTCGACGTAATGATGTTCTTTTATAGCTTTAACCGCTTTTGGATGTTACTTAAAGGATTCGGCGTTGATATTTTTAACGTATTGTGGTGAACACGGCTGAAGCCAAAATCCTGTCTTTCATAACAGAAACATCTGGTCCAAATAATGTATCACAGATTGATTGTTCTGATCCTCCTTCCTGATGAATACACGGTGAAACATTTCTTTTATCCCTATACTTCTTTTTTACGTTGACCAAGCTTAAACAACGAACAGATGGAAGAGGCATCTGGTCCTTTTGTATGACATGAGTTTAAAGACACTCCATGTTTTGGGCTGCGACGCCAAATACTAGTCTTAGTTTGTTTTTGTTTAAATTGCATACTGCAAAGTGTTGCAGATACCAAGTTTGGCCGTTTGGAATCCGTTTCGACTTCCACTTTTCCTAATTGGCGCGCATATCATTTTTGTTCATATTCTATTATTTTTTCTTTATACCATTTTGGAAGCGATTTATCAGTAATCATTTTATGTTCAATACTTTTTAGTCGGCAAAATGCCATGTCATAACTATCTGGCATGTCAATGTCAGATTTCCATAAAAGTCCAGTTTCATAGCCATCTTTTATTTTTTTGTTGTTGCCTTTATTATATTTTGAGATCTTAGATCAATATCCGATTTGAGCGGTGGTTTTAATTTAACTCCAAACTGGTCAATGTTTATAAAGCTATGTATTATAATTTGTATTTCATTTTCTGTATTTATACATTTTTCAACATGGCATACTACGCCGTTCTGAACGTTTTCGTTTGACCCAAACAATATCCATCCTAGTTTAGTTTTTAAGGCCATAAGCCTTTACTAGATTAATATGTGGCATTCATATAAGCATTTTAGGCATAGCGTTATTACATTTTTCAATCGGCAGATCATTTAATCTTGAAAAATATTTGCTGAATTGCGGCAAACAATATCCATCCTAGTTTAGTTTTATGTGCTAAAAAGTTTTCACTTAAGTTTGTTATTTCCATAGGCCTTACTAGATTAATATGAGTTTTAGGCATAGCTTTATTATTATTTTCAATCGGAAGATCATTTTAGCTTGGAAAATATTTGCGGAATTGCGGCAGGTTTAAATCTTGGTATGGGAGCATTAGTTTTTTAACTGTTCTTACATTTTTTATTTGGTAAGCGCCGTTTTGGGATACAATGGGAAATCCCTACAACTCCAAGTTTATTTGTTGAGACATTTCTGTAGTCGATTTGTTGCCTATCCATTTTAATGTCATATTTCTTCTCGATCCTTTTAGACCCAGCAGGTCGGCTGTATCCTCTTCGATGAGAGATTTAGTCGAACACTCGTCGATTAACGCAATTATTTTGCTTTGTGAGCTTGGACCTGTTACAGTTATGGGAACAAATTTAAACAAGGTTGTTTCTGGCGGTTCTTCTTTCATAATTGTGGTTGTAACTATATTGTCTTACATTTCTGGTGGTCTATTTTCAATGTTTGCGGAGTGTTTCTTAGAATCGTGAAGTAGTCGATTTTGGTACCTCTAAAATGAATCTGTTTTACATTTCCGGCAAAATGAGCAATTTTGCATGGAATGTCCTTGGCAAATACATCCGAAACACAGTCGTTGTTTCTTCACGATATCCTATCTTTCGGGCAAGGTCTTCTCCTTAAAGACACCACATTGACATAGTTTGTGTCCACTATTCCAAATAAAACATTAATGGTGTCGTTTGTTGTTTGTACTGATTTCTTTTTTCCTGTAGACCGTCGGATGCCGTCAATGCTTTTGTGTTGCCTAATTCTATAGAGATATAGCTGGCAATGTTTTGAAGCCATTCCGAAATTGTTTTACTGACGAGTAAACAATACAATTTTCCATGATGTATTTAGCCCTCTCTTCTTTTTTGTTTATCGGTAACTTAGCGAGTAACTCGTCTATTAATGTGGAGTTGTGAGGATGTGGTTCAGCGTTACAATTTTAGAGAAATGCTGTTAAATTGGCTGTCATGACGCTGAAATCAATAATATCAGATATTTTGTTGTATTTAATTGTCGGAAAGGCTCTGACTTTGTCAAGCTGTCTACGAATAAGCACTTCAAGGCGTCCCTAATGGTTACATAATGTTTGCATTATTGTTTCGACGTTATTTGGATAGAAGTGATGCAACAAAATTTTTAGATGGTCCCGAAAATGACGAGAAAGGTTTTCCAAATTGGTATAACCGTGAGCTGCTGAAGTTTCTCTGTAGGCTACTTGAAACATAGGCCTTTGCTCGGCGGTTTCATCAAACGAAGGCAGATCCTGAAGCTTGCGTGGGTAAGGCTGATAATAATGTGGCGATGTTGCGAACGACTGTGCCTGCGATGTAGTTGGAGGCCCTATAAAGTTTGGGACCAAATGAGCAGACCCCAAATGCGATGTAACTGTGGAATACGCGGCTGAATGCATGGAAGGTGGTATATTCGGTCGAGTGGCCTGTGAACAATTAACTGGCAAATGCTGCTGGCTTGGCAAAAACATCTCTGGAAAGGTATATGTAGGAGTGAAGTTTGGCATTAACTTACCTATACATGACATTGGTTGTGTAACCTGAATTTGTTCCTGCTCCCCGTGCTTAAGCTTGGTAGTTGGGCGGCTTAATGATGACTGAAGTTCGCTGTTTTGATTTTGCGATTCTTTGAACTTTAACTCCAATTGTCTCAGCTTGACTTGAAGTTCTTCCTTCATGTTTAAGTTGATAATGGTCTCCACCCGTTGACGACATCTAGTTCTCAAATCATAGACCAGCTGGTGATTTTCTTTCGCTGCAAAAACTGTACTCGTTCTAAGAATGGCGTCGTCTGTATCTCATGCTTGCACTCCTTATAATTTGGCAATATGAAAATTATTGTCCGGCAGGCTTGCACTATGATTGATAATAATTAATGTTGATTTCTGCTGAATTCCGTGGTCGATTGGCCTTTTGACTGCGAAGACCCTGTGTTTGAATGGGTTTTCTTATTTGCTTCAAGTAGCTTAAATTAAAATACCAATTATTTTTTCTTAAGAGAAACTAAGTACCAATCGTGTCGACCAAAAGTGCCAAAGGTACCATACACTGCTCCAATAGTATCCAATAGTATCGATATCAAAGTAATATCGAGCGAAACTTAAGAGATTACATATATCGTTCAAACTTAATAATAATAACAAACATATTTAATATCACAGGCTCTTTCGATTGAAATGTACTTTGGAGTTTTAACCCGTACTCCCTTGCAGACGCAGTTTTCAATTAATGCCAACTCAGGCGTACTGATCCACAATAAAATGTCCGCTAGTGCGTTTTCGTCTTTTATACACCATATAGTCTTTTCCTTTTCATCTTTAGTGAAGACTTTCACACCATTTACGTATTGCAACAAGATACAAACACAGAAGCAAAGAAAATTGCAACTTTTCTTTGGCTTGCTGGACCAAGGGTGACGGAAATTTGCAGCACGCTGTTCCCGAACGACGGTACTGCAAATGGCATGGTGGGCGCCAACGTGACGTCATCAGAGTCATCAACGTCAGCGGCAGTTACAATCCGTTCATTGGATCAAGTAATTTAAGCTTTTGATGACTATAGCATACCATTTAAGAACATCATAATGGAATCATTCAAGTTCAACAACATCATGCAGAGCGACGGACAGCCATTCTTGGAATTTGAGACGAAGGTACGTAAGCAAGTGCAGTTATGCGACTTCAAATGTGAGTGCGGTAAATCATACGAAAAACAAATGCTGTTCGAACGATAAAAAAACTACAGCTTAAAATGCTGGACGCAAAGAATAAGCAGTTGGAGGATATCATCAATGAATGTAAGGCGTTAGAAGCAGCAACTAAAAAAAAACGAGCTACTAAAAGGCAGAAAACAAAACCAAGTCTGTGGAAAACAACTCGTTCAACGCATTGACTCGCCGATGCTACAACTGTGGGGCCCTTTTCAACTATAACCATCCATCGGAATGGCTAAAGGGATACTGTGCCATGTGTCTGGACAAGCTGGACACTTTGCAAAATATTGCAAACAATAGAAGCGCATGGAAACCAACAACAACAAGCAAGTGGAAAATCCAGCGACCAACAGCAACGCTAAGTCATTAGTGGATCACAAGCTAGCCAAGGGAACTACAATAAACTGGTCGGAATCAGGTACAGACAAATCTATCAAAGATAATAAATAAGTAAATCATAATGATTTAAATTTAAGAATAAGTGGGTGTTAAGTTAAGCGAGTTAAATGGACAATAACCTTAGAAATTAATGGAATAAAAATTACCTTTAAAGTAGATCCTGGCGCAAATGTCAATTGTATTCCAATAAATAGAATGAAAGATCTCAAACTTGAAGTTAAACAAGAGAATCTTAAAATTTTTGATTACAACAATGTTAAAGTTAATAATTACGGAATAGCAACACGGATTTAAACTCAAAAACATGTAAGAATATTAAATTTTTAGTGGTAGCAAATAAATGCGAACCTATATTAGGTCTTGAATCTTCAGTTGAATTAAAGCTAATCAAACATTTTGTAAGAGCGATCTAATGAAAGACGTCTACATTTGTTGAGTTATCATTTCAAACTGTCTTTATTTCAATACGTTTCCTAGCAAGTAACATTGGTGTGTTTCGTATTCTATTCTTATCTATGGCCTACGCAGAGACCGCATCTGTTTTGCCCTGAGCGGGAGAGCTATATTTTGACCCCCGCCCAAGTCCTTTGTGTAGTGTGGGAAACATTTCAAGTGATAATATTTAGAGGCTCAAGTGGCCTGCACGTACAGATTACAAATGCAAACAAATGTTCCCTTGGATTTAAAGTAACAGATCGTAATTTATGGCTCTGGCTCCATTGACAAGTGACAGGCACAGAACTCATAAAATCTTATATTTGAAGTCATTATCTTATTTCTAATAACCCACGGAGTAACTTGTTTATCCCTAAACTGTGAAAACATTCTAAAGGAGATCACCACTACCCTGATAGCACTTGTAACTAAAATATTCTGTGACCGCTCACAGGAGGTCAAGTGGCTGCTTCGTTCAGGTTATATGTTCATACTTATATTTAGACGTGTTCATGTTTGACATTCTGCCAAGGGTCAGGAAGAACTTTTGCTTGCATGCGCCTTGATACATTAATTCTTCTTATAATATATAGGATTAAAACTGCCATAATTATTAGTCCTATGATTAAGGCAGCGTGGCCTGACATATGATGAAAATTCAGTCCTTTATTTTCGTAATGATTTTCTTTTATTTCTTTTAATTCGTCCTTTAATTTGTTAATGTCCTCATTATAATTGATGGCCGGTAATGTTAACGGATTCCAAACAATACTTGGAATCTTACTTATGTTATTTACATAAGAAATTGCTATAGGCTCATAATTTTCTGACTTAATACTATGATGAGCTATTAAAATTTTGTCATCAGTTCTTATAGTGCAGCCAGATACTATAGTTAGAATTCCTTCCTCCGGCAGATCAATTAACGCTTGTGGAAAATTATTACATTGTATCCTAGCCTTTGTTGGTTCTGAAACCTTGAATATCCATCTACCTTTCTTTTGTAACACAACCCAGTACTTGGTCCTCAAGAACTAGTGGAATGGTTCGAAGGGAGGCTTAGCTGAGGCCACCAGGCGGGTCGCAGGTTGCGGATAGCGAACGACCTTCTGGGAAGGTTAGTTGCGAATAAGCGTAAGCAAATAAGCAACCCGGACAAACAGCGGGTATACCGATGGAGGTATACCGACAAGACGCTTGTTTGGCCGTCTTAACACCGTAGCCTTACACACCCCCTCCCTCACAACAACCTACCTCTATCCTATCCCCCACATCTCACCTCGGTGCCGGACTAAGGTGTCATTCGACCCGTGCCGATAGTCAGCCTGGCTGGGGGCCCGAGCTAACAAATAGCCCAGTCGCAAACGGAGGGTTCAGGCAAATGGCGACCGTCTGTCCTAAGTACGCCTTACCCGGGTACGGCGGATCTCTGCCCGGGCGGACCACATACTTCTCCGCAACTCGTGGGACCCCATGAAGAAAAATAAAACAATAAAAATCCCGCAGGATATCCCTGCAACCGGTGTCGCAAGACACTTTGAGGAAAGATCCCTCGAAAGCGACAGACCCCAGGCGGCAGCGCACCCGCCTAGGACTACACCAGCAGCCCAGACATTCCCAGCCAGGGAGCGTGGGGTGCCAGCAGGAGCTACCCTGCCAGCACGCCCACCTCTCGCATCTGATAGGCCAACCTCTATCAGACAGCTGAAGAAGCAGGACGCCCTTCCAGCCCTGGGACAGCCCGGAGGACTGGACGACCCCAACAGGCGTGGCCTGCCAGGGTCAAAGGTAAAGTGGTACCTGAGGTACCTCATGCAGGGCATGACACCGGAGGAGGCCTTGAAGAAGGCAAAGGAGCCGAGGGAGCAGCCGGCATTGGGAACAGCACCGGCTTGCAAACGGCTGAACACCAGCCGCACACCACCAACGGACACCCCCAAAAGGTCTAGGCACGGCCCAGGGGCTAGTGAGACGTCCTCACGGGTCCCTAGCACATCAGCAGCAGCGGCAGAAAAGGCAAAGGTGCAGGCCAGGAAGATACCTTCCCAGCCCCACCAAAACCAGAAGCCGACAACCGCTGGAGGAAGACCCTCTAGCTCGGTACCACCGGTCATCGGACCCCGTCCGACTTACGCGGAGGCTGCCAAGAAAGCCACCCTCATCAGGGTGGCTATACTCCCGGAGGTTTTCCCGGCGGCCAGCCTGACCGGGAACTATCCGGGCTCCAGGAGTCGGTCATGGACGAGATGCTCACGTCAGCGTGGAGCGGTCCCGTCGTGTTCAGGGGAATCCACTTCAGGGTGGGTTACCTGATTATCGACTGCCTAGATGAAAGCTCAGCTGATTGGCTCAAGATTGCCGTACCTCAGCTGCGGACGTGGAAGGGAGTACCCCTAGAAACCCGCACGGGAGCAGACATCCCGGCAGCGTACAACGCCACGTTGTTCTGCCCGAGGAGCTCCGACCGGACCAATGAGGAAATATTGGCCTTCATTGGTTTCCAAAACCGGGTCGAGACGGACGCCTGGAAGGTCATCTCCATGAAGAACGACGGAGCTGGTGCACTCCTGGTCGTAGGGATGGACCAGACCGGAAGGGATGAGATAGTGGAGCGTGACCACAAGCTCAACTTCCGGTTTGGCCACGTCACCGTGAGCGGTCTGAAAAAGACCAAGAGAGCTCCGGAAGAGACGCCCAATGACGGCACATGCAAGGCTGTCGAGGATACCCTCGGACCACTGAATGTGGGGCCGAAGTTACAGAGTGGTGAGCAGGATGAACAATCCATCACCAGCATGGACATTGGGGACGACCAAGGGGATGGACACCCTATGTCATCCCAAGAGCTGGCCCAGGAGCTCCTCCTGGACGAAAGCTGCGAAGAAGCCGAGGTTACCGTGATAGACGGTGGTGGAGAGACTTGCTCTCTCTCTTCACCAGACCTCACGGAGCATCAAACCTCGGAGTGATGGCTGCAACAAGCAGCACTCGGCTAGCCCAGGTAAACATCCATCGGGCCAAAGCAGCATCTGCTGTCTTGGCGAGGATGTTCACCTCCCAACACCTCGGGCTAGCCCTTGTACAGGAGCCATGGTGGCACCATGGCATAAAAGGCCTGTACACGAAGGACACTAAGGTAATATGCGATCCAGGAGGATCACCTCCCAGATCATGCATCGTTATAAGGAAAGATATCAATTATAGTATCTTTTCAGAGTTCATGAGCAGAGACTGCGTCGCCGTAACCATCAACGGCACAGAAGCTGCACCGAAGCTAGCAGTGGCCTCCGCCTACTTTGCCGGGGAGGAGGCCTGTCCACCGCCAGGAATACCCGGGCTAGTGGACCACTGCCGGACGAACAAGATCCCCCTCATCATAGGATGTGATGCCAACGCACATCACGTGATCTGGGGTAGCACGGATGTCAACAACAGAGGTGAGCAATTACTAGAATTTATTTTAAACAATAACCTAGAGATCTGTAATGTCGGCACCAGGCCGACATTTGTTACTAGGGTACGAGAAGAGGTGCTAGACATAACTCTAGTAACCAATTCCTTTAAACCCCACATTAAGAACTGGCATGTGTCACCAGAAGAATCAATGTCCGACCACAGGACAATTTTGTTTGAAGTAGCCTTCAAAACAAAAAGATGTAACCCTAAAAGAAACCGCAGAAAAACAAACTGGGACAAATTCAGGTCAACTCTAGAGCACAATCTTTCCAACGAACCGTCAGGATACCCTAGACATCCCTTGGAATTAGACAGAGCGGTAGACAACCTGGGCCACAAGATAGTAAATGCCTTTGAAGACAGTTGTCCTCTAGGCAGACAGAGGCGGGAAACAGACGCACCATGGTGGAATGCTAGTCTTGAACGACTACGAGTAACCACTCGGAAGCTCTTCAACAAAACAAAAACTGATAGAAACTGGGAACTATACAGGCAAAGCCTGACGCTCTACAACAAAGAGATCAGGAAGGCCAAACGGAAAAACTATAGGAACTTCTGTGAGGCAATAAGTAACGTCAACGAGGGCGCGAGACTGCAAAAAGCAATGGCTAAAAGTGCAGCGGATAGTAATTTAGCCCTGAGGAAAGGGAATAACACCTTCACCTCCACGGATCGGGAGAAATTAGAATTGCTATTTGACACGCATTTCCCGGGGAATACTTCCACTATGGGAAACGCAAGGCGTGATCAACATAGAACCCCTAGGACAGTAGCCAGTGACTGGGCAGCAGCCAAATCTATAGTTACGCCCGAGAAACTCAAATGGGCTATTGGAACCTTCCAACCATTTAAATCACCGGGATTAGCATGATCTCTCCAGCTTTCTTACAGCAGGGGCAGGAACTACTCCTAACCCGCCTAAGAAGACTAATGGTGAGCAGCCTAGCCCTTGGGTATATCCCAAGTGCATGGTGCAGCGCTAGGGTGGTCTTCATCCCCAAGATCGGGAAGAAAGACATCACCAGCCCAAAGTCCTTCAGACCTATCAGCTTAACTTCGTTTTGTCTTAAAACGCTGGAAAAACTGGTAGACTACAACATCAGAAGAACAGCTCTCAGAGACTGTCCGCTGCAAAACACACAGCATGCATATAGAGCAGGCCGTTCAACAGACACTGCACTTTATCAACTATGTCGCACCCTAGAAGGGGCAATTGACAGCAAAGAAATAGCTATCTGTGCCTTTCTAGACATAGAAGGAGCCTTCGACAACACATCACATGATGCAGTTCGAGCTGCCCTGTCCAGAAGGAACATAGACACTACTACGAGCAAATGGATTGGCAACCTACTTGAATCCAGGCAAGCAACATGTACACTGGGTTCGGAAAGAGTGACAATTGCTACCAGCAAAGGCTGCCCGCAAGGAGGAGTACTGTCCCCTCTGCTATGGAGTCTGCTAGTAGATGACCTTCTCAGCAAACTTGCTGGAAAAGGAATTCAATGTCAGGGATACGCCGATGACATCGTGATAATCGCCAGAGGCAAATTTGAAGCGACACTCTGCGACATCGTCCAATTCGGACTAAGGACAACGCTGAACTGGTGCAGGGAGGTTGGACTCAACTTAATTCCTGCTAAGACAGTCATCGTTCCTTTCACAAGGAAGTACAAACTACAGAGAATGGGACAAATCTCACTGCTAGGAACTCCTATAGAAACTAGCCGAGAGGTTATATATCTAGGAATCACTTTAGATAGTAAACTGACTTTCGCTTCCCATGTCCAAAAGACATTGGAAAAGTCTTACAGAGCACTCTATACCTGTCGGAAAATTGCTGGGAAATCCTGGGAACCAGGCCTCAGATAATACGATGGCTATACTTAATGATCTGAGACCAATCCTCACTTACGGAGCACTTGCATGGGGCAAACGAGCTAAGCTCATCAGCATGCAAAACCAGCTAGGAAAACTACAAAGACTTGCCTGCGTATGCATGACAGGGGCAATGAGGACCTGTCCTACAACTGCCTTAGAAGTTTTGATGGAGCTAACACCACTCCACTATGTGATTGATATCCAACGCAAAGCTACACTCCTGAGAATAAGCACTGAGGGCACAGGTAAGTGGTTGCATTCTAAATAACAGGGATGCGACTAATCTGTTAGGTGAGGTGCCCCTAATACTCCACCCTAGGGATGAAATGACAACCGAACTAATCTTCGAGCAGAACTTCACAGCACACCTAGGCAATAAGAAAGATTGGACCACACTGTCTGAAGTGCATCCGATGGCTAAACACACCATTGCATGGTACACAGATGGATCCCTGACACAACAAGGCACGGGCCTTGGAGTGGTAGGGCCTCGCATAAAATACCACGAATCCCTTGGCCAATACACCAGCATATTCCAGGCTGAGGTATGTGCCATTGGACGTTGTGCAGAGCTCAACATACAGCGTGGATACAAGGAAAAGGACATATCGATCCTTTCGGACAGCCGAGCAGCAATTACTGCCTTACATAGCAACAAAATCACCTCGAAGCTAGTCCTAGAGGTGCAGAGTAAGCTAAATATACTGGGCAACCGAAACAGGCTGGCCCTCAGATGGATTCCGGGACATAAGGATATATCCGGAAATGAACTTGCCGATAAAATGGCAAAACTAGGAGCCGAACAGCCATGGTAGGCCCAGAGCCCTACTGCGGCATAGGGAGGCACACTATAAAAGAATACCTTAGGAAAGTGGAAGGCGCCATGAGAAAAGAACACTGGAGAAATACCCCAGGCCTAAGGCAAGCCAAAACTCAAATAAATAACTATAACAAGAAGAGGTTCAAGGAACTTATTCAACTGGGGAAAAATTCACTTAGGATCGTTACCGGATTACTAACCGGGCACTGTAGACTGAAAAGTCACCTAGGTAAGATGGGAATAACCAGCAATAGAACTTGCAGATTCTGCGACATAGAGGACGAAACCTCTAGACACATCATTGCAGACTGTCCGGCGTTAGCAAGTATAAGATGTAAAATCTTAGGAACCAGAACTCTTACAGCTGAGCTCCTAGGAACGATCAACCCACTAAAACTCCTCGACTTTATTCGAGGAAGTGGGTTGATATCTGAGCTGTAGGCTCTGAATGGGGGTACAATAGATCTTACAGGTCGCGGTTCACTGGACACCCCGATATTAATAATAATAACACAACCCAGCAAGAACTTTCCTGAGTCATTTTTTTATAAACACATTTAGAATGACTTTTTGGTTTAAAGGGAGTTATCTTACACGTATTGTCACTTACGCTACTCCAAGGCCAGTTACCTTCACATATAACATTATTAGTTTTCCATTTTTGACACTTATTTAAAATAGCTTCTGTCATAAAGTGATAGGAATCAATTTCAAAATTGTAAACTAAATATTTTGAATTTAAATCTGCAATAATTAGATCATTCTCGGTTTTTACTGGCATTGGAATTACCCTAAACAAATGGGAAGGGTGTCGACCAAATAAAGAGATTTTTACATTTAAAATTAATTTATTATCTACAAAAATTCCTTAAGCCGTTAATAACGTGTAAATTTCCTTTATTTCCGTTCCAGTTCTTTTACCTGGTAGTACTAATTTTTCTTTTCGCATTCCTCAATTAAAGAACCTAACTGCTTAGTTACCATAAAGAAATTAATTGACTCTTTATAAACATAATAACTTTCCTTCAAAACCTGTGTTATATTTTCTATTCTCGTATTCATGCTTCTAAAATTGGTGGTGAGTGGTGAGCAGGATGAACAATCCATCACCAGCATGGACATTGGGGACGACCAAGGGGATGGACACCCTATGTCATCCCAAGAGCTGGCCCAGGAGCTCCTCCTGGACGAAAGCTGCGAAGAAAGGTTACCGTGATAGACGGTGGTGGAGAGACTTGCTCTCTCTCTTCACCAGACCTCACGGAGCATCAAACCTCGGAGTGATGGCTGCAACAAGCAGCACTCGGCTAGCCCAGGTAAACATCCATCGGGCCAAAGCAGCATCTGCTGTCTTGGCGAGGATGTTCACCTCCCAACACCTCGGGCTAGCCCTTGTACGGGAGCCATGGTGGCACCATGGCATAAAAGGCCTGTACACGAAGGACACTAAGGTAATATGCGATCCAGGAGGATCACCTCCCAGATCATGCATCGTTATAAGGAAAGATATCAATTATAGTATCTTTTCAGAGTTCATGAGCAGAGACTGCGTCGCCGTAACCATCAACGGCACAGAAGCTGCACCGAAGCTAGCAGTGGCCTCCGCCTACTTTGCCGGGGAGGAGGCCTGTCCACCGCCAGGAATACCCGGGCTAGTGGACCACTGCCGGACGAACAAGATCCCCCTCATCATAGGATGTGATGCCAACGCACATCACGTGATCTGGGGTAGCACGGATGTCAACAACAGAGGTGAGCAATTACTAGAATTTATTTTAAACAATAACCTAGAGATCTGTAATGTCGGCACCAGGCCGACATTTGTTACTAGGGTACGAGAAGAGGTGCTAGACATAACTCTAGTAACCAATTCCTTTAAACACCACATTAAGAACTGGCATGTGTCACCAGAAGAATCAATGTCCGACCACAGGACAATTTTGTTTGAAGTAGCATTCTAAACAAAAAGATGTAACCCTAAAAGAAACCCCAGAAAAACAAACTGGGACAAATTCAGGTCAACTCTAGAGCTCAATCTTTCCAACGAACCGTCAGGATACCCTAGACATCCCTTGGAATTAGACAGAGCGGTAGACAACCTGGGCCACAAGATAGTTAATGAAGACAGTTGTCCTCTAGGCAGACAGAGGCGGGAAACAGACGCACCATGGTGGAATGCTAGTCTTGAACGACTACGAGTAACCACTCGGAAGCTCTTCAACAAAACAAAAACTGATAGAAACTGGGAACTATACAGGCAAAGCCTGACGCTCTACAACAAAGAGATCAGGAAGGCCAAACGGAAAAACTATAGGAACTTCTGTGAGGCAATAAGTAACGTCAACGAGGGCGCGAGACTGCAAAAAGCAATGGCTAAAAGTGCAGCGGATAGTAATTTAGCCCTGAGGAAAGGGAATAACACCTTCACCTCCACGGATCGGGAGAAATTAGAATTGCTATTTGACACGCATTTCCCGGGGAATACTTCCACTATGGGAAACGCAAGGCGTGATCAACATAGAACCCCTAGGACAGTAGCCAGTGACTGGGCAGCAGCCAAATCTATAGTTACGCCCGAGAAACTCAAATGGGCTATTGGAACCTTCCAACCATTTAAATCACCGGGATTAGACATGATCTCTCCAGCTTTCTTACAGCAGGGGCAGGAACTACTCCTAACCCGCCTAAGAAGACTAATGGTGAGCAGCCTAGCCCTTGGGTATATCCCAAGTGCATTGTGCAGCGCTAGGGTGGTCTTCATCCCCAAGATCGGGAAGAAAGACATCACCAGCCCAAAGTCCTTCAGACCTATCAGCTTAACTTCGTTTTGTCTTAAAACGCTGGAAAAACTGGTAGACTACAACATCAGAAGAACAGCTCTCAGAGACTGTCCGCTGCAAAACACACAGCATGCATATAGAGCAGGCCGTTCAACAGACACTGCACTTTATCAACTATGTCGCACCCTAGAAGGGGCAATTGACAGCAAAGAAATAGCTATCTGTGCCTTTCTAGACATAGAAGAAGCCTTCGACAACACATCACATGATGCAGTTCGAGCAGCCCTGTCCAGAAGGAACATAGACACTACTACGAGCAAATGGATTGGCAACCTACTTGAATCCAGGCAAGCAACATGTACACTGGGTTCGGAAAGAGTGACAATTGCTACCAGCAAAGGCTGCCCGCAAGGAGGAGTACTGTCCCCTCTGCTATGGAGTCTGCTAGTGGATGACCTTCTCAGCAAACTTGCTGGAAAAGGAATTCAATGTCAGGGATACGCCGATGACATCGTGATAATCGCCAGAGGCAAATTTGAAGCGACACTCTGCGACATCGTCCAATTCGGACTAAGGACAACGCTGAACTGGTGCAGGGAGGTTGGACTCAACTTAATTCCTGCTAAGACAGTCATCGTTCCTTTCACAAGGAAGTACAAACTACAGAGAATGGGACAAATCTCACTGCTAGGAACTCCTATAGAAACTAGCCGAGAGGTTATATATCTAGGAATCACTTTAAACTGACTTTCGCTTCCCATGTCCAAAAGACATTGGAAAAGTCTTACAGAGCACTCTATACCTGTCGGAAAATTGCTGGGAAATCCTGGGGAACCAGGCCTCAGATAATACGATGGCTATACTTAATGATCTGAGACCAATCCTCACTTACGGAGCACTTGCATGGGGCAAACGAGCTAAGCTCATCAGCATGCAAA
Source organism: Drosophila elegans (assembly GCF_018152505.1). Classification (NCBI taxonomy): domain Eukaryota; kingdom Metazoa; phylum Arthropoda; class Insecta; order Diptera; family Drosophilidae; genus Drosophila; species Drosophila elegans. The sequence continues at coordinate 27,518,405 of NW_024545578.1, read as the reverse complement.
ACCAGCTAGGAAAACTACAAAGACTTGCCTGCGTATGCATGACAGGGGCAATGAGGACCTGTCCTACAACTGCCTTAGAAGTTTTGATGGAGCTAACACCACTCCACTATGTGATTGATATCCAACGCAAAGCTACACTCCTGAGAATAAGCACTGAGGGCACAGGTAGTGGTTGCATTCTAAATAACAGGGCTGCGACTAATCTGTTAGGTGAGGTGCCCCTAATACTCCACCCTAGGGATGAAATGACAGCCGAACTAATCTTCGAGCAGAACATCACAGCACACCTAGGCAATAAGAAAGATTGGACCACATTGTCTGAAGTGCATCCGATGGCTAAACACACCATTGCATGGTACACAGATGGATCCCTGACACAACAAGGCACGGGCCTTGGAGTGGTAGGGCCTCGCATAAAATACCACGAATCCCTTGGCCAATACACCAGCATATTCCAGGCTGAGGTATGTGCCATTGGACGTTGTGCAGAGCTCAACATACAGCGTGGATACAAGGAAAAGGACATATCGATCCTTTCGGACAGCCGAGCAGCAATTACTGCCTTACATAGCAACAAAATCACCTCGAAGCTAGTCCTAGAGGTGCAGAGTAAGCTAAATATACTGGGCAACCGAAACAGGCTGGCCCTCAGATGGATTCCGGGACATAAGGATATATCCGGAAATGAACTTGCCGATAAAATGGCAAAACTTGGAGCCGAACAGCCATGGTAGGCCCAGAGCCCTACTGCGGCATAGGGAGGCACACTATAAAAGAATACCTTAGGAAAGTGGAAGGCGCCATGAGAAAAGAACACTGGAGAAATACCCCAGGCCTAAGGCAAGCCAAAACTCAAATAAATAACTATAACAAGAAGAGGTTCAAGGAACTTATTCAACTGGGGAAAAATTCACTTAGGATCGTTACCGGATTACTAACCGGGCACTGTAGACTGAAAAGTCACCTAGGTAAGATGGGAATAACCAGCAATAGAACTTGCAGATTCTGCGACATAGAGGACGAAACCTCTAGACACATCATTGCAGACTGTCAGGCGTTAGCAAGTATAAGATGTAAAATCTTAGGAACCAGAACTCTTACAGCTGAGCTCCTAGGAACGATCAACCCACTAAAACTCCTCGACTTTATTCGAGGAAGTGGGTTGATATCTGAGCTGTAGGCTCTGAATGGGGGTACAATAGATCTTACAGGTCGCGGTTCACTGGACACCCCGATATTAATAATAATAACACAACCCAGCAAGAACTTTCCTGAGTCATTTTTTTATAAACACATTTAGAATGACTTTTTGGTTTAAAGGGAGTTATCTTGCACGTATTGTCACTTACGCTACTCCAAGGCCAGTTACCTTCACATATAACATTATTAGTTTTCCATTTTTGACACTTATTTAAAATAGCTTCTGTCATAAAGTGATAGGAATCAATTTCAAAATTGTAAACTAAATATTTTGAATTTAAATCTGCAATAATTAGATCATTCTCGGTTTTTACTGGCATTGGAATTACCCTAAACAAATGGGAAGGGTGTCGACCAAATAAAGGGATTTTTACATTTAAAATTAATTTATTATCTACAAAAATTCCTTAAGCCGTTAATAACGTGTAAATTTCCTTTATTTCCGTTCCAGTTCTTTTACCTGGTAGTACTAATTTTTTTTTTCGCATTCCTCAATTAAAGAACCTAACTGCTTAGTTACCATAAAGAAATTAATTGACTCTTTATAAACATAATAACTTTCCTTCAAAACCTGTGTTATATTTTCTATTCTCGTATTCATGCTTCTAAAATTTGAGTTGACTTAATCCGTTGTTCTTTTAAGGATATTTAATGTCGACTCAACAACAGAAGTTTGCTTTTTTACTAAATCTGACGTATTTTCTTGATTCAATAAGAGGTTTTTCATGTTGCTCTCTAGGTTTTTTCTATCTTCAGCATCCATTACACCAAACAGTATGTGATACAGAGAGCCCATAAACTCAAATGGAGCTCGCTTTAATCTCTTCCTATCTTGGGTCATAAAAAGTTTATTATTTTCTTCCAAATCTGTTATCAAGGACAGTATAGCATTGATCTTCAAATCCATGAAGTTAACCACACACCACTCTCATTTTTTCATTTAAAATCTTTCCCCTTTTTATCATATCAAAATACGGATCCATGTTATAATACACATTTAGATTTCAAGATGATGCTATGACTTCGACGTTCCCCATCGGATCTAAATAAATTGACGTAGTGTTTTTGAATTTTTCAATTGACCACTTTTGTTGCCCTTGTGCAGGTAAACTTGCATTAGACACTTAGCAAACTAACAATAGGAATAACATTATTGCCATTACTCCAAGTTTATGGATTTAAGGGATATTTCGAGTCCCCCTTGTCTGTTTCAAAAGACTAGGTGATTCACTTTATTCGGCCTGAATTCCAGTTAAAGGGCAAACTTTTGTAATCGGTCTTAAAATTGAACCGTCTTGAAGTTTTACTTTCACTATTCTGACTCGATCGTCTTTTCCTTTATGTACCTCTTCTACTCTTCCCAAGGGCCATCTAGCTGGGTGACAATTTTCATCTTTAAATAATACAATTTAACCTTTGTTAATATTTTGCAATCCTATTTTCCATATATTTCTTTGTTGAAGTGTGTTTAAATAGTCATTCTTCCATTTATTCCAAAATTCCCGTTTCATTTTTTGGATCAACTTCCATCTATCCAAATTTCCAAGTTTTTCTACAGAAATGGTTTCAATAGGTCCTATAGTGGGCCTTCCTGTCAGAAAATGACCTGGTGTTAAAACTTCTAAATCGTCAATGTCAGTATTGGCTGTATAAAGGGGTCAAGAATTTAATACAGCTTCAATTTGGCATAAGAGAGTTATCTCTTCATAAGTTAGATTATTATCCCCTATTATTCTTTTAAGGTGATATTTTACCGATTTCACTCCGGCCTCCCATATACCTCCAAAATGAGGTCCTGACGGGGGTATAAAATGCCATTCAATTTGTTCGTTCTCTAACACGGGAATAATTTTAGTATTTTCATTAAGTACTTTCTGTAAATCTTCATTTTTGCACATTTTCCTCTTCTGGAAAAGAATCTCCTCAGCGCAGCTAAAAAGGCATCTGAAGTCAAATCACTAACAACTTCTAAATGGATGGCCTTCGTTGCCATGCAAACAAACACAGCAATATAACCTTTATAGGATTTTTGGCCTCGATTCTTTGAGCATCTTATCTGATATGGGCCAGCATAGTCTACCCCAGTATTTAAAAACGGGTGGGCCATAGTAACTCTATGCTTTGGTAAATTTACCATAATTTGTTCTGCCGTAATTTGTCTCTATCTTGCACATTTGACACACTGCCCTAAGTATTGCTTTAAGCTGTTCCTTAATCCGAATATCCAAAATTTTCTTTGAATATAATTTCGCATCAAATTAATTCCGCCGTGTAATGTTTCTCTATGTGAATCTTTGATAATTAATGAAGTTAAATGACACTTATCTAGCATTATCGTGTGTTTGTTATGAAATTCGGCGCTGGAGTTCTGTAATCTACCTCCTACTCTTAATAGTCCGTCTTTATCCAAAAATGGATTCAATCCTAATATTTTGCTTTTAATTTCAATATCTTTTCTAAGTTTTAAGCAAATTATCTCCGAACTAAACTGAATTTCTTGTTGTGTTTTTATTATAAATACCCTTGCTAACTTTATTTCATTTACTGTCAGATATGCTGGAAATGATTTACTTTTATACCCTTGCAGAGGGTATTATAATTTCAGTCAGAAGTTTGCAACGCAGTGAAGGAGACATTTCCGACCCTATAAAGTATATATATTCTTGATCAGCATCACTAGTAGAGTCGATCTAGCCATGTCCGTCTGTCCGTCCGTCTGTCCGTCTGTCCGTCCGTTTATATGCAAACTAGTCTCTCAGTTTTAAAGCTATCTGCATGAAACTTTCCCAAAAGCTGTCTTTCTATTGCAGGTAGTATATAAGTCGGAACGAGCCGGATCGGACGACTATAGCATATAGCTCCCATAGGAACAATCGGAAAAATAATTGAAAAAAATTATAACTTTGCTGTTTTTTAATTTTTTGTTTAGTTCTTCGACATATAGCAATGGTTAAATATTTCAGAATTATGGTTTAAATTTCATCAAAATCGGACGACTATAGCATATAGCTCCCATAGGAACAATCGGAAAAATAATTGAAAAAAATTATAACTTTGCTGTTTTTTAATTTTTTTGTTTTGTTCTTCGACATAAAGCAATGGTTAAATATTTCAGAATTATGGTTAAAATTTCATCAAAATCGGACGACTATAGCATATAGCTCCCATAGGAACAATCGGAAAAATAATTGAAAAAAATTATAACTTTGCTGTTTTTTAATTTTTTGTTTAGTTCTTCGACATATAGCAATGGTTAAATATTTCAGAATTATGGTTAAAATTTCATCAAAATCGGACGACTATAGCATATAGCTGCCATAGGAACAATCGGAAAAATACTTGAAAAAAAATTATAACTTTGCTGTTTTTTAATTTTTTTTTTAGTTCTTCGACATATAGCAATGGTTAAATATTTCAAAATTATGTTTTAAATTTCATCAAAATCGGACGACTATATCATATAGCTCATATACAAATAATAAAAATATATAAAAGAACAATCAAATAATTAAGCTGCAAATCGTCATAGCTGCAATGTTTTTAAACATATACGCAAGTAAATCATAATTTTAATGTTTTCAAAAATATTTAATTCTTGCGATAGCTGCAAGGGTATATGAACTTCGGCTTGCCGAAGTTTGCTTTCTTTCTTGTTATAGTTAAATTAACTTTGTGCTTTGAAGTACAAGTGTCTGAACAGGACACTCCACTAACCTCGGTGATAGTTTGTTTACGAGATAAATTTAATATTTGTGCAGCTTCTTCTGAAATTATGGTGCATTGCGATCCACTATCAATTAATGCCCTTAGGTTTTCATAGCCCCCTTTATTTGATTTTACTTTAATCAATGCGGTAGCTAGAAATGCTTGTTCCTTAGTAACACAGGTGTTAACTTTATCCCTTTTTTCAGTTGAAACATGGAGCATGGTGTGATGTGGTTTTTTTGCAAATTGAGCATAAGTATTACGAGTTACACTTCTTGAAAACAGAATGCTTAAAACGTCTGTTGCACAAGCGCTGTTTTCTAATAAACTCCCCTCTTTCTATCGGACTCATTCCCCTAAACTTATAACAATTTGTTACAAAGTGTCCAACCATTTTACAAAGTAGACAACTTTCCTTAACAAAGGTATATACCACTTTTTTAAAAACTTTCTTTTCATCATTTAGTGCTGAGCTAAGAGAACTCACGCGTTGCTCTAAAAATCCCATTACATCGCTTAGTAATTGAATTTCCTTGGTTTTTTTTTATATGATATAATTGAAGGGCCTCTCTGTTGAATTTTCGGATGATAATATGTGCGAAAATAACATCAACATCCTCATTTAAATTCGCTTTTGTTCTGCTTAAATGAATTGATTCATTTATTGAATCAATAAACCATTTAATCTGTTTTGCTGAATCGTTGTCTAGAATGGGCAACTCGATCAAACGATTCAGCTGATCTGAGAATATTTTTCTCTTATTTTCATACCGCTTGGTTAATAGTTCTCAATTGGCAGTATAATTTTCAGCAGAACCTGTTAGCAAGTGAGCAACCATACTCCTTGCTTCGCCTTTAAGAGCGGTTTTCAAATAAATAAATTTTAGAGATGAGCTCAGATTATCTCTATTATGAATTATTTCTTTAAATAATTCAGAAAATAGGTCCCACTCTTTTCCTTCTCCAGAAAAGGTGGGAACTTGTATTTTTGGTAATAGGGGAAGGTCATCAACTCTATCCCTTACCGACACCCCATTATTACTTCCTATTGTCACATCGGAAGATTTTATCCTTTCGTCTAGGATTTCTAACACGTTTTTAACGTCAAATTCTAGTTCTTTGACTGTTTCGTCGAAAGATATATTGTTTTCATATCTTTTTAAGAACTCCTTTATTTTATTGCTTGTTCTATTCCATAAAAATTGTATTTTATTAGCTCTTAGTAGGCAGTCTTCACGGCTAGCCCTATTGAGCTCCGTAATGGATTCCTTTAAATACTTGTTTAGTTGTTCGACATTTTGGTCGAAAACCTCTGCCAACTTGTTTGGGTCACTCCCTGCTGCATTTACTGTTTTGGTTTCAGAACCAACTTTTAAATTTGAAAATAATAAAAATAATTTCAATAACTTTACAAATCTCTCCAAACCATTTTTTGTTGAAATAGTCATGATCGACTACTCCACATTTTAATAAGGATCCATGATTCGCAACAAATCTAGCTTTGAGGCTATCTAATTTTGAAATACTTTCGCTTGTTAATTGACCTGCTTCAATTACTCTAATTTCTTTAGTTAAGCTTGCCTGTGCTTCAAGCAGCTTTCTAATGGTTTCGGACAACACTTTTTTTTTGGTATTTAGGACTTTAAATACTTATAATCTACTTCTTATTTGTTCTGTTACAAAAAATATTTTAAAAGTTAACTTATCTGCTGCTTCGATGACTGTTGCTTCGATGTCGTTGTTTTGACTGGGTTGTTGGCGCTTCGATGTCCTTGTTGCTGCTTCGATGTCCTTTTTTGTTGTTACTTGTCGTTGTTTGGCGAAATTTGGCTGTTGCTTCGATGTCTTGGTTGCTGAGACTGGGTTGTTGGTGCGATGTGGTTTATTTGGTTGTTACTTGATGTTGGTTGGCGAAATTTGGCTGTTGCTTCGATGTCTGGGTTGTTGTTGGTTGTTTAATTTATTTATTTTTATTCTAACCACTTAAGGTTCGAGCTATTGAGTTCGTCCTTTTATGTTCCCGAATAACCGAACACCTTTTTATTTTTTTTTTTAACAATTTACCAATGTTCTGGCCTTGGTAACGCCCACGTCGCGTAACACACCCGTGTAATTTTTCAGAATTTTGTGCCTTTTAGTTTTTTAACAAGATTTAAACTTGTGAGTTTTTATGTTTTTATTTTATTTATTTTTATTTTTATTTTTGCAACCTTTAGCTGATCGTGCGCTCGCAACAAATCAAACTTTAAGGTGCTGGTTTAAAAACTCTGAGTCTCTTACCACTGGTGGGGGAAAACTACAGAGTGCCTCGAAGGACCAAAATGTAAGAGCGATCTAATGAAAGACGTCTACATTTGTTGAGTTATCATTTCAAACTGTCTTTATTTCAATACGTTTCTTAGCAAGTAACATTGGTGTGTTTCGTATTCTATTCTTATCTATGGCCTACGCAGAGACCGCATCTGTTTTGCCCTGAGCGGGAGAGCTATATTTTGACCCCCGCCCAAGTCCTTTGTGTAGTGTGGGAAACATTTCAAGTGATAATATTTAGAGGCTCAAGAGGCCTGCACGTACAGATTACAAATGCAAACAAATGTTCCCTTGGATTTAAAGTAACAGATCGTAATTTATGGCTCTGGCTCCATTGACAAGTGACAGGCACAGAACTCATAAAATCTTATATTTGAAGTCATTATCTTATTTCTAATAACCCACGGAGTGACTTGTTTATCCCTAAACTGTGAAAACATTCTAAAGTGCGATAAGTGAGATCACCACTACCCTGATAGCACTTGTAACTAAAATATTCTGTGACCGCTCACAGGAGGTCAAGTGGCTGCTCCGTTCAGCTTATATGTTCATACTTATATTTAGACGTGTTCATGTTTGAACACATTTCAATATTGGCTCATTGTGTAACTTGCCGGCTACTAAAGAAACGTTTGTGGAAAGATTTAAGCAATTGTTTGAGGGACAGGAAAACTGCCGAACAAGCAAACGATCGTTTTGAAAGAAGATGCAAAACCTGTTTTGCACTACAAAAAGAGGTTTCCCCAAAGTCTGACCGCAGCACTAGAGCAAGAACTAATAAATATGATAGAAAACAAAGATATTTCACCAGTAGCACATCCCACTAGCTGGGTAAATAATTTACAAATCGTAGAAAAACTTAATGGAAAGATTAGACTTTGTTTGGGGCCCAAACCACTTATTAACGCGATCAAACGAGAACACTATCTTATTCCTACCATAGATGACTTTATGGTACAACTTTCTGGAAAGGAAGTTTATACCATTCTGGATTTGTCCCAAGGGTTCTGGCAAATGGAGCTAGAAGAAGCAAGTTCTGAATTGACGACCTTTATAACACCTTTTGGGCGATACAAGTTTAATTGAAATTGGAATATTGGGAGAGAATATTTGAAGAGCACAATAAAACATTGTTGAAGATATTAGATCGCGCAAAGTCCAATGGAGTACGTTTTAACCCTGACAAGGTTCAGTACAGAAAACATCAAGTTGAGATTATGGGTCTTATTCTTTCGGAAGGTCAAATCAAGCCGCAACAAAAACATCTAGATGCAATTCGCGGCATAAGAACCCCTGATGACAAAAAAGGAGTTTTAAGAATTGTTGGTCTGTTTAAATATTTAGCTAAACTTATTCCGGTTTTGCCCTCAAGAACAGCAAAGCTTAGAAACCTTACTAGAATAGATACCCCCGAGTGAAATAAAGAAATTCAAAACGAGCTTGACGACTTGCTTAAAATAATATCAAGTGAACCAGTTTAAGCAGTATACGATAGTTCAAAGCCAGTTGTAATTAGAACCGATTCCTCCGAAGATGGACTAGAATGCGTAATTTAAAAGAATGGGCATCCAATTAGTTTTGCATCACGCACGCTTACGAAAAGTGAGCAACAATGGGCCCAAATTGAAAATGAACTGTTCGTTTTTGACTGTGAAAGCTTCCACTACAATGTGTATGGACGAAAATTACAGTCGAATCTCGGCATTAGTCGAAAAGGAATGGCCAACATTTCACAAGCTAGATACATTTTGCCAAGATTTTAGCAGATTCAAGGCAGAATTCCACTATGGAGAGGGACATCCCTTTAGTTCATTCATTTTGATAATACCTACAAAACTGCAGTCACAAATCCTCAAGCTAATTCTTGAACCTCACTTAGGCATTGAAAAAACGCTTTCTCGTGCGCGTAGATAGTATATGCTTGTGAAATATGCGAGAAATTCCGCAGAAATAACCAAAAAGAACCGTTAATAGAAGACGAAATGCCTGAATACCCTTTTCACAAGGCTGGAATAGACATATTTGAATTCGGAGGAAAAAATTTTATTTCTGTTTTTTACGCATATTCTAACTTTCTGCCCGTGAAACAGCTAAAGGGGAAGCCTTAAGAGTATGTAACAGAAGAACTTAAGTGGTGATCGATAGTTATGGTTATCAGTCAAAACTAAAGTGTCATAATAACCCCTTCAACTGATTGATGTTTAATAACTTTGCAAACGAGTCTAATATAATTCTGCAGTTTTTCAGCCCAAGATACCCTAAAAGCAATGGGTTGGCGAAAAAAGGAGTGGCAATTGCAAAGAATATTTTAAAACTCTGCTAGAAATTATCAACATAGAATCCTCGAATATAATGCTAAGCCATTAGCAGGTTTAAGTTGTGCCCAATGTGAGTTGTTCTTTGGTAGAATTTGTAAAACTAAAATACCGATTTAAAAATCTGAACTGTATTGTAATACAATTGATGAGCAATCTATAACCAAGAAAATCCCAGACAAGAAACACACACAAAAACACTATTACAACATGCACTCAAAAATTTTGTGTCCATTTAACAGAGATGATTGAGTCCAATTTAAAAAAACCGCCAATGAGTGGGAACATGGAGTGATATAAAATAGAGTAAATAAACGTTCTTACATAATAAACGATGATTTTAATTACTTCTTTAGAAGACACAGAAAACTAATGAGTAAGAATCAAGGATTATTAAGTAACAATAAAAACTGTGATTATGAAAATGTTCCTGTAAATGATAATAATAATGGAATATATATGTCTAGACCATCACTGTATGAAAGCGAGATTAATGTAAGCTTAACAAAAAATGTTAATGATAATCCTAGTGTTAGTCAAACTGAAATTGAAAATGTAAATCCACCTGAAAATATAGATATAAGTGAATTTGAAAATAGCAATATAAATGAAACTGAATTTGAAAATAGCATTGTAAACTTATCATAGTATGTCTAAAGAGTATGAAACTATAAATATATTTAAGAAAGCAAAAAACATCTCGATCAGGTAGAGTAATTAAATCTCCAAATAAATACGGATGGGACAAAAATTAAAATAAGTTAATTAAAATACCATTTTATTATTATTATTTTTATTATATAATTATGAATATGCTGCCACACTTGAAAAATCAGACGCGCCACGATAAACTAAATAATTAAATCTTTTAATTAAAAGCCAATCAGGCTTATTTCAAGCTATCATAGTTGTCCAATTCTGATGAAATCGCTTGCCCTTCTTACAGCTTATAAACTAAAATTTGAATTCAACTTTGATCGATAGCGCTTGAGCACGTAACCTGCTGGGATTTGACCAACCAAACAGATGCAAACGTAGTTGCCAGATGTTCTTAATGATAGAGTTGCCAGATTCTTACTTTTAACAGATCTGATGTGAACATCAAGTTTTAACAGCATTAATGAATCACTTTTTATAGAATGCCTTTAGATTCAAGGAGTCCAATCAGCTTTACTAAAAGATCTGTTGTTCCGGCCACGAAGGAATTCACGAAGGATTCATATGTTCATTACAATTTATATTAAAAGAATAAAACTTGAAATGCTAGTTGTTCAAGATGATTCCATGTGTGGAAAGGATATATAGGGTAAAGATTTTTTAAATACTAGTGATGCTTGCATTGTCTGGGAGGAAGTTAAGCCTAATAAACGAAACCATTATTATAAGTAAAAATATAAATAATTCAAATGATATGGACAAGTTCGATAGTATTAACAAAACTATTAAAGCTAGAGTTTTGGGACTTGGCATGCAGATTCTAGTAGTTCCTAATATTTCAAACTGGTGCCACGTCCAGTCTAATGCCAAAAAATCGTGAAAGTATGTAATGACACTCTGAGACATGCTAGAAAGTAGATATTGGTTTCTGTGTGTGTGTTTTGGTCATTTCTATCTGTAGACAAAAATCAAGGTATTATTTTAGATGTTATGAAGTCCTCTGCCACCGATTGGCGGCGCCTCTGCTGTCCCTCTACCGGTGTTCTGCGGGTAATCGCTGCAGTAGAGAGACCGAACGAATAAATAGGAGGAATACTTAGTTTGAGGTTTTTTGGCTGAGTATCGGGTATCTAATAGGGAAACTCGACTATACTGTTCTCCCTTGTTTTTTTTTTAATGTTTTGATTGTTTTTATGGGAGCTATGGGAGCATCGCTCAATTAGTTCGCGGCCTGACATATAAGGAGCAGTAGTAAGCAAATAGAGATATTTTTTATCGAAAGTGTCGACTATCATAAGCTCTGTATAAAAATTATACAACTCTGTGACCACGTGCTTTTAAGTTACAAATTTTTAAGTAATACAACCTTTGGGTTTTTCTACAATATGGAAAAAAAGGAGTTTCGTGTCCTGATTAAGCACTGTTTTTTGATAGGAAAAAATACAGTAAAAGCAAAAGCTTGGCTTGATAAACATTACCCAGATTCTTCTCCGGGAAAATCAACCATTAATGATTGGTACAATGAATTTAAACGTGGTCTTGTGGACACCAAAGACGCTGAACGCAGTGGTCGCCCAAAAACAGCAGTTACGCCAGAAAATGTGGCAAAAATCCGAAAAATGGTGTTGGCCGATCGCAAATTGAAATTAAAGGAGATAGCTGATGCCTCAAAGATATCGGAAGGCAGTGTGTTTACGATATTACATGAACATTTGGACATGAGAAAGCTCTGCTCGAAGTGGGTGCCGCGATTGCTAGCACCGGACCAAAAGCAACAACGCATCGATGCTTCCGAGACGTGTTTAAGCATGTTGAAGCGCAATAGGAGTTCATCTTTCTACAAAAATGGCATAGAAAGGTTGGAGAAGCGCTGGACTGAGTGTATAGTCGTAGATGGAAACTATATTGATGAATAAAACAAAATTTACAACAAAAAAATTTTTTTTCATTTTTAGGCCGGGAACTTATTGAGCGGTGCGTCAAATTCGGTTCGTTCCGACTTATGTACTACCTGCAATAGAAAGACAACTTCTGGTAAAGTTTCATGCAGATAGCTTTAAAACTGAGAGACTAGTTTACGTAGAATCGGACGGACAAACGGACGGACAGACGGATATAGCTAGATCCACTTTCCTAGTGATGTTGATTAAGAATACATATACTTTATAGGGTCGGAAATGTCTTTTTCACTGACTTTAACTTCTGACTGAAATTATTCTACCCTCAAGGCTATACAATTCTTTTTATAATCAGTGTTTTCTTTATGGAAGTCTTTGACAAATTACCACTAACACAACGCACTTAAAAGATTATCTTAAAATTTAACTTCCGATCGCGTGCAGGCTCCAAAACGAACTGACTGATTGAATATTATTTTTTTGGGACTTTAAGTACCTCCTTTTTGTATTTAAATTAAAAGCTTAAGGTGAAGCTGTCCTATCCTATTTTGAAATTCCATTATGCTGACCAATGCAATTTGTTTGGGACTTGGAACGCAATAAGGGCAATTAGTTGAGAGATGATGTTTACTTTGAATTTCATTTGTTTATTTTGACTAAGAGCAGACCTCCAAACCTAAGACAAGTCAAAGCCAAAGGCAAAGGCAAAGATTGCTCTGATTGAATTTTGAAAATTGTTTATAAATTCCATAAGTGGACTGGTTTCATGGGTTGGATAACTCTCCCCCTTCTAAAATGGATCGCCCCGATTCATTATGAATTTCGTTTAAACGATCTCTTAGTTAAAAAGGAAAACAATGGTCTTGGTGTGTAATCTTATCTTTTAAAATTTTCTTCTTGATTTGTATTTTCTTTTATTGAAATTTCTTGGCTTGTATTTTCATCATTTAAAATCTCTTCTTGTTTTGTTTGTTTCTTCTAGAACATATTGGGTAATTATGAAAGTTTTAAGAAGGTATGCGTAAAAACATATCGAAAATGAAAAATAAGGGACACGCTAATATATACATAAACCATATTATTATTATTTTTATAATTTAACTCCAAATATTATTCCTGAATTTATGTTCATTCTTAACAGTTTTATTGCACGTTAATTCAAAAGTTATATACACAGCTTAAAATCTATCTCAGTTTAATTAATTTGGCACCTAAATTTACACTTTAATTTGTCAATTTAATGGGCACCTTTTATTAAAAAGAACTTCCAACTTTTTTCATAACATTTAATTGTCAAATAAAACTGCTGCTGTATACACAGACCAGGGCTGAAAGGGCTTCAACATTACCCGCAAGACAGGCCTGGAGAGCAAGGCAAACCGTGACAGATAGATACAGGGACACGGTCGCGGCATTCGAAGTCATAAAAAAGGCTGGAGCGAATGATGTTCATGCAAGGCAACGAGTTAAGAGCTACGGTCGCAACCCAGATCACAGAATTAAATACCCAAATAATTTATCTACAAACAAGAATAGCAGAAATAAGTGAATTACAATTAGGCAATTTCCAACCGCAATGAGAGTCAGCTTAATACCAAAACAGGAGTTCCGGGGTCAGCACCGACGCCGGTACTTAATTCTCTGGACCAGCATAGTCTGAATGACTATGGATACGATTGGATAAGTTGAATCTTAAATTAAATGGGACCAGCAGATGGATGTTAACAGACAGTTTTCTCTTCCGAGTAGATCGCATGAAAACACTGTATGGGTGTACCGATGAACAAGTAATTCGAGAATTTCACTGTCTTCTCACTGGATCCGCCATTAAGTGGAATTGGCAAATGCTCGAAGACAAAGCCGACGACCATTATTTTGGAAGCCACTTTTTAACCCGAGAAATGACCAAAGCCTCTTCGGCATCTAAATACGACTATGTCATCATAAAAGAATTAATGGAACGACGCCAGGGATATAACGAGAGTTTGGAGGATTACATTTCTGCAATGCACAATTTGCAGCTTAAACTAAGAAACAAGAACCCAGAATCCAACCTTGTAGAGATATTGAAGAAAATCTAAATTCTAAATGGGAGCCTTTTTTGTTGGCGTCAAGCATATCTACACTAGCCGAGCTTAAGAGAGAAGGAATACTTGTCGAAAAATGGTTTAAGGACAAGAGGTCGCGCCCACGGCACGTTAAAGCGATCATAAATGATCTACCAAGCAGAGGCTTTTCAAAACAACCGATCAGCGAAGAGTGTTGGAATGGTGAAGCCGGCAAGGGGAAATCCATTCCGTCAAAACTTGGACAAAAAAACCTTCCCGGAGTAAATGGGAGCAGAACCCGGAAGAGAATGCACGTCCCCATTTCACACATACCTTTGCTATACGGGCAATAAACCGACGGAACAGGGTGCCAAGCCCGGTTTCATGAAACACAGTGGTACTATTGTGGTAAAAACGACTCTTATCTCTCCACTCACTCTTCTATTTTACGGAAAGGTATGATAGGAGAGTCGGGGACGACCTGTGAGAAAAACGACCCCCCGAGACAATAAAACAGGCGACCGCGAGTCCCGCACAGATATCGTTTCATAAGACATGGCATCAGCGTAAGACAGAGTACGAGGAGGCTCGCGCCCGTGTCTTTAATACGGAGCAAGACAAAGAAGACGAAAGGGGTAAATGGGAGACCAAAAAACATTAGACCATGGAGTCTGCACGGGAACTTAAAGAAAATTAGTTGCCTGAAAAATGACAACCGCCTTTTTGCCAAGACAAAAGTAGACGACGAAGAGATAATAGCCTTATTGGATACAGGGGCAAGTGCCAACTGCATTGGCAAAGGAGCGGGACTGTATTTACAAAGGAGGCAGAATAAGGTGCAGAACTTAATCAGACAGACCGTACAAACCGCCAGTGGGGAAAAAACTCAAGTTACAGGCATGATCACTCTGCCAGTGTAATGGGAAGCCGAAACAAGAGAATTGGAATTTTTAGAATAGAATTTTGGAAAAGAGTTCTGGGAGTAATTTAAGTTGCTTTTACCGGGGAAACGAATATTAGAGTTTGCGGAATCGGATATGGTAGCGCCAGAAGAAGAGAATCCAGCACGCCACGAAACTGCATACATCCCACACAAGCTTACCAAACGGAAGGCACCCTAAAAAAAAAGTAGTCAACTTGAAAGATGCATTTTGGCAAATAACTCTTGAAGCTAAAAGAAAAGAAAAATACGCTTCCACAGTGCCAGGACTACCTTTATACAAATTTACCTATGTAATGCTGCCAAGCGAATGTGCAGACTGATGGACAATGTTATTCCAGCAATTTGTCTTCGTGTATCTTGATGATTTACTAGTCTATTCTCTAAATTTTGAAGATCATTTTAAATTGTTGCGGCAGGTTAGTGGAAATGCTACAGCCAAAATAAATACCTGGGATATGTAGTAGGTGGTGGTTGAATAAAAACCGATCCATCAAAAATAAAGGCGATTAAAGAATTTCCACGGCCAGTATCCGCTAAGCAGATGCGGAGAATTTTGGGATGGTAGCGGAGTTTAATGTAAAACTACGCACAAACTGCAGCACCGCTTCATGAAAGTCTCAAAAAGGATCAAGTCAGCAAATAAGAGCTCGATGAAGAGGGCAATAAAGCCTTTGAGGCACTGAAGACCAGCCTGATATCAGCACCTGTATTAACAAAACCGGAAAAAAACCTTTCACTATTTAGTGCGATGCATCGACGACCGGAGTCGGAGGGGTGTTGTTCCAGACAGATGAAGAGGGTGGCGAGCATCCTATCGCATACGTGTCCTCAAAGCTGGACAAAGCCCAAAGGAACTACAGCATCACTTAACTTAAATGTTACTCTGCCATATTGGGCATCAGAAAGTTCCGCACATACGTTGAAGGTATGCCATTCATAACAGATCATGCTAATTTAAAGGTGCTAATGGAGCACAAAGATTTATCTGGCAGGCTAGCAAGGAGGAGTTTAAAATTACAGGCCTTTGATTTTGAAATCGAACACCGAAAAGGGTCACAAAATTTGGTTCCAGATGCGCTTTCAAGGGTACATATGGATGAGGTAACATCGGGACTTAGGGATGTGGCAGGAGTGAACATCGACTTGTAATCAGCAGATTTCAGGTCAAAAGAAGACTTTAAATTGATTTCATGGGACCTTATTCCCGGACCAAATCCGGAAACACCGTGATCTTTGTGTGCTTGGACCATTTCACCAAAATCGTCTGGCTAGAGGCAATGCGAAAAGCAACCGTAACAGCCGTGGTAAAGAAAGAAACATATTTCATCAATTTGGAGTGCCAGAATGCATTCAATCTGATAACGGTAAGCACTATGTGTCGTCAATATTTGCCGAATTAATTACCCAATATGGAATCCGACACGTTCGAGCCGGCTTTAATTCGACACAAGCGAATACAGCAAAACGGGTAAACCGATCCGTGCTAAAAATGCTCAGGGAAGCTACTGAAAAAGACCAGTCGAATCGCGTGTACAATACAAGACTGGAACCATGTTATGCAATGTTTGAGACCAACATGGTCACACACGCAAGTGAGGATCCGATCATGAGATGTCTCGGCGGCCTATCAACAACAGATCAAGCTCTATGCTTGGCGGATAAGATGAAACTAGTACGCAGTGTAGTTAAACAAGGATTAGCTCGGACACACGAAAAAACAGAAAGGACGTATAATACACGCAGTAAGAAAACTGAAATTGCAGAGTATCCGAATTGAAGGGTATAATACAATGCTAGGTCCCAATTGGGTACGATGTCTCATACTTGGTTCTATAAGCGCTACCGTCAAACATCGAGGGTGCCTTCATCCGCAACTCGTATCGCAATAAAGCTCATACTTTTTTTCTGTTTGTGAAAAATTACCAACATGGACCAATGCCAAGAAATGTCATATAACATAGTTTTCTATATAAATTAATTGAACAATTTATCAACAGATTAAGAGATTTTGCACTGATATATATATTTATACATATGTACCAAAATTTGAGCTCTCGTCGACGGAAATAAAAAGGAGTGCGTTTCGTTCGACTTACTGTCAAGCGCCCTATTATAATATATAATTATAAGTTCGCAACTTGGATTAAATAAAAAAAATATAATTTTATTTTTATTCAACAGATTGTTACAAGACTTTACTCATTTGTGAAGAACACCGACCTATTAGGTTGAGGTCTCAAACTGAACTTAACTTGCTGATCTGATTCTGTTGACGATCACGCTACGTTCTCGAGCTTTTCTGGATTTGAGTGAGTTGTGAGATTGTTCTGACAAAACTTGCGGTTTCTTTTGAGTGAAACTTTAATTACATTTGGATTCAAGTGTCTTGACTCTTGGATACAAGTGCGCTCTTAAATTTTACGACTTTGGAATGTCTTTGGATTGAAATAGGAGTTTATGTGTTTGCGAGCCGAACTTTGATTCTCTTTGAACGTGTGAACGTGGCAATTGGGGGGAGTTGTTTAGTCTGCAGTTTTGGGTGATAAGCTGGGGATTTTCCGTTGGCCTTCGATTGTGGGCTTTTGTTACAAGGGCGTATAATTCTAGAGTAGTATAGGGTATATTGTGGGTACAGAAAGTAATGGGTATATTCAGAGTGTTATGGGACTGTGTATGTGTTGCTTAAATATATGCAGTTTGATAGGAATATGGACATGTCACTCCCCCAACCTTTGAATTTGGCCTGTCCTCAGAGCGATAACGTAGGGTATAACATAATAATATCTGCTGCAATATTTTCCTCAGTAATATTTACATTTTTATTTGTTGCAATTTGTTCACGTTTAGAATGTTTTACAATAAGTTTCTTAGGAATATTTTTAATTTTGTAAATTGAATAGAATGTTAAATTTATTATAGTGATTACAAATGTGGTTAAACATATTATCTGAAATGTATTGTAATATTTTAGATGTGATTCGACTATTTCTTTTGTATGGATATATGACAATGGTTCGAGTTTTGTGATATTGTTGTTAACATAAATTGATTGTAAATAATCTGCTGTATTGTTGGATATTATAAACTCATCTAACTGTATAGTAAAATTTTTTATTTTAACAATATTATTACCAACGAGCGAAACTTCTGTGCTTATACAATTTTGATTTATAATTGATTTTTGTATATTCCATGTTAACAAAATATTTGGTTCGATGTAATTTATTTGGAAATTTCTATGGGTTCTTAGATATTTGCATTTTGTAGGTTCTTGTTTTAGGATTCCAATTATGCATTTGTCAAAAATAATTTGACCTGTATCTTTACTGAATACTTTATCTTCATAAATGTAATACTTATCGAATGTGTTTTCTGTTAAGATGTTATCAAATTCATCTGGATATGGAACTATTTCATATACAGGAGTTTTCGTTATTCATTAGGAATTTGGGAAATTATCAAGATTTCGTTTTTGTCTGTTTTAAGCCAAGTTGATATTTTTATTTTTAACAACTTTTCAAAATTAACTTGTTTTAAATAATCATGTATTAATAACTTTGGATTTTATATACCTTGCCTAGTAATCTGCATACCTAATTCTATGTCCTCTATGTATTCAGGGAATTGCTGGAGGTTAAAAATCAGAAATGCAGGTTGTTCTTCCTTAGATTCTTCACGTTTATTTATTATGTCAAGTCCGTTCATATTTTAATCATGATTTTGGATGGAATTATCTGATAGATTATTAATTTTTGTTTCGAGTTCCTCTTTATCGTCATGATCTAATGTGCAAACAAATATTTATAAACTGAACCTTCCACGTTTAAAAGACCGCATTTGCTTCGTCTGACTATTCTTAACCCATTTATTTCCCTTGTTTATTTTTCAACTAAATATTGAATTTGGACAATGTGTTGGAATTCTTTGGCTTCGTTCAGTAGGTTGTCGAATCTCGTTTCGGTCTTTGTTAAATTTATACTTAAATGGTGGTATTCAAAATTCGTTGGAATTTCCATTGATCCGGTTTTGAATATCAGATATCCGTTTCTTGCGCTGATCGGACATATTTCAATACTTTGTCCTTGGTTGTTCTTATAAGCGAGATTAATATCAGGGATAATATGGGGATGACTTGGTTATGTTTCGTTTTCTTCGGCTTGTCTGGATTTATCATATTTGCTCTTATTAGTCTTCTTTTCTTTTTAAATTTTGACTTATAATGTGTGATTTTCCTGCCTATATTTGCTTCTTCGAAGTGTTTGTTGTCAAAATGTCTTGTTAAACCTGTTTTCTTGAAGGGCTTGGTAATCTTGGCTTTAACTAATGGGGCTTGTCTATATTTCGTATTAACTTCAAAATCGTGCCTATTTTCATTCAGCCTGTCTATTGTATTGATTTAAATTTGTTCAGTGTTAATATCTGGTGTTCCTGCATATAGTAAAATGTCTGCGGTAGTTCTATTAGTCGTGTTGTGTTTTGTTTTATGATTGTACACATATAGGATTACTTCGAATTACCGTTACCGATATATCTACTCCTTCAGATTTTAACCAGTTTTGCAAGGCTATACACAGAAAAGCTTAATCTTTGTCTGCTTTGGTCGTTAAATACTTTCATTATGGCTCTTTTTGTTTCCTGCCAAACTCTACTTTTCACTTCTATTAATTTAGCTCAATCTATGGTTGTGAAATACTGGCATTTTCCTAATTTGTCCTTTCTAGGTATTTCGTTTAAATTCCGAAATTCTATTACCAACCTTAACTTTTTCTTGCCAGACGCGTCGGTCTGCTTTGGAATGACCCAAATAGGTGAACAGTAAGGAGATTTCGACATACGAATTATACGCTGCTATATCATTTCTTTGATTTGCTTATTTACTTCTTCTACAACGCTCTGGGGGTATTATATGGCTTACGATAAACTGGGTCTTCATGCCGAGTTTGGATTGTGTGTTTAATAGTACTTGTGAAAGTTAAATTCTCAACTTCTCTGTATTCAATGTAACCATATTCAAATAGAACCTTCTTTAAACTTTCAATCTTCTCGCTATTCAGATGTTTGAGCCTTAATTCATTGTTTTCGCGTAAATCATTATTAAACGCTAAGTTTACCGATTGATCTCCTGTAGAAGGTAGATTTAGCCAATCTTGTGTGGTCTTATCCTCTTCCACATCTTCGTCGTTGTATCGGAATTTGTTTGTTTTGGGGCCTAATTTAATTATTTTGTTCTCTTAGTCAATTTTAGCCTTAGCAGCTTCTAGGTAATTTTGACCTAACAGGATATCGTAATTATCGGAAAATTTCTCCCAGGCAGTTTGATGAAAATTTACGTCCATCCTATTTTGGCCACTTTGACTTTCCCTTTGTCTTTTTATTGGGGCACCACTAAACCTATTTGCATTAGCCTGATCGTTCGAATTTTTATGATTATGTGGGTTTTGTAGTCTAGCTTTAACCCGTTCCTAAATGTTTGGTAATTATCGTGGAAGTGTGGGGAATGGGACGTTGTTGACATTGGTTTTGATTATTCTGAGAAATTGTTGCATTAGGTATAGAATTAGAATTAGAATTAGAATTATAGTACGAACTTACATTTTTTTGATTATCATAATATCTTTGATTGTTACCCGGATATCTTCCCCCATTCCTCTGATTTTTATGGTTATTTCTATTTTGTGCGTGTTCTTCTTCGGGGTTTGCAACATAGAATCCTAACTCCATTGCTGCTTGTTTTAATTTAGGAATATTGGTTATGTCTTTTCTTGTTAGTGACATATACATGCGATCGGGAAGTTTTCGATCAATGGTAAAATTAACTGTTCTGTCCTACATTCTTGAATAATTTATTTTGTCTGATGGATCAGATTCTAATTCTAATTTCGAGCACATTCCTGTATTGTTTTTCTAATTCTATTATAAGCTTACTAAGACTTCCTATGAATTGTAGTTCAGCCAGCTTCTTGATGATTGTTTCAAACGGCCTGTGATCTTTAAAGGCGACGGCGAAAGCTGTTTTCATTGTTACTGAGTTATTAGCTCCAGATTGTGTGACGGCTTCTGCCGCTGTATCAACAACCACTCTTCTGATTGCTCCGAAAATAACGTGTTCCTGTCTTGGTTCTTGGGTTGGATAGAGCTATAGTAAATATTCAACCTCATTGATGAGCCCTGAGAGTTTTCCTGGTGTTCCATCGAAGTACTTTAGTTCTTTGATCTGACCCAGTAACTGGTTCAGATGGATTTCTGATAACTGTTGAACTGCCATTTTGTCCTGGATTTGTATTTGGGTTTCTTAGAATGTTTTGTTTCTAACCAAATTGAATTTTTAGATGTCTTATAACCACTTGTAGGTTTTACGACTATTTTCAGAATGCTTTTGTTTCTGACCGAATTGGGATTTTGGATGTCTTAAGACCACTCGTAGGTTTAACGTCACGTAGATTCTTTTGCGGATCTTTTATTTTTTATTCTTTATACTTTATTCAATTCGCTGATCAGGATTACTAGTTGTTTAGTATATCCTTTGTTGATCAGTACCGTATTATAATAGGACTTTTATTTTAAGATCCTACCGACTGCGCCAATTATAAGTTCTCAACTCCGATTAAATAAAAAAAAAAAATAATTTTATTTTTATTCAACTGCTGATCTGATTCTGTTGGCGATCAAGCTACGTTCTCGAGCTTTTCTGGATTTGAGTGACTTAAGAGATTATTCTGACAAAATTTTCGGTTTCTTTTGAGTGAAACTTAATTACCCTATGATTCAAGTGTCTTGACTCTTGGATACAAGTGCGCTCTTAGATTTTACGACTTTGAAATGTATATATATGTCGGGTTATTGTTAGGATTTTCCATATTTAACTGCGCAGATTGTATACGGCGATTACACTTGATCTCTCCACTTCCAATTTGAGACTACCTCAGCTTCTTAGCATACCGAAAATGCTCTCCAGAAAATGCTGCAACGAACATACTTGTATCTCTGTCTCTCGCAGTGGCTCAAGCATACACGTACAACAATCGTAGTGCGCATCTCTCTCTCAAGCCTCTAACCTCACGCAACAGCTCTCTCTCATGTTCGCATGGAACTATCCTGACCATCTGGCGAATAACGGAACAAAGTGTACTAACAAACAACCGTTAGACCTGACCATCTGACGAATAACGGAACAAAGTGTACTAATAAAACAACCGCTAGACCTGAGCATCTAACGAATAACGCAACAAAGCGTACTAACAATCAACCGTTAGAGTGCAGAGACGAGAATTGTTACTTGGTACACGCATTTGATTTAATCTCCTTACACTGACTACCATAATTTAAGAACCGACACGGCCATTCTGACAACTACAGGTCATCGTGTACCGTAATATTAATATTTCAAATATGACTTTTAAATCCGTGATTATAGCTTGTGTTTTCTTTAACTCATTAATTTCAAATATTTTAATTTTAATTCTTAATCTCATTGCAAAATCAAATTCATTTTAATATTTAATTCATTCCATTTGCTTCTCAGCAATTCAAAATTCGACTCTAGTTATCGTCACTATGATTTCCTTTTGATTAAGAGCATAATCCCGTCAAGAGCGCCACACGCCATATCCCATATATCTCAAAAAAACCATATCTATCTCATACATTTCAATTAAATATTGTCATATATCAACCATACATAAACTTTGCACCCGCCAGGTTATTTCCATTCGAATTCTCAAACACATCCGCCATTCACATTCTGATCGAAGTCTATTGCAACTTCATTGCAACCATTCCATAGTCTATATGGACATTTTTTTATAAGTTCTCTTGACCGGCTTCCTCCTGTAGCTATAAGATGAAGCTTAATTCAAAATTCAGAAAATTTCCCACCAGTAAAACATCTTCCCTGATCAGCTATTATACGCTGCGGTATTCCGAACAAAGAAATATATGATTTCATTGCCTGAATACGACTGACAGAATCTAATTTGAAAGTATGAAACAAATAAACAAATTTTGTTAAGGTATCAATTTGTACTATCCTTAATTTGTACTATTCCTTAAGATCATTCTTTCCACTTAATTTTCCAGTAATGTCGATATGCACCGTGTGCCATGTGAATGCGCTTTTGGAATTGGATGTAACTCGGCTGGTATCTTCCCAGATGAATCCCTAACAGTTTTACACGTAATGCAGCTATATACAAACTTCCTTACATATTTATTCATCTTAGCAAACCAATAATATTGGTAATTTTGTCAAGAGTCTTTTTCCATCCCAAATGCCTAATGGACTCGTGCACTTCATTTATTACTGACCATCGAAAGGCATGGGGCACTTCTGGCAAAAAACGGGTTCTTCCATTTCTCTGAACTTTACGAAACAAGACACCTTTTCTCAACTCATAAGTCTGTGCAACATCATCTGTCAACTCTTAAGGGTTAAGTTTGGTAATGATATCAGTAATTTCAGAATCCTGGCGCTGTTCAGCAGAAAGCCAGTCACTTAAGATTTCTGCCAAGCTTACACGCTTTTCAAGGACTAAAGGCTTTTCAACTTCTCTTTATTCAATTTTGAAATCAAACGACTGCAAATACGCCCATTAACGATTAATCTTTGTCCGCAATGATTTAAGAGAATTAAAATCAGTATACACTACAAACGTACGACCAACTAAGTAATGACGGAATTTAAGGGATTCTACCACTGCCAAGGTTTCTTATTCGTCTGAATGGTATCTCTGCAGGGAAAGTAGCATTACTAAAATACTCTATTGCATGAGGACTACCATTGATTCGATGCATTAACATTGCACCATAACCGTAAGAGCTTGCACCTGTGTTACACAGGCCAATCATTGGCGTCCTATAGGATTGGCCAATAGGACGCCAATCCTATAAACTGTCTTACGCTACGAACTGTTTGCGGTGGTGGCAGGTAATCTAACGCAATAATTTTTCGCGAATTAGGCCTTAGCTCTCCAGCTCGTAACTCTTACCCCAAGTATTGAACAGTAGTTATTAAGAATCCACATTTTGCTATGTTAAAAGAGAATCCCACTGCAGTCAATACATCCAATACAATCCTCAATCTTTCCTTACCTAATTCTATGGTAGATGACACAACCATTATATCATCCATATAGACTATTACATAAGAATATGCAAGATTTCCCAATGTGTTTATAATAGCTCGCTGGAAAACAGATGGGCCTTCTTGAGGCCAAATGGCATTGTCAGATACTCATAGTGCCCATCAGGTATAACAAACGCGATATATTCAACAGAATCGGGATGAATGGGTATCTGATGGTATCCACTAGTCATATCCATACAAGTAAAATATTTTGCACCCGCAAGTCTAGCGATCTGGTCGTTGATAAGTGCTATGGGATATCTGTCAGAAACAGTATTGCTGTTCAGTTCACGATAGTCAACGCAAAGTCGATCGGAATAGCTCTTCTTTTTAAGAGTATAGGGCTAGCATAGGGAGAACAACTAGGTCGAATAATGTTACAGTTTAACAATTCTGTTATCCTTTCACGTACAATTTCTTTTTCATTTGGACTCAAGCGATATGGATGCCGCTGCACAGTTTTGTTTGGATTAATTAATCTAATAGTCATTTGGTGCAAGGGATCCCATCAATAAATGCAGCTGAATAGTCTTTAAGTAATTTAATTAAGTTTTCCTTGTCATTAACAATCATTTCAGTATCAACATTAAGTAACAAGGCAGATGGCTCAGATACTTTACAGACGTTCACAGATTTAGACTTAACAAATTCAAATTTATCAGGGGTCAAGATGATTTCGTATCCTTGACTAAGGATTTCCCTACCAATTAAAATATCATTTTTGAGATGCTTATCTGCTTTGACATGAAACAGTATTTCTACAATATTTCCATTAATAATGCATTTAGATAGTTTTTGTGGCTTACTGGAAATGCCAGCGTTGCCAATACCTCGTATCATGATAACATTATTAATAAGTTTACCATATAATTTGTCGGCAGCACTACTTCGAATAAGCGAACATTCTGCTCCAGAGTCAAAACAAATCGGAAAGATCTTACCCTGGTGTGTCAAAACTCCTTTTGGCTCAATCACAAAACATTGATTACATTTCTTCTCAGTAACTGCTCCAGATTTAGTTGCATTGTTTGTGCACCGATTCGCAAGACGCCAAGTTGTCCACACCGGTAACAGGTCACTATTGTCATGAAGATTTGAGAGAGATGCCAGATGGTTATGTTCCGAGTGAATTGGAGTGCCCGCCTGAGACTTGTTGAAATGGGTTATAGTATATCCGTGTGAAAGGATATGTTATGTGAAAACAAAATGTCCATATAGACTATGGAATGGTTGCAATGAAGTTGCAATAGACTTCGATCAGAAAATGTTTGTGAATGGCGGATGTGTTTGAGAATTCGAATGGAAATAACCTGGCGGGTGCAAAGTTTATGTATGGTTGATATATGACAATATATAATTGAAATGTATGAGTTAAAGATATGGTTTTGAGATTAACGCTGGCGTGTGGCGCTCTTGACGGGATTATGCTCTTAATCAAAAGGAAATCATAGTGACGATCACTAGAGTCGAATTTTGAATTGCTGAGAAGCAAATGGAATGAATTAAATATTAAAATGAATTTGATTATGCAATGAGAATAAGAATTGACATTTGTTTATAATGTTGTGTAGAATGTAAAATAATTAAATATTATGAAATAAGTGAAAAATGTTTAGCGTAAGATAATATATAGAATAAATAAATTGTATTTGAAATTGATGAGTTAAAGAAAACACATGCTATAATCACGGATTTAAAATTCATACTTGAAATATTAAGATTACAGTATGACCGTGTCGGTTCTTAAATTTTGGTAGTCAGTGTAAAGAGATTAAATCAAATGCGTGTACCAAGTAACAATTCTCGTGTCTGCACTCTAACGGTTGATTGTTAGTACGCTTTGTTGCGTTATTCGTTAGATGGTCAGGTCTAGCGGTTGTTTTATGAGTACACTTTGTTCCGTTATTCGCCAGATGGTCAGGTCTAACGGTTGTTTGTAAGTACACTTTGTTCCGTTATTCGCCAGATGGTCAGGATAGTTCGATGCGAACATGAGAGAGAAATGTTGCGTGAGGTTAGAGGCTTGAGAGAGAGAGAGCATTTTCGGTATGCTAAGAAGCTGAGGTAGTCTCAAATTGGAAGTGGAGAGATCAAGTGTAATCGCTGTGTACAATCTGCGCAGTTAAATATGGAAAATCCCTACCAATAACCCGACATATATATATGTCGGCGCACACTAAGAGTGTGTGGATGTTGGTATGAGTGTATGGGTATACAGTCTCTAGAAAATTCCAGAAGACTAATTTCATCAGTAAAGTAATATTGTTGTCGCTTAAGAAGTACCGTTTTAGCGTTGTGTCGCTGTCGCCGAGTGTGGTTCGGAGGAAAGCACAGAAAGAAGAAGGGATGACGCCAGTAGTTGCGTTCAGGATTTCGTGCGTGTAAAACCGAAACTCGCTGCGCTATTACAATGTCGGAAAATAATATCAATGCTGCAACATCAGAAGTGGGATCTGGCTCGCTGCCTAATGAATCAGATGGACCATGGCGAATTTTAATGGAAATGCAAAATAAAAAATTTGATCCAGCTTATTAAAGCTGTACAATCATCGACACCTGAAACAACAAATAAAAAAAACAATTGTGCTACCAAAATTTAACGCGGACCTTGATGGCGCTGACGCATCGGCGTGGTGTTCTACAGTGAATATAATTTTGACAGAAAATACCATAAAAGGCAGCGCGTTGGTGATGGCCTTGAGTGCATCGTTGGAAGGTAGTGCGTCGCAGTGGCTTGCACAAACATGTTATCCTGACATAACATGGGACGAATTTGAAGAACTCTTCATGCAGCGTTTTGGCAGTGTAGAAACGCCAGCGGCTATGTTTCTGTCAATGTTAGCTAATTCTCCGGCCGATTGCGAATGTCTCTCTAATTATGCTAGCCGTATGATGACGACACTTCTCACAAAATGGCGAGACATGAATGTGGAGGAAATTGCATTTTCGGTAACGCTTGCCAAGATGGCTCATGTTGATAACAGATTGCAGCGCCTAACCTTTACTTCAAATATGCGCACCAGAAGTGAGTTGCAAACCGAGCTTAAAGCATTCACGTTCAACAAAAGAAAGAAAACTTTGCAAGAGGAAACTTTCAACAATCAAGTGCCATTTTTGTGGAAAATTAGGCCACAAAATGATGGAATGTCGAGCTAAACAGCAGCAAAATCATCCTTAGTCTCACGGAACATTCTGGAACAATAGCGACAGGAGCGCACTTGCTCACCATAAAAAAGTGAACGTAACCTGCTTTAAGTGTGGTGAACTCGGCCATATTTCAACACATTGCAATAAGTTCAAGATGGATAAACACAAGGATACACACCAGATGAAAAGAGTGGAGCTATGCGAAGTGGTTGGGCCCAAAGGAGAGATGGTTCATCAAGGCGAGACGTTCATAACAACTTTCGATTCTGGATCGGAATGCTCATTGATAAAGCAGAAGATAAGTGTCAAATTAGTTGGTAAAAGAATTAACAATGTAGTGATGTTGAAGGGTATTGGTAGTGGTGGCATATGTAGCACATTACAAATACTTAGCAACGTAAAAATTAACCAACACTGTATTGAAGTTTTGTTTCATGTTTTGGACAATGAGTATTTGAAGAATGATATTGTTATTGGTCGAGAAGTACTGTATCCTGGATTTAATGTTATAATATCACCAGGAAAATTTGAAATTGTTAGATCAAAAACTGTAAATTATTGTTCAAATGATGAGAAATTTTGCGATAAATACCGATCTTGTGGGAGAAGATATATTGGAAAAATATTCAAAAGCTTTTATTAATGGAATTCCGTCGTCTAGAGTTAGTTCGGGTGAAATGAATATTAAATTAGTAGACCCAAGAAAAATTATTCAAAGAAGACCATATAGGCTTACCCCAAATGAAAGAGAATTGGTACGAGACAAGATTAAGGAATTATTACAACATAAAATCATAAAACCAAGTTGCTCACCTTACGCCAGTCCCATAATGTTGGTTAACAAAAAAGACGGCACTCATCGTTTGTGTGTTGATTACCGCGAATTAAATTCTAATACAGTCGCAGATAGATATCCCTTGCCACTTATATCAGATCAGATAGCCAGACTTTATGGAGCAAAATATTTTACTTGTTTAGACATGGCAAGTGGGTATTATCAAATTCCCATGCACAAATAATCGGTAGAGTGTACAGCATTTGTCACACCAGACGGGCAATATGAATTTTTGGCAATGCCTTTTGGGCTCAGAAACGCACCTTCAGTATTTCAACGCACAGTCATGCAAGCTCTTGGAGACCTTGCAAATACGTTTGTTGTCGTTTATATGGATGACGAAATGGTGGCTGCTGCAACAAAAAGTGAGGCTTTGGAAAGGTTGCAACTTACTCTTAATTGTCTCACGGAGGCTGGATTCTCATTCAATGTAAAAAAATGTTCTTTTCTCAAGTCAACAGTTCAATATCTGGGGTATGAAGTGGGTACAGGTGAAATCCGCCCGAATTCGCTTAAAGTTAAAGCGTTAACTACCTTGCCACCTCCTAAGACAGTCTCTGCTTTACGCCAATTTATTGGATTAGCGTCTTACTTCAGGCAATTTATGCAAGGATTTTCCTGTTTTATGAAACCGTTATATTTTTTAATTCGGAGAGGAATGATTTTGTTTGGAGATCGGAACATGAGGAAATTAGACAAAAAGTTATTTCTATCCTTACACAAAAGCCAGATTTAGTAATTTTGAATCCGAACCATCCGATCGTGTTGCATACTGATGCAAGTTCTCGGGGATACGGTGCCATCTTGTTACACAAAATCAATAACAAGTCTCATGTCATTGAATATTTTAGTAAGGCTGCTTCTCCGGCTGAATCACGGTATCATTCTTATGAGTTAGAAACTCTTTCTGTTGTTTTGTCTATAAAATATTTTCGCCATTATCTATTAGGTAGAAATTTTGTTGTCTTCACTGATTGTAACTCACTTAAAGCATCAACTAAAAAGGATCTATGTCCCAGGGTACAAAGATGGTGGGCGTATTTACAGTCCTTTACATTTGAGTTACAATATAAAGAAGGCAAACGAATGTCTCATGTTGACTTCTTTTCAAGAAATCCGCCTTCAGCAGAATTGACTTGCAAAACTCTAGAAAAACGAGTAAATTTGGCGGAAATATCTGACAATTGGCTTTTGGCCGAACAGCGTCAAGATTCTGAAATAGTTAATATTGTAAATAAATTGAAAGAAAATTCTCTTGCTGAGGACATTGCAAAAATTTACGAATTGAGAGCAGGAATACTTTCTCGAAAAATTCAGCGAAATGGTAGAACTCGAACCTTATCAATTGTTCCTCGACCATTTAGATGGTCCGTAATAAATCAAATTCATGAGTCCATCATGCATTTGGGATGGGAGAAGACTTTAGATAAGGCCTATGACTATTACTGGTTCGATAATATGTCCAAGTATATTCGGAAGTTTGTTGATAACTGCATTACATGTAAAATGTCAAAGTCTTCTTCGGGTAAAGTTCAAGTAAGTCTTCATCCAATACCAAAAGTAAATACACCTTGGCACACAATTCACATTGACATAACTGGAAAGTTGTGTGGCATGTCTGATCAGAAGGAATATATCATTGTTCAGGTGGACGCTTTCACTAAATTTGTTTATTTAACCCATACGCTTAAAATTGATGCTGAAAATTGCATAAATGCTGTCACGTCCGCTATTTCTCTATTTGGAGTACCAAATCGCATAATAGCGGATCAGGGCAGATGTTTCGCCAGTACTAGATTTAGTGAGTTTTGTTCACAACAAAAAATTTATTTACATTTGATTGCTAATGGTCAAGTTGAATGCATTATGAGCACCTTAAAGAATTTATTAACGGCCGTTGAAACTAGCAATCGATCTTGGCAAGATGCATTAGGAGAAGTTCAATTAGCCTTAAACTGTACGGTTAGTCGAGTGACAAAAGCAAGCCCCTTGGAATTGTTTATCGGCAAAGTTGCTCGCCCGTTGGGGTTGCTTCCACCCTGTGATATGGTAGAAGAGGTCGACTTGGCAGAAGTAAGAACACGCGCAGGTCAAAATATTTTAGCTGCAGCAACATATAACAAGGAGCAATTTGATAAAAACAAGGCTAAAATTGTTGGATGCAAGGATGGAGATTTCGTATTGTTAAAAAATGACAAAAAAAAGGCATCAGACAAGGTTAAGTCCAAAGTTTAGGGGGCCGTTTCAAATAACTGAACTATTAGAGGGGGATAGGTATATTCTCAGATCTTTGACAAATAATAGAAAATATAAATATGCTCATGATGACATAAGAAAAATGCCAAATGCTCAAATACCAGTTGAATTTGAAAGTTGTAATAAGGATTTAAATGTAATTGAAACTGAAACTGTTGAAAGAGACAGTAATAAAAAAGTTGAATCAGAAACTGTTGAAAGAGACAGTAATGTAATAGTTGAAAAAGACACTGTTGAAAGAGACAGTAATGTAGTAGTTGAAAAAGACACTGTTGAAAGAGACAGTACTGAAATAATGTAAAAATAAACTGTTGAAAGAGACAGTACTGAAATAATGTAAAGATAAACTGTTGAAAGAGACAGTACATTTGTTTTTAAGAGTTAATAATAAAATCTGTTATAATAATGTAAGCACAAGTGCAAAACAATTGTTTTGATCATGGCGTG
Source organism: Drosophila elegans (assembly GCF_018152505.1). Taxonomy (NCBI): domain Eukaryota; kingdom Metazoa; phylum Arthropoda; class Insecta; order Diptera; family Drosophilidae; genus Drosophila; species Drosophila elegans. The sequence goes on along the minus strand of NW_024545578.1, from coordinate 27,487,523 downwards.
TGGCGCATTAGATAATATTTTGAGAAACCTGACTGGTTAATGATAATGTAAAAATGAGCTGTATCAATAGGAAGATGTTATTTGTAATGAAAATAATAGATTTAGATGAAAAATTAAAAATTATATTTGAATAAACTTTTATAAGGTGTTGAATGGTAACAAAGCATTTTTGGTAAAATTGCACGAGGTCGTGTAATGGTCAGGATGGCCGTGTCGGCGCACACTAAGAGTGTGTGGATGTTGGTATGAGTGTATGGGTATACAGTCTCTAGAAAATTCCAGAAGACTAATTTCATCAGTAAAGTAATATTGCATCGGCCTCTAACGGTGCTTTGTTTGGTTGTATGCGTGTTGTCGCTTAAGAAGTACCGTTTTAGCGTTGTGTCGCTGTCGCCGAGTGTGGTTCGGTGGAAAGCACAGAAAGAAGAAGGGATGACGCCAGTAGTTGCGTTCAGGATTTCGTGCGTGTATAACCGAAACTCGCTGCGCTATTACAATGTCGGAAAATAGTATCAATGCTGCAACATATATATAAATATATTTATATATATATATGTCGGAACATCGAGTTCCTCGATGATTTCTGGGGCGTTGCGAGCCGTGCGCTTTCTCGGCTGTGACATTTCGTGACCTTTCAGTACCGCACCTCGATCGAGACTGCCTAATCTATCCATCAGAGCTCCCTTTTATACAGCCCAAATTGGTCAACATCCTCTTGTTCACATACTTTACCAAATACCATATGGTCGTCTCTTTTACTCGCACCATGTCACAGCGAGACTGCACATAACGGACCTCCGTTAGGCTCAACGCAACACTAACACACAGAAACTCATATAAAGAAAGGAATGCGAAGGGAGGAATAAAAAGCAACGAGTGGCATTCATAACATAAGTTTTAATTCTAAGTAAAAATGTAATTCCAAGGAGGTCAGCATTTCATGTTAATTCTTATTTAAATAGCGTAATACCACGAAAACAAAACTAAAGATCCGACACGGCCATCCTGATATCCACACGTCCTCGTGTGTTACAAATTTTAAAGAAAATACTAAGAGTAATTAGAAGGTACCGTTCAATCTGAAACGATCATAAAAATAACAAAACGTATTAATACGTCGCTCGTTGTTACTTTTTCAATAGTTACTAGTTAATTAGATTATTCGTTTGCGAAGAGCCTTTACTAGAAATCGATTTCCAAAGATTTGAATACCATCTACAACAAACACACCACTGAGGTTTCCACCACTAATTAGGCGCCTCACCATAGCCAGGTGAATACATGACCATGTATGCACCTACGGCAACCTAGTCGCTAGAGTTGATCTAGATGTATGATTGTACAGAATCTCGCATTGAAGTCCATCAATGACACATCTTAGTTAGAATCCTCTAACTGACTCGCGACGTCGCCTTCCACGTCGCTTGCTTCATTGGAATCCACCAATAAGCTATCATCATTTTCTATTCTCTCATTACATACAGATGTATGGGAATCTCTTCAATAGGCATTTTTTCTTTTCTTCGTGCGCGTATTTATACGTTCGTTTATTAGTTAGTGATTTTAGAACATAGCGGTCGCCTTCAAGTAACTCTGACACTAAGAATGGGCCTTTTCACTTATTATCTAATTTGGTCTGATGCCTCTCTTCGTTTTTAAGCAAAACATAATCACCAATTTTAAAACTTTTAAACTTTAAAACTTTTTTTACATTTCTTTTTATCAAATCTTTTCTTTTCATATTTAGCATTATTTTCCATATTTTCTTTGGCTTTATTTCTTACAGTGCTTAAATCTACTTTGTTATTTTCTTCACAGAGGGCTAACATATTAAAAGGTCTCGCTTCTTTTCCAATTAATAGTTCTAGAGGACTTGCTTTCGTAATTCGATTTACAGTACAGTTTATGGCCAATTGTATCTCGCCTAAAGCGTCCTGCCAAGTACGCTGACTACTTTCTACGGCAGTCAGCATACCTTTCAGGGTGCTCATTACTCGTTCTACTTGGCCGTTTGCACGGCTGGCTCCCGTTGCAATTAAATGTAATTGTATTTTTTGCATGTTACAAAAGTCTCCGAAGACTGCTCCGGTAAAACTCCTGCCCTGATCTGCTATGATTCTTGCGGGTATGCCAAACAGAGATATGGACGATTTCACTGCTTCAACACAACTTTCACTGGTAATATTTATGGTATGGTGCAAATAAACAAATTTAGTAAAGGCGTCAATCTGAACTATAATATACTCCTTTTGATCCCTTTTGCCACTTAATTTTCCTGTTATATCTATGTGAATAGTGTGCCATGGAATATCTACTTTCGGTATGGGGTGAAGTTCAATTGGTAAACCACCTGAGGGTGGTTTTGTTAATTTACAGGTGATAAAATTACTTACAAATTTTCGGACATATTTAGACATATTGTCGAACCAGTAGAACTCATACATCTTGTCCCATGTCTTTTCCCACCCTAGATGAACTATTGCCTCATGGACGTGGTTTACTACCGACCACCTAAATGATCTGGGCACTACTGGAAGGCTGTGCGTCCTACCATTTCTTTGAATTATACGGAAAAGTATTTTAGAACGCAATTCATATGTTTTGGCCAAATCTTCTCCCAGTTCTTCATTTTGAATTCTTGAAATAATGGATAAAGTTTCTTCATCTCGTTGCTGCTCAGCCAGCAACCAATTGTCCGATATTTCGGCCAACGAAACACATTTGTTTTCAGGACTGGGATACAATTTAGTAATTACCTTCGATGGCAACGGGTTGCGTGATAAAAAATCTACGTGGGCCATTTTTGCACCAGGTACATATTTTATATCGAAATCAAACATTTGCATATAAGCCCACCACCGTTGTACTCTTGGTGTAAGGCTTATTTTATTTCGCGTAGCTTGCAATCCGTAAATACAACAAAATGCCGGCCGTGTAAATAGTGTCGGAAATGTTTCATAGCGTTAAACACGGCTAGTGTTTCTAACTCGTAAGAGTGGTAACGTGATTCAGTTGCAGATGTTTGTTTACTGAAATATTCAATGACTAGGTTTATTGTCGATTTTATGAAGTAGTATTGCACCGTAACCATCCATGCTCGCGTCAGTGTGCAATTCGAGGGGATATTGGGTGTCAAAAATGAAAAGTACCGGCTTATCAGTTAAAATTTTAATAATTTTTTTTCGCAGTTCCTCATGGTCGCTTTTCCACTCGAATACTTTATTTTTACAGGTAACGGCGTACAATGGATTCATTATTTCAGAAAATTTTGGTACGAACTGTCGAAAGTAGGGCGCCAAACCGTTAAACTGCCTTACTTGTGTAACTGACTGTGGAGGGGGTAGATTGAAAGCATGTACCTTTCGTGGATTGGGTCTAACTTTACCATCTTTGATTTGAAAACCTAAATAATCCACGCTTGTTTTTAAAAAGGAACATTTCGCGATATTAAATGAAAAACCAGCTTGAGATAATAGGCTTAGAATTGTTCTTAATCTTTCAAATGCTTCTTCTTCTGTACTAGAGGTTATTAAGATATCATCCATATAAACTACGACATATGAATATGCCAGCTCACCTAACGCCTTAATTACCGCCCTTTGAAACACAGGTGCCGCATTCTTAAGTCCGAAAGGCATTGTTAAGAACTCAAATTGACCCTCTGGTGTAACGAATGCTGTACGTTCAACTGAGTTTGAATGAATCGGGATCTGGTGATAACCGCTTGCCATATCCAAACACGTAAAATACTTTACCCCCACTAATCTAGCGATCTGATCATTAATAAGAGGCAAGGGAAACTTCTCTGCTACCGTGTTCGAATTTAACTCGCGGTAGTCTACACAGAGTCGGTCAGATCCGTCTTTTTTTTTACCAGAAGCATCGGACTAGCAAATGGAGAAGAGCTAGGACGGATGATATTAGCTTGTAGTAATTCATTTATTCTTTTTCTCACTACTTCTTTTTCCTCGATACTGAGTCTGTATGGCCGCCTTTGGACGGTCTTATTTGGATTAATTAACCGAATATGAAACTCTGTGGTTGTCACTCGACTTTTTGGGAATCCATCTATAAATGCGTCCGAGAATTCATTCTAAATGCGCAACAAGCTTGACTTATTTACACCATCCAAACCAGTATCGATATTTGAAAAATTAAAACTATTAATCAAAGCAGAAAAGGTATTTATAGATACAGTTTTAAACACTTTAAATTTATCGATCGTTATTGATACGCCAAAGCCCTGACTTAGAATTGCGCGGCCAATTATTATACTATAATTAATATAACTATCTTGAACAACATACAGAGTAACTTCAAGCGTGTACTCGCTAATCATGACATTAGATAATATTTGTAACGTACTAGTTACCGTATTATTTCCTATCCCTCTTAAGCTAACAACTGTGCCGAACAGCTGTTGGGATACCGATTCTTTTACGACGGAGCACTTTGCTCCAGAATCAAAAATGGATACGACTCACCGGATGATGTCAAAGTGCTTATTGGTCCTGATACGTTACACAAGTTAATACGCTTTTCTTCTGATTTGCCCTGGATTTGTGATGAAAGACGTCCTGGGCAAGCCGATGCAATATGTCCTGGATTGCCACACCGGTAGCACGTAATGGTTCCCCTGTTAGCGTAGATCGGTCGGCTGGAAATTTTATGGGCTCCGTGTTGGTTTTTTGAGCAGTCGACGATCTTATGACCGATTTTCCCGCAGAAGTGACATTTAAGTGGTGTTGTCAGGCGCGGCTTTTTGGCCACAGGATTCTCCGAAGCAATATAGTTTCCCTTATTGACGATTGCTAATGCCTTCAACTCGTTCTGCAACTCTGCTCGTGTTTTAATGTCGGTCGTAAAGACTGTACGTTGCAATCTAGAGTCTATTTGGGCGGTATGCGCTAGAACAACTGACAAGGCTATTTGTTCTGTCGTCATTGATTTCCACTTGGCAATCAGAGTGGTTAATTGACGGCTTCCATAAAGGGATAAACATTCGCCGGCTTTTGGGCGACCGTTAAAAACGTTGAACACTGTAGCCGCTGTAGTTTCGTTGCCTTCGAATTGTTGCAGAAAGAGTTCTTTGAACTGGTTCCAGGTCATTCCAGAATAACTAATTTGGGATAGCCAATTGGAAGCGCTACCCTCCAGGGATTTACTCAGTGCTATGATCAGTGCGCTTCCATACATAGGTTTTTCTGACACTATCAGATCCACTGTAGAGCACCAAGACGCTGCACTTGCCCCTGCGGTATCGGGGTTGAATTTTGGTAATGTCACTGGATTGTTTTCACTTCTTTGTGGCTCTGCACTTTTTACTGCTCTTATCACTTCCATCACGCTTCGGTGCTGCATTTCTAGAAGTGCACAAACGCGATCATCGGACTCACTTGGGGTGTAGGCGATCCCACTTCTGATGTCGGAACATCGAGTGCCTCGATGATTTCTGGGGCGTTGCGAGCCGTGCTCTTTCTCGGCTGTGACATTTCGTGACCTTTCAGTACCGCACCTCGATCGAGACTGCCTGATCTATCCATCAGAGCTCCCTTTTATACAGCCCAAATTGGTCAACATCCTCTTGTACTTTACCAAATACCATATGGTCGTCTCTTTTACTCGCACCATGTCACAGCGAGACTGCACATAACGGACCTCCATTAGGCTCAACGCAACACTAACACACAGAAACTCATATAAAGAAAGGAATGCGAAGGGAGGAATAAAAAGCAACGAGTGGCATTCATAACATAAGCTTTAATTCTAAGTAAAAATGTAATTCCAAGTAAGTCAGCATTTCATGTTAATTCTTATTTAAATAGCGTAATACCACGAAAACAAAACTAAAGATCCGACATATATATAGTGACATGTCCATATTCCTATAAGACTCTGCATAAGCAACACATACACAGACCCATAACACTCTGAATATACCCATTACTTTACTGCAGACTTAACAACTCCCCCCAATTGTCACGTTCACACGTTCAAAGACAATCAAAGTTCGGCTCGCACACACATAAACTCCTAATTCAATCCAAAGACATTCCAAAGTGGAAGAATCTAAGAGCGCACTTGTATCCAAGAGTCAAGACACTTGAATCATAGGGTAATTAAAGTTTCACTCAAAAGAAACCGAAAATTTTGTCAGAATAATCTCTCAACTCACTCAAATCCAGAAAAGCTCGAGAACGTAGCTTGATCGTCAACAGAATCAGATCAGCAAGTTAAGTTCAGTTTGAGACCTCAACCTAATAGGTCGGTATTCTTCACAAATGAGTAAAGTCTTGTAACAATCAGTTGAATAAAAATAAAATTATTTTTTTTTTTATTTAATCGGAGTTGAGAACTTATAATTGGCGCAGTCGGTAGGATCTTAAAATAAAAGTCCTATTATAATACGGTACTGATCAACAAAGGATATACTAAACAACTAGTAATCCTGATCAGCGAATTGAATAAAGTATAAAGAATAAAAAATAAAAGATCCGCAAAAGAATCTACGTGACGTTAAACCTACGAGTGGTCTTAAGACATCCAAAATCCCAATTCGGTCAGAAACATAAACATTCTGAAAATAGACGTAAAACCTACAAGTGGTTATAAGACATCTAAAAATCCAATTTGGTTAGAAACAAAACATTCTAAGAAACCCAAATACAAATCCAGGACAAAATGGCAGTTCAACAGTTATCATAAATCCATCTGAACCAGTTACTGGGTCAGATCAAAGAACTAAAGTACTTCGATGGAACACCAGGAAAACTCTCAGGGTTCATCAATGAGGTTGCATATTTACTACAACTTTATCCAATCCAAGAACCAAGACAGGCCCACGTTATTTTCGGAGCAATCAGGAGAGTGTTTGTTGATACAGCAGCAGAAGCCGTCACACAATCTGGAGCTAATAACTCAGTAACAATGAAGACAGCTTTCGCCGTCGCCTTTAAAGATCACAGGCCGTTTGAAACAATCATCAAGAAGCTGGCTGAACTAAAATTCATAGGAAGTCTTAGTAAGCTTATAATAGAATTAGAAAAACAATACAGGAATGTGCTCGAAATTAGAATTAGAATCTGATCCATCAGACAAAATAAATTATTCAAGAATGTAGGACAGAACAGTTAATTTTACCATTGATCGAAAACTTCCCGATCGCATGTAAGTGACGTATTACCAAATACTCCAGACATCAAGCCTAACACCCAACCTGTATATCCCGAGATACCCATTACTTCATTTGTCAAACATAACACTCAGCCTGTATATCCCGAGATACCCATTAATTCATTTGTCAAACATAACATTTCAGAGCCTACTATAGGAGTTATTCAAATTAATCAGACATAAACATTTCCCGTTAGACATAAACATTTCCCACGCCTGTTATCAACAGTCCCCTTATTATAAACATTTCACACGCCTTTACCGACGACAGCAGACATAAACAAGAGGTAAACTTTTAAACAAAGGGTCCAGCATGAGAACCCATTCATCAGCATAAAAGCTTTGACCAATCCAAATTTAATAAACAAAAGATGCAGCCTGACAACCCACCCATCAGGCCACTAATTCGACCAATCCAAATCTTCTGATCGAAGTCCACTTTCGCTGCTAGCGTCGCTGTCACCGATAAAAGCTATAGTTATAAGAATAATGCAATTGTAAAGACAGTTCAATTTTGGGAATCTAACTATTAAGACATTACCAATAAAACTCGCGAGTGACTACCTAAAAAGGACTTCAAAAATCACTTCGTGAAAATAAATTTATTTGTATCCGCAAAACGAACTTACTTAAATATTGTGAAAATAGAACAACAACATTAGTCAAATCACGAATGAGGATTTCTAATGTCTAAACTCAGCGATAATAAATCTAATAATCGTGTAAACAAAATTTAAAAAAAAAAAAGAGAGAATTTTAATAAACTGTAAAAATGGAAATGCCATCAACATCAACAGCAGCCGCAGCCACAGCCGCAAAAGCAACACAAATTCTTACAGACGTGGCCATGAACCATTTTCTTCTGCAACTTAAGCAGATAAACAAATTTAATGGAGACCCACTCTACTTGGCTCTCTTCATAAAGGAAGTTGACGAACTAGTGTACCATTATCCGACAACATCAGAAGCCCAACATCAAATTATACAAGCAGCCATCCGAAACCTTCTAATAGGACGAGCTCGAACATTGTTGATGAGAAATATACCACAGGACTGGAAGGAATTAAGGACTTTACTTATCAGCGAATACAACAGCGCAACACCTCCACATCGGATGATTATGGAATTACGTGAGACTAAATATAAAAATAATTTACGTAGATTTGTCGAAGAATTAGAAGAACAAACAAGTAGAATATGTTGTAAACTCAGCTTAGATAACAATCCATCAAACACGGTTTTAGTTTCAAGAACTTTGAATGATACATTAGCTGAAGTGATTCGTGAAAAATTGCCAGTTCAAACATACATTACGTTGAGCAAATTTGACATATCAACTCCTCTCAAATTAAAACAAGCTGCCCAAGCTGTAGGATTGTTTGTAGATAAACCTTTAAATACCCGCTCGTATACATCCCAAAACTCTAATGATGACGACGAATATCAATACTTTAGATCAGCAAGAAACTTTAACCCAAATAATCAGTCAGATAATAGTCAAAGAGAAAAAATCCAAAATAATAACTACCAAAATCGATATAACAACAATCAACAGAGACAGAACAAGTTCGACTCAAATAGGAACTGGGGTAATAATAGCAGTTATAATAATAATTCTTCTGGCAATCAATATTATCCTAGATCTTTTCAAAATAATCAAGTACAAAATGCCCAGACTACTCAAAGTACTAATATTCCCCAAAAACGTGCCCGAACCTCAGACTCAGGTCAACAACGTAGAACTGAGCCAATGGACACAAGTGAAAATTTTCAGACAATAGCCTCGGAAGAAACACCACCGCAATAAAAATTAAAATTGATAACAAACTATGCCTCTGTCTTATTGATACAGGCTCAAGCATAAATTTGATAAACGAAAACTTTTTGAAATATCCAACTAAAAATATTTCGACAAAAGTCCAAACGATAGGAGAATCTGTAACTTTAGAAAAATATATCGAATTTAGCATCCCAAAATTATTTTCATCCAAGCAAACATTTTTTTTAAAAAAACTTTTCAAATCATTATGATATTCTCATAGGAAGAAAAATTCTAAAAGAAACCTCAGCCAAAATTGATTTCATGAGAAATACTATTATTCTAAATAATTACGAATTCCCAATGATAAATATAACAGAGGAACGGAATCAAACTTTTTCAAGTATAACAAACGATGACGAATATATTTATGCCATGCAAACAGACTTAACAAATAATTATTTAAGAGACGATCACTTAAATAATGAAGAAAAAACTGAACTTCATTATTTAATGTCCAAGTATTTTGATATTCAGTATCGCGAAGGTGACAATTTGACTTTCACGAACGAAATCAAACACATAATAAAAACAAAACATGAAGAACCGATTTATAGGAAACCATATAGTTATCCGTATATTTATGACACAGAAGTAGAAAAACAAATTGAGGAAATGATAAATCAAGGTATTATCAGAAAATCAAAATCTCCTTATTGTAGTCCTATTGTAATGGTACCAAAGAAAAAGGATGCATCGGGCATTCCCAAATTTCGTATGGCCATTGATTACAGAGGACTCAATGAAATAACCATAAATGACAAATTTCCTATTCCAAACATGGATGAAATTTTAGATAAATTAGGTAAATGTCAATACTTTACAACATTAGACCTAGCTAAAGGACTCCATCAAATTGAAATGGACCCAGGATCTATACAAAAAACTGCATTTTCCACCAAGAAAGGTCACTATGAGTATACTAGGATGCCATTTGGTCTAAAAAATGCCCCAGCGACATTTCAGCGTTGCATGAATAATATTTTATACGACATAATAGGTACCCATTGTCTTGTCTATTTGGACGATATTGTCATATTTTCAACCTCGTTGCAAGAGCATATCCAATCTCTTAAAAAAGTATTCGAACGTCTTCGCAGATCAAATCTTAAACTGCAATTAGATAAATGTGAGTTTATGAAACGAGAAACTGAATTTTTAGGACATATAATTACAACTGAAGGAATCAAAGCAAATCCAAATAAGATTCAAGCTATTCAAGATTTTAAAATTCCAAACTCTCCGAAACAAATAAAATCATTTTTAGGCCTTTGCGGATTTTATCGCAAATTCATAAAAGATTTCGCAAAAATCGCAAAACCAATGACTCTTTGTTTAAAGAAAGGAGCCAAAATAAATATTAAAGATCCAACTTATAACGAAGCATTTGAAAAATTAAAAACTCTAATAAGTAACGACCCAATTCTCACATATCCAGATTTCGAAAAAAAAGTTTGATTTAACTACAGATGCAAGCAATTATGCATTAGGTGCTGTTTTATCACAAGAAGGTAAGCCTATTTGTTTCGCCAGTAGAACTTTAAATGAACATGAGTTAAATTACGCAGCTATTGAACAAGAATTACTAGCTATAGTATGGGCAACCAAATATTTCCGCCCTTATTTTTTGGAAGAAGTTTTAAAATATGCTCAGACCATAAACCGCTTGTTTGGTTACATAATATAAAAGAACCTAATATGAAGTTACAACGTTGGAAAATTAAACTTAGAGAGTTTGATTATGAAATAAAATACATTAAAGGAAAAGAGAATCACGTAGCAGATGCTTTATCAAGAATTACAAAAAAGGAAACTAAAGATAAAAAATTTGAAGAAGTTTTTCAAAATGATGATGAATTAGAAACTACTGCAGCAACAGTGCATAGTGCACAAGAAGATAATGGCAATTGCATACAGATCACAGAACGACCTATTAACGTTTTTAATCACCAACTAATATTTGAAAAAGGAAATAAAGACACTAACGAACTTACTCACTACTTTAACAAAACTATAAATAAAATAATTTACAGTGACATGACTGACCGTTTAGCAAAAGATATAATTATAAAATTCATATGTGGACACAATTTTGTTATGTTCATTAATAATGACGAAGACTTTGCTATCTTTCAACGAGCCTATATGGATTTAATTAAACCAAACACTGGTACAAAATTAATGAAAACTTCAGTAATACTTCCAAACTTGTCCACATATGCAGACTTCCACGAAAAAATATTAGAAATACACGAAAAGACGATACACCAAGGCATTAAAAAGACGTATGACGATTTTAAAACTAAATACTATTTCCCAGACGCACAAAAACTTATTCAAAACATAATAAATAAATGCGAGGCCTGTAATTTATGCAAAGCAGAGCACAGAAAAGTTGCACTCCCTTTTGAAAAGACTCCTGAAACTCAAAATATTCGTGACAAATATGTTATTGACTATTATTTTATTGACCAACGTAAATTTTTGACATGTATTGACATTCATTCAAAATTCATTTCTATCATAGAAACAAAAACCACAGACTGGATTGAAAGTAAAAAAGCATTACTCAAAATTTTTAATATGATAGGTAAACCGAAAACTATTAAAATGGATCAAGATCCCGGTCTAGTATCCAAATCTTTACAAAACTGGCTACAGAAAGAAAATATCAATATTGAAATCACTAGTAGTAAAAACGGTATAGCTGACATAGAAAGGGTTCATAAAACAATTAACGAAAAACTTAGAATCATAAATACACTCTCAGATGCTGAAGACAAATTAATGAATATAGAAAAGGCAACTTATGTCTATAATCACGAAATAACCCATGATGCCACTGGTAAAACCCCTGCTCAAATCTTTCTTTATGGTATGGAACCGAGTAAAAATATGCAAAAACAAAAAGAACATAAAATAGATAAAATTAATAAAAATCGTGAGGAACATGAAGTAGATCTTAGATATACTAAAGTTGAAAAAGATATGAAACGCAAAGCGAAATTAGTAAACCCATTCAAAAAGACAGGAGCATTAGAACAGAAAGACGAAAAGCATTGGCAAGAAACTAATAGGGGTCATAAAGTAATAAAGCACATAAGTAAATTTAAAAAAGCTAAAGCGCAAAATCTCTCTAATCATTCCAGGGAATCTGACAGTACTGACTCTGATCTTGAAAATGATCTTGATAATGACGTGGACGAATGTAACATTGACAACAGCTCAACAAATTAGTATTACACCTATCACTTCAAATAACGGTTATTTACTTCTGAACACAGGGATTGTAAAAATACCTTTAAGTTACGAACATCATATGATACAGATTAATCAAACAAAAATATTAGAAACATACCAGGACTTTATGAAATACGAAAACAAGTTTAATTACGTACCAGATATTGCCTTAGCACTAAAACAACTAAAACATGAAATCAAGGGAATTATTTCTACACAAAGACAAAAACGAGGATTATTTAATATTGTAGGAACTGCTTATAAATACTTATTTGGAACATTAACAGAAGACGATAAAAAGAGCTAGAAGATAAATTAGAAAATTTACAAGATCAAGTAATTGAAAATAAAGATTTTAATGAAATAGTTACAGTAATAAATAAACAATCCGAAGACATAAAAAGACTTGTGAAAGATGAAGAAGAAATGGATGCATTACACATTTTTAGATATTCATTAAACATTTTCCTTGAGTATATTGAAGATTTACAAATGGGATTACAATTAACAAGAATAGGAATATTCAATCCTAAAATATTGAAACATGAAGAGTTGGATGATATAGACGAAGAAAAACTTTTAGCAATCAAAACTTCAGCTTGGATAAGTAGCCAGACTAAAGACACTTTTATTTTAGTTCATATACCAACTTCATTTAAGGAAACCCAAAAATATAGAATTATAAAATACCCAGATAATATAGGCCGACAAATTGACATAAATGATAATTTTGAATATTTTGTAACTGATAAAAACATTGTTTTTTATTTAGAAAACACACCAAGTTTAGACCAAAAATTTATAATCACTGATCAATGTATCTCTCAAATTCTTACTAATCAACTAGCGAATTGTCAACACACGTTTGTATCAGAAAATGAATCTATAAAATATATTGAACCGAACATCATTATAACTTATAATTTAAGCAAAACACAAATTAAACAAGATTGTGAAATATTCAACAAAACGATACAGGGAAACAACATAATACAATTAAGTCAATGCACTTTAGAAATAAGAAACATAAAATTTACTACTTCAAAGATTATAAACGAATATAAAATTATATTATCTAGCACCAATGTAACATTATATGAACCAATTCCATTGTTAAAAATTAAGAAATCAATTAGCTATCAAGAAAAGCAAGAAACAGTTTACAAGTGTATTGTATTCACAATTTTAATAATTATAGTTTTAACTATCACTACTTACATCATATTTACCTACAGGCGCCTAGCCAACAAAAAAGAAATTTTTGTTAGATTCAACAAGGATGTTGAATGTTCTAAAGGAGGGGCGAGTGACGTATTACCAAATACTCCAGACATCAAGCCTAACACCCAACCTGTATATCCCGAGATACCCATTACTTCATTTGTCAAACATAACACTCAGCCTGTATATCCCGAGATACCCATTAATTCATTTGTCAAACATAACATTTCAGAGCCTACTATAGGAGTTATTCAAATTAATCAGACATAAACATTTCCCGTTAGACATAAACATTTCCCACGCCTGTTATCAACAGTCCCCTTATTATAAACATTTCACACGCCTTTACCGACGACAGCAGACATAAACAAGAGGTAAACTTTTAAACAAAGGGTCCAGCATGAGAACCCATTCATCAGCATAAAAGCTTTGACCAATCCAAATTTAATAAACAAAAGATGCAGCCTGACAACCCACCCATCAGGCCACTAATTCGACCAATCCAAATCTTCTGATCGAAGTCCACTTTCGCTGCTAGCGTCGCTGTCACCGATAAAAGCTATAGTTATAAGAATAATGCAATTGTAAAGACAGTTCAGTTTTGGGAATCTAACTATTAAGACATTACCAATAAAACTCCACTGTATATTAAAATAAAAATCGCTTTTTTTTTAATATATCGCAAAGTGAAAAATCTAATTTGTATATGTCACTAACAAGAAAAGACATAACCAATATTCCTAAATTAAAACAAGCAGCAATGGAGTTAGGATTCTATGTTGCAAACCCCGAAGAAGAACACGCACAAAATAGAAATAACCATAAAAATCAGAGGAATGGGGGAAGATATCCGGGTAACAATCAAAGATATTATGATAATCAAAAAAATGTAAGTTCGTACTATAATTCTAATTCTAATTCTATACCTAATGCAACAATTTCTCAGAATAATCAAAACCAATGTCAACAACGTCCCATTCCCCACACTTCCACGATAATTACCAAACATTTAGGAACGGGTTAAATCAAGCTAGACTACAAAACCCAAATAATCATAAAAATTCGAACGATCAGGCTAATGCAAATAGGTTTAGTGGTGCCCCCAGAGCGTTGATGAAGAAGTAAATAAGCAAATCAAAGAAATGATAGAGCAGCGAATAATGCGAATAATCTTCTTACTGTTCACCTATTTGGGTCGTTCCAAAGAAGACCGACGCGTCTGGCAAAAAAAAGTTTAGGTTGGTTGTAGAGTTTAGGAATTTAAACGAATTCACTATCAATGATAAATTTCCAATTCCTAGAATGGACAAATAAGGAAAATGCCAGTTTTTCACAACCATATTCAACCAATAAAATCCAAATGAACAGCAGATCAATTGCAAAAACCGCATTTTCTACGAACCATAGCCATTACGAGTACACTCGATTGCCATTTAGCCTTAAAAATGCCCTCGCAACTTTTCAAAGATGTATGAACAACCTTTTGGAACATTTAATTGACAAAGATTGTTTAGTTTATTTAGACGGTATAATTAAAAAAATTTTTCACTTCATTGGAGGAACACATCTTATCTCTAAAGAAAGTTTTTGGACAACTTAGGGACGCAAACTTAAAACTACAATTTGATAAATATGAGTTCATGAAAAAAGAAACAGAATTCCTAGGTCAAGTTGTAACTACTAACGGTATCAAGCCCAATCCAAATAAAACCAACGCTATTACAAATTTCCCACTACCAAAGACTCAAAAAGAAATAAAATAATTTTTGGGATTATGTTCATTCTATCGCAAATTCATTACAAACATCGCTACCATAGTTAAACCCATGGCCATTAAATTGAAAAAAGGAGCAACGATAGACACGAAAAAGAAAGATTACAAAGCAGCATTTGAAAGGTTAAAAGTACTTATTACATCAGATCCGATTTTAATCTACCCTGATTTAAGTGAACCTTTTTCCCTAACTACTAACGCTAGTAATATTGCCATCGGTACAGTTTTGTTTCAAAATCATAAGCCCGTTTGTTATGCCAGTAGAACTTTGAACGAACATGAAATAAACTATGCCACTATAGAGAAAGAACTTCTAGCCATAGTTTGGGCAACAAGGCTCAGGTCATACCTATTTGGAAGATCTTTTAAAACACTGAGTGACTATAAACCCCTTGTCTGGCTTAATAATATCAAAGAACCAAACATGAAACTACAAAGATAAATTAAACGAATTTGATTATAAAACTAAGTATCTTCCGGGAAAAGAAAATTATGTAGCAGACGCTCTATCACGTTCCCAAATAGAAGAATTAAAGCTTGGTGAAGTTGCCAACAGTGTATATGCAACTATACATAGCGCTTCTGAAGATAATCTTAATTATAATAATTTCTATAGACAAATAAAATTAGAGAAGGGAGACATCGATGAAACTGAGGTGAGGCAGTATTTTCACAAATTGAAAATCAAAATAACTTACAAGGAAATGACAGATGATTTTGCTAAAAACATCATTAAAGAATATGTATGCACTTAGAAAATCGCAATTTATTTCCATAATGATGAGGATTTCTTAACATTCCAAAGGTCATATGTACAAATAATAAGTCCCAACAATTTAACGAAATTGGTAAAATGCGCACTTAT
This sequence comes from Drosophila elegans, assembly GCF_018152505.1. Lineage (NCBI taxonomy): Eukaryota > Metazoa > Arthropoda > Insecta > Diptera > Drosophilidae > Drosophila > Drosophila elegans. The sequence goes on along the minus strand of NW_024545578.1, from coordinate 27,471,431 downwards.
ATTAAACGATATTCTAACTTATGCGGAATTCAAAAATATGATATTAATCGAAAAAACTATCAACTGGTAGCCAAAAATTAAAACAAAATATCAAAATATCAAAGTAGTCAAAAACTGCAATCGATGCTTTCATTTCAAACCTCGTCTTATGACGCAATTGATGGGGAGTCTACCAGCAGATCGCTTGCGTGCTAAAAGACCTTTTTTGGTCACAGGAGTCTACTTCTGTGAACCCTTTCTTACGTCATACAAACTGCATGGCAAGCAGCCGTATAAGACATACGCAGTTTTGTATGTTTATGTGTCCGAATTATAGACAAACGCTTTCCTGCTTTGCATTCGCAGATTCAACGCGCGACGTGGTGTACCTCTGCGAATGGTTTGCGATAACGCCACAAACTTTGTCGACACCGCCAAGAAATTGACGAATTGAAAACAAAAGTGCTTAGTTCAGACATTATTAACATAGTTAAGAATTAATACAATTTTATACCCAATTTTTATACACAAGCTCGCGCCTCTTCCTGAATAATTATTTGAAACTTACACATTTCAACGCGGAAAGAATGTTGGAGGAGAACGCCTCTCTCTTATCCCTTGTTATTATTTCTACCACATCGTAAATTGTTTAGTATATGATATCGAGAAATCGGCCAACAATAATATTTATTTTGGCACTGGGCAACTTGATTTTTAAATAATAGTTTTCCATCGGATTGAGCAATAGCTCTTGTTTTGTAGAGGTCACATTTTCAATTAATAATGGGATGTTTGATGTAAAATACTAGTAAATCATTATTGAATACAATTTTAAAAGTTGATATATTCATTATGTCATTATTGGCTCAATTTCTTTCATCTCGAATGCGTGGCCGATGTGCTCTCTTGCTTGAGTAAGCCAAGTTTGATGAATTTAAGCCTTTAATAGATCATCTAGAGAGATCTACATAGATCGTGATTAAAAGCATTGAGTTTACGATACCAGCGCAAACCTGACTTGCGTAGTCCATATAGCGTCTTCTTTATCAAGCAGGAGGGATTTTGGAACATCTTTTCGGTCCTGCTCAATTTATTTTCCATATTCTTATCTGCTGCTAGGGCTGCCAGTAGCCTTATCGACGTCGATCGTACCACGGGAGAAAACAGTTCATGAAAGACCTCTCAGAGGCGTTGTGCGCAGGTCTTAGCTACAAGACGAACCTTCTTCTTTCCAGAAGCTGAACCATCGTCCTTGGCTCGAAATACCATCTTGTTTCCGATTACCTTTCTATCGTTTCAGGATTGTGGGAACCATGATCAGAATTGTAGCCTAAAACGGAGTACATAAACTCAACAAAGAACGAGGTGGATATCGGGATATAAGGAGTTAAAGGGGAGTCGAAGAGATACAGTGAATGCGTGCTAACCTAACAAATCGTGTTGAATTACTGGAGTGTTACAGACGTTAAGAACAGTTCGGTCTAAAGAATACGTTATGCGCTGCTTTAAGCCTACCGGCTTAGTACCCTATAATGAGGATTTCTGACGGCAAGACGAGGAACTGCAAGTCATATTTGACATCCTTGCTGAGAAATCTAGCCACAACTTTTTTAACTGAAGGCCGGTATTTCTTACAAAATGGTCGACGACAATAAGCCACCAGCAATTAAACGCGAAATTTTTGGACAGGCGCATAAAGATGGACATTTTTCTTTAAAGAAGACGAAAACGAATATGGCAAAAGAGTACTACATACCAAATCTCGAAGAGAAGTTACAACGCCAGATAAGGTACTGTTTCTATTTAATCAACTTTATCAAAAGACGTCGTAGCCAGGCTGGAGGCTAAAGGCGCAATTTTCACATCTGACAAGTTTAAACAGTACTGCGAAAGTGAAAATACTACTACTGGACTTCCTAGACCAAACGGGCAAATGAAACGCCATGCTGCTACAATTGGATCCGTCGTGTCCGAGCTATCCCTAGAAAATGTTACAAGTTTGTAAGCAAGGTTCAGCAATCGATCAACTCGACGTACTGCAGAAGTACACATAAAACATCATTTGAGCTGGTTGTAAATGTCAAGAGCATAAGGAAATGATTAAGCAGAAGTTTATCCAAATGTTCCAGGATCAGCAAAACGAGACGCAAAACTGCCAAGCAACAGATAATAGGAATGCAGAAAGAAAATGAGCACACGTATACCCTGAGGGTATGCAGCCAACGGTCACATCAGGGGAACAACATAAGATTCGTTTCCTGCCGGAACTGTGTTCACCGCTGGTAGTCCGAATATTATCTTCACGCGTGGGCGGCTGGAAGCAGGTCCATAGTCTTGTAGTGAATGTGGATGCTGACAAATGGTAGTTGGGCGGACCTGGGTAGGTCCTTAAAGTGCCTCCAGCCAAGTCAGGTGTGTTATGTCAACCGTGCCCATTGACTTTAAGGTTTTAAGGTCGTAAGTAGCCTTAAGTGGCTTTAGTGCAAAGTCACGGTCGACCTATGTGAATCTTCAAGAACTCTCAATCCAGCCGCGCTTGCCTTGTCGAGCAAAGCGGGCAATTATGAAATCAAAAATTATCAAAAAAGCCAAGCTCGAAACTCGCGGGAGGGGTAAAACACAAAAAAAATGCTGATAGCGTCGAGGAAGAGCCTCGGACACCCGGCCAGGGCGCTACGGTTCCAAAGAGATCGGACGGAGTTGCTAGGATCCGCACTCCACACAACAACCATAACAAAGGCGGAACTCAGCCAAGTACCAGCAAGGCTATAAGAAATACCAGCAAGGAAAAGGCCGTAACCCATCAACAGCGGAAGGCGAAGGTCAGTCAAGCGCACTTTATCCAGGGAAAGATAGCTAAGAATGAAGCGGAGGGCAAGACCGGCCAGAAAGGCGCGGAGGACAAGTCACGGTGCCTTGGGAAGATCGCGGCGAACGAGGAGAACTTGAAGACGCGACCGGAGGCCTATCAAACAGAGAACACGAAGAGGGACTGCTCCCACGAAGTCTGTGAGAGCGCGTCAAAGCGAGCGAAGGAGGCCCAAGGAAGAGTGAGGCCTACTTCTTTCGTAAAGAAGGCTCAGTTTTCACGAGTTAAAAAAACAAGCATAGCATTCTACTCGAGTAGGAAAATGTTTGGAAAACATTGGGGTATACACCCATGGATACTAATATGGCTCTACACAGCAGTTGTAAGACCAAATCTGAGATATAAGGCCCTAGTATGGAGACCAGATCTGACTAGGTCTTACAGCGTTACAAAACTGACAAGGATACAAAGATCAGCCTGCGCAGGAGCTACAGGGGCGTTATGTTCAATACTGGACATAATGCCAATAGAACTATTCATAAGGGACTCGGCAGCACAAAGGTTGTCAGACTGAAGGCGAGTAATAGCTGGAAGGACAACCACACATGACACTGCCGAATCTAAGAGGACAATATCTCTCTGGCAAAATGGACTATACGACAACGACGTTAAGATTTGGAAAAGAGTTCACAACGACATTCCCAACAAGAGAAGATTGAAAGAGAGAAAGGTTCACCGTACGAAATGTGGTGTCACTCTACACTCGTTGAAAGCTGGGGGACAGAATAGAATTGCACATCCCGGAATCAGCGACAATTTTTCTGGCACTGTCTGGTACTCTCTTTATTGTAAGCAGCTAAGCGTTCGATACAGCAGTGCCTTAGGAATACTAAAGTAAACCTGAACTGTTTAATTTAAAAACCCAAAATCTGATACTCTAACGAATTTTCCCTTTTTTCAATTTAAATAAAACTAACTAAACTTAATATTATAATTAAACTTAAACAGATTTTATGCTTACGGTAACCCTAAAATGTAGTTAAACAATAGCAACATCTCTCGTTGACTCAAGCTACTTGCAATCCATCCACAATCCATAGTGCTGCAGTTCACTATCTGCCATACTATTTAATTTTTAATCACTTCACACGAACATAATCATTTATATGCCCACGTAACATAATCGACATTGCTATAAGTGCATTCTAGCCCTACTGCCAGGTTTGCCTTACTTACGAAAAATATCTGCTGACCGATTTTTAGCAGATACGGCTGGATCGCCGACCGCTATGGTGGACGCGGTGTGGATTTTTGGCTAAAACAGCCGGAGTGCGTCGCTATTGACCGACCGAAAGTTCTTGTGCGGGCCGCCGACCGCTGAGGGACAGACGCGACCCGCGTAACCGCGCACTGGGTGGAAAGTTTGCGCATGGCCTCCCTTTGTGCCCCCCCTCTGGCTCTTCCGGTTTATCGCTCATACTCGATCGGCAGAAGCCGTTATACTCTCCCATACGGACCTTCACTGTATTTGTCTTCCTCTGCCAGATCAAAGAGGTTAACCCGTTTACCAACACTGGCGCACCGCTAATCATTGTGCGGGCAGGCACATTTCCAAAGAGAATATAATAATCCCATAATCCATAATCCCATATATTTCTTATGCACATGTCCACACGCCTATACACACATACACCCTTAGTACCCCAATCAGCCAATATCTAATTGCAAATGTACCCAAGCCTTAGACTAAACATCCAGAAGGAATCAGCCGATATCTAATTGCAAATGTACCCAAGTCTTAGACTAAACATCCAGAACGAATCAAATTACGTTATCAGCTCGTTCCCACACTTTCGGATCCCAATGGAAAATTACCATACGAGCAAAACCCCAAGATTCTAGACTAAACAATCGGATTGAGTGGCTGGTGCATTATCAATCAACAATCCAAAGGGCAATTAGAAAACTCACTCAATTAACGCCAACTCCACTCATAGAAAGCTCTAAATCTCAAAACCGAGGTATGATCGTCAAAGAAGTTTAAGTTAAGAAGCGAGTTCAGTTTGAGACCTAAAACAATTAGGACGTGTTCTTCCCAAAAATAATATTTGTACCAGTTGATAAATAAAATTAAATAAAGTTTTTTTTATGTAAAACTTATAGTACGAATATTTAATAGGCGCAGCCGGTAGGATTTCAAGTGAAAAAGTTATACGTCGGTTTAAACTGGTCTTAGGGATTATACTACACAGCTAGTATATCCTGACCAGTACGAATAAATCAGAAATCGTTTAAAAACACAAGTGAAATCCGCAAAAGACTCTACGTGCAAATCGTCGCGTAAACCAGCGAAAAATCCAATTCGGTCAATACCACTAAATTTAAAGAGAAATGTTCAAAAATCTCATAAGAACATAAAAATCCAATTCGGTCAATACCACTTAAATAAATAATTTAAAGTGAAATATTGAAACTTTAACAAAACCAGAATGGCAAACCCAATCCAATTATCGGAGATCCATTTTAACCAACTAATTGGTCAAATTAACGAGTTACCCTACTTTGATGGCAGTCCCGCCGACCTAGGTGGCTACATTGGGCATGTCGAATACCTACTACAGCTATATCCAACTCAGGATGCCCGACTAGTTCACATAATTTATGGAGCCATCGAACGGACCATCGTGGACACCGCCAAAGCCGTCATTTCCGAAGAAAAAACTGTGAATTGGTTGTCCACAAAAGCAGCCCTAATCCGAGCATTCAAGGATCACAGACCTTATGAAGACCTCGTAGCTATCATCCATCAGACGACCTACAATGGAAGCATCTGTAAGTTCGTAGACGAACTAAGAAAAAAATCTGCAAATATAATTAATAAGTTAGAATTAGCAGCAGACCCCACAGATAAATCAATTTACGCTGCAGCTTTGAATAAAACTATTAGAAATTGCATAGAAAGGAAACTTCCCGACAGATTATATAATGCTCTATTAAAAAGGGATATTTCCACCATTAATAATTTGAAAGAAACGGCAATGGTGTTAGAACATTGGGATGCGAAGCCTTTTGAAAGCTATAGACCTGTGCGTCATGATAATCGTAGGAATTCCGGAAATTCTCACCAAAATTACTACTATCAAAAATACAACTCCAATTTCTACCCAAGACACAGTAACAATTATACTCATTTTAATTCAAATTCAAATACAAATTCAAATTCAACAAATGCCCAATCTTCGTCAAACCAAAATCGCATTCAACAAGAATTTAAAAATTCTCTAGCCCAAGGTAGAGCCCAAAATTTATTAAAATACCAAGCTTCAACATTAAACCATTCTCCAAATGCTCCGATAAAAAGACAAAGAGAAAGGCAGAGCACACAAAATAGAATGGATGTAAATTTTCAGCAAAGAGCCTCGGAGCCTACCCTTATGTTAGAGTACTCATAAAGGGCAAAATTCTTAAAGCCATGGTTGACACGGGTTCATCCATTAATATAATGAGGGAAAATTTTGAGAACCTCGAAGTCAACGATGAAAATTTAAAAGTTTATACTATAAACGGATCGATGGAATTAAATAAAAGCGTTATGATAAAACCAAGTAAAGTTTGTCCAGTAGAACAGAAATTCTATTTACATAAATTTTCAGACAATTACGATGTTCTAATGGGAAGGGATTATCTTAAAGGTTGTAAAGCTAAGAATAATTTTGAAGATGGAACAGTAACTTTAGGTGAAGATAAATTAACAGTCATGTATGGTGACGATGATAAAAAGGATAAGACCGCAATAAAATGCCTTAATCCTATATCATCAGAAAAGAAAGGGGAAAAGGATAAGACCGCAATAAAATGCATTAATCCTACATCATCAGAAATAAATGATGAAAAAGATATGACCGCCGTAAAACGCCTTAATCTCAAATCACCAAAGAAAGAAAAGATTGAAGAGGATGAGACCGCAGTAAAATGCCTCTATCCACTCTCATCTGAGGATCAACCTTTTACTTTCGCCATTGAAAACGAACTTCGGGAATGCAATAAATTTAGATTAGAGCATTTAAACGAAGAGGAAAAAGAATGATTGAAAAAAGTCTTATTTGAATATAATGACATTCAGTACAAAGAAGGTGAAAATCTGACTTTCACAAGTACGATCAAACATTCTATCCAAACCAAATATGAAGACCCTATTTATAAGAAACCTTATAAGTATCCTCAATCATTCGATGATGAAGTCAATAAACAAATGAACGAAATGATAGAACAGGGAATAATTCGTAAATCGAAATCTCCTTACTGTTCACCCATATGGATGGTTCCTAAGAAAGCTGACGCTTTAGGAAAACCAAAGTTTAAATGAAATAACAATTTATGACAAATTCCCAATAGCCAGAATGGTTGAAATATTATATAAATTGGGAAGATGTCAATATTTCACTACAATTGAATTAGCTAAAGGATTCCATCAAATTCAAATGGACCCTGAATCAATTGCCAAAACAGCATTCTCCACAAAGAATGGTCATTACACGTATGTCATTCAGACTTAAAAACGCGCCCGCCACCTTCCAAAGATGTATGAACAATTTACTAGAAGACTTAATTTATAGAGATTGTTTAGTTTACTTAGATGATATAATAATTTTGTCTACTTCATTGGAAGAACATATTTTATCATAGAGAAAAGTATTTGGAAGACTTCGAGACGCAAATTTAAAATTACAACTTGATAAATGCGAATTTTTGAGAAAAGAAACAGAATTTCTAGGTTATGTATGTTAGTGAGCAAGACAAACGTCGTCTCTCTTTGGCCCGAAACAATGCTTATTTCTCGTTCACGAGTAATACTCTAGAACCGAAAGTGCAAGAAAGTGCAAGTTTACTGACCGCCGAAAACCAGAGAGCTAGTTTTTGCTCTCCCGCCCTGCTTTTCACCGCACAAACAACATGGTGTGAGCAATGCAAAACTCCAACCGAGCTTCTGCCACCTAGTGCAACAACAACAGCAACTACTACGTCAACTACAACGGTCTCTGTCGCCAACAATGCAATAACGACTCCACTCTCTTCTTCTGCAGCGGTTAAAGCAACAACACAACCAAGTGCAAAAATCGGGTCAAACGGCAAAAACAAAGATACGGTAGGAAAAATTACAATTCCGCAAGCGGGTTCGGCCATGCAGACAGGCATGGATCGCTATATTAATATTTCCAAGCGCAAGCTAACCCCCCCGGCAATGACGGCAATATGCCCAAAATAAACCGTACCAACAAAGGCACTGAAAATCTCGGGCCATTAAATGAAAATAGATTTTCCATTCTGGCGGAGCCTGAAACAGAGTACGAAGAATTAGCCCCAAAGAAACTAAAGCCCCCACCTATCTTTATTCGGGAGAAGATCTCTAACGTCCCAGTAAATAAAATAGTTGAGCTTGTCGGGAAGGATAACTTTCATGTTATTCCGCTTATGAAAGGGAACATAAGCGAAACCAAACTTCAAACCAAAACCGAAGATGATTTCCGAGTAGTGTCGAGGTACCTAAACAATGCCAAAATGAATTACTACACGTACCAGCTGAAAAGTTGCAAGGGCTTACAAGTTGTCCTCAAGGGAATAGAACCCGATGTGACCCCCTCTGAAATTATAGAGGCTTTAAAAGAAAACGGTTTTTGCGCCAAAAATGTTATAAACATTATGAACAAAAACAAGAAGCCGCAACCCCTTTTCAAGGTCGAGCTGGAGCCAGACAGCAGAACTTTGAAAAAAAACGCAGTGCACCCGATCTACAAGTTGCAGTACCTTCTGCACCGTAGGATTACAGTAGAAGAGCCGCACAAACGGAACGGGCCAGTGCAATGTACAAACTGCCAGGAATACGGACACACCAGGGTTTACTGCACCATTAGGTCAGTTTGTGTAGCTTGTGGTAACTGCCACGGCTCCGAACCCTGCCCTGCCAACAAGGGAGACTCTCTCACTAGAAAGTGTGCAAACTGCCAAGGAAACCACACAGCAAACTCCAGTCTACAAGGAGATGAAAAGTCGGATGCAAAGAGCGACAACGGCACGCCAGAACATTTACATGAAATCACAAACGACACCCGAAGTTTTCTTCGCAAAAGCAGCCAGGTCATCATTTGGCCCTTCAATTACCACCAACAGCATTTCCTACGCCAGTGCTCTAAGATCAGGCACAGCTCACATAGAGCCGAAAACTGATAACATACAGCAGGCCATGGGACAGCCACAAAGTAACATGGAAACTATGATGATAACTTTGCAACAAAATATGATGGAATTTATGTCCTTCATGAAAACCACCATGCAAACTCTAATGCAAAACCAAAATATCTTGTTACAAATGCTTGCAGCTCAGCAGTCCAAATAAATTATGCCTAGCCTCCGAATAACTCTGTGGAACGCCAATGGTGTTTCACGGCATATACCTGAAATAACTAAATTTCTGAACGAAAATCACATCGACGTTATGTTGCTGGCAGAAACGCATCTCACCAGCAAATATAACTTTCAAATACGAGGATACACGTTCTACGGCACCGATCATCCAGATGGTAAAGCACATGGCGGAGCCGGCATCTTAATAAGAGACCGTATCAAACACCACTTTTACCAACGGTTTGCAAAAAATTATCTGCAAGCTACATCGATAAAATTACAGTTGGGCACCAGCAACCTTGCCATTGCCGCTGTCTACTGCCCACCCCGCTTTACAGTCTCAGAAGACCAATTCATGGACTTCTACAATTCACTTGGAGAGCGATTCATAGCAGCAGGTGATTACAACGCCAAGCACACACACTGGGGATCCCGCCTTGTTACCCCCAAAGGAAGGCAACTATATAATGCACTCATCAAAACATGCAACAAACTGGACTACGTTTCACCAGGCAGTCCTACATACTGGCCAACAGATCCTAGAAAACTACCTGATTTAATTGATTTTGCTGTGACAAAAAATATTTCCCGCAATCTAATATCTGCAAAATCGCTTTTGGATCTATCATCGGACCACTCACCAGTGCTAATAACTCTTCTTCAAAGCCCGGAATTAATCGAGCACCCTTGCAGGCTGACGTCGCATCGAACCAACTGGCTGAAGTTCAAAAAGTACGTAAGTTCCCACATCGAACTAACTCCACAGCTCAACTTCAAGGAGGACATCGACTGCTATGCCAATGCACTGGAGTCTGTACTCGTCGCAGCAGCCAAAGTCTCTACACCGCAAGGGAGGGATGGGCACTCACACCAACACAAAACTAACCTTGAAATCGAACAGCTTGTTTTGGAGAAAAGACGTTTGAGGCGTGCTTGGCAAACCAGCAGATCGCCATCCTCAAAGCATAGTCTTAAGGAAGCTGGTCGCAGACTTACCAGGGCTCTAAGGCACGAAGAAGAAAAAGCACAACGCCAGTACATTGAGAAACTTTCACCCACCAGCACCAAGCATCCCCTGTGGAGGGCCCACCCAAATCTAAATGCGCCGGCCGAAAGAGTAATTCCCGTAAGAGACTCTTCAGGCAGCTGGGCCAGAAGCGACAAAGACAGAGCCTGTACATTTGCTTTACACCTTCGAAATGTTTTTCAGCCAAACCCTGCAAATAATTCATTCACACTACCGTCGCCGCCAATTCGAGGTGGAACTGAGACGGCGCCAATTCTGTTCCAAACAAACGAAGTTGCAAAAGTCATCAGCGAGCGATTAAAAACAAAAAAGGCCCCAGGTAGTGATCTTATAACTCCTAAGATGCTAATTGAACTCCCAAACTGTGCAGTTGAGGTAATTTGACGGGATTACACGACTTGGCTACTTCCCAAAAAAATGGAAAAAGTCGGTAATCATAATGATCCCAAAGCCAGGAAAAGATCACACAATACCTGCCTCATATAGACCGATAAGTTTACTCTCGTGTCTGTCAAAACTGTTCGAAAAATGCCTTTTGACACGCATAATCCCATATCTGGAAGAGCACAACATTATTCCGTCGCATCAATTTGGCTTTCGAGAAAGCCATGGAACAATAGAGCAAGTTAACAGATTAACAACAGAAATACGAACAGCATTCGAGTCTCGGGAATACTGCAGTACGGTATTCCTTGACGTTGCGCAGGCTTTCGACCGAGTCTGGCTCGATGGCCTTATGCATAAAAACACTCACAGGATACTTGAATCGTACCTTTACAACAGAGCCTTCGCCGTGAGATGCAACACTACAATATCCGACGATTACACGATAGAGGCTGGAGTTCCTCAAGGTAGCGCCCTTGGTCCAACTCTATTTCTCCTTTACACCGCAGATATTTCCACGAACGAGCGGCTAACTACTTCTACATTCGCAGACGATACCGCGATCCAAATGCCCAATTCAGGCAACAGCACAACTAGCTGATCATCTCGTTGTAGTGGAGAGGTGGTTATCAGACTGGCGTATAAAAATCAATGCGCAAAAGTGTAAACACATAACGTTTACTCTTAACAGACAAACGTGTCCCCCGCTAACTCTGAATAACACGCCAGTTCCACAAGCTGACGATGTAACGTACCTTGGCGTCCACCTAGACTGGAGACTTACATGGCGGAGACTTATCGAAGCTAAGGAAATTCATCTAAAACTAAAATTCAATAGCCTTCATAGGCTCATAAACGGTCGCTCCCCCCTCTGCCTAGACTTCAAGGTCCTGCTCTACAACTTAACACTTAAGCCAGTCTGGACTTACGGCTCCCAATTGTGGGGAAACGCGAGCCGCAGTAAGATCGATATTATCCAGCGAGCACAATCAAAAATCCTGAGAACTATCACTGGGGCACCTTGGTATGTTCGGAACGACAACATCCACAGAGATCTGGGCATTCTACCCGTAAAAGATGAAATTTCAAAACAAAAGGCGTCCTACCACACCAAGCTAACTTCTCAGCCAAACCAGCTCGGCAGGGGCCTAGCCAGGGTTTCCAACCGGACCCGATTGCAACGAAATGACCTTCCAGCTCAGCAATAGTTATTAGAGCCCTTACATCCCGCGTCAGTCAACTTGACTGTCAGATATAGCTTTTTAATTTAAGATTTTATATACTTATTGTTAGTCTCAATTCAGAGAAGATTCAATAAATAAAATGCATAAGTAAAAAAAAAAAAAAAATGTATGTTAGTCACCACAACAGGCATAAAACCAAATCCCAAAAAGATTAGTGCAATTATAAAATTTCCTATACCAAAAACGCCAAAAGAAATAAAATCATTTTTAGGACTATGTGGATTCTATAGGAAATTTATACCAAACTTTGCAAACGTAGTTAAACCCATGACCATGAAATTGAAAAAAGGTGCCACAATAAACATTAAAGAAAAATCATACATTGATGCATTGAAAAAATAAAAGTTTTAATCACCTCTGACCCCATATTAATTTATCCCAACTTTGATAAAACATTTTTTTTAACTACAGATGCTAGCAACATAGGTATAGGAGCAGTTCTATCACAAAACCATAAACCAATATGTGATGCTAGCCGAACATTAAATGAACATGAAATTAATTATTCAACAATAGAAAAGGAACTTTTAGCAATTGTATGGGCCTTTTGAGATCTTAAGTGATCATAAACCTTTAGTTTGGTTAAACTATATCAAGGAACCAAATATGAAATTGCAAAGATGGAAGATTAAATTAAATGATTTCGATTAGCAGATAAAACATTTCCCAGGACAAGAAAATTATGTTGCCGACGCACTATCAAGGGTTAAAATAGAAGAAAATAAAAGACGTCCCCGAATAAAATTTATTGGGAGAAACTGCAAATAGCATAGATGCAACGGTGCATAGCGCAAATGAAGATAATCAGAATTACATTGCAATCACAGAAAGACCGATCAACTAATATTCTCGACAGATCGAATTTATTACGGGAAATGAAGAAATTAGAGATGTACAACATTATTTTCATAAACTAAAAATCAAAATATCTTACATAAAAATGTCAAACACCTTCGCAAAAGATATCATCAAGGAATATTTGTGCACAAAAAAGAGTGCATTATACTTTCATGATGATTCAGATTTTCTCACATTCCAACAAGCATGTCTAGAAATAATCAATCCAAATCAATCAATGCAAACAAAAGTAGTAAGATGCACCAAAAAATTAGAAGATATCCTTACTTATGCAGAATTCAAAGAAAAAATATTAAAAAGACATAAAGACTTATTACATCCGGGAATTTAGAAAATTGGTTTAGAGACGAATATTATTTCCCTGACTATCACAAATTAATACAAAACATAATTAACGAATGTGAAATCTGTAATATCGCAAAAATAGAACATAGGAACACGAATTTATCTTTCGAACCTACACCAGATATACAAAATATAAGAGAAAAATTTGTCATAGATGTCTATATAGTACGAAATCAACAATTCTTGACCTGTATCCTGTGTTTACTCCAAGTTCGCCACTCTCATAGAAGTCACAAGTAAGAACTGGGTAGAAGCTAAAAGAGCTATAATAAGGGTATTTAATGAAATGGGAAAACCACAAGAAATTAAGGCAGATAAAGATTCAGCATTTATGTGTGTAGCCTTACACAATTGGCCAAATTCAGAAGGAATACAAATTCAAGTAAGTACGAGCAAAAACGGTATATCTGATATAGAAAGGTTCCATAAAACAGTAAACGAAAAATTAAGAATAATAGGAAACCAAACAGACATAGAAAACAGGTATACTAAGTTCGAATTAATTCTTTACATTTACAATCACAAAACTAAACAAAATGCGACGAATAGAATACCAGCTGACATATTCATGTATGCAGGAAGTCCCGAATATAATACACAAGAAAGAAAAACGAAAAAGATTGACGGGCTAAATAAGAAACGACATGATTTTGAAATAGAAACAAGATTTAGACAATCACCATTAGTAAAATCGAAAACTACAAACCCATTAAAAAAAACAGGAAATTTGAGGAAAATAGACGATAAACATTTTGAAGAAACTAATAGAGGTAGAAAGATAACTCATTATAAATCAAAGTTTAAAAAGAAAAAGAAAATTAATAAAAGTAAATACGATAATTCCAGGGAAGCAGAAGGAAACCAAAGAGCACAACTATCTGTTTAAGATCATCACTCTGTCGATAATTTTATTAACTATAACTAAAATGGTAATGGGACAAAACATTGAAATAAATCCGATTAAAGCACAAAATAGATACCTTGTATTCAAAACCGGGTCAATAGATATTCCAACCAATTATGAATATCATTATTTAAGCATAAACATAACCAAAACTGAGCAAATATTTGAAAGTCTTTTAAAATAAGCCAATGAATTTAATGACATTTTACAAATACGTTATTTAGCAGCAAAACTCAAAAACTCAAAACTTTATTTAATTTTATTTATCAACTAGTACAAATTTTATTCTTTATATTATATTAGTATATATATATATAACATAAGGGTAGTATTTTCTGGCTCCGAGGCTGTTTGCTGGAAATTTACATCCATTCTATTTTGTGTGCTCTCTCTTTCTCTTTGTCTTTTTATCGGAGCATTTGGAGAATGGTTTGATGTTGAAGCTTGGTAATTTAATAAATTTTGGGCTCTACCTTGGGCTAGAGAATTTCTAAATTCTTGTTGAATGCGATTTTGGTTTGACGAAGACTGGGCATTTGTTGAATTTGAATTTGTATTTGAATTTGAATTTGAATTGAAATGATTATAATTGTTACTGTGTCTTGGGTAGAAATTGGAGTTGTGTTTTTGATAGTAGTAATTTTGGTGAGAATTTCCGGAATTCCTACGATTATCATGACGCACAGGTCTATAGCTTTCAAAAGGCTTCGCATCGGAATTGACCGAATTGGATTTTTATGTTCTCATGAGATTTTTCAACATTTCACTTTAAATTTAGTGGTATTGACCGAATTGGATTTTTCACTGGTTTAGGCGACGATTTGCACGTAGAGGTTTTTGCGGATTTCACTTGTGTTTTTAAACGATTTCTGATTTATTCGTACTGGTTAGGATATACTAGCTGTGTAGTATAATCCCTAAGACTAGTTTAAACCGACGTATAACTTTTTCACTTGAAATCCTACCGGCTGCGCCAATTAAATATTCGTACTATAAGTTTTACATAAAAAAAAAACTTTTTTTAATTTTATTTATCAACTGGTACAAATATTATTTTTGGGAAGAACACGTCCTAATCGCTTCTTAACTTAAACTTCTTTGACTATCATACCTCGGTTTTGAGATTTAGAGCTTTCTATGAGTGGAGTTGGCGTTAATTGAGTGAGTTTTCTAATTGCCCTTTGGATTGTTGATTGATAATGCACCAGCCACTCAATCCGGTTGTTTAGTCTAGAATCTCGGGGTTTTGCTCGCATGGTAATTTTCCATTGGGATCCGAAAGTGTGGGAACGAACTGATAACGTAATTTGATTCGTTCTGGATGTTTAGTCTAAGGCTTGGGTACATTTGCAATTAGATATCGGCTGATTCGCTCTGGATGTTTAGTCTTAGGCTTGGGTACATTTGCAATTAGATATTGGCTGATTGGGGTACTAAGGGTGTATGTGTGTGTAGGCGTGTGGACATGTGCATAAGAGTTATATGGGATTATGGATATGTCACTCCCCCATTCTTTGAATTTGGCCTGTCCTCAGGTGGAAAGGGTTGGATATAACAATATATTTTCTTCTATCTTAACTGAGTTTGGTAGATCGTTTACAAATTCTGTACTTTTTGGTGTTTCTTCCTTTGGTTTTACTTATTTTACAATTAATTTTCTTGGTATGTTCTTAAACTTGTAGAATAGATACAATAATATGCTTATGATTGTAATTACAAAAGTAGTTGCTGTTATTATTTGAAATACATAATTATATTTTGTATGTGCTTTTATAATTTCTTTTGTTTGGATATACGACAGCGGTTCTAATTTTGTTACATTATTTTTTATATAAATGCTTTGTGTATATCCTAAATTGGTATTCAAAAGTATGAATTCATCGAGCTGTACTGAACAATAAAGAATTTTAATAAAATTATTACCAAATATAGATATTGCTTTATTAATGCGATTTTGATTTAAAAATGTTTTAGGGATATTCGATGTCAATAAAATATTTGGTTCAACATAATTAATTTGGAAATTTTAATGTGTTTTGGTGTATTTACAGCTTGTGGACTCTTGTTTGATTATTCCATTTATACATTCATCGAATACTACTTTTCCTGTTTCTTTATTAAATACTTTTTCTTCATGAAGGTAATAATTATCAAATATATTTTCTGTTAGAATGGTATTATTATCATCTGGATACGGAATTATTTCAAAAATTGGTGCTTTTATGATTTCTGTAGGAAAATTCAAAATTTCATTTGTGTCTGTTTTTAGCCAAGTGGAAGTTTTAATTTTCAACAATTTCTCAGAACACATTCTTGTTAGTCATCATGTTTTAATATTTTTGGATTGGATTAGTCATCATGTTTTAATAATTTTGGATTAAATATACCAAGTCTCGTCAACTGCATTCCCAACTCAATATCCTCTATGTATTCCGTAAAATGTTGTAAACTAAATATTAAAACACTAGCTTGTTGCTCCCTTTCATCATCTTCTTTTAATTTATTTATAAAAACTTCAATGCCATTATTTATTACATCAATAATCATATTTAAATCTGTGATGTATGCTATTTTCTGATAGGTTATTTATTTTCTGCTCTAACTCTTCCTTATCGTCTTGATCTATTGTTCCGAATAAATATTTGTAAGTTGTGCCAATAATATTAAATAATCCTCGTTTGTTACTTTTGACTAGTTTAATTCCATTTATTTCTCTTTATTAAATAACGAATTTGTAAAATGTCATTAAATTCATTTGCTTCTTTTAAAAAACTTTCAAATATTTGCTCAGTTTTGGTTATGTTTATGCTAAAATAATGATATTCAAAATTGGCTGGAAGATCTATTGACCCGGTTTTGCATACAATGTATCTATTTTGTGCTTTAATCGGATTTATTTCAATGTTTTGTCCCATTGCCATTTTAGTTATAGTCAATAAAATTATCGACAGAGTGATAATCTTAAACAGATAGTTGTGCTCTTTGGTTTCCTTCTGCTTCCCTGGAATTATCGTATTTACTTTTATTAATTTTCTTTTTCTTTTTAAACTTTGATTTATAATGAGTTATCTTTCTACCTCTATTAGTTTCTTCAAAATGTTTATCGTGTATTTTCCTCAAATTTCCTGTTTTTTTAAATGGGTTTGTAGTTTTCGATTTTACTAATGGTGATTGTCTAAATCTTGTGTCTATTTCAAAATCATGTCTTTTCTTATTTAGCCTGTCAATCTTTTTCGTTTTTCTTTCTTGTGTACTATATTCGGGACTTCCTGCATACATGAATATGTCAGCTGGTATTCTATTCGTCGCATTTTGTTTAGTTTTGTGATTGTAAATGTAAAGAATTAATTCGAACTTAGTATACCTGTTTTCTATGTCTGTTTGGTTTCCTATTATTCTTAATTTTTCGTTTACTGTTTTATGGAACCTTTCTATATCAGATATACCGTTTTTGCTCGTACTTACTTGAATTTGTATTCCTTCTGAATTTGGCCAATTGTGTAAGGCTACACACATAAATGCTGAATCTTTATCTGCCTTAATTTCTTGTGGTTTTCCCATTTCATTAAATACCCTTATTATAGCTCTTTTAGCTTCTACCCAGTTCTTACTTGTGACTTCTATGAGAGTGGCGAACTTGGAGTAAACACAGGATACAGGACAAGAATTGTTGATTTCGTACTATATAGACATCTATGACAAATTTTTCTCTTATATTTTGTATATCTGGTGTAGGTGCGAAAGATAAATTCGAAAAGATTTCACATTCGTTAATTATGTTTTGTATTAATTTGTGATAGTCAGGGAAATAATATTCGTCTCTAAACCAATTTTCTAAATTCCCGGATGTAATAAGTCTTTATGTCTTTTTAATATTTTTTCTTTGAATTCTGCATAAGTAAGGATATCTTCTAATTTTTTGGTGCATCTTACTACTTTTGTTTGCATTGATTGATTTGGATTGATTATTTCTAGACATGCTTGTTGGAATGTGAGAAAATCTGAATCATCATGAAAGTATAATGCACTCTTTTTTGTGCACAAATATTCCTTGATGATATCTTTTGCGAAGGTGTTTGACATTTTTATGTAAGATATTTTGATTTTTAGTTTATGAAAATAATGTTGTACATCTCTAATTTCTTCATTTCCCTTAATAAATTCGATCTGTCGAGAATATTAGTTGATCGGTCTTTCTGTGATTGCAATGTAATTCTGATTATCTTCATTTGCGCTATGCACCGTTGCATCTATGCTATTTGCAGTTTCTCCCAATAAATTTTATTCGGGGACGTCTTTTATTTTCTTCTATTTTAACCCTTGATAGTGCGTCGGCAACATAATTTTCTTGTCCTGGGAAATGTTTTATCTGCTAATCGAAATCATTTAATTTAATCTTCCATCTTTGCAATTTCATATTTGGTTCCTTGATATAGTTTAACCAAACTAAAGGTTTATGATCACTTAAGATCTCAAAAGGCCCATACAATTGCTAAAAGTTCCTTTTCTATTGTTGAATAATTAATTTCATGTTCATTTAATGTTCGGCTAGCATCACATATTGGTTTATGGTTTTGTGATAGAACTGCTCCTATACCTATGTTGCTAGCATCTGTAGTTAAAAAAAATGTTTTATCAAAGTTGGGATAAATTAATATGGGGTCAGAGGTGATTAAAACTTTTATTTTTTCAATGCATCAATGTATGATTTTTCTTTAATGTTTATTGTGGCACCTTTTTTCAATTTCATGGTCATGGGTTTAACTACGTTTGCAAAGTTTGGTATAAATTTCCTATAGAATCCACATAGTCCTAAAAATGATTTTATTTCTTTTGGCGTTTTTGGTATAGGAAATTTTATAATTGCACTAATCTTTTTGGGATTTGGTTTTATGCCTGTTGTGGAGACTAACATACATTACCTAGAAATTCTGTTTCTTTTCTCAAAAATTCGCATTTATCTAGTTGTAATTTTAAATTTGCGTCTCGAAGTCTTCCAAATACTTTTCTCAATGATAAAATATGTTCTTCCAATGAAGTGGAAAAAATTATTATATCATACTTAGATGACTAAACAATCTCTATAAATTAGGTCTTCTAGTAAATTGTTCATACATCTTTGGAAGGTGGCGGGCGCGTTTTTAAGTCTGAATGGCATACGTGTATATTCGTAATGACAATTCTTTTTGGAGAATGCTGTTTTGGCAATTGATTCAGGGTCCATTTGAATTTGATGGAATCCTTTAGCTAATTCAATTGTAGTGAAATATTGACATCTTCCCAATTTATCTAATATTTCAACCATTCTTGGTATTGGTAATTTGTCTTTAATTGTTATTTCATTTAAACTTCGTCTATTACTACTCTGAACTTTGGTTTCCCTAAAGCGTCAGCTTTCTTAGGAACCACCCATATGGGTGAACAGTAAGGAGATTTCGATTTACGAATTATTCCCTGTTCTATCATTTCGTTTATTTGTTTATTGACTTCATAATCGAATGATTGAGGATACTTATAAGGTTTCTTATAAATAGGGTCTTCATGTTTGGTTTGGATAGAATGTTTGATCGTACTTGTGAAAGTCAGATTTTCACCTTCTTTGTACTGAATGTCATTATATTCAAATAAGACTTTTTTCAAACATTCTTTTCCCTCTTCGTTTAAATGCTCTAATCTAAATTTATTGCATTCCCGAAGTTCGTTTTCAATGGTGAAAGTAAAAGATTGATCCTCAGATGAGGGTGGATTGAGGCATTTTACTGCGGTCTCATCCTCTTCAATCTTTTCTTTCTTTGGTGATTTGAGATTAAGGCGTTTTACGGCGGTCATATCTTTTTCATCATTTATTTCTGATGATGTAGGATTAAGGCATTTTATTGCGGTCTTATCCTTTTCCCCTTTCTTTTCTGATGATATCGTCACCATACATGACTGTTAATTTATCTTCACCTAAAGTTACTGTTCCATCTTCAAAATTATTCTTAGCTTTACAACCTTTAAGATAATCCCTTCCCATTAGAACATCATAATTGTCTGAAAATTTATGTAAATAGAATTTCTGTTCTACTGGACAAACTTTACTTGGTTTTATCATAACGCTTTTATTTAATTCCATCGATCCGTTTATACTATAAACTTTTAAATTTTCATCGTTGACTTCGAGGTTCTCAAAATTTTCCCTCATTATATTAATGGATGAACCCGTGGCTTTAAGAATTTTGCTCTTTATGAGTACTCTAACATAAGGCTAGTATTTTCTGGCTCCGAGGCTTTTTGCTGAAAATTTACATCCATTCTATTTTGTGTGCTCTCTCTTTCTCTTTGTCTTTTTATCGGAACATTTGGAGAATGGTTTGATGTTGAAGCTTGGTAATTTAATAAATTTTGGGCTCTACCTTGGGCTAAAGAATTTTTTTTAATTCTTGTTGAATGCGATTTTGGTTTGACGAAGACTGGGCATTTGTTGAATTTTAATTTGTATTTGAATTTGAATTAAAATGAGTATAATTGTTACTGTGTCTTGGGTAGAAATTGGAGTTGTGTTTCCGGAATTCCTACGATTATCATGACGCACAGGTCTATAGCTTTCAAAAGGCTTCGCATCCCAATGTTCTAACACCATTGCTGTTTCTTTCAAATTATTAATGGTGGAAATATCACTTTTTGATAGAGCATTATATAATCTGTCGGGAAGTTTCCTTTCTATGCAATTTCTAATAGTTTTATTCAAAGCTGCAGCGTAAATTGATTTATCTGTGGGGTCTGCTGCTAATTCTAACTTATTAATTATATTTGCAGATTTTTTTCTTAGTTCGTCTACGAACTTACAGATGCTTCCATTGTAGGTCGTCTGATGGATGATAGCTACGAGGTCTTCATAAGGTCTGTGATCCTTGAATGCTCGGATTAGGGCTGCTTTTATGGACGACCAATTAACAGTTTTTTCTTCGGAAATGACAGCTTTGGCGGTGTCCACGATGGTCCGTTCGATGGCTCCATAAATTATGTAAACTTGTCGGGCATCCTGAGTTGGATATAGCTGTAGTAGGTATTCGACATGCCCAATGTAGCCACCTAGGTCGGCGGGATTGCCATCAAAGTAGGGTAACTCGTTAATTTGACCAATTAGTTGGTTCAAATGGATCTCCGATAATTGGATTGGGTTTGCCATTCTGGTTTTGTTAAAGTTTCAATATTTCACTTTAAATTATTTATTTAAGTGGTATTGACCGAATTGGATTTTTATGTTCTTATGAGATTTTTGAACATTTTTCTTTAAATTTAGTGGTATTGACCGAATTGGATTTTTCGCTGGTTTACGCGACGATTTGCACGTAGAGTCTTTTGCGGATTTCAAATATTATTTTTGGGAAGAACACGTCCTAATTGGTTTAGGTCTCAAACTGAACTCGCTTCTTAACTTAAACTTCTTTGACGATCATACCTCGGTTTTGAGATTTAGAGCTTTCTATGAGTGGAGTTGGCGTTAATTGAGTGAGTTTTCTAATTGCCCTTTGGATTGTTGATTGATAATGCACCAGCCACTCAATCCGATTGTTTAGTCTAGAATCTTGGGGTTTTGCTCGCATGGTAATTTTCCATTGGGATCCGAAAGTGTGGGAACGAGCTGATAACGTAATTTGATTCGTTCTAGATGTTTAGTCTAAGACTTGGGTACATTTGCAATTAGATATCGGCTGATTCGTTCTGGATGTTTAGTCTAAGGCTTGGGTACATTTAATTAGATATTATCAATTATCAATTAGATATTGGCTGATTGGGGTACTAAGGGTGTATGTGTGTGTAGACGTGTGGACATGTGCATAAGAGTTATATGGGATTATGAATATATCACTATATATATACATATATATATATATATATATATATATATATTTATATATATATATTTATATATATATCGCCAGGTGTTAGTCCAGAACTCCGCTGATTCCAAGATTCCAATACAAAAGTTTATAAACTCATTAGTACTGTAAAACGTTATTAGCGATTGATTTTTATCATAGAAAGATCTGCCACCACTTCAATGTGTACTGCTTTTGTGCCAAAACAAACGAATATGGCGAGGTATGTTTTGTATGGGCCCACAAAAATCAATTCCACATCGAGAGAACGATCGCGAAGGGGTAATGCTTTCGATAGGCAAGTTTCCCATGACCTGCTGAAGCAGTTTTGGACTACAGCGCACGCAATGTATGCAGCTTTTACGATCCAGAATTGTAGACGAGTAATAGCTACTAACGCCTTGGGTCCAGCGTGATAATCTTGTATGTGAACACTTCGAACTTAGTTCAGAACAAATATTTCATCTTTTGGTAGTAGGATTGGAAGACGTTCCTCTTGGGACATCTGTGACAACTCGCCAAAATTGTTGACAAGCATCGTTTGTGAGAACTTATCTAGCGAATTTATTAAAAATAGTAGTTGGGGACTCGCCCTTGATTTTTTTTTCCAATATAGTTTTATATTATCCAAGTGTTCGGTGACCATTTGTTTTTCGGTTCTAGTAGATATGAAGGGGCTCGAAACCATGTCGATTTTTGCAGCTCCTGTAATGAACATCCTCTCGACGCTAGGTCAGCCGGTTTGTGGCGAGTTGGAACGAATCTCCAAGTACAGTCCGTGTTGAAAGAGTGGCTGAATTCTGTTTGATCCCGTGTAGCACAACTTGGAAGTCACACCATAGGAATATTTTACGTAAACCTATGAAAATGGTCTTCATCACTGTGACCAGCGTAGCGAGCAGATGTGCTGCGCAAAGCTCACATTTTGGAAGCGACAATTTTTTTGTCGGGGCTACCTTTGACTTGGCTGCCACCTGTCTGCTCCTTGTATAAAGACAACATCCATACGCGCGAATTGACGCGTCGCAAAAACCGTGGAATTGAAATTCTCGATGTTTGGATTGAAGACAGAAGCGGGGAACTGTCATGGACTACGGAGGCGATAACGAAGATACAAATGAATTACATACCTGATGAAGCGCTTGTGGAATAGATTCGTCCCATTGTAATTTTAGTAGCCAAAGTTCATGAACTAATATTTTAGCTGTTAATCTTATTGGTGCCAGTAATCCAAGTGGGTCAAATAACAATGACGCCGTTGATGAAATCGAACGTTTAGTAATAGGTCCAGCGACGTGCTAGAAGCTAGAACGTCTCGATGATGATCCCAGTTGAGCCCCAAAGTGCTTCTTGATGATTCTATGTCCAGGTTCAGTTACCTTATTGCTGGGTGCGATCCAAGCTCTCGATGGTTTGAGTGCCATTTTGCCCGTTTCATTTTCCCAGTTTCTAGAATTTCTGTGACGTCTTCTTGAATTTTCCGGAGTTCAGCAATAGAGTCTGCGCCACAGATGAGATCGCCCACGTAGAGAGATTTTGTAATGCGAGTTGGTCTGCCAGGTGGACCATGCTGCGGATGGCAAAATGAGGCGCTGCGGCGGATATATATATATCGCCAGATGTTAGTCCAGAACTCCGCTGATTCCAATACATTCTTTCGAGGGACGACTCATCCAGCCCGCTTTATACTTACGAGTTGAAGACCGTAACGTATGGAACCGCCGGGGTTCGGTATTGTTTAATTCGCTGCAATCGCTAGGTACCGAATCCCAGATTGCTCAGGCAATGTTAATTTGGATCATTATGGAAAAGGTGGATGGGAGAACTCGACAAAAATACTATGAATCTTGCATGCAAATGGTAGAACGCCATTGCCAATATATGGAGTCGATGACAACGCCCCAAATCGAATGCAACATCGCACCCAAGGTCGCGATTAGGAATCGTCATCAACAGTCGTCACGTCTGGATCATAGCTTCAATTGTTCGACAACTTCTTGCCCAATTTGTGGTAGTACTGAGCACAGGAGCTTCAAGTGTGCGCAATTTCGCTGCATGATGTGTATCCAAAGACATGAAACTGCAAAATGACTATCTTTGGGTTTGAATTGTCTTGATGTTGGCCAAGGCGCACCACACCATGCTGCATTGGGATAACCCCTTCAGCACCACTCATCAACCAACCCTTTCCAGGACACTGACTGACTGCCCCCACTCATGCTCACATAAATCAAGTTACAGATCAAATCTTCCTGGCCAATGCCAACGTACTGGTAAAAGACAGCTGTGGAAACTACACTATTGCTCGCGCACTTCTCGACTCGTGCTCACAAGTAAATTTTATGTCAGAAAACTTTGTCCAAAGCTTCGTTTACCTAGGGAAAATCGCTACATGGACATTCGCAGAACAGAAGAATCTCATACACCGGTCAAGCATCTTGTTCAAACAACAGTGAAGTCTCGCCTTGGAAGCGAAGAAACGGCCATCGATTGTTGCGTTACCCTCACATCGCATACCATCTGGATGCTGATGACGAAACTTTCTGTTAATCGAACGACGCCTCAACCGAGATACAAATCTCACAGCTCAATATACGAATTTTATGGATGAATCATGAATGAATAAACCACATGGAAAACGTCGACGAACCAAACCTGGATCAACCTCACTTGTACATTCGCATCACACCACAAAGTTGATAGTGGTGTTTGATGCCTCAAGTCAAAGCACTTCATTAAAATCCTTGAATGATCTTCTATTAGTAGGGAATTTCAGATTTCATCAGTTCGCGTTAAAAGCAGACGTGGTTAAGATGTAACGCCAGGTGTAAGTCAAGCCAGAACACCGCAAAATCCAATACATCCTTTGGAGTTGAAGACCGCAACGTATGGAACCGCCGCAGCGCCCTATCTTGTCATCCGCAGCATGGTCCACCTGGCTGACCAACTCGCAGATTCGTATCCTACTGGGGCCGGCATTATTAAATCATCATTCAACGTGGACGATCTCATTTGTGGCGCAGACACTATTGCTGAACTGCGGCAAATCCAAGAAGACGTCACAAAAATTTTAAGAAAACAGGGTAAGTGTTACTGGCAAAATGACCATCGTGAGTTTGGATCGGACCCAGCAATAAGTGAACTAAACCTGGACATAAAATCATCAAGTAGCACTTTGGGAGTCAACTGGAATCATCATCGAGACGTTCTAGCTTCTGCATTCAGACCAAAGCACGTGGCTTGACCTATTTCTAGACGTTCGATTTTATCAACGGCTTCACTTGGAGTACTGGTACAGATTATCGTATCAGCTAAAATATTACTTCAGGAAATTTGGCTACTAAAATTACAATGGGACGAGCTTCTAAAAGCGCTTTATCAGGTATGGAATTCATTTTTATTTTCTTTGTCGTCTCTGGAGTCTTGAAAGTTCCCTGATTCTGTCTTCAACCCAATCATTGCGAATTTCCTTTCCACGGTTTTTGCGAAGCGTCAATTATGTTGCCCTTATGCAAGAAGCAGAGATGAGAATGGCAAGATGGCTATACATTTGGTGACAGCCAAGTCAAGGGTAGCCCCGACAAAAATTGTCGGAAATCGGATGGCAGAAATTCAAAATTTCACATTGGACTGTACATGGAGATTCATTCCAACTCGCTGCAATCTGGAAGACCTAGCGGCACGAGGATGCTTATGGGAGGAGCTGCGTTTTTAGTTATTTTTGGAAGCAATTCTCCGGATTAATTTTTACAAACGATGCTTGGCAGTTGCAGCGTGGATGAGAAGATTTGGAAAAGCTCGTAAGAAAACAATTTTATTCGACACGGCATCGCCATCAGCTCAAATAATCCGCGTCCGACTATATGTGTGTGTTTATTAACATACGTGGTTTCGAGCTGGTATAAACTATATGTATATGTATTACAGCATTATCGATTTTAAGTGCTTATATGTGCTACGCACGCAGTGTTGGGACAGGTACCATTTCATTTTAAACTGGTTAAACAGTTTCAAAAACATGAACATAGGTAAGGTAAAATGTATGCAATATTTGCCGTGCAAGCTAAAAAAAAAAAGCAATTTCAACAATTTCAAATATTTCTATTTATTGTTTGATTGTACAAACATTTTACTTAAGACAAATCACGTTGGTTTTTTTCTGAGATACTGAGATCTATTAATCATATTATCATTTTATTATTATTTATTAATCATGAATGTTTCACAAAGCAAACCAAAACATGAAACCTGATAAGTGGTAGTGATTGGCGAAAGAGTCATCAATATATAAAGATTAAGTAAAACTTTAAAAAAACGTGTCAAAAATTATGTTTTTGTAATCTCGTTACCTTCGTATGACTTCTTTTTTTTTATAGGAAAAAACGAAAGTTTGTTTTTGGGTTGTGTGCTGCGTGTAACTTAATTCGCTTTTCAAAAAGAAAGGTGAAAAGTGTGACAGTGTATGCGTCTTGTATGAGTTTCCCAATTTCCGTTCGTCCAACTATCCAACTGTCAGTTGGATGTAGTTAATTAAGTCAGCGCAAGTATAATTTTTGTTATCTCGTAAAACGATATAGTTACTTACCCAGCTACAAGTTTTACCGTATAGAACAATTAAAACCTTATAAAATAATACTAAAATATTTGCTATTTATAAATCAACTTTATTTTTCAACAAATTCATACATTACATATATTTAAATATTTATATTCCTATTTGCTAAAATGTTAACTTTCTATTTCACATTTTTTCACGCTAATGTTTAGTAATAAAGTAAAATATTTTAAAACCTTGTAAGAACTTATAATATCATTTAATTTTTATTATTATGATTTTAAAGATTTTATTGCTTAGGAAAGACATGTCAATTAATAGTTTAAGGAAGAACTCTGATAATACAAATAATCAAAATGTAGTATTTTACAGTCAAAAATAATTTGTATTGATTTGTATTGTATTGTTGTATTGATTTTTCGATTCGACTTTAGAAAAAATATCATAACAGAATGGGGCACATACAAAATTTAACCAAGCTCTTTATTTTGTTATTAGAGCTTAATTTTATTGACCAAAACGTATACATTTAAATTACAATTGAACTTAGCACTACCGTACAATCAGTGGAAATCGTATGTAAACTTGTCATATGGTAGCCTATTTAACAATAGGTCGCCGAAGCTTTTCAAATGCAGAGATTTTATGCTCTCGCTAATTGTGGCAGAGGTATCTAAAACGGTAGAAATTATTGTGTTAACTTTCAATATCATAGTATCATAAACATTTAAATCTTCAAAACACATTTATAAGATAAAAATTTTAAATTGTGTTTAAATTTTAAACTAAACACAGCTGCTCCGTTATTTTAAGTACAAAATTTTGCACTTTTGCTTCTTAACGTTGAAAAAACCGTTTAGGAAACCATCAAACAAACTAAAACAAGATTTATGTTATACAAGCCCCTACCTTACATTATTTAAGCCATTTTATTTTGTTGTTTTGTGCTGTAAGCTTTTACAATGAAATTTGATTAGCAAGCCTAGTGGTTGCACACATTATTTTAAAAACAAATCGAGTTATTTTCTAAAGATTTAGTACTGTTCCTTGTGGACTTAAAATATACAAGGGCAAATCCATGAAAACGTCAACCAAACCCGTTACGATAAAATCCAATTTTTGTTTTTCTTGTAATATCATTTATCCAGCGTGGCCGGCGAAAAAGTTTCGTTTCGGCTATAAACAAAAACGTGATATATTATTTCTATTGAATAGCCCAAACATTGCAGTTTAGCTGCGGAAAATCAATTCATTCGAACTCGCATCTTCTCGAGCAAATCATGTTTAGATCATTTTTTTCCAGTTGCAATCAAAAAATTATTTTAAAAGATGCAATATTATACATGCAACTTTTGGCCCAAGCTAAGCCTTACGTATGGAGAACTTAACACAAACGAACACAATTATTTCTTCAGAAACAATCGTGTATGACAAATTATGCACTCGCGAACAATGACGCCTGAAATTGAGAACTATTATTTTCACGATCACACAAAGCGATTACAGCATACCAGAATTAATTATCGATCGTTGCAGAGCTGTTTGTTTTCGGTAAATAAGAGTTTATTTGCACTTATTGATCAAACCTTGATATATATTATGATCTCAGGTCATTCAACGGAATTCGTGCACTAAGAACATGTACTTGATTTGTGTGAGTAAACCAGTGTTTCAAAGTGTCCACCTCCCTCGTAAGCGGAATAAAACAAGAGAGAATGCTATAACCGGGTCCCCTGACCCCGACCGATATCCGTTTTTCAGCTAACAAATTTAAGAAAAAACCATCGGGTTATAGCTGGCACCATCTGTCGAACTGCAACAACACTACAAGCTAAGAGCGAGCAGGACCCCAGCTGCAGAGCACACACGAACAGTTTCCGTGGAAATTATTTACACAATTCCGCTGCTCTCCGCTGCTTGCGGATGCTCTTCGCTGCCACCGCTGCTTTTCATGTTCGAACTCCGTTTTTAAAATATGCAGTGAAGTCATAGCAAAACAAGGTGAAAATATTTTCTAAAGTAATAGGTCGATTTTCAAAATTTTTTTCTGTCGTCCGAAAGATATTACCAAACCCAAAACCTACATGGTCAGAGTGACAGTAAATACTTTTACCCCGTTCTCTTGCTTTTATAGTTTCGGAGAACTCGACGTTCATACAGACGGACAAGTCTAGATCGACTCGACTTTGATCCTGATCAAGAATATATATACTTTATATGGCCGGAAACGCATTCTTCTACCTTTAATATACTTCTTACACTACGAGTAACTGGTATAAATAGGTTTAATTTAAAAATATATATACTTTTTTTATATTTAGTTTTTGTTTATTGGATCTTCTCTAGTTGCTGAAGCGGCTAACAAAAAGTATTAAATTTTTAACTCAGCAATGTTCCTCCAAGGGATGAAAGTCGTTTGACTGTAATTTGGTATGGCAGCTGAGCCATGGTATGACAGCTCTGTGGATGTTGGCGTTGCGAATACACCAGGAAGTGAGTGATTGGTCTGAACATTTTAGATAGCTCTCGTTGGATGATTTTATGATTGTTTAGATCCGTAAGTTTGGCTTTAAGCAGGAGTTATAAAGTAATATTTCGTATTCAAGTTGAAAAGAAGAGCGGCAGCTTATAAGTCAATGGAAACTTATGGCCCTCTTTTTTAGGCAGGTTTTGTTGGTCGTTTTGCTCGTTGACTTGTATACGCCAGTTAGCTGGCCACTTTTCTTGATGTGGTTTTTTATATGTTCTGTTGCTGTTTCTTAAAATTTTGAGCGGCAGATAATTGCAGTGTCATCACCGTTTGGAGGCATGTAGGAATGTCCGATGTTAAAAAAATGTACAAAATAGATCAAAGTACGCTTCCTTGGGGTACTCGTCAGTGGTAAAGGTTTGGCACATTTTGCGGTGAAGAGTCTGTTTGTAAGACGCGGCTCGAGCTAATTGTGAGTGTTTTGTGGCAGATGGATGTTAATTTAATAAACCAAACCGACAATACAACTAGAAATACGGCGCTGCGATACTCTCTGTGATAAAAGCTGCTCGTATTTCAGAAGTTATGCGGTTTATCTGCTCGTCCGTTCCATGATCTGTCTGTACGAGAAGTGTTTTTTCCATTGGTGGTAAAAGTAATACATTAAGTGTAGAGTCGAAAATTGTAGTAATCCATATATCTGCACAAATATGTAACTCGACTATTATCTTGGGCGGAATTAAGTGATGACCAGGAGCTTTTTTCGGGTTCAGCTGTTATTTAATTTGGAAGGAAGGATCTACGTTTGGAACATTCGAAATAGTGAATAGGCTCGTATGCGGATGAGGCTTAAAGACATTTTGTAAGTGTGGCGCACAGACTATAGCCTTTTTCTTGTTGACAGTTTACGATAAGCTGCCTTTAGTTTGTCTTTAGTGGCTGGAATCCGGTGGGCTTTTCCAATAGGAGCGATAATGAGATATGTATATTTGGGCGTGTGCTTCTTGTGGCCACGACATAGAGTGTTTGGCACAATATTTCTGTGAGTGGTTTTTGTGATTTTTTAATATCAGTTTTACAGGATATTTTTTGTTGGAGCTCAATATGTAAATACTCTATTTTCTTTACTTCAGACAGTTTGTTCTGCTCGAAAATGAACATTGGTACAAACGAATAAATGAATGACTTTACTTATGATTCCAATATTATGAACATTTCATTTACATCGTTGTTCAAATATTTCCCCAAGGCCAGGTAATACTAATTTTGAAGGCCCGGGAAGGTTTTTTCACACCGACTATTATCTTTCGCAAAAGTAAATGATATTTAAAATAAACTTGATTAATACATAAAATTATATATATACGTATATATGAGGATCTGAAGACACAGCGACAGCTCCTTGATCGTTTAAGTTTAATACTGACTTAATTGAATAAACTCATTGGTATTTATAGAAAATTGACTTGAACAAAAGTGTTTAGGCTTACAAAGTAGATGGAAAGAGAAACTGCAATTATAGATATTGTTCGTATTTTAATATAGACACAACGCAATGGTAGAACAGGCTATTGCCCGATATATGAAATCGTGGTGTCAGCTAACCGTATTGCTTCGGCGAACTGCTGATGGTTGACCTACTGCCTGGTTCAAGTTTTAAAATTGTGTTTTGAATGGGTCGTTTAGATTACCTTAAAGGCGTGTTCTAATTTAAAAGCCTGAATTCTGGGCATTTTTCAAGTAAGTTTTTTTTTCGAGAAAATAAAAACAAACCAAATTCGCCGATATACAGGTCGGTGGATTAGGGTATTCAAAAAAGACGGTGCGTCTTGGCTGACATGATATCAAACCTTGCAGAGATCGGAAAATAATCAAACAAATTCATCATTATTAAACACCTTAAAAAATGGCGTCTTTCAACAAAAAATGTT
Source organism: Drosophila elegans (assembly GCF_018152505.1). NCBI lineage: Eukaryota > Metazoa > Arthropoda > Insecta > Diptera > Drosophilidae > Drosophila > Drosophila elegans. The sequence goes on along the minus strand of NW_024545578.1, from coordinate 27,440,658 downwards.
TTTCGAATATTTTAAAAGTACTTAAATCAAAATTTCCTCAAGTCCGAAACAGGCGTGATAGAGAGTTGTATAAAAAAGCCATATACCCACTTTCAAAGAAATCGGTTTAGAAGAACTTGTCATGTCATATCATGTCAACCCCTTCTCAAAAAGTAGTTTCGAGATTAGGAAACAAATTTAATGTCTGGGAGGCCAAGTCACAAGTAGGCTGTGTTTCCGAAAATAATTCGAACTTTGAAAAATCTTTTTAGAATTATATTTTTAAAGGGGTATTCTTTCAAAATATATACATACATAGCTAAGACTTTTAACAATGCTGCACAAAACAATACAATGCAATCGAATACTTTCTGTGTAAGATTGATAAAAATAAGTTTAAGAAAAATTATTTTAAAATCAAAAAAATGTTAACTGTAAAGGAGGTTTTTTTTGATATTATTGATTTGTTTAATAAGCTTGCACAACAAAGACTTTCAAGAATGCTGCACAAAACAAGTTATCCAACTAAACAAATAAATATTTCTCAAAAATTTTTTAGTTAAAATAATGAATTTTTTATTGAGTTAATAATACTAAAAGAACAATAATTTAATTGTTATTTTTATTAAATCACCTATGATGATTATGATGATTTATAAAATATCAATCAAAAGTATTCTAAAAAATGCTATATGATAACGGGAAGATGTCTGAAGCGCGGTGGAAGACGGTGCCACGCAGCTGGTCGAATCCCTCTTTGCGCGGATGGAGGAAGATCCCAGCGTCATCATGCCAACATTCGATGGTACGAATGATGGCTGAACGGGGTTAAAATCATCATGTGTAACGACGATCCCACCTTGAAGTGGCTGACGCGAACGGTCTGCCAGACGAAAGCATTTGTGGGAGGGGGCCACGCTGAAGGTGGTTGACAGGGAGCTAATCTCTTCTAAAACAAAGGCGAGAGTGCTCTTCCCATTCGCGATCCAAGGAGTCCGGGTGCTGCTTTAAAGGCAGAACCCGGACATCTCAACGACAGATTGAAAAGTACTGCACATGGCAAGCCAATGACCCAACAAGGATGGCCAGAGGAGGTAGAGGACCTTCTATATCCCAGGTACGGGAAGATGGCATGGGGCATGGGTAGCGTCTACCTGCGCCTCAACAAGCGCCACCCCGGGGACAAGGACGCCCACACACTGCCGTCAGGTGAGGTGGAGAAGGACCTGGGCCTTGATAGTGTGATAAAGGCTGCCCAGGACCTGAGGTTGGTAGACGCGGATGAGGAGGAGGACGGTGACCTGACATTGATAGTCAACCCGTCGTGTGGAGGTGAGTGAGGTACCCATGGCTCTGAGGGTACTGCAGCTCAATCTACATAAAGTAAAATCGCCTCGTTGGAGCTCTGCATTGCCTTGGAGCAGGGATCCGAATAGCCATGCATCGCCATAAGAAATTCCGTGTCTGGACTAAAGTCCTGTCGTGATGCTAGGGCGAGTAGAAACGTCTTCTGGTAGCTTCCTTCTATATGGCGCACAATAGAACAGCAGAACCCCGGACAAACAGCGGATATACCGATGGAGGTATACCGACAAGACGCTTGTTTGGCCGTCTTAACACCGTAGCCTTACACACCCCCTCCCTCACAACTAACTACCTCCATACTATCCCCCACATCTCACCTCGGTGCCGGACTAAGGTGTCATTCGACCCGTGCCGATAGTCAGCCATAAACTTCTCCGCAACTCGTGGGACCCCATGAAAAAGAACAAAAGCATAAAAATCCCGAAGGATATCCCTGCAACCGGCGTCGCAAGACACTTCGAGGAAAGATCCCTCGAAGGCGACATACCCCAGGCGGCAGCGCACCCGCCTAGGACTTCACCAGCAGCCCAGGCGAGAAAACCTGCACCGCAGTCATTCCCAGCCAGGGAGCGTGGTGTGCCAGCAGGAGCTACCCTGTCAGCACGCCCACCTCTCGCGTCTGAAAGGCCAACCTCTATCAGACAGCTGAAGAAGCAGGACGCTCTTCCAGCCCTGGGACAGCCCGGAGGACTGGACGACCCCAACAGGCGTGGCCTGCCAGGGTCAAAGGTAAAGTGAGTACCTGAGGTATCTCATGCATGACACCGGAGGAGGCCTTGAAGAAGGCAAAGGAGACGAGGGAGCAGCCGGCATTGGGGGCAGCACCGACTGGCAAACGGCTGAACACCAGCCGCACACCAACGGACACTCCCAAGAGGTCTAGGCACGGCACAGGGGCTAGTGAGACGTCCTCACGGGTCCCTGAGCAAGAGGGGCCTAGCACAGCAGCAGCAGCGGCAGAAAAGGCAAAGGTGCAGGCCAGGAAGATACCTTCCCAGCCCCACCAAAACCAGAAGCCGACAACCGCTGGAGGACGACCCTCTAGCTCGGCGTGGAGCTCACGTCAGAGTGGAGCGGTCCGGTCGTGTTCAGGGGAATCCACTTCAGGGTGGGTTACCTGATTATCGACTGCCTGGATGAAGGCTCAGCTGATTGGCTCAAGATTGCCGTCATCTCCAGGAAGAACGACGGAGCTGGTGCACTCCTGGACGTAGGGATGGACCAGACCGGAAGGGACGAGATAGTGGAGCGTGACCACAAGCTCAACTTCCGGTTTGGCCACGTCACCGTGAGCGGTCTGAAAAAGACTAAGAAAGCTCCGGAAGAGACGCCCAATGACGGCATATGTAAGGCTGTCGAGGATACCCTCGAACCACTGAATGTGAAGCCGAAGTTGCAGAGTGGGGAGCAGGATGGACAATCCATCACCAGCATGGACATTGGGGACGACCAAGGGGATGGACACCCTATGTCATCCCAAGAGCTGGCCCAGGAGCTCCTTCTGGACGAAAGCTGCGAAGAAGCCGAGGTTACCGTGATAGACGGTGGTGGAGAGACTTGCTCTCTCTCTTCACCAGACATCACGGAGCACCAAACCTCGGAGTGTTGACTGCAATAAGCAGCACTCGGCTAGCCCAGGTAAACATCCATCGGGCCAAAGCAGCATCTGCTGTCTTGGCGAGGGTGTTCACCTCCCAACACCTCGGGCTAGCCCTTGTACAGGAGCCATGGTGGCACCATGGCATAAAAGGCCTGTACACGAAGGACACTAAGGTAATATGCGATCCAGGAGGATCACCTCTCAGATCATGCATCGTTATAAGGAAAGATATCAATTATAGTATATTTTCAGAGTTCATGAGCAGAGACTGCGTCGCCGTTGCCATCAACGGCACAGAAGCTGCACCGAAGCTAGCAATGGCCTCCGCCTACTTTGCCGGGGAGGAGGCCTGTCCACCGCCAGGAATACCCGGACTAGTGGACCACTGCCGGACGAACAAGATCCCCCTCATCATAGGATGTGATGCCAACGCACGTCACGTGATCTGGGGTAGCACGGATGTCAACAACAGAGGTGAGCAATTACTAGAATTTATTTTAAAAAGATCCTAGAGATCTGTAATGTCGGCGCCAGGTCGACATTTGTTACTAAGGTACGGGAAGAGGTGCTAGACATAACTCTAGTAACCAATTCATTCAAACTCCACATTAAGAACTGGCATGTGTCACCAGAAGAATCTATGTCCGACCACAGGACAATTTTGTTTGAGGTAGCCTTCAACACAAAAAGATGTAACCCTAAAAGAAACCCCAGAAAAACAAACTGGGACAAATTCAGGTCAACTCTAGAGCTCAATCTTTCCAACGAACCGTCAGGATACCCTAGACATCCCTTGGAATTAGATAGAGCGGTAGACAACCTAGACCACAAAATAGTAAATGCCTTTGAAGACAGTTGTCCTCTAGGCAGACAGAAGCGGGAAACAGACGCACCATGGTGGAATGCTAGTCTTGAACGACCACGAGTAACCACTCGGAAGCTCTTCAATAAACCAAAAACTGATAGGAACTGAGAACTATACAGGCAAAGCCTGACGCTCTACAACAAAGAGATCAGGAAAGCCGAACGGAAAAACGATAGGAACTTCTGTGAGGCAATAAGCAACGTCAACGAGGGCGCGAGACTGCACAAAGCAAAGGCTAAAAGTGCAACGGATAGTAATTTAGCCCTGAGGAAAAGGAATAACACCTTCACCTCCAAGGATCGGGAGAAATTAGAATTGCTATTGGACACGCATTTCCCGGGGAGTACTCCCACTACGGGAAACATAAGGCGTGATGAACATAGTACCCCTAGGACAGTAGCCAGTGACTGGGCAGCAGCCAAGTCTATAGATACGCCCGAGAAACTCAAATGGGCTATTGGAACCTTCCAACCATTTAAATCACCGGGATTAGACATGATCTCTCCATCTTTCTTACAGCAGGGGCAGGAACTACTCCTAACCCGCCTAAGAAGGCTAATGATGAGCAGCCTAGCCCTTGGGTTCATCCCAAGTGCATGGTGCAGCGCTACGGTGGTCTTCATCCCCAAGATCGGAAAGAAAGACATCACCAGCCCAAAGTCCTTCAGACCTATCAGCTTAACTTCGTTTTGTCTTAAAACGCTGGAAAAACTGGTAGACTACAATATCAGAAGAACAGCTCTCAGAGACTGTACGCTGCAAAACGCACAGCATGCATACAGAGCAGGCCGTTCAACAGACACTGCACTTTATCAACTATGTCGCACCCTAGAAGGGGCAATTGACAGCAAAGAAATAGCTATCTGTGCCTTTCTAGACATAGAGGGAGCCTTCGACAACACATCACATGATGCAGTTCGAGCTGCCCTGTCCAGAAGGAACATAGACATTACTACGAGCAAATGGATTGGCAACCTACTTGAATCCAGGCAAGCAACATTTACACTGGGTTCGGATAGAGTGACAATTGCAACGAGCAAAGGCTGCCCGCAAGGAGGAGTACTGTCCCCTTTGCTATGTAGTCTGCTAGTAGATGACCTTCTCAGCAAACTTGCTGAAAAAGGAATCCAATGTCAGGGATACGCCGATGACATCGTGATAGTCGCCAGAGGCAAATTTGAAGCGACACTCTGCGACATCGTCCAACTCGGACTAAAGACAACGCTAGACTGGTGCAGGGAGGTTGGACTCAACTTAATTTCTGCCATTCTACCATTTCAGTCATCGTTCCTTTCACAAGGAAGTACAAACTACAGTGAATGAGACAAATCTGCTAGGAACTCCTATAGAAACTAGCCGAGAGGTTAAATATCTAGGAATCACCTTGGATAGTAAGCTGAACTTCGCTTCCCATGTCCAAAAGACATTGGAAAAGTGTTACAGAGCACTCTATACCTGTCGGATTGCTGGGAATTGCTGGGAAATCCTGGGGAACCAGGCCCCAGATAATACGATGGCTATACTTAATGATCGTGAGACCAATCCTCACTAACGGAGCACTTGCATGGGGCAAACGAGCTAAGCTCACCAGCATGCAAAACCAGCTAGGAAAGCTACAAAGAATTGCCTGCGTATTCATGACAGGGGCAATGAGGACCTGTCCTACAACTGCCTTAAAAATTCTGATGGAGCTAACACCACTCCACTGTTTGATTGAAATCCAACGCAAAGCTACACTCCTGAGAATAAGCACTGAGGGCACATGTAGTGGTTGCATTATAATTAAAGGGGTTGCGGCTAATCTGTTAGGTGAGGTGACCCTAATTCGCCACCCTAGGGATGAAATGACAGCCGAACTAATCTTCGAGCAGAACTTCACAGCACACCTAGGCAATAAGAAAGATTGGACCACACTGTCTGAAGTGCACCCGATGGCTAAACACACCATTGCATGGTACACAGATGGATCCCTGACACAACAAGGCACGGGCCTTGGAGTGGTAGGGCCTCGCATAAAATACCACGAATCCCTTGCCCAATACACCAGCATATTCCAGGCTGAGGTATGTGCCATTGGACGCTGTGCAGAGCTCAACATACAGCGTGGATACAAGGAAAAGAACATATCGATCCTTTCGGACAGCCGAGCAGCAATACTCTGCTTTACATAGTAACAAAATCACCTCGAAGCTAGTCCTAGAGGTGAAGAGTAAGCTAAATATACTGGGCAGCCGAAACAGGCTGGCCCTCAGATGGATTCCGGGACATAAGGATATATCTGAAAATGAACTTGCCGATAAAATGGCAAAACTAGGAGCCGAACAGCCCCTGATAGGCCCAGAGCCCTACTGTGGCATAGGGAGGCACACTATAAAAGAATACCTTAGGAAAGTGGAAGGCGCCATGAGCCAAGAACACTGGAGAAATACCCCAGGCCTAAGGCAAGCCAAAACTCAAATAAATAACTACAACAAGAAGAGGTTCAAGGAACTTAATCAACGAGGGAAAAATTCACTTAGGATTGTTACCGGATTACTAACCGGGCACTGTAGACTGAAAAGACACCTAGGTAAGATGGGAATAACCAGCAGTAGAACTTGCAGATTCTGCGACATAGAGGACGAAACCTCTAGACACATCATTGCAGACTGTCCGGCGTTAGCAAGTATAAGATGTAAAATCTTAGGAACCAGAACTCTTACACCTTAGGAGCTCAAGAATCAACCCATTAAAACTCCTCGACTTTATTCGAGGAAGTGGGTTGATATCTGAGCTGTAGGCTCTAAATGGGGGTACAATAGATCTTACAGGTCGCGGTACACTGAACACCCCGATATTAATAATAATAAAAATAATATTAATGTAGATGAACGGGTGAAAAAGGCCACCGCAGCGCTATACGCATCCAAGAATATGCTTAGCAGCACGTGGGGCCTGTCACCTGCTCTATTGCACTGGATTTGCATCTGGGTATTGCGTCTTACTTTGCTGTATAGAGTACTTGTGTGGTGGAAGGCTACAGAAAAGAGGACATACAAAAAGATTATGGAGAAAACTCAGCGGCAATGCGATGCATCACGGGGGCGTTGAGGTCAACCCCCACAAACGCACTCGAAACAATACTCAGAATCGACCTGAGGACGTGGGGACCTGAGGACCAACACATAAAAATATACACCGACGGCTCCAAGATGGAAGGAGGAGTAGGTGTGGGCTTATACTGCTGTAAGCTACCGACCCAATGCAGCATATTCCAGGCAGAAGTTTTTGCAGCGGAGGTGGCTCATAACATAGAACGTCCACTTGACGTGGTCAACTTATTTGTAGACAGCCAAGCAGCGATAAGATTCATGCAGTCGTCCATGATCTGTTCAAAAAATGTACTGGCGAGCATTAAAGCACTAGATACCCTCAGCACTAATAAGGTAGTGCGGATCTACTGGGCTCCCAGTCACCAAGGCATTGATGGTAACGAGACCGCGGACGTACAAGCAATGCACTGAAAAGTGCTGGCAAATGGAAGAGCAGAGGACGTGCCCATCTCCTTAAAAACGCTCCAGAGGCGCTAAGCAAAAGCAAGTGGAGAAGAACCAAAACCTGAAAAATCTCAAAAATCATGTGCAAGGAGCGCAACGAGAAACTTTGTCACGACGTACTGCACCTACCTCGGAATTCTCACGGGTCACTGTCTTACCGCGACGCACGTTGTCGAACTAGGTATCACCAACAATGAAAAATGCTGGAAATGCGATGACGCTGGGACGTCAAAGTCCTTGGAACATATTATATGTAACTGCCCAGCTCTGTTAAGGGCAAGGAGAAGCTACCTGTGCTCCCCGGTACTGACATCGCTGGAAGAAGCCACCCCTTACCATTCGCTAGGTTCATACTGCTGTCTGTATGAAACTTTCCCAAAATCTGTCTTCTTGTTGCAGGAAGTAAAAAAGTCTGAAAAAGCCGGATCAGACGACTATAGCATATAGCTTCCAAAGGAACAACCGCAAAAACAAATGGGCAAATATTATAACTTTGCTGTTTTTTAATTTCTTTTAAGTTCTTCAAGAGTAACTATTTTTTATATTTCATGAAATTCGGTCCCATAGAAACAATCGGAATATTAAAAAAAAATAACTTCTCTGCTTTTGTAATTTTTTAAAACATTCTTTTGAAAATAGTAATTATCTGATAGATCAAATTTACGATTTGAATGTAATTAAAATCGGAAAAAGATATCATACAGCTGCTATACATTCGGCCTTTTCTCCTTGTCGTAAAGAGCGCTGAGCAGCCGATTTTCTCGACCCTGCTTGAGGAAACATGGAGAGTATCCTATTGATTCCGACGTACTCAAGTTCACCGTTAGCATGCTTTCCGCCAATTTCTCGTCCCGATTTCTCTGGTTCTATCCTGGTTTTTACTGTTCGGCTTGCTCTTTATGTCGGATTTTCCTGCGGTGGTGTATATGGCGCTGTGAATTGATGCTTAATGCCCATGTCGCTGAGAAATTTCTTGAATTCTTGGCTGACAAACTTTACTCCTTTGTCCGTCATAACTGGGATCTCGGGGCTGGGATCCTTTGAAAACCTATCTATTAGCACCCAAAGAACCCGTGCTTCGATACTGTTGCCCATGGTTCTTTGGGTATCTGCGTCAGCATTTTCCCAGCTGCCTGCATCTGGTTAGGTTTGTATTTAAGGCATGTCTCGCATTTTCGCGGGCCGCCAGCCTTGCATTTGTTTTCCGACTTTTCACATGTACAGCAGCTCGTAAGTCATGACGGTTTCCCTCAGCTCACATGGGACACAGAGCTTCCATGCTGCTCCATTATCGCTTCCTGGTCTGTGCGGGATATGCTTATATAAAGCGCCTCCCTCTGTGTGTGTCCTCCGGAGTTTCCTTGGCTAGCCTAAAGGCTTCTGGCAGAGGCTGTCTTGACACTGCATCAGCCACCACGTTCAGCTGTCAAAATCGTATTGCTGCAGTTCCAGGGTCCGTCTAGCAATCCTTTCTGAAGGGCTTTTGATGCTGTTTAACCATTTAAGCGCCATGTGGTCAGTTACTACTTTGAAATGGTATTGCCTAATGCTCTCTTCAAGGGCAATCAGCCAGTATCTGTATTGGCTTTTCGAGTGCTCTATGCATTCCATTTGTAGCAGCTCGTCGACTTTTGCATTGACTTCCCATTGCACTTTCTGGTTCTTTTGGTATTACCTTTGCTTGATCGTCTTTCTTGGTGATTCAGTGCTCGGCTATGTTGGATGTTCGCTGCTTAGTTCGAAATTATCCAAGAATTTCTCAATGCCGTTTTTCTCAGTTGAGTGTTGGACCACCTCCACTGACAACTTTTCCTCGAGCCATCCATTGTGCCTTTGCCTTTCGGGGACTATCACCTTATGTTCGGCACACTTTATTTCCGCGCCGACTTCTGTGAGGCTCACGGTCGATCGTTTGCTGTCAAATTCGATCTCTACCTCGAGCATTGTGCTTATCCCGCTGCATCTGCCATCTGCCAACCTAACTTGCCGTCTCGTCTTTAAAAGTCTTTCTTCGCAAAGTATAGTCGCCAGCTCCTCGCTTATAAAGCTTGCTGTTGCTTGGGTGTCGAATATGGCTCTGTATGTTCTTCATCCAATCGATACCTCCGCGAAAATCTGCTACTCTTCTTCGATGAATTCTCCAATTAGTTTGGATAGACTGCGCCCTGCGACCCTGGCTCGCCTCTCTGCGGCTGGGATCGCTGGCAAATTCACGCTCTCTGGCAGCACTCTGAGCTCCTCACACCAACCTTGCCGCATATCCAGCAGATCAATAGGCGCTGGTTCCGGCACCATCGTGCCCAGTGTCCGTCGACAGGCTTCTTGAGGGTTCATAATGTTCCTTTGTGGCCTTGTAGCCCCGCACTGTGTGGTGGTCCATAGGGAGTTCGTTTGCTGCCTCTGCTGAATTACATTGGGTGGCGTGATTGGCTTCCGCCACTGCCTTCTCACCTCCTGATATGCGCTGGTTCTGCCGATTTATGTCGCGAAAACTTGTTCTCTTGAACAAAAGCTTCCCGCCCTTTGTCGGGTTCTTCGTACTCGTGGAAATAAACCACTTTATCGCTTTCCTTGCAGCAGTTGTGGCATTTCTCGGGGAATTGCAGACCATTCTACTTGCTCTAGGAACTCCAGCGACTTTTTGTGCCGTCGAACTTAAAGGACCATTCTCTTTCTCGTTTTGCGACTTTGGCGTAGTCTGGTGCACTGGGTCTTTGCTGTTCTCGTCTTATGCCTTGACTTGAACCCCAAATTCTTCCTGGCTTCCTTATGCTAATCACGCCCATACTTGCTATAAGCTGTTCGGCGTCTGGGTTCAGAAATTGGACGCTTAAACTGGCTTTCCGTAGGTCTCCTCCGGCTCAGTCAAAATTTTTGCCATCTTTTGGTCTTCATGCGTGCTCGGAGAGGGCTTTCCGTATTTCGTCTAACTTGCCTTCCAGGGTGATGCCCAGTTTGGCATCCAAGTCCCGGAAATCCTCTTTCTTGAGGAGATAAATTCATCCTTTTCCCTTTTCTGTGTTATGCTGATTGGATCTTTATTTGGCGGCTTGACCCTCGGCCTGGGGCTGATAATCACAGCTGGGTAACTTTATCACCGTCTTCGCCGGCCCCGTATGAGCTCACTCCTTTCAACGATGCTGCTCCTTGTCATTGATTAACTTGCGCCGGGTTGATTTTGCTTTTTTAGGTTCCGCTCGGGGTGGTTCGGGTCTTGGTTCCTTCTGCTGCCGTTGGCTTGGCGGCTATCAGATCTTAGGGATGCGTTACCGTTCCTAGACAGGCACTGTGCTCTCGGGGTACTCCTTTCGCAACCGCAGCATCCTGTCCCTTGCTCTGTCCTGGCCGGCCGACGTTCGCCGGACACCAGCCGAACGAACGCTTCCAGGCTGGTCGCACCGGGACCAGTACAGTTCTCCCAAGACGATCAGACGTACGCCGGACTTCGCCAATACGATCAATGCAGCAAGGCAGCTAGCTCTAGACAACATCCCTTCCGAGCCCACGGTTGCTTGTCGAATGACTTTTTTTGTGGAACTCTGCCTGACATGCCGGGCAGTACGCGAAGCTTACATCGATACAGAAGTTGTAATAAAGGACCTTGACCTATACGTGTGATGACTTAAGGACCTCAGCTTCCTGTGTCTCGATTCGGAGACTTCTAACTTTAAGTCGCGAACATGGCGACGTAGCAATCTTGCTGTTGACTCCGCACGGCTCCATTTGAGTCTTCACGTTGTTTCACTTGTTACTGGTTCACTTGATAAGTAATACTTGTTGACATTTAAAACAAGAAAAAAAGAATATAAACCGGAACAGTAAAATGAAACCGAGTTTGGGAGTATTAAGCGACGTAAGTGTATTTATTAGAACACTTGATAATATAGGAACTCAGGAACTCGATGACTTATATAGAACTGTGCGAAGACAATTGTCTGTAAAAACTTCCGTATCGATAGGAGGGAGCCGACAGCCAGACAACAAAAAATGTTGCTTAAGATGATTGGGAAGAGCCCTGTTCGATTTGTACTCTGAGCTGAGGGTCAAACTTTTCGAACACAGAACATTTTTGATCGTATTTCAAAGTGAGAATGGAAATGTATCTGCGGCATCTTCGCCCGCAGTTACAATACACTCGGAGCATGTATCATATGCTCCCTTCACCTTAACCCATAGTAGATTAGGTTTGGGAAGCAGCACTGAATTTTTGACGTTGGCCTCGAAGTTGCTCAAACAATTGGAAAATAAAATAAAGTAATTTAAATCTGCGTTTGCCATTGCGGATATAAATTTATGTATGATTCGACTCGGAAATTAATAGTTGCATTTTTTTCTCAATCGGTGAAAATATTAATCTTTGAAGTTTAAGAGCCAAAAAGAATTTGTACTGACATTCGTTTACACTAGAATTTATGGATCAATTTGGAATTAAGGATCCAAACAAAGTTCGTAAGGATATACGACCGCACTGGAATTTGTGGATGAATTTTTACGGAAGCATAATTTAACATTTTTGGAAAAATTTTTCACCGAAAAATTGTACTACGGATCATCAATGTAGTTAATGTCGAGCTGCACAATACCCATATATGGTCAAACTGACGCATGCATGACCATGACGTATGCATGCAGCACATAGTTGTAGAAAATTAATATATATATATAGATATATAAATATAGCTGGGAGTTCGTTATTGAAATAATGAGTTCGGAATATTTTGCTGTGGCTAGGGTATAATTTTGTATTTGATGTATATTTTGTGGAATAGTTCAGGTCAACTGCAACTGTCCGAAAATATGGGCACAAGAAAAATGACAAAATATATGTATATTAGATTCCCTAAAGTCGGATTTTATTGGACTTGAATTTTGACAAAACCATATAGAAAGCTAAACGAAAATCTGGCTTTATGATCTGCAGTAATATATATCACTTACCTGAAGCCACCAAAGGTGCTGGTAGAAAACGAACCAGCTCCGCGAATGGAGTCGCAAATCCGACTCAAAGGACAAAATGCTTGCTTGTTGGGGCTTCTTTAGGCTGAATCAGTAGGATGAAACCGATTCCCACGAAGGAATGCGAAAATATATATGCTCGAGAATTTGGGTGGTATTACTCAACTTGCGTGTATTTATTAGATTTCTTGAGTATAGGAACTGCTTATGCTTAACTTATCAAGCGCTCTCCAGAGCGGAGCGGAGCGGAGACTTGAGGGGAAAGTTGGAGCAGGATAGCGTAGGGACAGCGGATGGCGACCTTTGGAGGAACTGACTCTATACACTGGCAGAAAATACAAACGCATACTTGGCGTAAGCCCTTTAATAATATCAATAGATTTTAAAAGTAAAAAAGGAATGCGAAAATATATATGCTCGAGAATTTGGGTGGTATTACTCAACTTGCGTGTATTTATTAGATTTCTTGAGTATAGGAACTGCTTATGCTTAACTTATCAAGCGCTCTCCAGAGCGGAGCGGAGCGGAGACTTGAGGGGAAAGTTGGAGCAGGATAGCGTAGGGACAGCGGATGGCGACCTTTGGAGGAACTGACTCTATACACTGGCAGAAAATACAAACGCATACTTGGCGTAAGCCCTTTAAAAATATCAATAGATTTTAAAAGTAGACTTCGGCGAACTAATTGTGTCGCTCTTCTTAAATCTTAATTTTAACACTTTAAAACAAATTTATTCAAATTTCAAAAATACAAAGTATTTACTTTAACCAGCTTATTGAAAAGCTGTTATTTTAACAGAATTATTTAGAATTACCTATAGCATATTAAATTTTGTTATTAAAAATATAAATATCAGAAGAGGAGAAATTCAAGCTTAACTGTCGTCAGTTAACTGTCATCCCTTAACTTCACAATGTGCGCTGTTACCAGTAACAGCGATAGTCCATCCGACCCCATACCGACCTCTATCAGAATGAGAATACGACAGTTGTCTTAAAGCGTTCTTTTACGATTAGACAACGAAAGCAAACGCGTGTTAAATAATGCTAAGTCCGATCAAGTTCGAGGTGCAACATCCACATTTTAAATCCTGGATGAAAGCATCCCACTCGTTCGTAAGCCGGAACAGCTGACGTTGACAACCTTCTGACCTGCAGATCTGTAGAAATAATTTCTGCAAATCGCAGTGGTAATATTGTGCAATCGTAACTTAACCCATTTGAAAAACATCCCTTTTTCTTTTAAACATATTTTTTTCTTTTCAAACATAGAAAGAATTTGAATATAATAAGCCCTTTGATTATAACAAACACTGACGTATTATAGTTTTTGTGTAACTATAATTTTAATATTTTCTTATATTAACTTACCAGAGTAAAATAAATATAAGTTTTGAATTTAAACTTGAACTTTAATGGCCACCTGAATTAAATCGGTTTTAGTGCAAATGGGTAAGGACAAACAGCTTTAAAATGTCCTTATGCGTGTAAAGGACCTAGCCAAAGTGCAACAGCACCTTAGCTCTCTATTACAGTTTTATTTTGTTATCTCTTCGGATTGACTGTATAAATTTTTTTAGCCTGAGATGCTGATTTGGGAATAACCAAATCCCTAGCCCCTTCCGAATTTGTAGGCACAGTATACACTCAGTCGGTATCCACCTCAAAGAATAAATGGCGAGCAGCATGGGACCCGCAAACCAACTACAAGAACAAGCAACAAAAAAAAAACAGCAAGAAAAGTCGGGTCTTGTTCACCCAATGTTTCCCTGAACTACCTTTTCAATAAATCCGCTTTTACAGTCATCTTACTCTATGTATCATAATTTAAGAAATGCAACTCCTTATTCAACTTCGAATTACTGTGTATCTGGGAAATCAACCAGATTCAGACCAGTGAATTAATTAAAGGATTACAGAATAAGAAATAAGAAATAGGTTTCATATAAATTCAAGATAAAAAGAAATCGAAATTTTTTATTTTGGAAATCTGAACAGTAACTCTTTCCAGATAACTTGAACAACAAATTCATAATCGTATTTTAAAATGTAAATGCATACGAAATTCGAAAATTGTAATCGATTTAAAAATTCAACACTAACTCATTCTTGGAATCCTTTTTTTTTAAGCCACCACCATCAGCAGTTAAATTGCATTAAAAAATTATACAATTTCTGGCTGTATTATTTTAGCAGCCTTATCTTTTATTTCGTGTAACGAACAAAAAATGTAAATGTAAATAAGAACATACCGATATAAGCCTTAAAATTATACAAGTGAAACCAATTTAGCTAGGGACAAGCCAGAAAAATTAAAATGAAACCCATATCGACATTTAAATAATTAAAACATAACAACAACATTTTTACCGGTACCATTGCCATTATTTTCACTGCCGTTCAATACCGAAAGCTAAATTAAATGGCTCGAGATTGCTACAAGTGTCCGTGCATATGCAATGACTCCAGAGAAGATACAGAATTTATCGAAACTCCTTGCTGGCATCGTTATTATCGGGCATGTTAAATGTTTGGTTTCAGAAAACGAAACAATCCCAAACTTTAGAAAACCGTTATTGCCTTCTCAGCTCACTAATTTTGAATGCGTATCACTAGATTTAAAATCAGAAAAGCAAAATATCATAGCAATCACTTAAATGGGACCCGGAGTTACCTTCAGCAGAACTACTGCCATGACGAACATTGAATAACAGCTCCTCTACTAACCAACATGTAGGCAGTGATCGTCCAAGAGATTATCGTCAGTCAGATCTTGAGTCAACCAGATCGACTATCAAGTTTAATAGCTCACTGAATTTCGAATTTTCCGCCTCACCCAAGAACATTTTTGTCAAAGATTTTATATATCGTGCAAACGTCTCGACCAGCTTTAACCTTCTATTAGCGATGCCGTAGGGCTTCTAAGCAAATTAATTGCTTTTTTTCGAAAATGAAAAAGAAACCAAATGCTGGAATTTGGTTCTTCGGATAATCAATTTATTCATGGGAACCTGTTGATACTTCTTATTCAACAACATTCCCATAAGCCGGAAAACTCCCTCCCGGATAACCTTGTCACTCCGCGGATGGATACCCGAATGCCTGTTTTTTATCGACAGTATTTAGCTTTACTAGATAGTGAGGCAAAAATGGGAGCCCGTGGAAACATAGTAACTACAGACGGAACAGAGCAGTCCACTCTTGGACCGACTATATTCCAAGTCAATTATAGCTCCATTGAAGCAGCAATGGCATTTTTAGTCGTAAGGTTTCAGCGAAAATGGGTCGACCTAAGAAGTAGACAACCCAAGCTAGACTTGTATATCGCGGTAATATCTATATCGATAACTTCAATGCCAGGTGCGTAGAAATCGATGGTATGATTCAATAAGTTGAATCAAGTCATGAATTCATGTTGTGCTGATAGTAAAACTGTAGCGCTTGGTGCAGCTGCAGATGGTCCAATGCCATC
The DNA here is from genome assembly GCF_018152505.1 of Drosophila elegans. Classification (NCBI taxonomy): domain Eukaryota; kingdom Metazoa; phylum Arthropoda; class Insecta; order Diptera; family Drosophilidae; genus Drosophila; species Drosophila elegans. The sequence continues at coordinate 27,424,885 of NW_024545578.1, read as the reverse complement.
TAGATACAAAGTTAAAAAAATCGGTGGCGCCATCTAGATCTCGGTAGGGAGAATTGGTGGCCTGGCAGGGTTAGATCAATCGGGGTAACAGGGAGAAATGTCAGACTTTCCCTGTGTGAGAGAATTTCTCCAATTAGGTGGAGAGATAGGCTGCCGCCTTTATTGGGCATCCAAAGTGATCGGTTGAGTCAAAAGTGGTGTTTGAAATCAAGTAATAAGTGAAAGTGCTCAATAAGCAGAGGCGGCTACCAACAGCCGCACAGGTATCATGGCAAAGGAGCCCAGAAGGGAGATCCCAGCGGGATTCCGGCCAAGTTCAGGTGTGAGTGAGAAGCGAATGAGGTCTTTTAGATTTTCTAAGGGGACTCATCTTGTTGCATAGGTGTTGGCCAAAAGGTGCTGCCCCAAGTCCAAAGACGCAACCCGTGAAATCGGAAGCAGGCACCAGTTTTTTTGCAGTGCGGTGAAGCCACCACAGCGCAAAAGCCACCAGAGATCGCCGCTCCAGAAAGGAGAAGGAGAAGACCACGGACGGACGGCCGGCAGAAACATAAAAGAAATCAGCGGTCAAGTCAGTGTCCGGCGGGAGAGCAAGCGTTTCGCAGAAGTCGTCGGTGGCGTGGAAAGTTTCGTCGTGCTAAGGAAAATGCACATTAATTGCCAATAGTTGATCTTCAGCCCGACTAAAAGAAATTAAGCAGCAAAAAGCTGCAGTAATGTGCAGAAATTATTGAAATTAATTTAGTCTAATTTTTTTTTATTCTAATAATTTTCGGTACGCAAATGGAATGAGTGTAAAGTAAGTGAGAAAAATATGGAATGTGTGGCTATCTTGGTGTTGTTTTTATTGGTAGCTTAAAAAGAAAAATGAATTAGGCTTGTGTTGACATAGAAAAAAAATGGCTACAGAAAAAAGTACGAGCGTTCCTTTAGCGGTATCGGGTGATGTTTAATTAAATAAAGTTTCAAATTCCTCCCAAACAGCAGACTACAGTCGTCGAAAGCGCTTTCATCGATGGATATTTAAAAAAAATTGGTGAGTGATGAGCTCAAGAGACCATTATTAATTTAACATAAATCCCATATTGCCCCTATATGAAGGTTCCTACATTGCGTATAGTTATTCATTCGAAGCAAAACTCTTAGCAATTCGGTTACACAAACAAAAGAAAATAAATCATACGCTACCGTTCGCTAGGGCCTTTGAAAAAAATGTAAACAAAAGCAAAATAACCAAAAGAAATTTTAATTTTAATGCATTTATATGTTTGCGCGAACGCAACTCAGTCGCCGTTTCAAAGAATTCTCTGCTTCTGGTTTTAGTAAGTTTGTCTTTCATGCGAAAATAAGTATTAGGATCATAAAAGGCATCTATAGAATCTGAAGCAAGACCGCCACCCCCTCATTGCCGACAAGCAGCAGTCGGATCAACGCTCGCGTGCGCTCAGTTCCATATATTACCATCTAGCCTGAACTTGGAATTATTCGTGATTCGTTACAAAACCCATTACGTTTTGTCTTGATTGTTGAAAAGTAAACGATAGCAGATTTCTATCCAATCCCATATATAGGTGCATTTCAAAAATCGATTTCAAAGATGCTTTTTGGTATTCATTACAAATCAACGAGTATGGAGGTTACGATAACAAATTCCTATCCAATTCCAAATTAAGATGAGCCGTCTTCCCCAGGTTTCCTGAATTTCAAAATTCGTTTTTAAAGTTGCCTTTTGGTAGATCAATTTAGATGATCAGTTTCGGACAAACCGGAATTTATGCAATTTGGACAACGCTTCATAGTCTAATAACAGTTTTTGTACAAATTTACGTACTGCACTGCCCGGCTAAAGATGGCTCTGAGAATGGAGGCAGCACCGTTGATATCGCTTATAAATTACCCCCAATAAGTAGGCAGTTGTTTTTGTAAATAACGATCGCGTTAAAAAATCTTTTATCAGAGCTATGCACTTATGTTAAGCCAAATCTGTTAGCTTTAGATTGCCATGTAAGCCTTGTCTGGTAACACTCAGAATTGGAGAAGATAATTTGGAAGTACACGCTGAAAAAACATTGACGAGACGGTTTCCTTGACCGTTTACCAAACATTCAACATTAACCCAACCCCAAAAAGCCAACAGCAACTAAAACTATTTCTTGGTAGTTAGCCTTTTATCCTCGTTTTATCAATTGTTTTCTTTGAGAAACCGTCATTTCGTCAAAATGCTTTATTTTGCTTACTCCTTGGATTAATCACTAGATTGTGCAATACTTTAACGAAATCTGTTTAGTTTTTTAATGTTAAAGTATCCAGTCCCAAGATATAGTGGTCACCGCAAAAAGCCGGTGGCAGAGGAAAAGACGAGCACCCCGAGCGAAGCCAGGAACAACGGAATCAACTCAGGTACCCGGAAGGAGACGGGGGACATCAACACAACCCGGAGCACTACAAGGGAAGGAGAGCGAAAGCTGCATTCTGTGCATTCTTGCTGGTGGTCACGTTTTATAATTCTTTGATGGGATGCACACATACATTTGTTTATTTCAAAAAATAAACACTAGAGAACATTGTGGGAGTTCAGGTAGAGTTTCCAAAGCCCCAAAAGACTCTTTCGAGGCTATTAAGGATAACTGCATACCAGTCATGAGAATCTCTTTTTGAGAACATATAAGGTAATACTAATGAAACACTCAGAGTACACCTCCTATGTATGTGCCCAGCGCACAGCCAAAATGGATTTAAACATTTTGGTAACCACACTGTACCCTACCTTGCGGCCATACAGGACATTAAATTAGCTAACCTTACATGATTTTTGCACCATAGTTCGAGAAGATAATTTTTAACGCGAGGCCGGCGTGTTCTTTATACTTAACCTAAGGATAACCTAACTGTGTGGATTGGAGGACCATGAATTAATCGGCAGAAGTTTTTTTTGGCCACTTGGAGGAACCTGTAGCAAGCAAGAAATTTTTCTGCTTACCCGTGTGTTTGGAAATGCGTTTTGCTAAATTCAACGTCAAAATACTTAAGGAGATGTGAGGGCCGGCACATTCGTAAGATTTCTGGGCACATTTTGCTATACCCTTAAAATTTTTCCTTTCTTCTTTTGTTGTCCAATTCGTTATTGATAAGATCGAGGCAAGCCAACAACAACTTCATTATTTTTTTTGTTTAGGATAGCTAAGTCAAATGAAAATTGTTTCTGCCTTTTCGTCAGCTCTACACTTAATTCTTTACGTGTATTCGTGACTTTTTTTAAATGGGTTGGTAAGTACACTGCCATAAGGTAGTTTTGTGAACCCCTGCTTTAAACTAAGTATTCACCCTACAAAACAATCGCACAGTAGATGGCGCACTGCATAGCCGATACTGGAAGCTAAGAGCGTGCAGCACCCCCGCTAACAGTTATTTTGTTTTCTCTCCCTACTGCTGGGATAGAGGGGCAAAGGGGAGGCAGAGCGTCGGCAGAGGATTTCAAAACCATATCTACCGATAGATATGACAGAAACCATATCTCAGAGTGCCCGTACATACTTTCCCGATTTGTGGGCGTTAGAGTGGGCGTGACTCCGCTGTGGCTCCGCTGTGGCTCTAGCTTTTATAGTTTCCGACTCGGCTATTGATACCGATCAAGAATATATATATACATATATGTCGAGAGAATTAATAATAATGGTAGTTAATATAAAATAAAACCAATATAACTGAGAGAAACCTGTCATTTCAAATAAAGAGTTGAGAGAAAGAAGTGTGTCCTTCTGAGACCGTTTAAGGGTTTCAAGGAATTCACCTTAGCCGGGTGGGGCACAATTGTTTTTGCAAATAAAATAAAAAGTTGTAGAGAATAATTTAAAATGACAAGTGACTACAAAATGACAAGAACACGATAGATTTGTGCAGAGTAGTTGAGTTTTTAGAACTCGTGAACCCTCGAACGTGCAACACGTGTAATTGCGATTCGCTGCGCATCTTAATAAGAAAAACACAAGTGAAAATAAAGAAATAAAGTGACGGACAAATCAACTCGCGAAACGACCCCTATCTCCGACATCAGAAGTGGGATCCCCATCGCTACAAGAACATTCTGACTATATGTTGTAGGCGATTTTAAAGACACAAAATCGAAACTTCCAAGAGTTGTTGAAAACTGTGCAAAGAACATCGACTGCAGCCTCACAAAATATTTCGGTGACATTGTCTATGTTAAATACTGATGTGACTGGAGCTTATGCCGCAGCGTGGTGTAAAACTACAGAAAAACTTTCTAAAATTCGCTCTCTTACCCTTAAGAATTTCTGAACTCCCTTTAGGACTAATTACTCCCAAAACCATTGTATCAGCTTACTTCTAAGGTAAATGGGTTTGTTTAGACGGAGAATCACGAACAAATACCTAAAAGAATTATTGATGTGTTGACGAGTGACCCGGTGCTTCCGACCGAATTGCATATGATACAGACGCCAGCGCGGATGGTTTCGGTGCAATGCAGGATTCACAAGATTGACGGCAAATTTAGGGTGATCGACTATTTCAGCAATTGTAAATCGGCTGCAGAATCAAAATATCATTCATAAGAACTCTGGTTATACTTTAATCAAGTATAATACTGTCACACATTTTCGACATTATCTGAATGCTAAAAAGTTCGTCGTCCATACTGACTGGAATTCCTTAAAAGCGAGTCGCGCCAAGGCTGATTTGACACTACTCGTTCACCGATGGTAGAATACAGAAAGGGAACTCAAATGGAACACGTAGACTGCCTATCACGAAATCCTATTCCAGAAGCCTCGAGAACGATAAACAAAGTATTAGAGGTTTGCGTTGACTTGGCAGTGATAATGGATAATTGGCTAATCGCTGAACAGCAGAACGACCTAGGTATAGTTAATATCATGACACAAATAAATGGAGGTGAGATACAAGTTGACACAGCTAAAACTTATGAAATTAGAGCCAGATTGTTGTATGGCAAAATTCAGAGAAGTGGCAAGACTCGTTGCTTCCCAGTGATTCTGAGAGCCTTTAGGTCTTGTGCACGAGGCTATAATGCCTCTTGGATGGCAGAAGACACTACACAAGGACTTTGAACAATATTGGTTTGAAAATATTTTATAACCTGTAAGCTCTCCAAACCCTCAAAAGGCAATCTACAAATGGAACTTCACCCCATTCCCAAGGTAGATATTCCCTTGCATACCGTACATATAGATATGAGTGGAAAGTTGAGCGGCAAAAATGACATAAAGGAATATGTAATAGTACAAATAGACGCATTTACCAAGTATGTTTTCCAAAATAACATCCTGAATTTGGATTCTGAAAATTGTATCAACGGAGTAAAGACAGGTATATCACTTTTTGGGGTTCCTAGTCGTATCGTAGGAAGTAGCTTTGCTAGTGGTCGATTCCATGACTTCTTTTCATCAAATAAAATTCAGCTACATTTAATTGCAACCGGGGCAAGCAGGGCAAAAAACCTTTTAAAAGTAAAAATATTTCGTATACATTTTAGCCTTGCTTTTTCATTTCGTTTTGTCGCCAACTCCCATAAATGAGCAAAATTGTAATTTTCAAATACAATTTTCAAATACAATTCATAGAAATCACTGGTCATTATGGGTCGCCCAAAATGTGATCGAAAACGCTGGTCCTCGTCTGAAAAGAAAATTGGCCGCGGAACTTTCAGAGGAGAATAACAACTTATCTCCCTTACTCATACATGCTGCCACAGTTTCAGCTATAAAATCGAACGAAAAAGACTTGGCTGTTGTTTTAAAAGCAGCTGCGAGTTCTGAGAGCATTGATGAAACAAAAAAGAAGCTTTTTGCGGATGAGCCCAAGTTGAGCTGACAGTGCCCTTGTATTTTTTATGGAAAATGGATTTACAATTAAATAGAAAAATGCACGAATGTGATATGTACCCGGCATATCCGGCCGTAATTAATTTTAAATTAAGATTCAGGCCAAAAGGAATAGAATGTTTTGAAAAAAAAGCAATTGTATCATTGCAAAATCTTATGGATCATACATCATCCCGCATTCTTGAATTGCAAAACGAGGTCTTAGAAACACTTCCCAACGTGGTACATTGCAAGTAATTCTTCAGTTATGGATATGATGGTTCGTACGGTCAGAGTTTATACAAACAGAGTTTCCAGATCCACGATAGTCCTTCAATTGACAATTCACTGTTTGTTACTACAATTGTCCCATTGAAATTGACAAATGAAACGCAACAAATTATTTGACTCAATAAGACTCCGCAATATGTTAGATTTTGCCGCCCATTGAAGATTGAGTTCATTAAGAAAACTACCTCTCTTATATTAAAAGAAAAGACAATTTGGATGCCCAGATTCGCAACATGCAATTATATTTGTATAAATTTAATGAAAAAAATATATATGTCGAGTATATTGGTCACATGGCAGAAATATATGGTAAAGTCTTAAACATATTAACAGGCACCAACTCTTGTCAGTCTTGCCCAATCTGTGGAGCAAAGCCAAAACAATTGCTCAACATTAAAGACATAAACTCGAAGGCACACGCTCTTCGATATGGATTCAGTCCTATACATGCTTGGATCCACTTTTTCGAGTTTGTTTTAAAAATCTCATATAGAATTTATCTTAAGAAGTGGCATGTCAAGGACAGTGATAAGCCTAAACTAAACGAACGAAAAAGACTTTTACAATTAAAAATGATTAAAGAAATTGGCCTAAATGTGGACAAATGGCAGTGGAAACTCCAATGACAGCAACACTGCAACAAGAGCTTTTTCCAATGCATCAATCTTGGTTTTGATTATGATATTTTACAAAGTTTTCATACAATTCTAATAACAATTAACTGCGAATACGAAGTAAACTCGGAAAAGTTTAAAGACTAAAAGTTTTTGTGGCATATCACAAAAAATATCCTTGGTATCCGAGGACGCCCACTATTTACAGAGTCTTATTTCATGGCTTCCAAATAATAGACACTTGTTCAGTTCCTGTAGGATGCCTTGGTGAACAGAGTCCCGAAATAAATTATATAAGAGCGATAGAAGAGGCCACGCTAGAAAATGTAGTCGACTAGACAATATTTCAGACGTTTTAAATAGATCCATAGATAGTTCTGATCCATTGCTGTCCAGTACATATTAAATACAATTAAGTAGAAAACTATACCAGCAGCAGTCATATCTCTACTACAAGCACCACATTTGGAAATTCAATATGAAAATGATGATCAGATTACACACAGAATTCGGTCGACGAAGATTTTGAAGAACTGGACGGACTTGAGGTTCTTGCTTCAGAAGATGAATACTTTGAACTAGAAGAAAATTGAGTAACTTCTATAGTAAGTAACATAACCATACTTATTTAAACATTTTGTAAAATGGATCTTTACTTGAATGAATGACTAGAATGAAGCACTAATAATGGAGATGAATACAAAAATGTGTTCTTAGATAATTGTTTATTTTTTCATTCAATATAAAGAAAATATGAAATAGAAATGTTTAATGGAGTTTTCTTGCATTTCGTCCAGATCTGCTATATGGCAGCTATAAGAAATAGTGCCCCAAATCATTTGAAACTTGGTAGGCCATCTTGGGAGCTTAAAAAATTTATACAAACCAAATTTCAATTCAATAGGTTTAAAATTAGAGTTTATGCCAAAAAAAAAACGGAAAAAAACCATAGTGCTCCGGTGGTATTTCATCGATTGGTATTTTTATACCAAAATTAGGTTCGTCATAGGTTGTCTTGCTCGCACTTTCGTAAAATCGTCCAGTTAAATAAAAAATGAGCAACGAATGAAGCCAACAATGTAATGTCATAAGCCCATAAAGAATGCTTCATAAATATTTGCTGCAAAACATCTACAGTAACAGCTGGCTTAAGAGCAGTGGGGTTTGATAGTGGTCAGTTCAATAACACTGTGGTATAGAGCTTTACAGTTTAAAAATTTCTTAAGATGTAGGCAAAAACAAAAAAAAACATTTAAGGAGCTATACCAGTGTAACGCAAAAAAAGAGAGAATTTTGGGAAAGTATTTAGAAAATGTTTTGCAATTTTGGGTATTTCAAGTATTTCTTTCCAGCGTTCTTACAGTTCCCCATCAATGGGAGTATCCCAGTTGAGACCTTGCAATGTGAGATCCTGTAATAAAATCTTACAACGTATAATGACCGGACTAATGAGACCTAAAAGATCAAATAAACGAGCGACTACGGAGAGCATGAAATCTTCTGATGATTGGATTTGGTCGTCGTGCAATTCCCAGAGATTTAGTAAAATCTTGTGCCTTCAGTTTGATGAAAGCTTCGCTTTCCGATCCTGGAATAATTTTGGAAGAGTTGCTGCTAAACTAAGTATGTTGCAGGCCGGTCTTCGCTTGCAGGCGAACAATGTCATCCTTCTTTAGATGTAGTTCTTCGATTTCGTCTGCTCCCGTTATTTGGTCATCTACATATAGGTCATTGCGAAGTGTTTCTGCAGCCTAGGGGAATTCATTTTCATACAGATCAGTGATATGGTGCAGCCCACGTATAGTCAGGAATGGTGCTGCTGACGTTCCATACGTAATTGTATTTAATTCATATATCTGAATTATTTTGTCTGTGTCAGTTCTCCATAAAATCCTCATCGAAAGAGCCAACTGTGTTGATAAAAATCTGAATTTTATTTGACCTAAAAACTGGGGATCTGCTAGTAAGATGATCGATGGAATGTTCCAGCGGGAACCATTAAGGAGTTGAGCTGGGCAAATTTTTTGACTACCGAAAATGATGATGACCATTCGAAGTCGGTAAGTCGAGATTTCAAAGTGGTGGTGACTACAGAGTTCCACCCTACCCTCTCGGCCGCAGATTTTAGAATTCGACGTATCTGATGCTCGCACGGCGCTCGCTGTTTGCCGCCCAGGGGGTCCTTGTTGTCCTTGCTCTGCCTCCCGATATATGGACTGGCACCGCTCCTTGTTGGCGTAGCGCTCACGATTCGGTAAGCTGCCATTCTGGGACTCTAGTGGTGAACTTTTGTGCTCTCAACGCCTACGCCTTTCGAGCAACACTAGCTGAACAAACACGCGTCATTCCGGGCTAGTCGGACCAGGACCTTCTACAATTCCTGCAGGACGATTAGGCATACCTCGGAGTTCGCCAATGCAGTCCTTGTAGGCAGGCAGCTAGTTCTACACAACTTTCCTTCTGAGCCCACGGTTCCTCGTCGAAAGACTTTATTTGTTCAACTCTGTCGGACGCTGGTCCAAAGTCCACGGTTTTACCGTTCGACCTTTCGCCCTCTGCGCACGGCACAAATATCAAGGTCCGAAGTCCAGTGCCGTCCCGTTACTTCCTTCTGCACACGCTGCTCTCTTTTATTGCTCGTGGGGAGTTACATTCACATTCTCCCCTTACTTCGGGAACGAAAAAGAGACTCGTTGTTCTCTCTGCATTGGTACACACCACATTCTGACATCCTTCTCTCGACGAGTCTTCTCCTTGTATTTGTCCTAGTTCACTTGTAGCTTTACTAGCTCCTTCACGTTGTTTCACTGGTTACTTGATCACTTGATGACTGTTACTTGTTGACTTTGCAGAAATCGACTGATCCAGCTTCCTGCACTCGGCCGGTTTATATAGGCCTCCATTTACCGCTAGTTATCGGCGTCTCCTTGCCTCCTGGTCAAAAGTCCACGGTTTTACCGTTCGACCTTTCGCCCTCTGCGCACGGCACCAATATCAGGGTCCAAAGTTCGGTGCCGTCCCGTTACTTCCTTCTGCCCACGGCCCTTCGCCGCTCTCTTCAATTGCTGTCCCTCTCGGACTCTCCTTGTCCGTGTCTGGTCCTCAGTGCACCACTCTCTTTCTAGGGAGTTATTCAACTCCTCGCATTCTCCCCTTACTTCGGAATGAAAAAGAGACTCGCTGTTCTCTCTGCCTTGGTATACTCCACATCCTTCCCTCGACGTGTCCTCTCCTCGTACTTGTCCTCGTTTACTTGTAGTCTTCCAGTCGACTCGTTCTTCCAGATGGTTCCCACGACGCTCACAGCTCCTTCTTTAGGATGGTTCCAGATGGTTCCACAGCGCCGATCCTCTTTCCAGATTTTGAATCTCCCGCCCCAGATGTTTCCCCATAGACTTTTGAATTCCCGCCCCAGACGTTTCCCCATAGACTTTTGAATTCGCGCCCCAGACGTTTCTCCAAAGACTTTTGAATTCCCGCCCCAGACCTTTCCCCCGTTGACTTTCTCGATTTTCGTGCTTTGTCCTCTCCGTTAGGTGGTCACTATACGCCGTGCCGACTGGTCTCCAGCTGCTGTCGGTGTTATCGATATTCTTCAGTGTGACACTCCGTTGTATGGTCGCTCTCCGCCAAGCCGATCGGTCTTCAATTGCTATCGGTTCCGTGACCTAGCGTGGCGTTGCCACTTGATGTAATCGATGTTCCCCAGTGTGACCCTCCATGTGCCGATATTTCCCGTATTTTCTGCCCACCGACCGACACTATCGTCCAGTGCAAATATGTTTTATGTGTTTTTTTTTATTTTTGTATTTATTGGGTGAACACCCCAATTCCTACGGGTCCGATCCGCACCCGGAATGTGCGGCTGTCCTGCTGCACTAAGACGCACCGCTTCCCCCCTTGCCTGCGAGCTGCGACGACCGCTGGGGCTTCCATTCCTCCGGCCACTCCACCTGGATGACCTCCTTCCAGCGTCTCGCGTACGGCATTGAGGTCTGACGCATAAATGTCAGCCTTGCCTCCGCGACCGGCGTGGAATGCTGCCTCCGCGGGATCGGCCCCGGGTGTGCGACGGCCCCACGGCCCCTTTTCCAGCATGTCCTCGGCGGGAGGGCTCACCTCCTCCACCCTTTCTCGCTGGCCGTGCTCTTGTGCTGCGGACACTATCACCGGAGAGAGATAGGCTGGCGGGCAGCCCTGAGCGCAGCCTCCTGCTGCCTTCGCTCGTACTGGAAGCGGTTCGCCGCGATTACCGCCTCGACTCTCGCTGGTTTCGGGGGGGCCGGGTGGCAGGCATGTCCTCCGACCGTCCTTGCTCTGGTCCGGATCCTGCCATGTCCTTGGCGGCCATCCTAATGCGGACTTCAGCTCTGGTAATGCGAGTGCTCATGTTGACTTTCCTTTTCAAATTGGCTCCTCCGACAGTGACTCGGTTCTCGGTTTGCCATTTCCTTTCTTTGGTCATCGGCAGTTTCCGTTCGTGAACCGTATAGACCCGAACGGCGCTACGGTACACAATCTGGCCTGAAGCTGTCGTCTGGCCGTTCTCTGTCATGTGCATCACCTTATTTCACGCGGCGCATCAACTGATGACTCTGGCTCTATGCCCGACGCAGAATCAGTTTGCCTCTAGGTCTGGGTCACTGTACCTCCCGACTCTATAGTCCGCTCTTTTTGTTGTTGCATGGTCGTGTTGTCCTGCGTTTTATAAAGACTCTGGTGCCTGCCCGACGGTTCGTGTGGGTTCACGAAGTGTTTCTGTGACCTGTGGGCTCTTGGTAGTAGGTCGCCTCCATAACGTGCTCTGACGTGATTATAGTTGTTTGGAGTCCATTGACTTGCTGTTCATTTGCTTCGCGAAAATTTGTTTTCTTGCATGAATGCTTATTGCTCTTTCTCGAGTTCTTCATACTCATCACCCAGGATTCTGATCGTCTATCTTGTACGTTCTTAGGGAAATTCTCAGATCAGGCGTGCAGTTTTCCTTTATCGGCTCGAGTGTTTCCTTTGGAGAATATCCGAGTGGTCACATCATGGTCTGCGTGTCTAACACATAGTCCTTGAATGACTCTCTGAAACCCTGTTTCCTTTGCTTGACCAGATCTGCGAGCTTTGAGAAGAATCCCTTTGGCAGGAAATAAGTTCGGAAACTTTCGTTAAACACTCCCCATGTCCTCCAGTGTTTATTGATTGAAATAAACCACTTTAGGGCGGTGCCTTGCAGCAATTCTAGCATGTTTCAGCGTATGTGTTTGCTGACCATTCTTCTTCTTCCAGAAAATCCAGAGGCTTCTCCGTGCCGTCAAACTTGAAATACCATTCCCTGACTTGCTTTGAGACTTTTGCATAGTCTAGTGCGCTGGGCCTTTGCTGTTCTGGTCTTCTTTCTTGACTTGTGCCCCTGGATCTTCCTGCCTTCTTCATGCTCTCCACGCTCAGGCTAGCTATAAGTTGTCCGGCATCTGGGACTTACAATATGCCAATTGAGCCTGGCTTGTCGTAGATTTCCCCCAGCTCAGCCCAAATTTCCGCCATTCCTGGGTAATTTTGTGTTTTTGTGACATATTTTGAAAGGATTTTCCGCATTTCCTCTGACCTGACCTAATCCCAAGCTTGGCTGCCACTTTTGAGAAATCCTCTTTCTTGAGGAGATATATCCATCCTTTCCCCATTTCTGTTTGATGCTGTATTTTCACTGTCAGGACAATCACGTTGGGCGCCAGATGTAACGAACTGCTTTTCTTTTGTTTCTCCGCCGTCGGCTCCTTCCCACGTTGAACGTCGCGCTGGGTTGTGATCGTTGCGAAGTGGTGTCTCCCTCTCCGATTTGGCTCGCTGTGCCTTCCGTTGCCTTTGGCTCGGCGGAATTACAGGGCATAGGGATACGTCACCGTTCCCAGACTAGGGTGAACAGGCACTGTGCTCTCAAGGCGTACACCCTTCGCAGCCGCAGCCTCCTGTCACTTTCTCTGTCCCGGCCGGTCGCACCGGACTTCGGCTCAGTTTCTACCTGACGGTTTAAGGATACGCCGGAAGCCGCAAACGCAGTCCCTGGGTCAAACGCCAGGTTCTAGACAAACGCTTCCACCCTACCCTCTCTGCCGCAGACTTAAGAACTCGACGTATCTGATGCTCGCACAGCGCTCGTTGTTCGTTGTCCTTGCTCTGCCTCCGGATAAATCGACTGGCTCCGCTCCTTGTTGGCGTAGCGCTCACGATTCGGTAAGCTGGCGTTCTGGAACTCTAGTGGTGGACTGCTGTGCTCTCTCATTTCTCTCAATAACCGGTTCCACTTATTGTGGGCGTGCGCAATCGTCCATGTGGATCTGGTCGGTTACCTCGATGCGGAATAGGGCGTTTGCAACGCTGTACAGAATTCGGCGATAAAGGATAAATTGCTCACCAACCGTGGCTTTGCTTTCTCGGGATCCTGCCGAAGTGTCGGTGTAAATGGCGCAGTCGCGTCCTTCGATAATGAAATGATTAAACTTGACGACCTGGAAAATTGCTAACAGCTCCCGGTCGTCATAGTGTAGCGCTTTTGTGTGTCCGTCATGCGCTTAGAGTAGAAGCTCAGCAACTGCAGTTGCACGTTGTTAACTGCAAATTGCTGGCGTCGACATGGAGGGCAAGGGCGCGTTGGCTATCGGGTGCGCTAACCTTTATGCGCTGGCAAATTCGGATTTACAGTGCCCAAATGCAATTACCGGCGATTGATCGCTTTTCTTGTTGCCAGGGATGAGCGCTTGGAGAATGCCTTGAATAACGGCTGCTTGCGACAGGAAACGGTGGTAATAGTTCAGCATGACAAAAAACCGTCGCAATTCGCATATCTTTGTCGGCTTCGGGAACTCATTGATCGCGTTCACTCGATCGACCGTTGCGGATACGCCGGATGCCGTATTAGAGTGTCTCAGAAATGTATAGTCAGTCTTTTCAAATAGACTCTTGGTCACTTGATTGCATAGATTGGCTTGCCGCAGGCGATTGAAAACGGTGTTGACTCTGCTGAGTTTTACTTGTCAAAGACACACAAATTTCGTCGATATATACTGCCACAAAGTCGAGAAACGTTTGCGACGCATAGCGGAGTCACCAACCGGTATCTGATGACAGGCGCTGACCAGATCGTGACTTGCCGGCGAACACCTGGTTGATGTCGTGGACATGTGTGAGCTCGTATCGGTCTGGAATAGTGATCGCATTACATGGTCGCCATTCGAAATTCTTTTTCTTCACCATAAGTGATGTCGATGCCCGGCTGTTGCTGCTTGGTCGACATATACCCGCTGCAAATACGTCCTTGATGGTAGTTAGATCCTTAGGATTCAGACGGACAACTCAGTTGTTTTTGCACGAGCTTCTCGTTGAAAACAGGAAAATGGGTGAGTAATGGACATGGCAGAGCTTACAGACCATCGATGATTTTGCGTCGCCTTAAGTCGGTGATGAGAAAATCTACGTTGGACACGTTGGTCACTATGAACATCCAGTTGAAACGACATGCGGAGACTTGCGAGTTGCGACTCCAGCAGGGTGAAGAAAATGTCCGAGTGCGCTTTCAAGTGCGCAGGAGCCTTCAACAAATCTCGGCTGAGATGTCTGCTCATGCCTCCCTGCTTCGGCTAAGTTCGACGGGTTGCTAGAGAGCAATAGGCACAAAACTTTGAGGTTGGAATGAACCTTGAGGTTCAGGTGCAACATGCAGGCACCTGCTGCTATTGCAGCTGTAGGAGTCAGCTGCGGCATTTGAAGAGGCGCCTGTAGCGGCGGCGCTTGAATTGCCTGCGGGACGCTTGCTACCTCGAAAAGGCGTCCTCATCATCGCTGTGGCTAACCATGTTTCGAGGTTATGTGTGATAAACGTGGGCGCTTTCCAATCACTGTGATCTCTGCACGATTTTCGCTCTGAAGTTACGTCGTGGTCTCCAATGTGGGATGTTCCGTATCACTGTAATCGTTTGTACTTGGCTACAACGTGTTATTATGATAGTAAGATGTTAAATCTGTCGCGGTTGGTTAAGTTGAGAGGGAACCAGTGACAGGATCTCACGACAAAGCTTTTTACTATTCATTCAGACGGCGCAGGATCAGCTGTTTGGCGTTCACAGACAGACGCTGGCACGTTTCGAAAGAACAACAGATGTAAGAAAAATCCTTGTGGGTACCAGTGGAACATGAAGTCAATAGTTTTCTAATATGGTATTCGTGCTTTTAAAGCACCGGAATTCGCTACAATTTGAAGGGTCATAGCTTCTACAAAAAAAATCGGAGTCTTTCAAGCTTTACATTTTTTAAACCGTTGAAGAATTGTCATAGTCCCAAGACAAACAAACGAAAAGGTTGGTCAATTGACCCCAGCTTGAAAGAATACAACAGGCGATGGACTACTCCGTAGACAAACGGGGTTGAGCTAAAACCGTGCCGAACGGCGTTTATACTCACAAACTCGTTTGCAATCGAAGACGAGTTGGCCCGTGCGCTAGGTCATTGTCTTCTCTGCGGTTCACCAGGCGCCTCTGAGGTTAAGGGGGCCTCTTATATAGTCAGCGGAAAGGAATCCGGTGCAAATAGAGGACCGGTTACAAAGAAGGAAAAGCGTTAAATTCCCTAGATACGCTGATAGTCAACGAAAATACATTCAATACGCTGATACGCTGATAGTCAACGAAAATACATTCAATCGGAAGTACTGGTATACCGTGCGAAGAAATAAGAGTCTGGCAGAAACCAATGACGTAATATCCACTGCGGAGGTGAAGACTACTATAGAAGACCACAGCAACAAAGGCCAGGGAAATCAAACGAACGAAAAAAATCCTTGTCGGCGAACTTGGAGGCGGCACAGTCTGACTGTATCAACAGGTAAAGCAAAGAGCAAGCAGCACCACCGCACAGCAGCTATAGAGCACTAGCACACACACATTGACATGTTTTGCTGGGCAAATTACTTACACAAATTAAGTGAGACCGTGTCATGGTATGTGTGCTCTCCGCTGCCCTACATGAACTCATAATATAGCATATTTTCCATTAAGTGGATTAAATGAACATATGTCCAAATAGAGATATCTGCCATTTAGCACAATAAGTACGTAATTTGTGGGCGTTTAAGTGGGTGTGGCAAAGTATTGAAATAAACTGTAAGTCAAATCCCAAATATCTAGCCTTTAAAATTTCTCAGATCTCGACGTTCATAATGGGTCAAGGTTAAGCAAGGCAAGCAAGCAAGACATTAAAAAAAGTTTGTTAACGAAGCATTTGACACACTAAATCTCAAAGTTCTATACTCAAAGCAAAAGACCTGTACTACCTTTTAACATGTGCAATTAGGTTGATTGACTCTTATCTTAAGCTATCTGCCATATCTCAGAATAAGCACAGGGTGTGGCAAGGTTTTGAAATAAATTTGCGCTGTATAGGCTTATTTAGAATCTGCATGTCAAATCCAAATAGCTTTTAAAGATTCTGAGATCTCAATATTCAAAACGGGTATAAATTCAAGCGGGTAAATTCAAACGCAGCACACAACTAATAAAAATAGATATCTAAATAAATAAGAAAGTGATATCGGCATTGTGAATACTTGGAACATCGATAACTAGGTAAGCACCAGTTTATACAATTTGGCAACTTTGCATATGGTGTATAGGATAATTATTTAACATTCCCTAACGCTAGATCGCTCGAATATGATACTAGTTTCTGGCGGCCATTATTTTCGGCGTCAACATGATCTCTGGTGTTGAAAATCTCAAGTGAAAAGACGCAAAGCTCTTATAGCTGTAAATTAAAAAAAACGCATGTTGGTCGACCTCAACCGAACAACGTGTTGCAGGTCCCGCCATAGCCAGAGATCTCCGATCCATCAAGACCAGAGTGATATTTTGTGTTTTCCATTGTTTGGTAAGTCATTCATGCCTAATGGGAATTTCGAGTCCTAAACAAAGTCTTCCTCGGGCCCAGGCTGTCTCGCAAACACAAAATAACTTGCCAGTGTCCACCCAGCAAATCACGTGCGCTTCTCAACGCGCCAGGAACTTCACGGTCGACTTCGTTTGCTGTTACTCGTGCAGATTCTTGCAAAAACATCAGCAGCTAACGTGTTTCACTAAATTTGTTGAAATTCATGATTATTTTCTTGAATTTATAAATTGGAATCAGAACGTAATCCTTTGTACGATTACTTTTAAAGAAAAATGTCACCCAAAGGGAATTAAACCAAGAATATTGAACAATGATTAATCGTATGATTGACTAAATTAATTAAGGACGCCTTTGGAAGGAACGGGTTCCACAGTAGCACAGTAGTAGTATGGAGCAATGCAAAGGAACCCGCCTACAAAACCATGACGCACCAGTTCTAGCCACGCTATCTTTCCTTATGTTTTTTTCTTTCATTTTAATATTTTTTAATTTTTTTTTAGTTCGGTTTTAATAAAATTACAAGCGTACAGAAAAAAATACTCAGATCCTGATTAGCATCAATATGAGAGTCGATCTGGCCATGTCCGCCTGTCCGTCCGCCTGTCTGTCAGTCCGTCTGTCCGTTTGTCTGTCCGTTTGTCTGTCCGCCTGTCTACCAGTCCGTCTTTTTCTAAGCAAACTAGTTTCTCAGACTTAAAGCTATCTGCATGAAACTTTCCCAAAGATTGTCTTTCCATTGCAGGTAGTACATAAGTAGGAACGAGCCGGATCGGACGACTATAGCATATAGCTCCCAAAGGAACAATCGGAAAAATAAATCAAAAAATTATAACTTTGGTGTTTTTTAATTTATTTTTAGTTCTTAGACATATAGTAATGGTTAATTATTTCAGAAATACGTTTTAAAATTTCATTAAAATCGGACGACTTTATCATATAGCTCCCATAGAAACAATAAAAATATATAAAATATCTATTTAGAATATTTAATTCTTGCAATAGCTGCAAGGGCTTATTTACTTCGGCTTGCCGGCTAGACGGACATGGCTAGATCGACTCTCCTAGTGATGCTGATCAAGAATATATATACTTAATAGGGTCGGAAACGACTCCTTCACTGCGTTGAAAACTTCTGACTGAAATTATAATACCGCCTGCAAGGGTATAAAAAGTGAAAAAGTTAAACGAATATTTTATCTACTAAATTCTCCAATGCTTCACGACAACGTACCGAATTTTATTCGGAGGCCAGGTAATGTGTTTAGAGTTCTGTCAGTGGCGATGCAGCACTGACGAGCGGCTGCGAAATTTCAAAATTTACTTATATATCTTATCATTTTAATCTTACTAATAACCTTATTTTAGTTTCTATAAATAAATAAACTTTTAAAATCTTTGCGTCATATTCTTAGCAGTAACTTTTTGTATATGAGGACGCTCTTAGTTATCTGTCATTATTATTAGTGATTTGTCACGCTGCCAAGGTGTACAGGTTTTTATGTTTCTGTTTTATTTTTAGAACTCTGCTTTATTTATAATGGAAAAAGATTTAACGTTGTTAAAAAACAGTAAATTAGCCTCCTTATTTCACTCTGTTTTGTAGGCAAATCCAGTAAAGACTTTTTAGATACAATTTTGCTCCTAGACGTATTAGCCCCGTATATTTATACCGAAACCTATCCAGTATTATTTGTTTTCGGTTCTATAAATTTCTTAATTATTTGCTTATTGGAATTTTCATATGCACGTCTTCCACGCACATACGTTAAATCGTACAGTCTAAGAAAAAATGGGTGCCATTAATGAGGCGAACAATGTAGTGTCTTAGGCACATCACGAAATTCGATTCCTTTAAATTGTATAATTTAAGAGCATAGCATAAAATGAGCTGCACTTCGGTCGCGTGTAGACGTGTTTTCTTAACGCTCCGGAAAAACAATTAGTCACTCAGTCGAAAACGTTAGGAAAATAGTATAAACACGAGGTTTTGCGATTTGCGATGCTAATTCGCATATCGTAAACTAAAGTTTTAATTAATTAATTAATTAATTAATTAATTATTCCTTACGCACGCACTATCAATAAACAAATGAGTAATAACGTGGATCAACGCACTCAACCACAAAAACAACACCACGAAGCCCGAGCAAGACAAACGTCGTCTCTCCTTGGCCCGTAACAATGCTTATATCTCTTTCACGAATAATACTCTAGAACCGAAAGTGCAAGTTTACTGTCCGTCGAAAACCAGAGAGCTAGTTCTTGCTCACCCGCCCTGCTCTTCACCGCTCAAACACCATGGAGTGAGCAATGCAAAACTCCAACCCAGCTTCTGCCACCTAGTGCAACAATAACAGCAACTACTACGTTAACTACAATGGTCTCTGCCCCCAACAATGCAATAACGACTTCACTCTCTTCTTCTGCAGCGGGTAAAGCAACAACACAGCCAAGTGCAAAAATCGGGTCAAACGGCAAAAACAAAGCCACGGTAGAAGAAATGACAATTCCGCAAGAGGGTTCGGCCATGCAGACAGGCATGGATCGCTATATTAATATTTCCAAGCGCAAGCTAACCCCCCCAAAAAAATCTGACGGCAATATGCCCCAAATAAACCGTACCAACAAAGGCCCTGAAAATCTCGGGCCATTAAATGAAAATAGATTTTACATTCTGGCGGAGCCTGAAACAGAGTATGAGGAATTGGCCCCAAAGAAACTTAAGCCCCCACCTATCTTTATTCGGGAGAAGATCTCCAACGTCCTAGTCAACAAAATAGTTGAGCTTGTCGGGAAGGATAACTTTCATGTTACTCCGCTTATGAAAGGGAATATCAGCGAAATCAAACTTCAAAACAAAAGCGAATATGATTTCCGAGCAGAGTCCAAGCAGAGAATGATGTCAAAAAGAATTACTACACGGACCATCTGAAAAGCTGGAAAGGCTTACAAGTTGTGCATAAGGGAATAGAACCCGGTGTGACCCCCTCCGAAATTATAGAGGCTTTAAAAGAAAATAGTTTTTGCGCAAAAAATTATATAAATATTATAAACAAAAACAAGAAGCCGCAACCACTTTTCAAGGTCGATCTGGAGTCAGTCAGCAGAACTTTGAAAAAAACGCAGTGCACCCGATCTACAAGTTACAGTACCTTCTGCACCGTAGGATCACAGTAGAAGAGCCGCACAAATGGAACGGGCCAGTGCAATGCACAAATTGCCAGGAATACGGACACACCAGGGCTTACTGCACCCTCAGGTCACTTTGTGTAGCTTGTGGAAACTGCCACGGCTCCGAACCTTGCCCTGCCAACAAGGAAGACTCTCTTACTAAAAAGTGTGTAAAATGTCAAGGAAACCACACAGCAAACTACAGAGGCTTTCCAGTCTACAAGAAATTGAGAAGTCGGATGTAACGAGCGACATTGGCACGCCAGAGCATTTACATGAAATCACAAACGACACTGGAAGTTTTCTTCGCAAAAGCAGCCAGGTCATCATTTGGACCTTCAATTACCACCAACGGCATTTCCTACGCCAGTGCTCTAAGATCAGGCACAGCTCACATAGAGCTGAAAATTTATAACATACAGCAGGCCATGGGACAGCCACAAAGTAACATGGAAACTATGATGACAACTTTGCAACAAAATATGATGGTATTTATGTCCTTCATGAAAACCACCATGCAAACTCGAATGCAAAACCAAAATATCTTGTTACAAATGCTTGCAGCTCAGTAGTCCAAAGAAATTATGCCTAGCCCTCGAATAACTCTGTGGAACGCCAAGGGTGTTTCACGGCATATAAGTTAATCGCAGAAATATTTCTTCATTTTTTTCCGAGAAATATTGCAACATTGTCGATGGCAACATTGCAACATTTCAATATAACGGTCAAGAACCCGCAAGTTCAATAACATAAACACACGCATCCGGTTAGTAGCCACAGCGCAATATCAAAATTCTGATTCTGCAAACCTTGCAGTTTCAGCCACTTCATCAGAGCTAGGCCACCGCCGCGGTTTCTTCCGCGACGTCGACGTCGCTGCCCCAACCCACAGCTTAGATCAGGGTATTTTGAAATGAATAAAGTCAGTCTCAAATTGAACTTCAAAGAAATAAATCGTTCAAAAACTTATTTTTGGGTTTTAATTATCCTGGAAATTAACTGGCGCCCGAACAGGGACCAACGCGAATAAAATCGATTAAGTTCCTTTTAGTGCAAATAATTAAAATATTTTTGTGCGACTCCGTTGGCTCAAACATAAAACCTGAAATCAGGGAGACTCCTTTGCAAGTAATTTTTGAAGCTGAAGACGGTAATCGGTCGGTGAAAAACAAGTTTACTGATCCATCGATGGACTACAAGTACTGTCAGGTACGCCCGCAGGACAACCTCTACTTCAGTGTGAATCGCAGGATCCTAAGTAGGAAACAAAAAGGAAGACATCCGGATCACCAGGAGGTGTAGCCACATGTTAAGTTAAGAGAAATAGTGAATAAGTAAAGGCAACAAATCCAAAAGTGAAACCAAAACAAAAGCGTAAAATTTCTACACTAAAAAGAACATTTTAACAAAATCAAAAGTAATATAAAATTTGAAATTTAAAATAATATTTTTTTTTAAGTTAAAATTCTAAGATTCCATTAAATTTAAATTGAATCTAAAAATTTAAAATTAAATTTAATTATTTTGAGTTATTAAAATATTATTCATATAAAATTTTTTTAAATTATATTCATTAAAAAATTTTTTTTTTCAATTAAAGTTATAAAAGTATTTAAGTGATTTAAATTTTATTAAACATTTTTACTATATTATAATTAAAATTCGAATTAAATTTACATCAGTAAATTAGGTAAATGAACATTATCAAAAAAAAAAAAAAATTATTAATTTTTAAACTTAATGTTCATAAGAATTACTCTTAACAATCATTTTTATTGTAATACAGACCCGTGAACAAATTTTCCTATGGACAATCGGCATATATTATATATTATTATATTATACGACCACCCGTCGTTGACATACAACCTCAAGAATTACAGCCAGAACAACTTCAAAATAATAAATTAAATTAAGTAGAACAACACCAAGCTAACTTAGTTCAACAATAAAGGCAAATTCATAGACAGGGATTACATCAGGAACACAGAGAAAATATGGCAGCGCAAGAGTTACAAGTAGCAGTCAGAAACATAATTGATCAGCAATTACCGATCCTTTTACAACAAACTCAAAATACAGGATTCGATTTTGCACAGGTTCCAAACCAGGAAATTTCCTATGAAAATCGGGCTAACCTCGAAGGTTTGGATAGGGTACCAGACATCGTAAAAAGCTTAAGGGAATTTTCTGGCAACCCAACAGAATTCAGCTCTTGGAAAAACGGTGTGGATAGAGTTCTTAAAACATATGAACACACTGTAGGCACATCTAAGTATTTTGGGATTCTACATACCATACGTAATAAAATCTCGGGAAACGCAAACACTGCGTTAGAATCTTATAATACTCCACTTAAATGGAATGCCATTTCTAAATGTTTAACTTTGCATTACGCAGATAAGCGGGATTTGGGCACTCTTGAATACCAAATGGCAACTCTATGCCAGGGTGCTCACCGATCGGTAGAGGAAATTCATCAGTCAGTGTACAAACACCTTTCGCTCATCCTTAATAAGGTTGGATGTATGGACTAGTGATGGAACCAGACCAACTCATGACGAAAATGTATATGGACAAAGCCTTAGACACTTTTGTGCGCGGACTTCGCGGAGATTTATCTCGTCTTCTCGGTATGAAGGAACCAACCGATCTTCCTTCAGCTTTACATCTTTGTCTAAAGTTAGAGAATCAAGCGTTCCGTGCAAACCATGCAGTTAATAGAGGGCAACAATCCGGATTAAGAAACGTGCCTTCCCAAAACATACCACATTTACAACAAACCAGATCACAGCCAAACAAACCACAGTGGTCATTCCCTATTAATAACCAGTATCAAAATCCTTTAGTTCCACCCAGACAAAATAATAATATGTTTAATCAACCACGACCCTAGTTCTACAATAACAATCAAACTCCACCAATCCCACAATATACTGCAGCACGACCTTCAGGAAACTTTCCTCCAGCTCGACCTTTAGCTGTAAAGCCACAACCACGACCAGAACCCATGGACATCGACAGGACTATGCAATCGAAACAAATTAATTATATGAACAAACCCATACGTTTTGAAACTTGTAAAAGACTACCAATGCCTTTAAACGAAGCAGCAAACTAGAAATTTAAATATTCAAGCAGCCCCTGACACTTCTTCAAAAGTGGAAGATGAAACACAATCCCTTGACGAATATAACGAAACCGTAAAATCACAGGACGAACCACAATCTGAATATCCTGAATCTCTAACAGAATATTCTGAATCCATAGACCAAGCCGACCAGGAATACCCATACATTTTTTAGAATAACAAACTCCTCATTGCCATATTTTGAATGCAAACTGAGGAGTGGAGAAATTTTGAAAATATTAATTGATACCGGTTTAAACAATAATTACATCTTGCCAAAATTCGTAAAAAAAAATCCTATAGAAAATAAATTTCCGTTTGACGCCATCTCGGTTGGCGGAAATATTAAAATTACACATCACAAAACATCCAATTTATTTAACGACCCTAATACAATAACTAATTTTTTTTATTACCAACTTTAAAAACATTTGATGCCATTTTGGGAAACGATAGTTTAAAAAATTTAGGAGCAATAATTAAAACAAATACTAAATCTATGCATTAAAAAAATGGAAAAATAATCAATATTAAAGAAAAAAAATTCAAAGCAGTAAATTTAATTATTCCTCGAACAGATCATCTTACTGGGACACAAAAATCAGATCTTAAACAACTTATTCAGAAATATCCAAA
The DNA here is from genome assembly GCF_018152505.1 of Drosophila elegans. NCBI lineage: Eukaryota > Metazoa > Arthropoda > Insecta > Diptera > Drosophilidae > Drosophila > Drosophila elegans. The sequence goes on along the minus strand of NW_024545578.1, from coordinate 27,401,273 downwards.
TCTATTTGCCGAACCACAGTCTTCGACTATCTCTCGTCGCGAGCGGACGTCTCTTATCTCCAAACAGCGGTTCCCGTACGGTCACTGTTTTTATTGGACCCACGTGGTTCTTATCTTTCACACCTTTTCATCGCGTATTTTGCAATAATCTTCTAACCACCGTTTATAAAAAATCAATTAACGTATAAAGTCAAGAAGCCCCAGCATGGGCCCAGGGCCTCCAAACCTGGGCGACAATCGGTTTGCGCCGTTTGCCATCAGCCCACCATCAAAAAAAGAAGAAAACCCCAAAAACTAGACATAGCATTCCCCGAACTTTCACCTACCTCAGTTGACAATCCAAGATATATTACAATCGCCTCCATCAATACCGAAAAGACAATTTCTCAATTCTCATGCTTCGCCGTCCACCGTGCCTTAAAAATGATCTCCAAAAACATTGTGACGATTTCGAACCTCAGAGACAGCAATTTACTCATGCTTGTAAAATCTCAGGCCGATGCTAAAAAGTTTCTAAACACTACCGAGCTAACCGGTATATGCAAAGTACAGTGTAAACTCCATGAGGCCCTCAAATTTGTGAAAGGGACAGTTTATGCCCCGTACCTATGTGACATTCCCGAGAAAGAAATCGTCGATGAACTTAAATCACAAAAAGTTACGGAAGTTTACAAATTTATGAAATCATACGATGGTGTGTCTAAACCCAGCGGAGTCGTCCTAATAACATTCGAACTCTATAACCTCCCATCTAAAATCGAAATTTCCTGGCACTCGGTAAAACTTCGCGAGTACATACCAAACCCCATGAGATGCAAGTCTTGCCAACTCCTCGGTCACACAACCAAAAAATGCGGAAACACCCCGCTCTGCTCCGAATGTGCCCAACCCTCCCATTCCCCAAACAAATGCACAAAAATCTGCTGTGCCAATTGCACTGGTGAGCATTCGGCCTCTTCTCGACAATGCCCCAAGTACCAAGAACAAAGAGAAATACTCAGAATAAAAACAGTCAGAAAATGCACTATGCGTGAAGCCAAAACAATATACAAAACAACGTCACATAATACGGTTAACACCGCCTCTTACTCTTCAGTAACCAAAACATCACATCATCATAGCGAATACGCAAACCAAAACAAAAATGACAAATTTAAAATCGCTTCCACCGAAGAAGCCCCGAAAAAAACCCATTCCCCTTCCCCCATTCTCCATTCCCCTCCCCCCATTCCCCATCCCTCTTCCCCCATTCAACAGTCCCCTCTCCCCGTAACTCCTAATCAGCCAAAGCGACCCGCTCTACTTGCTCATAACAAATATAACCTATCTCCTGCATCATACGAATATTTACAAGAGATCCATGCTGAACACGAAAATAGCAGCCAAGCAACATCTTCAAATCATAAAAAATAAACTTCCCACAATAATAATCTAAATAACCATGATTCTGACGATACTATGAGTGATTCATCGTTTCGTCAATCCAAAACCACCTTAAGCTCCAAACCAAATACCATCAATCCCCTCTTTCCACTTATGTCCGTTACAATAGTACAATGGAACATGAATGGTTACTTTAACAATTATCACGAACTACAACTATTGATAAACGATACAAACCCTGACGTTATTTGCCTTCAGGAAACCCATATAAATGTCAACTTAACGAATATTTCTTATCCCAAGCAATTTACTATATATTTCTATAATATTAGCTCTAATACCTATGCCAAACAAGGTGTTGGCATACTTGTTCGTAAAGGTATTCCCCACAAGCCCATACCAATCAACAGCAATACATGCTCTTTAGGTATTGAAATCCTAGCCCACCCCAATATCTGTATTTTTAATACATATATACCTCCTTCTCAGTTAGTAGTAGCCAACGAAATTCTTAAAATAGTAGATCTTACTACCAAACCAATCCTATATGTGGGAGATTTTAATGCTTGGAGTCCATTGTGGGGGTCATCCTCGCAAAACTCTAGAGGTCTCCAAATAGAAGAAGTCATTTAGAAATCAACTTTAACTATCCTCAATGACGGCTCCGCTACCCATCATTCCACTCACAACTCTTTCACGGCTATTGATCTAACATTAGCATCCGCATCACTGTTCCCCTTTTGTATGTGGTCTTTAAAAGACTCTTTATACGGGAGCGATCATTATCCTGTAAAGACACATATTCAGTTTCAAACTAATCCCAAAAACTTACCACCATCTCCAAAATATAAAATAGATAAAGCCAATTGGGATCTGTATCGCAGCAAATGCAAAGATCACTTTAATTTCCCTGCCTTAAACGACTTAAACCTGTATGCCGCCAAAATAATTAAAGGAATCAAAGCCTCAGCTAATGTAGCAATACCACAAACCAAACCCTCTCTACATCCGCGAAATGTTTCTTGGTGGAGCAAAACTCTGCAAGATCTAAGGCAACACAAGCAATCCCTCTGGCATGCCTACAAACAAACTCAGAGCACCGCTGCCCTGATTTCCTACAGAAAATCTAATGCTCGTTTCAAATACAATTCCAAAAAAGCAAAGCGGGAATCCTTCGAAAGATTTACATCTAATATAAGTCCTCAATCATCTACCAAAAAAACTTGGTCTGACCTAAATCGCTTAATAGGAAATTTCCCAAATAACCTCAGAGCAATTAAATATAACAACGTAGTTCTCCAGCACTCTGGAGATATTAGCGATGCCTTTGCGAACTTTTGGTCGGACTACTCCAAGGACGACAACTTCTCACACCAATACAAGACTCGTAAAGAAGATTTTCTTTCTCAGGAATACACACCCACCAAACTGTCCACCGCCTCCACAGACCTTGGCTCCAATTTCACTCTTAGTGAGCTCGAATATGCCCTTAAGTATGCGAAAGGACAAACACCCGGTATAGACCGAATTTCATATCCAATGCTTAAACAGTTACCCTCCGAAGCCAAATACCGACTATTAGAAATGTTTAACGCAATGCTAGCTAGAGGTACCTACCCTCATGTGTGGAAATCTGCCATCATTATCCCTATCTTAAAACCTAACAAACCAACACACGAATTAACATCCTTTAGACCCATTTCTTTACTCCCTTGCTTAAGCAAAACGCTAGAAAAAATGTTAGCCAAAAGGTTAATGTGGTTAATTACGAAACAGAAACTTATCAGCCCCACCAAACAGCTTTTAAACAACAGCATAGCACTCTTGATTCTCTTCTGCATCTCCACCATTACGTATCGGACGCCCTTTCTACCAAAAATCATGTTACCATTTTGGCAACTGATTTTGAAAGGGCCTTCGATCGCGTGGGGGTGCATACAGTATTGGATCAACTTTCCCGGTGGGGGGTAGGTCAGAAGACCTTCAACTTAGCGAAGGCTTTCATGATCAAACGTACTATCCGAGTAAGAGTTAACAACACTCTATCCAAATTCTATACTCTCCACAATGGCATCCCACAAGAATCGCCACTCTCCGTGGTATTGTTCATGATCGCCTTCCAATCCTTAAATAACATAATATTAAGACATAAGCAAATTAAACTGTAAATTTATGCAGACGATGCCATAATTTTTAGCAAATGTAAGAATACCACTACACTAAATAATAAGTTTAAAGAAATCCTTGAAGAAATCCAAATCTGGGGAAACACCTCCGGTGCGACCCTTGCTGTAAATAAATGTAAACTTTTTCATATTTGTAAAAAACAACGCTGTACATACCCACCATTGTCGTACAATAACATAGATATAGAGCGAGTTCCTTTTCTTAAAATTCTTGGCCTGACAATTGATAAACGACTCACATTGAAACAACACTGTAACGAACTTAGGATCAATCTTATCAATAGACTAAACATTATTAATTTCCTAACATCTAAGCGTTCTTTCATTCATCGGACAACACTTATACAAGCGACTAGAGCTTTGTTGCTGTCCAAAATCGATTATGGCCTCGCCATTTATGGGTGGTGCGCGCCATCGAACTTAAAAAAGTTCTTACCTCCTTATCATGCTGCCGTCAGACGTAGCATTGGCGCATTTCCAACGACCCCAACCAAATGCATCCTAGCCGAAGCAGGACATTAAAACCAGAGTCGCGCAAACTACTTTCAAATTAATACCAAAACTCATGTGCTCATCCAACTCTATTCTGCTGAAGGACTTTGAAGTAGCCTCGAAGCAACGAAGGAAATTTAAAATCCAATCCACGATACGAAGATGTATAACCTTTATCAAGAGACACAACATAGAAACGCCTTATCGCTGGAATAAAGTCATTCCGTCCCCTCCGTGGAAATTACGCGCCACCGCCACAGACACTACACTGCACGATTACCAAAAATCAAGGACATCAATCACAACGTTTAAGCAGCTATTTAAAGAAGTTACCCACAAATACTCCGATAGGAAATGGCTTTATACCGATGGTTCAAAGTCCGACGCCACAACCAGCTTTGCAGTGGTAGACCAACATGGATTAATTGTTTCATGGGGTCAGCTACCTCACCACTTCTCCGTTTTTACTGCGGAAGCAGTAGCTATTATTCAGGCAATTAAACATGCTCTCGAACTTAAGGGAAGATATGTCATCTGCAGTGATAGTCTGTCCACCCTACAAGGAGTCCAAAACTTTTGCAATAACAACAACCTCTTATCAGAAATTCGTCACCTCTGTATCAAAAACAACAGCAAAATTAAACTATTATGGATCCCGGCTCATATAGGAATAGATGGGAAGGAGTTAGCTGACAAAGCTGCAAAACTAGCTGGACGAGCTCCGTGCCACACAATCATCCCTGGAGTACAACAGGACATCTGGAAAAACATTAAAAACATATTACTGAACATCGAACTGGAAGACTGGTCGTCGTTTAACCACTGGTATAAACAGTTTAATCCTGGCAAAAAGGACATCAAGTTTCCTACGTCGATCAACAGAAGGGAATGCGCCATTCTCACTCGGTTAAAAACTGGACACACAAATTTCACGCATAAACACATCCTCGACGGCGAAAGGCGGCTAAACTGCCCTAACTGCGGAGCTGAACTATCAGTCAAACATCTACTTGATACCTGTGCGCACTACCAAAACGTCAGAATAAACCTATTCGGTCTTACCCCGCCCTCAAAACTATTATCAGATCTTACAGCTTCTAACTCCAATCGAATATTATCTTTCCTACGCATATGTAAAATTATACACCAGCTTTAAATGTTAATTCTCAAATACAAACAAAAGTTTAATCAATTATCGAGTCGATGGCCACAGTAGCTAGTTACTCTTTTTTTCCTAAATTAGTTATCATATTATAAATTTAATTTTATGTATAATAGCTAATACTGAATAAAAAAAAAAAAAAAAAAATTTGCCGAACCAAATGAAAAAGTTACCTACGCACAAATACCGAAACACCAGTCTACTCGAAATTCGATCAATATCCAATGGCACTCAAAGACGAAATTGACCGGCAAATTAAAGAACTTTTAGAAGCCAACATAATACGACCCTCTAGATCGCCTTACAATTCACCAGTGTGGATTGTACCAAAAAAATTAGATGCCTCCAATGTTAAGAAATATAGAATGGTAATAGATTACAGAAAATTAAACAGTGTGACAATAGCAGACAGATACCCAATACCAGACATAAATGCAGTTCTTGCACAACTGGGAAATAATAAAATGTTTTCTGTGTTAGATCTCAAAAGTGGGTTCCATCAAATTCTTTTAAAAGAAAGCGATATAGAAAAAACAGCCTTCTCCGTGAATAACGGAAAATTTGAGTTCACAAGACTTCCATTTGGGTTGAAAAACGCACCATCTATTTTTCAGCGTGCCCTAGACGACATTCTTAGGGAACACATAGGAAAAATCTGTTATATTTATATCGATGACATAATTGTCTTCAGTCCAGACGCACAATCTCATTCCAAAAATTTAGATACAATTTTGAAACCCTAAATAATGCTAACATAAAATGCCAATTGGACAAATTCGAGTTTTTCAAAAGTAAAGTCGAATTTTTAGGATTTGTAATTTCAGATAAGGGAATAGAAACCAATCCAACAAAGGTACAGGCCATCGCTAACTACCCCATTCCCAAAAACGTTAAGGAATTAAGATCTTTCCTTGGACTATCAGAGTATTACAGACGATTTATTATGGGCTACGCTGCACTAGCAAAACCACTCACCACATTACCTATGGGCGAGGATGGAAGAATTTCGAAGAAAGCTTCATCCAAGAAATCTATTCACTTCAATAGTGAAGCCATTCAGGACTTCAATAAATTAAAAAGAACCCTAATCTCAGAAGACGTAATATTACAGAATCCAAATTTAAAGAAGGAATTTGTGTTGACAACAGATGCCTCCGATCACGCAATCGGAGCAGTACTTTCACAAAAAGACAGAACTATAGCCTTCATATCTAGAACACTATCTCAAACCGAAGAAAATTACGAAACGGCAAAGAAAGATATGTTAGCCATTTCATGGGCAGTAAAAACACTTAGAGGATATCTCTACGGTGGAACCAAGGTTAAAATCTATACTGACCACGGACCACTTGCACACGATAGTAATTGGAAGGGAGGAATAGCGATCAAGGTAATCATATCTTGTCGAATATAATCAATAACTACTTTATAAAACCGGAAAGGAAAACATAGTGGCCGATGCTTTGTCTAGAATCCCTAAAAGCAACCAAATTAACTCATTAACAGCAACACAACACAGCGCACAGAGCTCTGGTCATAACCTCATCACCAGCGTCGAAGTACCAATAAATGCCTTTAAAAATCAGATATTTATTTATAAAGAAAACCGCCCCGACTACAAATTTACTATTCCGTTCCCTACCTTTCATAGATACGTTATAACTCGACAAAACTTTCAGAATATTGATCTTATTGAAATATTAAAAAAACATTTAAGTCCGTCAATCCTTAATGAAATTTTCACATCAGAAGAAATAATGGGAGAAATACAGCGAATTTATCCAGAACATTTCGGATCCATTAAAATCAGGTTCACACAAAAAGAAGTAGAAGAATTGACAAAAGAAATTAAGCAGGAAGAATTAATATTAGAAACACATAACAGAGCACATAGAAATGCAGAAGAAAACAAAAACCAACTTTCAGAAAAATATTATTTCCCCAAAATGAAACAAAAAATAACGAAATTAGTTAAGCAATGCGGGATATGTAAAAAAGGAAAATAAGATAGGCATCCACCCAACCCAGAAATTAAAGAAACTCCAGTTCCTGAATACCCTGGACACATAATCCATATTGACATCTTCTCAACCGAAAAGAAATTAGTATTGACCGCAATAGATAAATTTTCCAAACTAGCTCAGGCAAAAATTATTAAATCGAAATCTACCGAAGACATTAAGAAACAGTTACACGAAATAATATTCTACTATGGGGTACCCAAATTTGTAGTAATGGATAATGAAAAGGCTTTCAATTCAGCATCTATTACCTTTATGATGAGAGATCAGTTAAATATAAACATTTTTAAAGCTCCTCCCGACAAAAGCTCAGTTCACGGACAGATTGAACGATTTCATTCGACCCTTTCGGAAATAATGAGATGCCTTAAAACCAAATAAATATACAATATCTTTGAAGAATTAGTAGACAGAGCCATTTACGAATACAATTACACAATACATTCAGTATCAAAGAAAAGACCATTATAATTTTTTTTTGGCAGAAATATTAATACCGACCCAGAACAATATGAAAAAAGCAGGCAGGATAACATAGAAATACTTAAACAAAAACAATTGATAGATTGAGAAAACCACAATAAAGAAAGGAAACCTATAAGATCATATCTACCAGGACAAGAAATATTTGTAAAACAAAATACCAGGCTAGGCTCTATATTATCCTCACGTTTTAAAAAAGAAATTGTTAAAGAAAATAGGAATTCATCTATTTTAACAGAAGCAGGAAGAGTAGTTCATAAAAGTAATATTAAAGGTAACTAAGTCCGAAACTCTTTAGGAAATCTATGTCCACGTCAGCCCGAAACTAAAAACTTAAAATAAAAAATAATAATAAATAAGATTACCCATAACAGTAACAGTTGTTGTCTGCTTGGGGTTATCAGTCCGTTCGTGAGGGATTGGCCCATAACCCAACAATACCTTTGTTTAATGAGACATTTTTGTAATTACAGGATGTTGTTTTTAATAACGCTGATACCAATGGCAATCGCGACCACCGAAATAACAAACTATACCGTTGCACATACTATAACAATACATAAAGGTATAGGAAAATTGCAGATATCAACAATAAAATTAATTCACGTCATAAATTTTAAACAGATTGAAACGGAACTACTACAAATAAGAGAACACACAATGAAGAGATTAAAAAATAGTTTACATTATCATACTCTGACCCACGAAATAATTCAATCACTTTCTGCTCTAAGCACACTTACCTTAACAACAAAAAGCCGTCAAGCTAGGTCAATAAATATAATTGGCTCAGCTTGGAAATATATCGCAGGTAACCCAGATCATGAAGATTTAGTTATGATAGAAAGAAACCTCAATAATTTAATTAAATATAACAACGACCAAATTATTATCAATAATCAGCTTCAAGACAGAATAAATAATTTAACAACCACTTCTAATATGCTAGCAAATTCAATTCAAAAAGACAGATTTTTTAATAATGACATTGCGTCAAGCTTGCAAACGCAAGTTAGACTTATAAAAGAAGAAATAGGAAACATTAAATTTGCAATACAATGGTCCAAAATTTACGTAATTAATACTCTTTTATTAAACGAACCTGAGCTTAACGAAATAAATAAAATATCTCAGAAAAATAACATTACCTCGTTTTCAATTGAGGAGACGCTGGAATTTGTTGATGTGTCTGTCTTACATAATAAAAAAGTATAATTTACTTAATAAAAAGATTTTACATTCTGGCGGAGCCTGAAACAGAGTATGAGGAATTAGCCCCAAAGAAACTTAAGCCCCCACCTATCTTTATTCGGGAGAAGATCTCCAACGTCCAATCAACAAAATAGTTGAGCTTGTCGGGAAGGATAACTTTCATGTTACTCCGCTTATGAAAGGGAATATCAGCGAAATCAAACTTCAAAACAAAAGCGAATATGATTTCCGAGCAGAGTCCAAGTACTTAAATGATGTCAAAAAGAATTACTACACGGACCAGCTGAAAAGTTGCAAAGGCTTACAAGTTGTGCATAAGGGAATAGAACCCGGTGTGACCCCCTCCGAAATTATAGAGGCTTTAAAAGAAAATTGTTTTTGCGCAAAAAATGATATAAATATTATAAACAAAAACAAGAAGCCGGAACCACTTTTCAAGGTCGATCTGGAGTCAGTCAGCAGAACTTTGAAAAAAACGCAGTGCACCCGATCTACAAGTTACAGTACCTTCTGCACCGTAGGATCACAGTAGAAGAGCCGCACAAATGGAACGGGCCAGTGCAATGCACAAATTGCCAGGAATACGGACACACCAGGGCTTACTGCACCCTCAGGTCACTTTGTGTAGCTTGTGGAAACTGCCACGGCTCCGAACCTTGCCCTGCCAACAAGGAAGACTCTCTTACTAAAAAGTGTGTAAAATGTCAAGGAAACCACACAGCAAACTACAGAGGCTTTCCAGTCTACAAGAAATTGAGAAGTTGGATGTAACGAGCGACATTGGCACGCCAGAGCATTTACATGAAATCAACAACGACACTGGAAGTTTTCTTCGCAAAAGCAGCCAGGTCATCATTTGGGCCTTCAATTACCACCAACGGCATATCCTACGCCAGTGCTCTAAGATCAGGCACAGCTCACATAGAGCTGAAAATTTATAACATACAGCAGGCCATGGGACAGCCACAAAGTAACATGGAAACTATGATGACAACTTTGCAACAAAATATAATGGTATTTATGTCCTTCATGAAAACCACCATGCAAACTCGAATGCAAAACCAAAATATCTTGTTACAAATGCTTGCAGCTCAGTAGTCCAAAGAAATTATGCCTAGCCCTCGAATAACTCTGTGGAACGCCAAGGGTGTTTCACGGCATATAAGTTAATCGCAGAAATATTTCTTCATTTTTTCCGAGAAATATTGCAACATTGTCGATGGCAACATTGCAACATTTCAATATAACGGTCAGGAACCCGCAAGTTCAATAACATAAACACACGCATCCGGTTAGTAGCCACAGCGCAATATCAAAATTCTGATTCTGCAAACCTTGCAGTTTCAGCCACTTCATCAGAGCTGGGCCACCGCCGCGGTTTCTTCCGCGACGTCGACGTCGCTGCCCCAACCCACAGCTTAGATCAGGGTATTTTGAAATGAATAAAGTCAGTCTCAAATTGAACTTCAAAGAAATAAATCGTTCAAAACTTATTTTTGGGTTTAAATTATCCTGGAAATTAACTGGCGACCGAACAGGGACCAACGCGAGTAAAATAGATTAAGTTCCTTTTAGTGCAAATAATTAAAATATTTTTGTGCGACTCCGTTGGCTCAAACATAAAACCTGAAATCAGGGAGACTCCTTTGCAAGTAATTTTGGAAGCTGAAGACGGTAATCGGTCGGTGAAAAACAAGTTTACTGATCCATCGATGGACTACAAGTACTGTCAGGTACTGTCAGTGTGAATCGCAGAATCCTAAGTAGGAAACAAAAAGGAAGACATCCGGATCACCAGGAGGTGTAGCCACATCATGTTAAGTTAAGTGAAATAGTGAATAAGTAAAGGCAACAAATCCAAAAGTGAAACCAAAACAAAAGCGTAAAATTTCTACACTAAAAAGAACATTTTAACAAAATCAAAAGTAATATAAAATTTGAAATTTAAAATAACATTTTTTTTTAAGTTAAAATTCTAAGATTCCATTAAATTTAAATTGAATCTAAAAATTTAAAATTAAATTTAATTATTTTGAGTTATTAAAATATTATTCATATAAAATTTTTTTAATTAATATTCATTAAAAAATTTTTTTTTCAATTAAAGTTATAAAAGTATTTAAGTGATTTAAATTTTATTAAACATTTTTACTATATTATAATTAAAATTCGAATTAAATTTACATCAGTAAATTAGGTAAATGAAACATTATCAAAAAAAAAAAAAAAAATTATTAATTTTTAAACTTAATGTTCATAAGAATTACTCTTAACAATCATTTTTATTGTAAGACAGACCCATGAACAAATTTTCCTATGGACAATCGGCATATATTATATATTATTATATTATACAACCTCAAGAATTACAGCCAGAACAACTTCAAAATAATAAATTAAATCAAGTAGAACAACACCAAGCTAACTTAGTTCAACAACAAAGGCAAATTCATAGACAGGGATTACATCAGGAACACAGAAAATATATGGCAGCGCAAGAGTTACAAGTAGCAGTCAGAAACATAATTGATCAGCAATTACCGATCCTTTTACAACAAACTCAAAATACAGGATTCGATTTTGCACAGGTTCCAAACCAGGAAATTTCCTATGAAAATCGGGCTAACCTCGAAGGTTTGGAAATGGTACCAGACATCGTAAAAAGCTTAAACGAATTTTCTGGCAACCCAACAGAATTCAGCTCTTGGAAAAAGGGTGTGGATAGAGTTCTTAAAACATATGAACACACTGTAGGCACATCTAAGTATTTTGGGATTCTACATACCATACGTAATAAAATCACGGGAAACGCAGACACTGCGTTAGAATCTTATAATACTCCACTTAACTGGAATGCCATTTCTAAATGTTTAACTTTGCATTACGCAGATAAGCGGGATTTGGGCACTCTTGAATACCAAATGGCAACTCTATGCCAGGGTGCTCACCGGTCGGTAGAGGAAATTCATCAGTCAGTGTACAAACACCTTTCGCTCATCCTTAATAAGGTTGGATGTATGGAACTAGTGATGGAACCAGAGTAACTCATGACGAAAATGTATATGGACAAAGCCTTAGACACTTTTGTGCGCGGACTTCGCGGAGATTTATCTCGTCTTCTCGGTATGAAGGAACCAACCGATCTTCCTTCAGCTTTACATCTTTGTCTAAAGTTAGAGAATCAAGCGTTCCGTGCAAACCATGCAGTTAATAGAGGGCAACAATCCGGATTAAGAAACGTGCCTTCCCAAAACATACCACATTTACAACAAACCAGATCACAGCCAAACAAACCACAGTGGTCATTCCCTATTAATAACCAGTATCAAAATCCTTTAGTTCCACCCAGACAAAATAATAATATGTTTAATCAACCACGACCCTAGTTCTACAATAACAATCAAACTCCACCAATCCCACAATATACTGCAGCACGACCTTCAGGAAACTTTCCTCCAGCTCGACCTTTAGCTGTAAAGCCACAACCACGACCAGAACCCATGGACATCGACAGGACCATGCAATCGAAACAAATTAATTATATGAACAAACCCATACGTTTTGAAACTGGTAAAAGACTACCAATGCCTTTAAACGAAGCAGCAAACTAGAAATTTAAATATTCAAGCAGCCCCTGACACTTCTTCAAAAGTGGAAGATGAAACACAATCCCTTGACGAATATAACGAAACCGTAAAATCACAGGACGAACCACAATCTGAATATCCTGAATCTCTAACAGAATATTCTGAATCCATAGACCAAGCCGACCAGGAATACCCATACATTTTTTAGAATAACAAACTCCTCATTGCCATATTTTGAATGCAAACTGAGGAGTGGAGAAATTTTGAAAACATTAATTGATACCGGTTTAAACAATAATTACATCTTGCCAAAATTCGTAAAAAAAAATCCTATAGAAAATAAATTTCCGTTTGACGCCATCTCGGTTGGCGGAAATATTAAAATTACACATCACAAAACATCCAATTTATTTAACGACCCTAATACAATAACTCATTTTTTTTATTACCAACTTTAAAAACATTTGATGCCACTTTGGGAAACGATAGTTTAAAAAATTTAGGAGCAATAATTAAAACAAATACTAAATCTATGCACTTAAAAAATGGAAAAATAATCAATATTAAAGAAAAAAAATTCAAAGCAGTAACTTTAATTATTCCTCGAACAGATTATCTTACTGGGACACAAAAATCAGATCTTAAACAACTTATTCAGAAATATCCAAATCTATTTGCCGAACCAAATGAAAAATTGACCTACACAACAAACGTGAAAGCTTACATACGCACAAATACCGACACACCAGTCTACTCGAAATTCGATCAATATCCAATGGCACTCAAAGACGAAATTGACCGGCAAATTAAAGAACTTTTAGAAGCCAACATAATACGACCCTCTAGATCGCCTTACAATTCACCAGTGTGGATTGTATCAAAAAAATTAGATGCCTCCAATGTTAAGAAATATAGAATGGTAATAGATTACAGAAAATTAAACAGTGTGACAATAGCAGACAGATACCCAATACCAGACATAAATGCAGTTCTTGCACAACTGGGAAATAATAAAATGTTTTCTGCGTTAGATCTCAAAAGTGGGTTCCATCAAATTCTTTTAAAAGAAAGCGATATAGAAAAAACAGCCTTCTCCGTGAATAACGGAAAATTTGAGTTCACAAGACTTCCATTTGGGTTGAAAAACGCACCATCTATTTTTCAGCGTGCCCTAGACGACATTCTTAGGGAACACATAGGAAAAACCTGTTATATTTATATCGATGACATAATTGTCTTCAGTCCAGACGCACAATCTCATTCCAAAAATTTAGATACAATTTTGAAACCCTAAATAATGCTAACATAAAATGCCAATTGGACAAATTCGAGTTTTTCAAAAGTAAAGTCGAATTTTTAGGATTTGTAATTTCAGATAAGGGAATAGAAACCAATCCAACAAAGGTACAGGCCATCGCTAACTACCCCATTCCCAAAAACGTTAAGGAATTAAGATCTTTCCTTGGACTATCAGAGTATTACAGACGATTTATTATGGGCTACGCTGCACTAGCAAAACCACTCACCACATTACCTATGGGCGAGGATGGCAGAATTTCGAAGAAAGCTTCATCCAAGAAATCTATTCACTTCAATAGTGAAGCCATTCAGGCCTTCAATAAATTAAAAAGAACCCTAATCTCAGAAGACGTAATATTACAGAATCCAAATTTAAAGAAGGAATTTGTGTTGACAACAGATGCCTCCGATCACGCAATCGGAGCAGTACTTTCACAAAAAGACAGAACTATAGCCTTCATATCTAGAACACTATCTCAAACCGAAGAAAATTACGAAACGGCAAAGAAAGATATGTTAGCCATTTCATGGGCAGTAAAAACACTTAGAGGATATCTCTACGGTGGAACCAAGGTTAAAATCTATACTGACCACCGACCACTTGCACACGATAGTAATTGGAAGGGAGGAATAGCGATCAAGGTAATCATATCTTGTCGAATATAATCAATAACTACTTTATAAAACCGGAAAGGAAAACATAGTGGCCGATGCTTTGTCTAGAATCCCTAAAAGCAACCAAATTAACTCATTAACAGCAACACAACACAGCGCACAGAGCTCTGGTCATAACCTCATCACCAGCGTCGAAGTACCAATAAATGCCTTTAAAAATCAGATATTTATTTATAAAGAAAACCGCCCCGACTACAAATTTACTATTCCGTTCCCTACCTTTCATAGATACGTTATAACTCGACAAAACTTTCAGAATATTGATCTTATTGAAATATTAAAAAAACATTTAAGTCCGTCAATCCTTAATGAAATTTTCACATCAGAAGAAATAATGGGAGAAATACAGCGAATTTATCCAGAACATTTCGGATCCATTAAAATCAGGTTCACACAAAAAGAAGTAGAAGAATTGACAAAAGAAATTAAGCAGGAAGAATTAATATTAGAAACACATAACAGAGCACATAGAAATGCAGAAGAAAACAAAAACCAACTTTCAGAAAAATATTATTTCCCCAAAATGAAACAAAAAATAACGAAATTAGTTAAACAATGCGGGATATGTAAAAAAGGAAAATAAGATAGGCATCCACCCAACCCAGAAATTAAAGAAACTCCAGTTCCTGAATACCCTGGACACATAATCCATATTGACATCTTCTCAACCGAAAAGAAATTAGTATTGACCGCAATAGATAAATTTTCCAAACTAGCTCAGGCAAAAATTATAAAATCGAAATCTACCGAAGACATTAAGAAACAGTTACACGAAATAATATTCTACTATGGGGTACCCAAATTTGTAGTAATGGATAATGAAAAGGCTTTCAATTCAGCATCTATTACCTTTATGATGAGAGATCAGTTAAATATAACCATTTTTAAAGCTCCTCCCGACAAAAGCTCAGTTAACGGACAGATTGAACGATTTCATTCAACCCTTTCGGAAATAATGAGATGCCTTAAAACCAAATAAATATACAATATCTTTGAAGAATTAGTAGACAGAGCCATTTACGAATACAATTACACAATACATTCAGTATCAAAGAAAAGACCATTAGAATTTTTTTTTGGCAGAAATATTAATACCGACCCAGAACAATATGAAAAAAGCAGGCAGGATAACATAGAAATACTTAAACAAAAACAATTGATAGATTTAGAAAACCACAATAAAGAAAGGAAACCTATAAGATCATATCTACCAGGACAAGACATATTTGTAAAACAAAATACCAGGCTAGGCTCTATATTATCCTCACGTTTTAAAAAAGAAATTGTTAAAGAAAATAGGAATTCATCTATTTTAACAGAAGCAGGAAGAGTAGTTCATAGAAGTAATATTAAAGGTAACTAAGTCCGAAACTCATTAGGAAATCTATGTCCACGTCAGTCCGAAACTAAAAACTTAAAATAAAAAATAATAATAAATAAGATTACCCATAACAGTAACAGTTGTTGTCTGCTTGGGGTTATCAGTCCGTTCGTGAGGGATTGGCCCATAACCCAACAATACCTTTGTTTAATGAGACATTTTTGTAATTACAGGATGTTGTTTTTAATAACGCTGATACCAATGGCAATCGCGACCACCGAAATAACAAACTATACCGTTGCACATACTATAACAATACATAAAGGTATAGGAAAATTGCAGATATCAACAATAAAATTAATTCACGTCATAAATTTTAAACAGATTGAAACGGAACTACTACAAATAAGAGAACACACAATGAAGAGATTAAAAAATAGTTTACATTATCATACACTGACCCACGAAATAATTCAATCACTTTCTGCTCTAAGCACACTTACCTTAACAACAAAAAGCCGTCAAGCTAGGTCAATAAATATAATTGGCTCAGCTTGGAAATATATCGCAGGTAACCCAGATCATGAAGATTTAGTTATGATAGAAAGAAACCTCAATAATTTAATTAAATATAACAACGACCAAATTATTATCAATAATCAGCTTCAAGACAGAATAAATAATTTAACAACCACTTCTAATATGCTAGCAAATTCAATTCAAAAAGACAGATTTTTTAATAATGACATTGCGTCAAGCTTGCAAACGCAAGTTAGACTTATAAAATAAGAAATAGGAAACATTAAATTTGCAATACAATGGTCCAAAATTTACGTAATTAATACTCTTTTATTAAACGAACCTGAGCTTAACGAAATAAATAAAATATCTCAGAAAAATAAAATTACCTCGTTTTCAATTGAGGAGACGCTGGAATTTGTTGATGTGTCTGTCTTACATAATAAAAAAGTATAATTTACTTAATAAAAAGATTTTACATTCTGGCGGAGCCTGAAACAGAGTATGAGGAATTAGCCCCAAAGAAACTTAAGCCCCCACCTATCTTTATTCGGGAGAAGATCTCCAACGTCCAATCAACAAAATAGTTGAGCTTGTCGGGAAGGATAACTTTCATGTTACTCCTCTTATGAAAGGGAATATCAGCGAAATCAAACTTCAAAACAAAAGCGAATATGATTTCCGAGCAGAGTCCAAGTACTTAAATGATGTCAAAAAGAATTACTACACGGACCAGCTGAAAAGTTGCAAAGGCTTACAAGTTGTGCATAAGGGAATAGAACCCGGTGTGACCCCCTCCGAAATTATAGAGGCTTTAAAAGAAAATTGTTTTTGCGCAAAAAATTATATAAATATTATAAACAAAAACAAGAAGCCGCAACCACTTTTCAAGGTCGATCTGGAGTCAGTCAGCAGAACTTTGAAAAAAACGCAGTGCACCCGATCTACAAGTTACAGTACCTTCTGCACCGTAGGATCACAGTAGAAGAGCCGCACAAATGGAACGGGCCAGTGCAATGCACAAATTGCCAGGAATACGGACACACCAGGGCTTACTGCACCCTCAGGTCACTTTGTGTAGCTTGTGGAAACTGCCACGGCTCCGAACCTTGCCCTGCCAACAAGGAAGACTCTCTTACTAAAAAGTGTGTGAAATGTCAAGGAAACCACACAGCAAACTACAGAGGCTTTCCAGTCTACAAGAAATTGAGAAGTTGGATGTAACGAGCGACATTGGCACGCCAGAGCATTTACATGAAATCACAAACGACACTGGAAGTTTTCTTCGCAAAAGCAGCCAGGTCATCATTTGGGCCTTCAATTACCACCAACGGCATATCCTACGCCAGTGCTCTAAGATCAGGCACAGCTCACATAGAGCTGAAAATTTATAACATACAGCAGGCCATGGGACAGCCACAAAGTAACATGGAAACTATGATGACAACTTTGCAACAAAATATGATGGTATTTATGTCCTTCATGAAAACCACCATGCAAACTCGAATGCAAAACCAAAATATCTTGTTACAAATGCTTGCAGCTCAGTAGTCCAAAGAAATTATGCCTAGCCCTCGAATAACTCTGTGGAACGCCAAGGGTGTTTCACGGCATATAAGTTAATCGCAGAAATATTTCTTCATTTTTTCCGAGAAATATTGCAACATTGTCGATGGCAACATTGCAACATTTCAATATAACGGTCAAGAACCCGCAAGTTCAATAACATAAACACACGCATCCGGTTAGTAGCCACAGCGCAATATCAAAATTCTGATTCTGCAAACCTTGCAGTTTCAGCCACTTCATCAGAGCTAGGCCACCGCCGCGGTTTCTTCCGCGACGTCGACGTCGCTGCCCCAACCCACAGCTTAGATCAGGGTATTTTGAAATGAATAAAGTCAGTCTCAAATTGAACTTCAAAGAAATAAATCGTTCAAAACTTATTTTTGGGTTTATATTATCCTGGAAATTAACTGGCGACCGAACAGGGACCAACGCGAGTAAAATCGATTAAGTTCCTTTTAGTGCAAATAACTAAAATATTTTTGTGCGACTCCGTTGGCTCAAACATAAAACCTGAAATCAGAGAGACTCCTTTGCAAGTAATTTTGCAAGCTGAAGACGGTAATCGGTCGGTGAAAAACAAGTTTACTGATCCATCGATGGACTACAAGTACTGTCAGGTACGCCCGCAGGACAACCTCTACTTGAGTGTGAATCGCAGGATCCTAAGTAGGAAACAGAAAGGAAGACATCCGGATCACCAGGAGGTGTAGCCACATCATGTTAAGTTAAGTGAAATAGTGAATAAGTAAAGGCAACAAATCCAAAAGTGAAACCAAAACAAAAGCGTAAAATTTCTACACTAAAAAGAACATTTTAACAAAATCAAAAGTAATATAAAATTTGAAATTTAAAATAAAATTTTTTTTTTAAGTTAAAAATCTAAGATTCCATTAAATTTAAATTGAATCTAAAAATTTAAAATTAAATTTAATTATTTTGAGTTATTAAAATATTATTCATATAAAATTTTTTTAATTAATATTCATTAAAAAAAATTTTTTTTCAATTAAAGTTATAAAAGTATTTAAGTGATTTAAATTTTATTAAACATTTTTACTATATTGTAATTAAATTTCGAATTAAATTTACATCAGTAAATTAGGTAAATGAAACATTATCAAAAAAAAAAAAAAAATTATTAATTTTTAAACTTAATGTTCATAAGAATTACTCTTAACAATCATTTTTATTGTAAGACAGACCCATGAACAAATTTTCCTATGGACAATCGGCATATATTATATATTATTATATTATACAACCTCAAGAATTACAGCCAGAACAACTTCAAAATAATAAATTAAATCAAGTAGAACAACACCAAGCTAACTTAGTTCAACAACAAAGGCAAATTCATAGACAGGGATTACATCAGGAACACAGAAAAAATATGGCAGCGCAAGAGTTACAAGTAGCAGTCAGAAACATAATTGATCAGCAATTACCGATCCTTTTACAACAAACTCAAAATACAGGATTCGATTTTGCACAGGTTCCAAACCAGGAAATTTCTTATGAAAATCGGGCTAACCTCGAAGGTTTGGATATGGTACCAGACATCGTAAAAAGCTTAAACGAATTTTCTGGCAACCCAACAGAATTCAGCTCTCGGAAAAAGGGCGTGGATAGAGTTCTTAAAACATATGAACACACTGTAGGCACATCTAAGTATTTTGGGATTCTACATACCATACGTAATAAAATCACGGGAAACGCAGACACTGCGTTAGAATCTTATAATACTCCACTTAAATGGAATGCCATTTCTAAATGTTTAACTTTGCATTACGCAGATAAGCGGGATTTGGGCACTCTTGAATACCAAATGGCAACTCTATGCCAGGGTGCTCACCGGTCGGTAGAGGAAATTCATCAGTCAGTGTACAAACACCTTTCGCTCATCCTTAATAAGGTTGGATGTATGGAACTAGTGATGGAACCAGAGTAACTCATGACGAAAATGTATATGGACAAAGCCTTAGACACTTTTGTGCGCGGACTTCGCGGAGATTTATCTCGTCTTCTCGGTATGAAGGAACCAACCGATCTTCCTTCAGCTTTACATCTTTGTCTAAAGTTAGAGAATCAAGCGTTCCGTGCAAACCATGCAGTTAATAGAGGGCAACAATCCGGATTAAGAAACGTGCCTTCCCAAAACATACCACATTTACAACAAACCAGATCACAGCCAAACAAACCACAGTGGTCATTCCCTATTAATAACCAGTATCAAAATCCTTTAGTTCCACCCAGACAAAATAATAATATGTTTAATCAACCACGACCCTAGTTCTACAATAACAATCAAACTCCACCAATCCCACAATATACTGCAGCACGACCTTCAGGAAACTTTCCTCCAGCTCGACCTTTAGCTGTAAAGCCACAACCACGACCAGAACCCATGGACATCGACAGGACCATGCAATCGAAACAAATTAATTATATGAACAAACCCATACGTTTTGAAACTGGTAAAAGACTACCAATGCCTTTAAACGAAGCAGCAAACTAGAAATTTAAATATTCAAGCAGCCCCTGACACTTCTTCAAAAGTGGAAGATGAAACACAATCCCTTGACGAATATAACGAAACCGTAAAATCACAGGACGAACCACAATCTGAATATCCTGAATCTCTAACAGAATATTCTGAATCCATAGACCAAGCCGACCAGGAATACCCATACATTTTTAGAATAACAAACTCCTCATTGCCATATTTTGAATGCAAACTGAGGAGTGGAGAAATTTTGAAAACATTAATTGATACCGGTTTAAACAATAATTACATCTTGCCAAAATTCGTAAAAAAAAATCCTATAGAAAATAAATTTCCGTTTGACGCCATCTCGGTTGGCGGAAATATTAAAATTACACATCACAAAACATCCAATTTATTTAACGACCCTAATACAATAACTAATTTTTTTTTATTACCAACTTTAAAAACATTTGATGCCACTTTGGGAAACGATAGTTTAAAAAATTTAGGAGCAATAATTAAAACAAATACTAAATCTATGCACTTAAAAAATGGAAAAATAATCAATATTAAAGAAAAAAAATTCAAAGCAGTAACTTTAATTATTCCTCGAACAGATTATCTTACTGGGACACAAAAATCAGATCTTAAACAACTTATTCAGAAATATCCAAATCTATTTGCCGAACCAAATGAAAAATTGACCTACACAACAAACGTGAAAGCTTACATACGCACAAATACCGACACACCAGTCTACTCGAAATTCGATCAATATCCAATGGCACTCAAAGACGAAATTGACCGGCAAATTAAAGAACTTTTAGAAGCCAACATAATACGACCCTCTAGATCGCCTTACAATTCACCAGTGTGGATTGTACCAAAAAAATTAGATGCCTCCAATGTTAAGAAATATAGAATGGTAATAGATTACAGAAAATTAAACAGTGTGACAATAGCAGACAGATACCCAATACCAGACATAAATGCAGTTCTTGCACAACTGGGAAATAATAAAATGTTTTCTGTGTTAGATCTCAAAAGTGGGTTCCATCAAATTCTTTTAAAAGAAAGCGATATAGAAAAAACAGCCTTCTCCGTGAATAACGGAAAATTTGAGTTCACAAGACTTCCATTTGGGTTGAAAAACGCACCATCTATTTTTCAGCGTGCCCTAGACGACATTCTTAGGGAACACATAGGAAAAATCTGTTATATTTATATCGATGACATAATTGTCTTCAGTCCAGACGCACAATCTCATTCCAAAAATTTAGATACAATTTTGAAACCCTAAATAATGCTAACATAAAATGCCAATTGGACAAATTCGAGTTTTTCAAAAGTAAAGTCGAATTTTTAGGATTTGTAATTTCAGATAAGGGAATAGAAACCAATCCAACAAAGGTACAGGCCATCGCTAACTACCCCATTCCCAAAAACGTTAAGGAATTAAGATCTTTCCTTGGACTATCAGAGTATTACAGACGATTTATTATGGGCTACGCTGCACTAGCAAAACCACTCACCACATTACCTATGGGCGAGGATGGAAGAATTTCGAAGAAAGCTTCATCGAAGAAATCTATTCACTTCAATAGTGAAGCCATTCAGGCCTTCAATAAATTAAAAAGAACCCTAATCTCAGAAGACGTAATATTACAGAATCCAAATTTAAAGAAGGAATTTGTGTTGACAACAGATGCCTCCGATCACGCAATCGGAGCAGTACTTTCACAAAAAGACAGACCTATAGCCTTCATATCTAGAACACTATCTCAAACCGAAGAAAATTACGAAACGGCAAAGAAAGATATGTTAGCCATTTCATGGGCAGTAAAAACACTTAGAGGATATCTCTACGGTGGAACCAAGGTTAAAATCTATACTGACCACGGACCACTTACACACGATAGTAATTGGAAGGGAGGAATAGCGATCAAGGTAATCATATCTTGTCGAATATAATCAATAACTACTTTATAAAACCGGAAAGGAAAACATAGTGGCCGATGCTTTGTCTAGAATCCCTAAAAGCAACCAAATTAACTTATTAACAGCAACACACGCAGCGCACAGAGCTCTGGTCATAACCTCATCACCAGCGTCGAAGTACCAATAAATGCCTTTAAAAATCAGATATTTATTTATAAAGAAAACCGCCCCGACTACAAATTTACTATTCCATTCCCTACCTTTCATAGACACGTTATAACTCGACAAAACTTTCAGAATATTGATCTTATTGAAATATTAAAAAAACATTTAAGTCCGTCAATCCTTAATGAAATTTTCACATCAGAAGAAATAATGGGAGAAATACAGCGAATTTATCCAGAACATTTCGGATCCATTAAAATCAGGTTCACACAAAATGAAGTAGAAGAATTGACAAAAGAAATTAAGCAGGAAGAATTAATATTAGAAACACATAACAGAGCACATAGAAATGCAGAAGAAAACAAAAACCAACTTGCAGAAAAATATTATTTCCCCAAAATGAAACAAAAAGTAACGAAATTAGTTAAACAATGCGGGATATGTAAAGAAGGAAAATAAGATAGGCATCCACCCAACCCAGAAATTAAAGAAACTCCAGTTCCTGAATACCCTGGACACATAATCCATATTGACATCTTCTCAACCGAAAAGAAATTAGTATTGACCGCAATAGATAAATTTTCCAAACTAGCTCAGGCCAAAATTATAAAATCGAAATCTACCGAAGACATTAAGAAACAGTTACACGAAATAATATTCTACTATGGGGTACCCAAATTTGTAGTAATGGATAATGAAAAGGCTTTCAATTCAGCATCTATTACCTTTATGATGAGAGATCAGTTAAATATAACCATTTTTAAAGCTCCTCCCGACAAAAGCTCAGTTAACGGACAGATTGAACGATTTCATTCGACCCTTTCGGAAATAATGAGATGCCTTAAAACCAAATAAATATACAATATCTTTGAAGAATTAGTAGACAGAGCCATTTACGAATACAATTACACAATACATTCAGTATCAAAGAAAAGACCATTAGAATTTTTTTTTGGCAGAAATATTAATACCGACCCAGAACAATATGAAAAAAGCAGACAGGATAACATAGAAATACTTAAACAAAAACAATTGATAGATTTAGAAAACCACAATAAAGAAAGGAAACCTATAAGATCATATCTACCAGGACAAGACATATTTCTAAAACAAAATACCAGGCTAGGCTCTAAATTATCCTCACGTTTTAAAAAAGAAATTGTTAAAGAAAATAGGAATTCATCTATTTTAACAGAAGCAGGAAGAGTAGTTCATAAAAGTAATATTAAAGGTAACTAAGTCCGAAACTCATTAGGAAATCTATGTCCACGTCAGTCCGAAACTAAAAACTTAAAATAAAAAATAATAATAAATAAGATTACCCATAACAGTTACAGTTGTTGTCTGCTTAGGGTTATCAGTCCGTTCGTGAGGGATAACCCAACAATACCTTTGTTTAATGAGACATTTTTGTAATTACAGGATGTTGTTTTTAATAACGCTGATACCAATGGCAATCGCGACCACCGAAATAACAAACTATACCGTTGCACATACTATAACAATACATAAAGGTATAGGAAAATTGCAGATATCAACAATAAAATTAATTCACGTCATAAATTTTAAACAGATTGAAACGGAACTACTACAAATAAGAGAACACACAATGAAGAGATTAAAAAAATAGTTTACATTATCATACACTGACCCACGAAATAATTCAATCACTTTCTGCTCTAAGCACACTTACCTTAACAACAAAAAGCCGTCAAGCTAGGTCAAGAAATATAATTGGCTCAGCTTGGAAATATATCGCAGGTAACCCAGATCATGAAGATTTAGTTATGATAGAAAGAAACCTCAATAATTTAATTAAATATAACAACGACCAAATTATTATCAATAATCAGCTTCAAGACAGAATAAATAATTTAACAACCACTTCTAATATGCTAGCAAATTCAATTCAAAAAGACAGATTTTTTAATAATGACATTGCGTCAAGCTTGCAAACGCAAGTTAGACTTATAAAATAAGAAATAGGAAACATTAAATTTGCAATACAATGGGCCAAAATTTACGTAATTAATACTCTTTTATTAATCGAACCTGAGCTTAACGAAATAAATAAAATATCTCAGAAAAATAACATTACCTCGTTTTCAATTGAGGAGACGCTGGAATTTGTTGATGTGTCTGTCTTACATAATAAAAAAGTATATTTTACTTAATAAAAATACCCGAACTCGAACCAACTAATTATGAAAATCTTCTTTTAAAGCCTGTTATCAGAAACCAACTTATAATACATTTAGAAACTAATGAACTTTTTGTATCCAACAATGTAATGCTAGGTCTACCCCATGATTGTAAAACTTCAAACTATGTCAAAATTTGAAAAAAAAAGAAAACTGTTATTTTAAGTAATTCAAAATGTATTTCAAAATTAGCTCAGGGAAAGGAATCGCTGTGTGATTATAGTAACTCGGACCACATTGAACCAATGGAGGAAATAGACGATGGCATTCTCCTCTTAAATGACTTCAACGGCAGCCTAATTTCATCAACTCAGAGGAACTTTCATGATTACATTTTTAAACGAAACTATAAATATAAATGGAAAAATTTTACAAACTAAGAAAAAATAATTCTGAAACCCGAAATCCCACGAATTAAAATTACCCCATTGCAAGCACAACGCATACAAATTCTGTTATTAGAAGCATTGGAAGCTCTACATATAAAAAATAGAAAGCACTTACAAACCTTACAGAATGATTCTACAATAAACCGAATAACCACAGTTACATTAATGTAAGGTTTTTATTTATTAAGAAAGTTATAATTTAAAAGTTTGATTATTAATATTAATTAACATAGTAAGTAATCTTTGTGTTTGATTTAACCGTCGTTTCGTCGTCACACGTCGTTCGCTTGAGCACGTCTTTACTCAACTCGATCTCGTCAGCAACTAACGCTCGTCCTCTCGATATGTTGCTCTGCTCGACTCCTCGTCGTCACATTTCGTTGTAGTGATCGTCGTCTGCTCGTCTTCCTGGAACGCTCGTCTCTTAGAACGCTCGTCTTCTTGGAATTCGTCGTTTGATCATCTACTCGTCTTCTTCGTTTTAGTTGCTTCTCTCGTTGTCTAGGGCGTCATGTTATACGAATGCTGGGGTTTTATGTGAGGGATTCGGGGAATAATACAGTCTCACTCCCACATTCGGCCATTCTGATTAAACATTCGCCTCGAATGTTTCGTCTTTGTCTTCGAGGGTGGGCCACGGCTTAAGGTACTCTGCACAGGTTGAAGAAATTTTTGGTCCATCTGAGTTGCCGACTTTTTGGACATCATAGGCATTATTGTGCTTCACTTTGGTTATTTCGTAAGGACCCAAATACTTCGGTTTTAGTTTGAGACCGCCGCCAAACTGCGTTCGTTTTATGGCTATTAGTTCACCAATCTTATAAGTCATTGCCGGTTTACGTCGTAAGTTGTAGGTCTTCTTGTTTTCGGATTGGATTTTCAATATTTGTCTTTTTGTCTTGAGTCGAAGGTCGTTGCGCGTGTTCTGAAACAAGGCTATGGACTCGTTGTTGATAATTTCTTGAAGCTTCTGGTCATCTTTGTTTCTCATTTTGACTCCGATTAGAACCTCAAAAGGAGTGGCGTCGATGCTTCTCGAAAAAGTGGAGTTAATGGCTTGTTGAACTCGATCGACGTGTTTGTACCACTTTGTGGGATCATCCACACTCAGTTTGGATAGAACTGAAATAATGATGGCATTCAGTCTTTCCACTTGTCCGTTAACACGTGGTAGGCCTGTCGTTGATTTCACCACCTTTATGCCTTCGTCTTCGCAATACTGAAGACAGTCTTGCGCGGTAAAAGCTGAGCCTCGGTCCGCTATAATGCAAGCTGGGTTACCAAATATATAACTTTGGCCTCGTAGTTTGGCTATGACTTCGCTGGCAGTGGTTGACTTGGTTGGGTAAAGCCAACAGAATTTCGTAAAGGAGTCGATTACGGCGAGAATGTGCTTGTAATTTTTGCTTGTGGAGTCTAGTGGACCTAAGAAATCAATGTGATAGGTATGCAGCGGGAAATCCTCTTTGTGCAATGGATGTAAGCAGCCCTCCTGTTTGCCACGCTTGCGGTTGGTCAAAATGCACGGAATGCAGCAGTCGATGTACTTCTGAATTTTTTCGTCAATGTTTTCGATGAAATACTCGTTGCAAATCAGCGCCTTCGTTTTTTTAATAGCAAAGTGTCCTCGGTCATGTGCTCTACCAATGATATGCTTCTGCTTGTCCTTGGGAACTACAATTAGTTCTAAGTCGTTGAAAAGTTTGTACAGGACACCGGCCTTCAGAAAATAGTCTTCATATGGTGAGTTGGAGTCTTCTAGGATTTTAATAATCGCTTTTAGGTGTTCATCTTTTTCTTGCGCTTGCTTGAAACCAAGGGCAATGAAGTCGTCAACGATCGTCATTATTGGGTACCTGGAAAGGGCATCAACGTGCTTCATACGTGAACCTGAACGGTGTTCAACTTTGTAGTCGTACTCTTGGAGCAAAAGTACCCAGCGTGCAACCCTAGTGCACAGGCTTTGCTTGTCTAGCGTCTTCGCGAATGCATTACAATCTGTGATTATCTTAAATGGAATGCCAAGGAGATACACTCTGAACTTTGTTATGGCCTCGATAATCGCTAATACCTCTTATTCGTTGCTTGAATATTTTCGCTGAGCATTCGTTGTTTTCCTACTCATGAAGTAGACAGGGTGAAATTGGCCGTCATCTGTTGATTTTTGCAAAAGCACGGCGCCAAATCCATCGATTGATGCATCAGTATGTACCTCGGTGTCATACTTCGGGTTGTAAATTGCCAAAACAGGGGTAGAAGTCAAGTACTTTTTTAAGGATTCAATCGCGTTCTCTTCTTCTGGACCAATTACGAAATTTGCTTTATTTTTAGTCAGATCAGTCAAGGGTTTCGAAATAAGAGCATAATTGTAGATAAACTTTCTAAAGTATCCGGTAAGACCCAGAAAACTCTCTAGCTGCTTGAGGTTCTGTGGAGTCTTGAATTTCGAAACGGCATCGATCTTCTGAGGCGTCGGGGAAATTGTTTTATTCTCGATGATGTGACCTAAAAACTGAATACGGGTCTGCAGGAAATGACATTTCTTTAGGTTGAGTTCTAGCCCATAGTTGCTGCAAGTTCCTATAACTTCTTTGAGGTTCGATACAGCCTCCTTTTCGTCCTTTGCTGGTATAATGATATCGTCAACGTAAGGGAGAGCGATTCCTCTGCGAGTCAGCGTTTGGAAAATCGCATTAATGTGTCTCTGAAACACTCCAGGTGAGTTTGACAAACCAAAAGGCACCTTAAGGAACTGGTACTGCCCGCTTTGGGTCACGAATGAGGTGTACTTCTTGCTGGAATCGGCTACTGGCACATGAAAAAAGCCATTCCTCAAGACAATCGTGCTGAACATCATAGCTTCTTGTAAGCTATCAAGCTGGTCGTCAATCAGTGGCAACGGAAAATGGTTTTTTATTATTACCTTGTTGATACGCCTGAAATCCACACAAAGTCGTTTGGAACCGTCGTTTTTCTTAGCAAGCACTACCGGGCTTGTGAATTCAGAGTCGGACTCTTCGATTACGCCGTTTGAGAGCCACTGCTCGATCTGCTCGTCAATTATTTTCGTTTCAGCGAATGCAAATCTACGCGGACGCGAAAAGATTGGGGTTTCGTCGTTTAAAATGATTTTCATTTCAATGTTTGTTGACTTCGATGGTTTAGGAATGTAATTCGTTATTAGTTCACGCACCTCTTTCTTTGCATACTCACTGGCTGATTGATTAATATCGAGTTCTTCGTTGTCAAGCACTGCTTCGATTTGCATTAAATTGGATTCCAATTCATCTTCGTCAAGATTGTTCAACTTTCGTACACGCAAACCACTTGGACTGAACGAAACTTCTGCTTGCAAGCACAATTCTTCCCCTATTATCAAACGAGTGTCCATACAATCACACGGAACTATGAAGAAGTTCAAGTCATAAACACTGTTGTCAATCGATACTGCTTGCTTACACTGTCCAATCGGCTTGATCTTATTGGCATTGCGATCTTTTACAAATCCAGTTAGATATACACTGCACTCTTTCAACCTTGGCAAGGCTAACTGCTTGTATAAGTCTTCGCGCAAAATTTGAACTTACTGCCCGTATCAAACAGCGCCGCGTAATTCTGATTTTGGATTGAAACTGCTTTGCTCGTCATGTCACTGTGCTCACTTAAAACTCGCGCCTTTTCACTTTGTGGACAATTCTTGGAAATGTGTCCAAATTTGTTGCACTTGAAACATTTTCTTTCTTTTTTTATGTTGCTGCAGCCACCAGAAATATGTCCCTTTTCACCACAGTTGTAGCAAACGACTTCCTTTTTGCCACCTCTTGAACCACTTTTTGCTGCAAAAGCGTTTTTGTCTTTCACACTTCCTTCCAGAACTTTCGATTTTGCACTAATTGTTTGGTAGTCCTTCAATTTGTACTTGAATTCGTTAATGTTTTTAGCACCGTACAGAATTGATTTATTTCAAGAAAGTTCGTCGATACCGTCGATCACGTATTGAATAAGAGCTTCGTCCTCAATATTTCCTCGGGATGCAATATCTTTCATGCGATAAAAGTATTCTTGCGCCTTTTCGTTTGCACGTCGCTTGCTCTCTCCAAGTTGCATATGTATTTGTTTGCTGCTTACTCTCGACCTGAACTCATTTAGCAAAGACTCCTTTAATGCATTCCACGAATTTAATCCCTTTTCGCTCAATATAAACATCTTAGCGACACCTTTAAGTGACTTTTTGGCAAAGATAAGCTTTTGTAGCGCATTCCAACCCATAAGTAAGGCTTGATCTTCAAAGTCGCTTATCCATACCTCAACTGGAATTTCATCACTCTCATCAAAATGTTTAATTGACTCTTCTATGTCACGAAAACTTAGAGCAAATCGCGGCATATCAACTTCCTTGATACGTTGCGATTTCGACTTTTTCTTCCTTTCGCCTGTAGAAGGTATTTCTACACCTGTTGAAAAAACACTTCTAATTTCATCATCATTTTGGCTGTCTTCGTCATTTTCCTTCTCTTCGTCGGTTTCCTCGCTCTCTGAATCGTCCACTTCGTTGAAAAAGAGAAGTTTGCCAAACATCAGATTGCGAAAAATGTGTAGCTGCAAATTTTCTACGTCGTAGTTAATTCCCAAAACCTCGCATATTGATATCAAGTCTTTGTCTTTCAATTTTGCGTGTATGTATACACATTTGGATTTATAAACTGCGTCATTTTCGTCATACTGAAAGCCAGCAAATTCACGTAAACGTTTGCGATTGTTTCTGTCTCCTTCTCCTTCGAATATGAATTTGTGAAGTGCGCAAATGCTTTCTTTCGATGCACTTTTCAGCGTATTGGAAATCAGATCGTTTAGGCAAGCCATAGTTTAGAAAAAAATGTTATTTTCACAGTCGTCTTTAGTTACTTTTCACTTTCACTTTCAGCTTTCCTCGGGTACTTCCCGGCGAGCTCCCAAATGTGGGGTTTTTATTTATTAAGAAAGTTATAATTTAAAAGTTTGATTATTAATATTAATTAACATAGTAAGTAATCTTTGTGTTTGATTTAACCGTCGTTTCGTCGTCACACGTCGTTCGCTTGAGCACGTCTTTACTCAACTCGATCTCGTCAGCAACTAACGCTCGTCCTCTCGATATGTTGCTCTGCTCGTCTCCTCGTCGTCACATCTCGTTATAGTGATCGTCGTCTGCTCGTCTTCCTGGAACGCTCGTCTTCTTGGAACGCTCGTCTTCTTAGAACGCTCGTCTTCTTGGAATTCGTCTTTTGATCATCTACTCGTCTTCTTCGTTTTAGTTGCTTCTCTCGTTGTCTAGGGCGTCATGTTATACGAATGCTGGGGTTTTATGTGAGGGATTCGGGGAATAATACAATCTCACTCCCACATTAATTTGCGCCATTGTTCTTGCTTTGATCGTATTAAAAAACTGTGTACACAGAAAAGAAAAAGAAATCCTACATATCCAAGAACCAGCACCACAAGTTTTAAACAACAAAACTAATATTATATCAATTCCTAAAATAATAATTCCAGAATTTAATAATATTCCCTATTTCTAACACCTCTTGAGGACAAGAAGGTTTTTAAGGAGCGAGAGTTAATCGCAGAAATATTTCTTCATTTTTTCCGAGGAATATTGCAACATTGTCGATGGCAACATTGCAACATTTCAATACAACGGTCAAGAACCCGCAAGTTCAATAACATAAACACACGCATCCGGTTAGTAGACACAGCGCAATATCAAAATTCTGATTCTGCAAACGTCGACGTCGTTTGAAATGAATAAAGTCAGTCTCAAATTGAAATTCAAAGAAATAAAACGTTCAGAACTTATTTTTGGGCTTTAATTATCCTGGAAATTAACTTATACCTGAAATAACTCAATTTCTGAACGAAAACCACATCGACGTTATGTTGCTGGCAGAAACGCATGTCACCAGCAAATATAACTTTCGAATACGGGGATACACGTTCTACGGCACAGATCATTCAGACGGTAAAGCACATGGCGGAACCGGCATCCTAATAAGAGACCGCATCAAACACCACTTTCACCAACGGTTTGCAACAAATAATCTGCAAGCTACATCGATAAAATTTCAGTTGGACAACTGCAACCTTGCCATTGTCGTTGTCTACTGCCCACCCCGCTTTACAGTCTCCGAAGACCAATTCATGGACTTATACAATTCACTTGGAGAGCGATTCATAGCAGCAGGTGATTATAACGCCAAGAACACACACTGCGGATCCCGCCTTGTGACCCCCAAAGGAAGGCAACTATATAATGCACTCATCAAAACATGCAACAAACTGGACTACGTTTCATTAGGCAGTCCTGCATACTGGCCTACAGATCCTAGAAAACTACCTGATTTAATTGATGTTGCTGTGACATTTCTCAATCATCGGACTACTCACCAGTGCTAATAACTCTTCTCAAAAGCCTGGAATTAATCGAGCACCTTTGCAGGCTGACGTCGTAACGTACCAATTGGCTGAAGTTCAAAAAGTACGTAAGTTCCCATATTGAACTAACTCCACAGCTCAACATCAAGGAAAACATCGACTGCTATGCCGATGCACTGGAGTCTGTACTCGTTGCAGCAGCTAAAGTCTCTTCACCGCAAGGGAGGGATGGGGACACACTCCAACACATAACTAACCTTGAAATCGAACAGCTTGTTTTGGAGAAAAGACGTTTGAGGCGTGCTTGGCAAACCATCAGATCGCCATCCTCAAAACATAGTCTTAAGAAAGCTGGTCGCAGACTTACCAGGGCTCTAAGGCACGAAGAAGAAAAAGCACAACGTCAGCACATTGAGAAACTTTCACCCACCAGCACCAAGCATCTCTTGTGGAGGGCCCACCCAAATCTAAGTGCGCCGGCCGAAAAAGTAATTTACATAAGAGACTCTTCAGGAAGATGGGCCAGAAGCGAGAATGCCTGTACAAAGCTTGTACATTTGCTTTACACCTTCGAAATGTTTTTCAGTCAAACCCTGCAAATAATAAATTCACACCACCGTCGCCGTCAATTCGAATTGGAACTTAGAAGGCGCCAATTCTGTTTCAACCAAACGAAGTTGCAAAAGTTATCAGCGAGCAATTAAAAACAAAAAAGGCCCCAGGCGGTGATCTAATAACTCCTAAGATGCTAAATGAACTCCCAAACTGTGCAGTTGAGGTAATTTGTAAACTCTTTAAAGGGATTACACGACTTGGCTACTTCCCAAAGAAATGGAAAAAGTCGGTAATCCTAAGAATCCCAAAGCCAAAAAAAGATCACACAATACAAGCACAATACAGACCGATAGTTTACTCTCGTGACTGTCAAAACCCAATCCCATATCTGAAAGAGCACAGCGTTATTCCGTCACATAAATTTGGCTTTCGAGAAAACCATGGAACAATAGAGCAAGTCAACAGATTAATAACAGAAATACGAACTGCATTAGAGTTTCGGGAATACTGCAGTGCGGTATTCCTTGACGTTGCGCAGACTTTTGACCGAGTCTGGCTCGATAGCCTTACGCATAAAATCAGAACGTTACTGCCGGAAAACACTCACAGGATTCTTGAATCGTACCTTTACAACACGCAACTTCCACAAGCTGACGATGTAACGTACCTTAGCGTCCACCTAGACAGGAGACATATCGAAGCTAAGAAAATTCATCTAAAACTAAAATCCAATAGCCTCCATTGGGTCATAAACGCTCGCTCCCCCCTCTGCCTGGACTTCAAGGTCCTGCTCTACAATTCAACGCTCAAGCCAGCCTGGACTTACGGCTCACAATTGTGGGGAAACGCGAGCAGCATTAACATCGCCATTATCCAGCGAGCACAATCAAAAATCCTGAGAACTATCACTGGGGCACCTTGGTATGTTCGGAACGACAACATCCACAGAGATCTTGGCATTCTACCCGTAAAAGATATCATATCATACTTCTCATCCAAACCAGCTCGCCAGGGGCCTAGCCAGGGTTTCCAACCGGACCCGATTACAAGGAAATGACCTTCCAGCTCAGCAATAGTTATTAGAGCCCTTACATCTCGTGTCAGTCATCTTGACTGTCAGATATAGTTTTTAATTTAAGATTTTATATACATATTGTTAGTCTCAATTCAGAGAACATTCAATAAATAAAATGCATATGTAAACAAAAAAAAATCATACCTCGTTTTGGTTTTCTGTTACTGCGTTACGTTGAGCTGTTCGTGAGACGCTCTTTTACCCACGCTTCGCACGATGAAAGAAAGAAGTGATTCTTTGACAGAGAGACATACTAATCGACCGATTGACTGAAAAAGTCAATGCAAACGGTCTTTTCAGAACCCACGAAACTTCACGTACACACATATATACATGCGTAAAAGACTGGTTGAATCGTCGTTTAAGAGCTTTGCTCCCGGTCCGGAAATTAGCAGAGCAAAAGAGAACGAAAAAAATACTCCTCGCGAGCATAATTTGTATACGAACAATGCAATCGGTTGCTCTCGAACTTTTTGCTCAAAGTCTGAGTGGAGAATACTAATTTTGCGATCGCACGAATCGGTCAACAGTTATTTGCGTGCTATGTTTAAAAGTCGAATGAAAAAGATTAAGGAAGTTACATATATGTTTATAAATTTTAACGTGGACGTCATATGTGCATCAGAAACGTCGTTCTCGTTTGTAGTACTTAATCTGTATGCTGTACTCTGTCTCGCACTGATCGCGAAGGACATGGTTGGGGTGTAGAAATCTTCGTCAGGCGCAATTTTAAAACCAAAGTCATATCCGCATTTTTCTGATACTGTCGGCTTGAAACCATCAATTGATTATTAAGATATAACATAGGACTCGGAAAAAAAACATAATTTTATGTTTAAGAAAAAAATTTGAAATTGTCATTAATGCAAAACGAGTTTGGAAAAACATTTATAATCTAAGTATTGGGAAGCAACCAATTAAAACTAACTTTCAACTGATTGATACTTTAACTATCTAAATAAATAATTTGTGCAATGTCAAAAAGCTTAGGTTTCATTTAATGAACATGCTTTAGGTAATACTGACTGTGCTAACTTCCGTGATAGCAGTTTAAGGTTTTTTTATGTCAGTGAATGTGATGTACTTGAGGCAGTTCCTTGAATCCGGTCGAATGCAGTTGGTCGTAATATATTAATTAGTTCGTAAAGGTAATTTTTCACAGATCTCAGTGTGTCAGCTGCTACTCCATTTCCTGGAAGACAGTCAAACTACTGCCTTAAAACAAACAAAAAGATTAGACCGATATCTGAAATAACATTCTTATCCAAGATCATTGAGAAATGTCAAAGTAAAATAAATAGATTTCTAAACTAGGTTCAGATTCAGGTTTTAAGAAAGGCAAAAGTTAAGATAGGGCTTCGTGAAAGACATTAAGAAAAGTTTGTATGAAAGGCTTCGGACGGACATGCGCACGTGGCTAGTTCTACTCCCCTAGTAAGAGTGACCAAGAAATATATATTCTTAAAAGGTCAAAATTTCTAAATTTCTAAACATTCGATCAGCAAGCGCATAAAAATTAACAACAAAATTCAAAATTATAACCTAAAATTATTATTTTAAAATTATTCTTAAATACTCTGTTTATAACTTAGGCTGTCTCTGGCCTAGGTGGCCGTAGAATGTCCGAAGGACATGCATCGTGCTAAGAACAAGAATATTTCTCGCCACAGCACTGTCAACATCACCGTAGGAGTATGTGAGAGCGGGCCACGCCTATATACTTTCCATATGTGCAATATGGCCATATCACTGGAGAACATCAAAGCCTTTATCCTTCGCCATCAATAATCGTAGATAGCTAAGTCAATGCACAAAAGAAGGGAGGGAAGTCGCTAACAATTCTTGGCATGAGTACCAGGGGTAACCATCCCACATTCCGCAATAAGAACCGTTTGCAGGTTATGGACTTAACCCTAGCAGAGAATAGTGACTCCCCAAAAGTCTTCAATTGGCACTTATCCATCACAGGTTAGCCCACCCTTCAGACACATAGAGCTCTTAGTCCAACTTGATTCCGAACGAAACGAAAAACTTTTTCTGCGTACTACAGGCAAGCAGCTTTGACAGTTTAAGCAACCACTTGCCTTGGCTCTTCTGAAAATTGACTTACATGCCCCGTTCTGCATTAACGAAAAGTTCTCTGCTGAAGAGTACAACCTTTTTAAAAATGCCATGAAAATGCTAAATACTGTTTGTAAGTTTGTAAGTTTTGTGCCTTGAAAACTAAACATACGTCCCTTATCTTTTCTTTTATTTATAATTATTAAATAACATTTGACTATCATCATAGTTTTTAAGTTGCCAAACTTACTTTGCTAAATACATAAAATAAACAAATACAAATAAGAAGGAGCCTTCAATAACGTTGTGATCTAATCAATACAGACTCATTACTTAGCAACAAGCTGAGATGCAGGAGATCATCTTTGCATAATGCCACTGCCTACCATTTGCGAAATTGGTAGAAATATTTGGAAATTATTGGAAATAGTGTTTAATGTCAACCTAAGACAAGAACTAGTCAAAACGGAACTGGCCCTTGTCCAAGCAAAGCCGAACTTACCGGGAAGTTCAAGATACTAGTCCTCATACCCCTAATTATAACTCTTAGCAAGTGACTCCTAAGCGAAATTGTTGACTTTAAGCTCCCCTCGAAAATAAACTCTGAAGTAAAATAAAAATTGCATTAAAGGCGTTTTACGTATGTAAGCTTAAATTTGGAATAGTATGGGGTCTGCAATTGGTTTTTTCAAGGCAATCTTCAGACCGATTCAACCTATTGAGAGAAGGTGCAAGCTAAGTTCTACCTCAACCACTTTCAAAAGATCAGCCAGACTATTCCCAGGCAGCACGGGACTTTTGAAACCTGAAACTTCAAATCTATGGACATCGGCTTGCCGTTCGTTAAGCTATGATTGTTTTATCTTATTATTTCTTCGCGATAAGTTAATATCTTTTAGGAACTTTGCAAGTTTAAGCCAGCATGTGCCGTTGAGTAACAGGATAACTTTTGTGTCTGTATACAGTGGTCTCGAAATGCGTTTGCCGGCTCATTTTTAAACCTACTCCTGTCCGCTTCATCCACGGCTCTAGTAATCTGGAGTTGCATATTCTTGAAAACGTCTAATAGCACCATGTTCATTTGCTATCGATTCTCTGTATGCGATAAGGCTTGTGCTGCTTCGATTTTTTTTCGTCTTTTTTTGAAAACGATCTTCCGGCATTTCTATAACTTACAGATGTAACTAAAGTGCTTTTATATGTATCCCGTAGCGGCACCAGTTTCCGGATGTATTGCGTAGGTCGGTGTGTGACAGTTGGACAAAATTTTTTATGTAGAATCTAAAAAGCTCTTCTGAGACTTCGTGTCGTTCGTATCCCATACCTGTGGTACATAACCCATAGTTGTAAGCGCTGTGCCCGAGAAATTTTGCAGGACTTGTTTTGTTCCAAGTAGCCCTTTCCACGTGCAGTTTAAAACCACTTTTGAGACTACAAGCTTGGTTTGTTTGTGTCTTTCAAAGTTATCATATTTTGTAAGTGTATCTAAATTTTCTAACGGTTTTTAAGCCTCTCCTTTTTAACCATTACTTGCATTTTTCTGCGTTAATTTGTATTCTCCAGTTTTGACAGTACTGCTGCAGGGCGATGATCTGCCATGATGCCCATGTCGAGAATGTCCCTCTGTAGTTCGCTGGATCGGTGGGAACTCCTTTTTGAATTATGTTTTTTCTAGTTTGTGTTGACAACAGTTGCTAGGTATGAGGCGAAATTTTCCTGTGCGCTTTGAAGGAATTGTACGGAAGTCCATTCTTGGTCTTGCCTTGCGCTGCTTCTACTTCTATTGCATTATGCTCTAAGCTAGTATGGCCAGCAGTTCACTGAGCTATGTGTCCACAGTATGGCTAGAGTGGGAACGGCAATGCATCTTGACGGTGACTGTCATAAAAATACACATTTTGTGCGATTGTATTCTTTGAAAAGTATGTAACAGGTAGAAGAAAGCGTTTCCGACCATATAATGTGTATAAAAGTCTACACACGCAGTTCACATGGCACTCTGAGACATGCTAGAAAGTAGGTGTTGGATTCTGTGTTTGTTTTTCGGTCATATCTATCGGTAGACTAGTAGAATTTTCGGATTCGAGCTATTAAATTAGAAGTTATGAATGTTATGAAGTCCTCTGCCTCCGCTCTGCTGCCTTCTGCCGATGTTTAATATACAAGTCATTTGGGAACAACTCCTGAACATGCTGCTGACGTACTTTAGTAAAAAATGGGTTCTACTGTCCTGTCCAAAATAAAAACAGGAAAGGAAACAAACTTTAACAAGCCGAAGCTTATAAGCCATGCATCTTTTGGAAAAAAAATCAATATTTACCCATATATGCATAAAAATTTAGGCTATAATGATATAGGAAAATCTATGATATATTCGTCCGACTTAAAAAAAGGTAACAATAAAATTAAAAACATCAAGTTTTAATTTGTTTTCCTTTTTTTACCGTATATTCCAATGGGTGCTATATGATATTATCGTCCGAACAGTCCGTGGTCAGCTATTTCTTTCAACTACGCCTTCAAATGATTTCCACACAGATTAGTTTTACACTCTCCGCCTCAAACTGATACTGTAAACATCCAAGCCCATATTGTAAACATCAGACCCCCTAAGCTATCCCTAAAGTCCGCTAACGTCAGCACCAATTTCCGGCCGAATTTAAATTTCAAATTGAATTGACAAATTTCATCATACTTTTTTCCGACTCTCTTGAGTCATTCTCTTCATCAGTTTTTTGAGAATAAACTCTTAAGCCGAGGCTTGATTATTGATCTGTGAACTCGAGGAAGGGCAGTCCGTTTTTCAGAATCGAATCGTTTTAAAGTGAAAAAAGAACAAGTGCGGCCAAATACCTGACGAAATCGAAAAAGTTATTGTTGGTCAAAAAATAAGGTGAAGATAATTAATGTTATAATCCCCTTAAGTCTTTAATTTTCAAAATAGTGATCCTAACAAAAAATTTCACTGCTCCACACAATTCAACAAAAAATGTAATAAGCTCATCATAACAACAAAAAAAAAAATATCAACGAAAAAAAAACTATTCAAATCAAAACACCAGGGCAATCCGTCGCCAAATAAAAACATTTCATAAGAAGGAAGACACTTATGACAAAAATTTGAAAACAAAAGAGAAGGGCGACCCCAGACAGGATCATCAATCAAGAGAAGAAAGACTTCGAAAAGGATTGATGGTCCAATAAAGACCATTAAAGAAGACGATTCGTGAGCGATACTATTTTTTTTATTTAATAAAGAAATAGTAAAACAAAGTGGAAGAATTAAATTCAGATTTGGAAAATATTCTCAAAATAAATCCTTGAAGATGACCCTTTTTTAGACAAAAGTCAGGAGTAGGCTTACTTATATTAAAAGAGGAACTTATAAAATTATAAATGAGCTTCCGATATATAAAATAAAACACTATCTATTAAGCGTACTAATACTATCACATGATAATTATATTTGATACGCGATATACATCTTTTGAAATAGAAGGGTTAGACTCAGGTTTATTAAAATATAACGGAAAAGAAGCAAAATTAAATTATGATAACGGAAGAATTTTATACCAACTCTCCTTAACTGAAAAAAACGCCATTCTTTAAATTAAATACAAACTTTCACGGCTACGTGAAAAACACAATGTGATCAAAACCGAGCCTTACAGAATGTTACAGAAAATAAGGAGAGAGAGTATAGTAGAGTATATATATGGTATAAATAGAGAAAGAAGCATTCCAGAAGAGCAGATAAATCACGAGACCGCCAGATCAATACGTGATAGGAGCAGGAGGAACGGGCAAAATGGTGCAGGCCGAGGCACCTCGAAACCCAGCGCCCTTATTCTTGTCAAAACCTCAAGCAAACTTCTGCCTTATTCCAAGAGGTCAGACCTGCGGTGGGCTCCCCTAGACAAGAGCGTATATACAAGACGAGAACGAGAAAGGAAGCCGTCGAGAAATGTAGAGCTGTGCTGCGAAAGATGAAAGTCCCGTAGAAAGCGGGGTGCCTCTAGACAAGGACGTCTTCAAAACTGTGACTAGGAAGGGAAAATCCAAAACGTCCCAAACAGAGAGACGGAACGCACAGAAAGATGGCGAACCCAAGAAGAACGGAGGAAAGCCCAAAGAGCGAATACGATCCAGGCCTGAAACAGTCTTGGTCAAGCCCGCAAGAGGTACTGAGGGAGTTAGGAAAAAATATGAAACCTGACGAGAACGGCATTGCCATATTCTCGGTCTGGAAAACCAAATCAGGAGTATGCTTCTTGAGCTTACAAGAGGAAGCAAGACGGATAAACTCTGTGAGACCATTAAGGGCTGGAGATACGAGATCTAGACGGCCTTACAAGTGGGGAGGACGTCGCTGCTGAAATCAGGGCAATAACAAGCAATAAATCGCTCTGAGTAAATCGAGTAAAACGGTGCGTAGAAGTCAAACGCTGTTTTAGATGCTTTGGGGAAGGCCATCTCCAAAGGGACTGCACTGGACCAGATAGGTAGGACCTGTGCATCAGGTGTGAGAATTCGACCACAAAATGAAAAACTGCGCAAGGACGCCGAAATGCTGCTTGTGTGCATACGAACGTCTCACGGATCTGAATAATTTCCCTCGGACGATTAACTGCGCAGTTAGTGCCCGCAAGACCCGAGTATGAAAATTCTACAAGCTAACCTACACCGATGCGGAACTGCGGACGACCTACTGTCCCAAAAAGTACTTGAACATAATGTGGATCTGGTAATAATCAGTGAACAGTACAGAGCAAAATATGGCATCTGGCTAAAAAATGAAGATAAAACTGCAACCATTTGGATTTCAGCATCAAGCTACATAAGCTGCCAGGGCGAAGGAGCTCAGGATTGTTAGCTGCTACCTGACTCCCAATAATAGCATAGAAGTTTTTAGGAACAAAATCGACGATATTGAAAATATAGTTCGGCAGCTCGAGGGAAAACTCATAGTATTTTGCACACAAGATATTGGACTGGAAAGTCTTAGATATTTTTAACGGAAGTGACCACGAATATATCTCGTATAGCGTCGGAGAAAACAGTTCTCATCAAGGAAAAAATCTAGTTAAAAATAGCCACAGATGGGATGTCAAGCGTATGAATAAGACCATTATTATTATTATTAATATCGGGGTGTCCAGTGTACCGCGACCTATAAGATCTATTGTACCCCCATTCAGAGCCTACAGCTCAGATATCAACCCACTTCCTCGAATAAAGTCGAGGAGTTTTAGTGGGTTGATTCTTACTAGGAGCTCAGGTGTAAGAGTTCTGGTTCCTAAGATTTTACATCTTATGCTTGCTAACGCCGGACAGTCTGCAATGATGTGTCTAGAGGTTTCGTCCTCTATGTCGCAGAATCTGCAAGTTCCACTGCTGGTTATTCCCATCTTACCTAGGTGACTTTTCAGTCTACAGTGCCCGGTTAGTAATCCGGTAACGATCCTAAGTGAGTTTTTCCCCAGTTGAATAAGTTCCTTGAACCTCTTCTTGAATAAGACCATACTAATTCGGGAACTTGACAGAAGACACATAGAAGCTGGAGTGCGTTGTAAACGGCTCCATGTCCGCTATGTGAAAAGCCTGTGACGCCGCTTTGCCAAAAGCGGGAAATCCGCGCAGGCAATGGGCAGAAGTATACTGGTGGACGGAAGAGATTATTACTTGAGAGAAACGAGTCTTCGCTGCAGACGTCATCTC
The DNA here is from genome assembly GCF_018152505.1 of Drosophila elegans. Lineage (NCBI taxonomy): Eukaryota > Metazoa > Arthropoda > Insecta > Diptera > Drosophilidae > Drosophila > Drosophila elegans. The sequence goes on along the minus strand of NW_024545578.1, from coordinate 27,360,366 downwards.
ACACGAACAAGAAGGAGAGAAAACTTTGGGACACTGGGGGAGGAGTACAAAAAAGCAAAGAAGAACCTAAACATCGCCATTCGATCCAGCAAACGTGATAAATGGATGTCACTTTGTAACGACGTTAAGGATGATCTGTGGGGCTTGGAAAAGGGGCATATGGATAGTATTGTTAAAACTCTATTCCCCGCTCTTCCGATAAGATCAGCATACAGACCGCTACGGACGGAGGAACCCTTTGAGTTATTTAGCAAGGAGGAACTCACTAAGGCAATAGGCAGCATGAAAAATAGGATAGCACCAGGACCGGACAAATCCCGACTCCAGCTCTTAAGGTTATAGCAGAACGTAGACCAGACATGCGTCTAAGCATGTACAACAAGTGTCTGCAGAATGGAATTTTCCCCGAGCCGTGGAAGATACAGAGCCCACAACTCCCTCAGCTTATCGACGACTCTGCATGATAAATACGTCTGGAAAGTACTGGAAAAGCTGATCGAGCCACGACTAGCTGCGGCTGTCGAAAGAACCGGTGGTCTCTCTCACAGACAGTAGGGCTTGCGGCCAGGTAGGTCCACAATAGGAGCTATACGAGGAGTTGTTGACGCAGCACTGGCCAGCCAAAGTGGCAATCATGCCTCCAGACCTATCGTGCTTCAGGCGACACTGGACGTTAAAAACGCGTTTAATAGTGTCAGATGGCTGGACATGATCGAAGCGCTAAATAGCCGCTTCCTTATACCCGAATATCTAATGCGGATAATACACAGCTATCTACAAAATAGAAAATTAATCTACCAGACAAACGCAGGCGAAAAACAAATAAACATCACCTCGGGGCAGCTCAAGGTTCTACCTTAACCGGAACTGTAGAATATTAGTTACGACGATATCCTTAACACAGAAATGCCTGACGGTGCATTTTTGGTAGGATACGCGGTTGATATAGTCGCAGTGATCACAGCACGCAAGATGGAGCAAGTCCAACGCAAACTTAACCAAGTCATGTTCCGTGTAATCGACAGGATGCACTCTCATGGCTTACAACTGGACACCAGAGGACAAACCAAACTGGCGAACCGTACATCTCAGTATGAGCAGGTGCGCTATTTGCGCATGGGGCCCCACTTCAAAGTAATGCGAACGTTTTTCCGAAGTGGATAAACGACCTGATGAGAAGGGTGTTTCAGTGGGTGCAAGCCCCACATACCACATCTACGACGGTAGTGCAAGATGCGGAAGGAAAAAAAAATTATTATTATTATTCTTTACATGGATACCAAAGATGTTCTTATTTATGAATCATACGCAGATTTATTTCATAAAACTAATTAAAGTTCTTATGGAGATATAAAAAATACTGAAACAGAATTTTTAAACAATCATGACAGCCAGAATTTTCATTGGGAAATATCCCACAATTTAAAAATTATTAATATACTTATCTCACAAATTATACCCAATAGATCAAAAAGAGGTATTAATGAATTTGGCATTATTTGGAAATGGATAGCAGGAACACCATATCATGATGATTTCATAACAGTGAAAAATAAAATCGATGATTTAAAAAAAATAATAATGATCAATTCGTTTTTAATTATAAAATATTTAAAGAAATAAAAACTTTATCTGATGAATTTAAAACAGGCTTAAAAAATTAAGAAGTTCCACTTAGAAAATATCGTCTTCGCTTACTTACTTACTTACTTACAAAATGTACAAGTACAAAATGTATGTACTTAACACTAAAATTCAATTAAGACGTGCCAGAAATTTATAAATACGAACAAAAACATGTAATTATAACAGGCTGATATATATATCTGAAATTCAAATTGATTTGCATCAAGTTCTTATTATAATATACATTATGTACCCTATTATTACCGATCGCTGTGACGTTTTTAATTCAAGATCGATTTCACATAATGATGGAAAATTATTAATTGATTATCACATCGCAAAATGTAGAAATAAGTATTGTGTAATGCCTAATTTTAAGACGGAGAAATTTAATAATTATTGCACATACCAGAAAATTAAATGGAGAAAAATCTTATTTTAACATAACATAACACATATTAGTCAGCTGTACTTATAGACCAAACAGACTACACAAATATTATAGAAGTTTTCTCAAGGGTATGAACAGGGACTTGAACAGTGATATGCTAAGCGATATTTGTCCTCGTGGGAATCTGGAGTTATTGGGTATAAACATGGTCAGTTCTGAGAATCCAACTCTCTACACTGAGAATAATAATAGTTTGCTTGACGTATTTTTCGTAAATTTTTTTTTTTTTAATTTAATTTTTATTTACATCTGTCTAATGACAATAAGTAAATTGTATCTCTAATATTTACATAACAGGAATAGCAGATTTCCAGTGAAACCTGCTATTAATTTAATTTCTCGTTTACTTAAATTTACCTATCAGGGAGATCAAGAATGTGGAATCTTTTAAGTCTTCTGAATGTTAAGCTATTGTCTACTAGACCTAGGGCTAAATTATTTACATGATTGTGAAGTCTGTCTGTATATTTCTTACTATATTTTTTTATCTTCTCTTTTACAGTTGGAATATTTAGATCTTTATGAATATTTGCATTGGTTACATAATATGGAGCGTTAACAATTTGTAGCAAGACTTTTGGTTGGTAACGTTGAAGTATTTCAATATTTGAATTGCTAGCTGTTCCCCAGAGTTGGATAGCGTAGGTCCAAACAGGTTTCAATATGGTTTTGTAGAGAAGAATTTTGTTTTCCAAAGTGGCTCCTGATTTTCTACCTAGTAACCAGAACATTTTCAGTGTTTTCAGTTTGAGTTGTTGTCTTTTCGTTTTTATGTGGTGTTTCCATGTTAGTCTGCGGTCGAGGTGCATGCCAAGATACTTCACACAGGTGTCTTGTGGAATTTCTGAGCCGTTAAGTGTGACATTTGGACAGTTTCCTGGTCTTAGTGCAAAAGTTATTTGGACTTACTTCAGGGAGTTGATTTTAATTTTCCAGCGAAGGAACCAGGCCTCAATCAGAGTGAGCTCACATTGCAAGAGATGAGATGCTTCGTCTCTAGATGAGCTTGTTGCCAGAATGGCTGTATCGTCAGCATATGTTGCAATGGTGCAGTTGTTTGTTACTGGCATATCTGCCGTGTATAGTGTATAAAGGACTGGTCCCAGTACACTCCCTTGAGGAACGCCTGCGATTATGCGAAGTATTGTTGACGTATCATTTCTCTGCTGCACGTAGGAGCATCTCTTAGACAAGTAGGATCTCATTAATAAATAGAATGGAGCAGGCAGCCATTTCTTTATCTTGTAGAGTAATCCATTGTGCCAAACACGATCAAAAGCTTGCTGAACGTCAGGAAATGTTGCAGTACAATATTTTTTATTCTCAAGTGCAGATACAATTTCATTGATAACCCTATGACATTGCTCAGTGGTCCCGTGGTTTTTTCTGAATCCCAATTGATATTCAGGATTAATGGCAAGTTCGTCCAAAATTGGCAACATCCTCTTCAGTAGTATTTTTTCAAATACTTTCGAGAATATTGTCAGCAGAATAATGGGACGGTAAGATGATAGTTCAGTTTCTGTCTTGTTTGGCTTGAGGATCATAATGATTTCTGCACATTTCCATTGACTTGGGAAGTGGTCTAGCCTAAGAATAGCGTTAAATACTAGCGTGAGAAACCGTATGCATTTTGATGGTAGAGTTTTAAGAGTGTTGCCGTCTATCTTATCCGGGCCTGGTGATTTTTAATTTCTGTGACAACTTCGTCAAAATGAATTCTTTTAATAGGCAAGCTCATTTGACAGTGTGACCCAAGAAAGTTTTCTATTTCAGCTTCTGTTATAGGATTGCTAATATCGTTTGGCGGAAACACAGAGTGCATGTGTTGAGCAAATGCCTCAGCTTGTTCATCGTCAGATCTACATCAATTTCCATTGCTTTTGCGGATGATTATGTTTCTTTTTGCAGGTCTCTTTAGATATTTGGTTGCTCTCCACAGGTTATACTCTTTGTTGCTAGAATTAGGGTCTAAGTTTCTCAAATATGCCGCAAGAGATTCATTTCGTAGATTAGACAGTAATTGTTTAAGCTCAGATGCAGCTTTGTTGTATAACCTTTTGTCAGCAGGATAGTGAGTTTCTTGCTAACGTTTTCTCAGATCCCTTTTGAGTTGAATTTTTTCTCGAATTTCAGTAGTAAGGTACAGTTGGCTGGGTTGTTGGTTTCTGTGGGTGTGATTCGTATTTATATAGCTCGCTTTGTGAATTGTGTTTGTGAAAAACTGCACAGCATAGTCTATTTCCTCTCCTGTTTTTAACGAAATGTCTAGGCTTATGGCTTCTTCTAAATAGCTTTTAAAAGCGTAAATGTCTGTGGAAGCAGAGATGACTTTATAGGGCTTGTCTAGTATATGAGCTATTGTGCTATAGGTCGCTATTATCGGAGAGTGATCTGAGTTAAGATCAAAACTTTCCATTAAACGAATGTGTGTTTGTGGGATACCAGAGAATGCTACGAACTCAATCAAGTCTGGGGTTTTTCGAATATCTGTGGGCCAGACCGTTTAGACCGTTTTTGACAAGAATTGCTGCGCCTCCATGGGCTCTATCAGACGGATGATCAGCTCTTATTGTGTCATGTCCAACTACTCTAAAAAAAGATTTACTGGTGAAGTGTGTTTCTGAAACAAACATGATGTCGATTGCATTTGTTTTTAAAAATAAGGATATCTCATTAACATGGTTGGAAAGTCCATTGGCATTCCAGATTCCTAAGTTTAGACTTTTTTGCAAAATTTATTAACCAGTAACATAATCATGTTAAGCAAGTTATTGGTGAGTTCAAATTGTTTTTCTAAAAGGTGTTTGCTGGTTGTTCTTTATCTTTTGGACATAGCTTGCTGGAATGCTTACGAGAGCATTTTACGCACCTATAGGTTTTGGCGCAATAGGATTTTGTGTGTCCGAATTCCTGACAACGGTGGCACTGTTTTATGAGGGGGCTCTATTTTAACAATTGCGTTACCAATATGCTTAACTTCGTAGATATCTTTGTTATTATTGTTGGGCTCAATGTCCAGGAAGAACAGTTTTAGTGGCTCTTTGGTTCCACGGCTTTTAATGTTATTTATGTTCCTAACAGAGTGACCTTTGGACTCAACGTCTCGTTTAATTACATCAATATCCGTTGAGAAGTTCAAATTTTTTATAACTACCCTATATGCTCTTTCATGCTTAAGCTGATATGTGTGAAACTTAACAAAATCACTAGCAAGATTTTTAACGAGGGACCTGTATTCATCAATTGACTTAACCATAACTCTCACTTGACCATCTCTCTGAGATTTATAGAGGAAATTTTCTTTTTTAATTTTCCTTTCGAGGTAGGTCAGCATACTACTTATATCACTAACATCCGATAAGAATATAGGTGGCGGCTTGGCAGGTTCATCAACGTTGTCTTCAGTTATCATTTCCAGGGTTTCATTTTCGTCTGCATCATTACCTTTTTCAATTGGTGAGCGTTCCGCTAAGACAGCGAATTTATTGGAGCTAGTGCTCGCTGCAGGTTTTTTTAATTAGAATCGGAGAAACTTGGTTTTGTCTCTTGAGTGAATTTGGCTTCGGTTTTACTTTCTGCCAGCTCCAAGCCGTGTCGTCTTCATCGTCGTGCATGGTAACAACCACACTTTGTTGATGCTTATCAGCAACCACCGTTATGTTTTTGTTGTGTTTTGTTTTCGCAAATCGCGTATTTGTTTTTGGTAGATTAAGCGTAGCTTCCGCGTAGAATTTAGGCACGTCTTGACTCGGAGAGTGTTTGATCGCGACTGATTTTAACATATAACTTAATTTATTAACTCCGTATACTATTGTAGGCTGTATGGCATTACATAATAGCCGTGTGATATGAAAATCAGGGAACCGCTTTAAAAATAATCGTAGCAGACGGTAGCTTGTGCTGTATCGAATAAGCGTGGGTGATGCGAGTGCTCACGTACCCAAATAGTGCATAAAGTTATAATAAACGAAACAATTCCAGACACATATCTGCTGAACTTAAGGTTTACCCTCCAAGATAAAGCGGGCTCTTTGGATCTGTATAATATAATAGATTTCGGCGGCAAAAGTCTCGCTGTCAAAGACCTTGAGCTATAGCACTTTTTTACTTCTAATTCAATTGACGTCATGCTGATTAATACAACGCAATTTCACAGTGGTTCACATGTTGGTTAATAATAGTTTGCTTGACGTATAGCAGATAGCAGAAAAGTTTTACTATTTGACCAGAAATCTGTTACAACATTTTCGAAGCACGATCTAAAAAGAGACAAGGCTTACTTCAAATGGAAACGATATAAGACTGAACATGTTTACACACTATTTAAAAGCGAAAGGGATACAGTAAATATACTTAATCATAAATCTAAACTGGAATACTTAAAAAGAAGCTTACTGGTGCTTGGTTTTGTTTGTGTCAATCAATGTGAAGTCTTAGAAGCTATCCTACAAATTAAATAAATTAACTTTATAAAAATAATACTGCCAAAAATCATTAAACAATTCTTTCCAGAGACCTGGAAATAAGCTAAAATTATGTCTATACCCAATACCCTATACTCAGGTTTCTGTAAGCATAGAAGCTGCACGACCGCTATCACCAAGCTTGAAGAGGACATACGTAGGGAAACTGATAAAAGTAAAATAACATTTTTAACACTACTGGACTTTATTAAGGCATTTGACACAGTTGACCACAAAATATTAATAATAAAGTTGCCGAAAATATTAAACTTTTCTGTCATATTCATTAAACTTATGTCGTCCTATGTCACAAATTGGAAGCAAGCGGTTATTTTAAAGGAAATTGTATCAAATTTTGAAACAACTAATCGTGGTGTTCCTCAGGGATTGGTATTAGGGCCGTTATTATTTTCCATGTATATTAAAAAACAGCAGTTATAATTTTTTTTCATTTATTTTTCCGATTGTTCCTATGGGAGCTATATGTTAGATTCGTCCGATCCGGCTCTTTAAGACTTATGTACTACCTTCAATGGAAAGACAACTTTTGAGAAAACTTCATGCAGATAGCTTTTAAAACACAGAGACTAGTTTGCGTAGAAACGGACGGACAGACGGTCATTACTAGATCGACTTTCTTTATAGGGTCGGAAATGTGACCTTTACTGCGTTGCAAACTTCTGACTGATATAATTAGGGTATTACCCTCTGTAAGGATATAAAAATAAAAATGTATATGTAATTCAAATTGGAGAAGTTTTTGTAAATGGAAAAAATGCCGTTAAAGATACTCATTTAATTGGGTCGTATTTAATAACTTTTTATGGCACCTCTTAAAAAATAATATATCCTACACTAAAGTAGACAATAAAATATTAGAATACATATCCGCTAAGAAAAATATACTGATTTTTTAGTATCCGAATATATAATGTCAAATGATTTGGAACTCTCATTCGATAATTTTAACATACTAAATCCTTTTATTCGAATCAAACAAACTCAAATACCAGTTACGTTAACATTAATCATATCGACATTTATACATTGAATCCTTTTGGTTATAATCAAATACAGACGAATTTTTAATATTCAAACCACGGTAAATCCATACAGAAATTCAACCAGAAAGTAATTTTTCCGACATCGAAAAAAATAACACTCCCGACAATGAAAATACCCTAGAAGAAAATATATTTGTCAAATTGAGCATCAATTACTTAAAATATACCCATCAGTTCCAATAAATCGGGACGATTCAATTTAGAATCGGTGGAGTTATATGACACATTATTTAGGGGCACTTACCCAATTTATAAACAACTTTAAGCCAACAGCTAGTTTCCAAACAACTCTGACCGACTGCGAGATAAGTTCGTGGTCAGCTATTTCTATAACTACGCCTTCAAACGATTAGTTTCACACTCTCCGCCTTAAACGGATACTGTAAACATCCAAGCTCATATTGCAAACATCAGACCCCCAAAGCTATCCCTAAAGTCCGCTAACATAAGCACCAATTTCCGGATGAATTTCAATTTCAAATTTAATTGACAAATTTCATCAATTTATTACCGGACTCTCTTGAGTCTTTCTCTTAACCAGTTTTTTGAGATAAAACTGTTAAGCCGAGTTTTGATTATTGATCAGTGAACTCAAGAAAGGGCCGTCCGTTTTTCAGAATCGAATCGAGCAGTTTGACTAAGTGACCATTTACCAATTTGGACGACAAGGAAGGGAAGCTGATGGTGTTGTTTGACGGCCTTGCAAAGGAGACCACAAAAGTTTCGAAAGAAGAGCAAATAATTTTTATGCAAAATAGATTTTAATTTCGAAAGAAATCAAAATGGCACCATCCTTGCATATAGAAAAAAGCTGTTATAGTGGTGGCACGTACAAAATATCGTTAAAAATCAGTATTTTCCGGTATTTTTAATTGCTTTTATTTATCGCATTTATTTTAAATGCGGCATTTAGCCTTATGGAATTCCCTGTGTTAATAAATGAGCATTAGGCTAAATGCGTTTTGATGCACCGATAGAATCAGGGTATAAGTAAAATGTAAAAAAAATTAAAATTTTTTTAATAAATTCACGAAGGGGAAAGTTAATTTGCATGTTTGAGGAATGCATTATTTTAAAGGAAATTGTATCAAATTTTAAAACAACTAATCGTGGTGTTCCTCAGGGATTAGTATTAGGGCCGTTATTGTTTTCCATGTATATTAACGGTCTGTCTAATAAATTGTATATGTGTACCGTGCATATGTATGCGGATGATGTTCAGATATATGCTAGTCAAACTTTGAGTTTAGTTAATGAATGTATCAATTTGTCAAATATTTGTTTTTAAAATGTTGATAAGTGGGCTAGAAAGAGTGGCTTGACCTTAAATCCAAAAAAAAATTAAAGTGCTTACTTCTGTACAAGAAAAAAAAATCAAAAGCTAAAAATAGGTGATACAGAGCTTGACTATGTTGAAAAAGCTAATAACCTGGGCATTTGTATCATGGAATGATCATGTAATTGCAGTCACAGGAAAAACTTATGGATTGTTGCGACAATTATATGCACACAAACTTTCTTGCTGATTTCTATCCGAATGTTACTCTCTATAACTTTAGTCATTCCGATTCTTTTTCATGGAGTTTTTGGTATCTGTGATGCAGCAAGTTGATACAAAATTAAAGTGACATTCAATAATATAGCTAGATTTATATACCAATTGGGTAGAGCTGACCATGTTTCTAAAAGCGCAAAAAATATTTTCGAGGTGGAAAATGACAGTTGGATTAACTTAAAAATATTAGTTTTCCCTTATAAAATTACTAATTCTAGACAACCTAATTATCTTTATGACATGATTCGTTTTTCGTCTTCCCAAAGAACAAAAAACCTAATAAGCAGTAAACCAAAACTTGCCAGTATGGAGAAACAATTTATGGTATATGCTATACGATCTTACAACTCATTGCCTCATTATTTAAAAACCATTACTGGCACATAAAAATTTAGAAATAAACCTAAAATAATATAATATTTAAAAGACTTATATATTTAAATTGTAGTTGATATTGATTGAAAAAGTTTTTGTAATATAACTAAAATTGTAATTGTAACAAGAAATTATGTTTATATTAAAACAATAAAATTAAATTAAATCAAATAAGCATTGAAATCAGCGGGTAAATTAATTACACCGTATAAAAGCCTTAACCGGTATTCAGCTATTAAGGCCACCTTTTTTATTTACAATCCACCATTGTCATCTTCTGCTCCGGTAGAACGTCTTTTTAGTTACCCCAGGATGGTGAAAATGAGCTTGTTACCTAGTTAGTTCTAAGGTCTAATGTAAGCAAAAAATGGGTCTCAAAATAATAAATATTTAAAATTGCGTATCGCGCAAATCGTACTTGTAATGCTGGTGGTGTCACTATTTGTAAACAAAAAATGTAATTGTAGTGTTATGAGAGAGAGAGCTGCATGGCTACGGTGGACTCAAAACGATTTATTTTTGCATCCTTATTCTCAAACTCATTGCCGACGAATTTTATAGGTGACAAGAGAAATTAGCAAAAGAATTGGAGCCCGTAAGACACAAATAGCCTTTTGTAAGTGTGTTTCGGTGTATTGCTTTACAGGTAATTGCAAGCTTATTCTATTAATTTGACAAAGGAAAAAAAAACTATATACTTCCAAGGTTCAAATGCTTGTGCTCAAAAGGGCAATTTTTTATAAATGTTTTTATATAATATATGAAAAAATCAATGTTATAAATCAATTAGGGGCGTAAAACAATTATTGGTATGAATTAAACAATTTTAAGAATTTACTAGCAAATAGAACGCATAAGCAATTAATATTTTAAAAAATTAAATAAGAACATCGGCAAATAACTCTCAATAAATTAGACCGCGCTCAATTTATATAAAATCTTAACGCTTTCTTTTCTTGCAAATATTAAACAATTAAGGCAACTGAGCGAACATAATTTTACAAAGCATACAATCAAGAAGACTGGGTTAAGACTTGTACAACAAGCCTATAAAGTTGTTTAAAGGGCATAATGCGGGAAATAAAAGAGTGGTAATTTGAACATAAGAATACACGTCTACAATATCTTCGATGCTTTAAAGGGTGTAAGACTCTCAATTTTAATATTGGTTAGTAAGACAGGCTGTATGGGTCCCAGTTAAGATGACGCAGTAAAAATATTAAAAAATGTTATAAGCCGCTTAAAATATTTTTTGTTGATTAGTACACCAAGATCATTTAGTTTAGTTAGTCGCTCAATAGACAAGTTTTCAAGTAAATACGAAACTAGATGAGCAGCGGTTCGACTTGCGTTTAGAATAATTCAGTAACAACGTGTTGTTAAAGACGACTTTTGAAGTTCGCTTAGGCAAGGACTCTTTAATTCCCTGAAGATGCGTAAACTTCAAAAATGTTCTACGTGGTTTTTCGATGTCGTCATTGATGATTTGATTTTGTTTGTGTTTTTTGAACATAACTTTATATAACTTTGCTGTTTTATAATTTTGTTTTTAGTTCTTCGACATATAGTAATGGTTAAATATTTCAGAATTACGATTTAAATTTCATCGAAATCTTACGACGATATCATATAGCTATAGAAGCAATAATATATGAAAACATTTTCTTTAAAAATAAAACTTTTCTATTTTGTAATTTTTTTTAAATTCTTTTAGACTTTGTAATAATTTGATAGTTAAGAATAACGCTTTTAATTTTATTAAAATCGGAAAAGGTTATTATATAGCTGCCATAGGAATTATCGATTAATTAAGCTGCAAATCATCATAGCTTCAAAGTTTTCAAACATATAAGTAAGTAAGCAAGTAAGTCATAATTTTAATGTTTTCAAGAATATTAAGTTTTTGCAATAGCTGCAAGGGTATATGAACATCGGCTTGCCGAAGTTTGCTTCCTTTTTTGTTTTTATTATTATCGGTATTTGTTTCCATTTTTATATATTTTATAAGCTTATACTGTGACTAGTGCCTTAATAATAAGTAATGCTTAACTTGTAGCACTAGGATGTGCTTGCAAATATATAAATAAGACTCTACAGTTCCTCGTCCGATTTCTTGCATCTTATTGATATGACACTGATTTGACTAGGCAGGTGTAGCGCGCAGCAGTATATAGTAAAGTTCGGTTTTCTTTCAGTGTAGTGGGTTGTATCAAATAAGCTAAGTCATCAACTCGACTCCTAGCATTGCCGTGGTTGTTCTATTGACTCTGGCCATCGTTCCGTATATTTTCTCCCAGGTTTTGTTATAATTATATCAGGTTAGAGGAAGGAAGAGACGGTTCTTGTTGCTTGCAGTTGTTCTTGGTAAGATGTATGATGTTGGTTGCAAATCAAATTTTTTCTTTTTCAATTATTCAACATAATTAGCTGGTAGTGTTAAGTTTTCTTGTTTGTTTTTGTTTTGTTGTTGTATGTTGTTGTTGTTTTTTACTTGTTTGAGTAATTTAATAATTTAATTTACATTTTGATTTTATCGTACAGCACCGCCACTGCCTCTGAGAAGGCGTCCTTGATTATGTCACCTGGTTGGCGATGGTGCTCCAAGAGTTTAGTATGCTCAAGTAGATGACATCCATGGCTTTGCGACACGACTGCGATAGTGAGGCACACTAGAAGATAATGTCCTGCACAGACACACCAGCAATACAAGCTAATAATGTCGTCGCTCTTGAAGATCTTGGTCAAACAGTTCCCCAGACCGATGAATTCAAGCAGGTAAACTTTGCCAGTATTAGCAGCCAAGCACAAAACAAAGCACAGAGAGGTAACACCAGCGGGACCCCCATAACTATGAAAACAACTGGGCAAAACCACGAGCAACCACGAACCCGGGCCATTCTTGCCAAAGCCCTAATTAAGTTACACGGTTAGCCACAGGCTCATGCGTTCTGTTTGTACAATGCACCTTTTATTTTATTACTTTTCATCAACATTATTCTTAAATCGTAAGAGTCGACAAAAGTTTAAATAAAGCAGGCAAATTACGTTTGACGTAAAATTCAAGGTCAAATTTCAAACAATTTATATTATTACTCACAAAAAGGGCGCTGCCTTGAAATATTTTTTGCCCCGTTTCTCATCATAGAGTACTCTTTGGTTAATGTCTTTAGCTTATGTCTGACGAAAGGCAGATTTACGAGCTCTACATAAAAAAATACAAAAAAGGAACATTGTCAGTGTGGGAACCGGCACCGAGATGCTAAGCGAGCGATGACGGCTGCAATTCGTCCTTACTACACCTTCTATCTCTGTTCTCATTATTATTAGAGTTTAGTTTGATTTTGGCACTCGACGCGATCGGAGAGTGAAAATAAAGAACATTTTCAGAATACTTTTTAAGTCCAATTTATTGAAATGTTACATTGGCGACGAGGTAAAACTTATAACAAACGAAGCTTTATGTTTAAAGAAAAACATTAACCATAAAACTAAGCAGTGCAAAAAGGCGTATTTGTAAAAAGTGTAAATTTATCACGTTGTAAATTTATCACGTTCGTCGTTGTCATTCGTTCTTTAGAGCTCGTTCAAGTAAACGGTATGTGCGAGAGATAGAAGAAAGGCAAAAAAATAAGAGAGGAAATCCTAACAATAATTGCATTTAAGGGTATGAGAAGTTCTGATCAGATAAAAGCAAGGAGCTTTTGATAAAAAAAAAAAAAATAAATAACAAAAAGGCTGAAGTAAACTTGCATAAAAAGTACAACAACAAAAAAACAAATTCTGGCAAAAGTCAGCGGCAAAGTGCCGATAAAAATTTGAAATTAAAGTATTAAATGAAACAGTGGTCAGAGGCTGAGTGCGGATTAAAATTTTATATTTTAATAACAAATGAGACATTATCTGACAGTGGTCAGGGGCAGAATGCCGAATAAATTTATGAATAAAAAAAAAAGATGTGGGCGGTCAGATCATAAAGAGGATAGTCCTACATGCCCAGCGTGACAGACTAAATGTAATCGATGTTCCCGACAGGAACTGTTTTAAAACATACATACCCACAGTCGTATGATGGAAAGAACGCGGAGAGTTTCAAACGAAGAAACGTTCGAAAGTACGGTGTGTTAAAGGCGGCAACCACAAGGGAAAGGAAATTAATCGAGAAAACTGTTTTAAAATAAACAGTGACGAGGAATATGAAGAATGGATTAAATGAAGAATATGCGGTGAAGATGTTGGATCTCACCGAAATTTGTTGCGTTTAAAGAAAACGGGGACATTCGACTATGTTTGTATGTGAGGCAGGCCAAACGAGCGATTCTTAGAGAAAATTACTTTTAGCCTTCGTTTGAGTCTTTTATGACTAAGTTGAGAAAGGCTACATTTTTTTCATGATTGGATCTCAAGGACGCGTACTATCAATTGGAGCTAGAGGAATCGAGTCGACTGATGTTTGGCATAAATGCGGCGCTGAAATCTTTTAACGACGACTCGAAGAACTCCTTGAATCGGACAACGTGTTGAAGGGCAAATAAATTGAAGTAGATCCAAAGAAAATAACAGATATTGGTTCGTTCCGTGCTCCCAAGACTAAGGAAGAAACGCGTAGTTTCCTCGGTTTGGTCACATACGTTGGAAAATTCATTGCAGACCTTGCTGATCTAACTGAACCGTAACGTAAGTTGTTGAAGAAGGATCAGAAATTCACCTGGGGACAAATTAAAAAATATGGTTTCTAAGAGATTAAGTCAGCGTTAAATAAGATACCGAGTTCCATGCTTCGACCCTAAAAAAAGACTGGATTGATAGCTGATGTTTGCCCTGTAGCTTTGGGCGCAGTATTGTTAAAATTTAAAGATGATCTCGAAATATTATAGCTTTTAACAGTTTAGGTTACCCAAGACTGTTGCGGTCTGTTAATAGTCGTCAGTATGTAAGCGTTAAGTTTCAAAACTATGTAAGTAGTGCGGGATTGAGCAAATAACAACACCCATCATAGTGGTCACAGGCCAATTGCGAGGTGGAAAACATGATAAAATAGATGAAATGTTACCCAATGTTACCCCTCAAAGGAAATTGCTGACAAAAGAAAAAGAGCAAAAAGAGTGAGAATTAGCGTAGGAGATAAGGTTGTACTTAAAAATATAGTTTTTCCCCACAAATGTTAGTCAGCATAAAAAGGACCCCAAAGAGACAGAATCACCTGATGATACCAACTCGGAGACCCTTTCAGATCCTGGCGTAGATCAAGTTCCTGAGAAGGGTAGATTGTAGCTGGTGAGGAAGAAAGGGATGTGGGACCCGCACCGAGTTGCTAAGCGAGCAATGACGGCTGCAGCACACTCCTTACTACACCTTCTATCACTGTTCTCATTATACCCTTGCAAAGGGTATTATAATTTCAGTCAGAAGTTTGCAACGCAGTGAAGGAGACATCTCCGACCCTATAAAGTATATATATTCTTGATCAGCATCACTAGGAGAGTTTATCTAGCCATGTCCGTCTGTTTTAATGTCTCAGTTTTAAAGCTATCTGCATGAAACTTTCCCAAAAGTTGTATTTCTATTGCAGGTAGTATATAAGTCGGAACGACGGATCGAACAAAAAATGAAAAAAAATTATTATTAAAAAAAAAGATTAAAATAGTTTTAAGTTTAAGTTTAGTTAATAGTTTTCACAAATTCCCAATTTAACATCGTCGAACTACTGCAGTCACAAGTTTTCGCGTCGTTAATACAAAACAGTATTAAATTTTCATGGTGACCCCGACGTGATTAGCGAGTTTTAACTTTTTTTCGGTGAAAAACTATAAGCATTACCAACAACCAAAACCAATTTATTCGTGTCGGTTCGGACAATAAACTAAATTGAACAATATTTCGTCGCTGGAATTTTTCTGCCGTTCCTGAAGTTGCGCCTGACGTTTCGGCAAATTTAATTGCTTAATTTGTTGCTGCCGCCAAATGGAAGTTAAGAAGGAAGTTGCAATTATCAAGTCGGCCATTCAGGTATAGAGTGCCAAAAGTTGAAAGTTAATCTGTGGCGTTTTGTCAATTGTGTTTTGGCCCATCTTTCAACTTTTTGCATTTGTGTAAAATTCGGTAGATAGTGAGCATTCTAACCAAGAAATAAAAAATTTGCATGTACTAACAACCAAAATTCGCCAATAAACATCATATATTTCGAATTATATGTGTATCGCTTTGGCCCATAAACAAGAAAATAAAATACTTGTCGTCGACCCAATTAGTACGAACTTAATTCCCCCAACTTTCGTCGTAGTGAGCACCAATTTAGGGTATAAATAAAACAGCTGGAAAAAAGTGCAAATTGTGAAAAGTGTAGCTCTCAAAAATTAGCGGCAATAACTTTCGCCGCAGTTTTTCCGAACATTTTCCCGCGCTTTTCAGAATTTTCACGCGCTTTTCCAAGTTTTCCGCGCTTTACATAATTTTGCGCGCATTTCGGCGTCAGGCTTATATATTCGTTGCCGCTATTTCGAGTTATCTTTTGTCGTTTTCGTTCTTGATCGCTGCAGCAGTGCAATTTTCGGTCTGGCTGAACGTTTGTTCGTTTTTTCGGTACGCTTGAGCTTGAGCGTTAGCTCCCCTACAGTGCGTGCGTGCGGCATATACTGTCGCAGGGTTTACATAAAAAATATAAAAACCCTTTTTAAAGATTTTTCGCCGTAATTCTCTCGGCACTTAGCTCCCTTACACCGTGTGCGATCGGTATATTACTCGTTGATTTTTTATTATATTTTTTAACAAATAAATAAATTAATAAAAATAAATATTTAACACCTCTTCGATACCAACAAAATAAATACAAATAAACGCAATGGCAACTAAGGAAATCGAAGAGCTTAAACACCAACGAGATGTTTGCATGAAAAGTATGAACCGAACTTATCGCCACTTTAAAGAAGCTAAATTATCAGTTAATCCGGTCGAGCTTGAGTGTCGATTAGAGATTCTAAATACGCATATTGAAAATGTTTCCCTTTTGCAAAACCAAATAGAAGTGAAAGATACAAAAGACGTATACCGCGAAGAGTTGGAAGAGAGGGCCGTAACGACAAAGTCATTGCTGATTTCAATTTTAAATCCGCTCCGCCAGCAAATCGCCCGCCTCAATGCCGTCTACCGAGCGTTGCTCTCCCAACTTTTAGCGGAAAACACTCCGAATTTAAAAATTTGATAAGCCTTTTCGAAACTTTCGTTGACAAAGATGACACTTTACACGATATTGAAAAATTCAATCATTTAATTTCGTGTTTAGCTGGAGACGCTTTATGAACAATTAGGGCCTTTCAAGTCACTGCGGAAAATTATCCCAAAGCCCTTGCTA
The DNA here is from genome assembly GCF_018152505.1 of Drosophila elegans. Taxonomy (NCBI): domain Eukaryota; kingdom Metazoa; phylum Arthropoda; class Insecta; order Diptera; family Drosophilidae; genus Drosophila; species Drosophila elegans. Next base: position 27,343,481 of record NW_024545578.1, on the reverse strand, counting down.
GCCTGAAGCGGGTGTACGATAATGATTGTCATATTTTTTTTGACAACATATCGACACTTTTTAATTTCCAAAAAATTTCCCAGCCTTCAGCTACAGCCTTGAGAACCCTCATCGACACGGTCACAGCCTTGTATGACTCCTTGCTGTCTCTTGGGGATGATAGACGCATTACTAATGCTATTTTAATACATCTGGTAATGAGCAAGGTCGATGCAGGAACTAAAATAAAATGGGAAGAACAGTTAGATTATACTTCGCTTCCACTTTGGAGCGAATGTGACGTGGCCCTTAACAGGCGATACCAACACATGGTAGCAGAAGAGGCTTCCAAGCCCAAAACTGTTCAGCAGACCCAATCTAACCCTAAGGGGAATGGAAATAGGAGTTTTTCGTTTGTCGCTGCCAGGAACGACTCTTTTCAATGCATGTATTACAACTCAGCTGAACATCAGATTGGAAACTGCGCTTCCTTCGCAGCCCTAACAGTTCAGCAAAGATTCGATTTCGCTAAAAGAGCACCTTATGCATTAAGAAAGGCTCACACTGTCAAAAAATGAAAATCGAACAGATGTAGAGTGTGCAATTCCTCTCATCACACTTTGCTACACATATATGCCCCAAACACAAATCTCGCGTTGCCACCTCCTTCTCAGCCCACGCTCATGCAGGAGTCTCCATCCACGTCGCATGTTTTGCATGCGAATGCATCGTTATTCTTGCAACTGCTGTTGTGAGCGTCCAAACCAAAAGCGGCGAGTTTGTATTAGCTCGAGCGTTGCTCGACTCTGGTTCACAAATAAACTTTGTAACCGATGAGATCGCTCAGAGGCTCAAAATTACAAGAGAGGACGTATGCATGAGCTTGCGAGGCATTGGTGGAACTAATGCCCAAGCCACAAAAAAATACACACGATTGTGAAGTCGCGAGTAGGGAACAGCCAATTGTCGTCCGATTTTTGGATTATGAAAAATATTTCTGGTTATCATCCGGATCAAGCGGTGAACACCAGCGGGTTGAGGGCGCCTGAAAATATTCAGTTCGCAGATCCATTCTTCTTCAAGCCCAAAAAAATAGATATGCTTATCGGCGCTGAAACATTCTTTGAACTTTTATCTATTGGCCAGATAAAGCAGGGGCCTGAGTTCCCCATCTTACAAAAGACAGTTCTCGGCTGGATAGTGTCAGGGAGATGTGCCTCTGAAAAAATGGTACATCTCAGCTGCCAGGAGGAAGCGTTGGAGTCAATTGACACAACCCTGCAGAAATTTTGGTCTGTGGAGGACTTGCCGCCCAAGGCTAAAGTCCATACTCCTGAGCAACAACTCTGTCAACAACACTTTGAGAAAAATACTCAAATATTGTCGTCCGGTAGATTTTCGGATTTTCGTTTGCCGTTTAAATCTGACCCAAATACTCTTGGTTCGTCATACAAAGTTGCGTAACATAGATTTTTGTCGCTAGAAAGGAAATTGTCAAAGGACCCTTCGCTGAAGAAGATGTATATTGAATTCATGGAGGAATATGTTTCACTGGGCCACATGTCCTCCACCAATGACAAAATTCCGAATACTCCGCACTATTTCATTCCGCACCAATGCGTTTTACGGCCACAAAGTACTTCAACTAAGTTGAGAGTAGTTTTCGATGCATCGAGCCGAGCAAAGATGTTGTTGCAGGAACTGTGGCTTCGAAAATTAGATTGGGACGAGTCGCTAACTATGAAGTTGCTCACGTCGTGGGAGACGTTTAAAGCGACGCTTCTGCAGCTGCCTAAAATTAAGGTATCGCGATTCGTCAACACAGATCCACAAGTCCCGATTCAAATACATGGTTTCGCTGACGCTTCCATGCGAGCGTATGGAGCGTGCATCTAAGTTCGGACTCAAAATGCTGAAGGTTTGAAAGTGTCTTTATCCATCCCTCGTCGTTGTCGGTTTTTGTTTCGGACCGGGTTGCAGAAATTCAGGAGTGGTCGGAGAAAGCAATTTGGAGACACGTTCCCACGAAAGTCAACCCAGCAGACATAGTGACCCGAGGATGTGACGTAGAGGAGCTTACAACGTCCATTTGGTTCGGTGGACCTTCGTTCTTGCTAGACTCAGAAAATTATTGGCCTGTAAATAAACATTTCGAACTGCCGGCTGATGTAATGTCGATGGAGCTACGCAAATCGGCAATCGCTCTCGTAGTCAGCCCAGAGCCAGAAAATAGAGTCCTTTTCGTCGCACCTGAAGCTTCTGAGAGTTTTCGTGTGGGTTTTTCGTTTTATTCAAAGGTACAGAAAGGTGTCGAAGGCCTTTGAAAAATGTATTTCGCCAAGAGAACTGGATTTCGCATTTGATAAAATTGTCGAAGTTATCCAATTTCACGAATTCAGGGACGACATAAGTAAAATTCGGAAAATAAACCGGTATCAACGAATATTCAAAAGTTAAGCCCTTTTCTTCAGGAAAATAAATTAGATTGGTGCTCCTCGATATTGCTACGGTTCGGTTATTGAATGCTCCTATCCCGTACAAAGCCAAATTCCCGTTGCTGTCTAAAATCTCACAGTTCGTCAGATCCTATGTGTCATACCTGCACGTTACGAACTGACACGCTGGCCCACGAGCTGTCGTAAGTCGTCTTCGCGAGAAAATCTGGCTAGTTAATGCTCAAGAAGTCTGCCGACGAACAGTTCGGTCGTGCATGCGCTGCTTTCGCTGTAGGCCGCAACTCTTGACGCAAATTATGGTAAACTTGCCAGCAGATAGACTTCGAGCTTTCCGTCCGTTCAATATTTGTGGCGTTGATTTTTGTGGTCCCTTCAGCACAACGTATCGTATCCGTGGTAAGCCACCGTACAAGTCGCATGTGACCGAAGAAGGTGTGGTGCGACAACGACAGCAATTTCGTCGGCGCAGATCGCCACATGAGAGAGTTCCGAGCCCGTCTGGAGGAGCAGGGGCGGTATCGAAACATTCGCATCAAAAAAAGGATGCGAGTTTGCGTTCAAACCGCCCAGAGCACCGCACTTCGGCGGACTATGGGAGGCAGGTGTGAAGTCTGCAAAGCACCTGTTCCTTCGGACGGTAGGCCAAGACCTCTTGACCGCGGAGGAGCTCGGAACTCTGCTCACCAGCGTGGAGGCCGTGCTCAACTTCAGGCCCCTCGGCGCTCTAAGTAGCGACCCGAACGACGGCGAGGCCCTGACCTCCGGGCATCTGCTCATCGGCGGCCCTCTTCTGGCCTTACCATCAGCGGCGCTCCCGGACCAGATCAGCCTGACCTGCTTGCGACGATGGCGAGGTGTCTCGTCTCTCAGGTACAGGTTTTGGCAGCGATGGTCCCGGGAGTACATCTCCAGCCTCCAGCAGCGGTCTAAGTGGCACCAGGGGGAGCCCAACCTCGTCGTGGGAGCGCTCGTCTTCGTCGCAGAAGACAACCTTCCGCCCCAGCAGTGGAGGATTGGCCGAGTGGTAGCTGTGCACGCCGGCAGCGATAGCAAGGTTCGCGTGGCGGACGTCAGGACGCAGGACGGGGAATATCGGCGAGCTGTCCACCGACTGGCCTTGTTGCCCGTTCTGGGCTGAAGGACGTCGTCCCTTTAGAGGGGGCGGTGTTTGCGCACTTGGCGCTGGTATTTAAATCACTAGTTGTAGGGCGTGAGCGGGAGCCAATAAAGATTTCGTCCGTTCGCTCTTGCGAATTCGCTCCGTCTCTCGGCACCGTAGCATAAGTTAGGTTCTAAGAGAAATTATTGAAATAGTCAGTGATCAATCGAACGTCTTCGTAGCCACTCCTTTTCGTCGCGCTTTCGAAATAGTTTTCACAAATTCGCAATTTAACATCGTCGAACTATTGCAGTCACAAGTTTTCGCGTCGTTAATACAAAACAGTATTAAATTTTCAACATAGCTTCAGTGTTTTTAAACATACACGCTAGTAAAGCATTATTTTAACGATTTCAAGACTATTTAGTTATTGAAATAGCTGCAAGGGTATATGAACTTCGGCTTGCCGAAGTAAGCTTTCTTTCTTGTTATTATTAGAGTTTAGTTTGATTTTGGCACTCGACGTGATCGAAAAGTAATCAATCCCGGTTTATTGAAGTGTTACAAACCACGGTCAATTAGGACCAAAAATTCTATAACATTAGTAGAAGCGGAACGATTTTTTACAAATATTTCAGAATTACGGTTTAAATTTCATCAAAATCGGACGACTATATCATATAGCTCCCATAGAAATAATAAAAATATATAAAATAACTATATAATATTTGAGCTGCAAATCATCATAGCTTCAACGTTTTTAGACATATATGCAAGTAAATCATAATATTAATGTTTTAAAAAATAATAATTTTTGCAATAGCTGCAAGGGTATATGAACTTCGGCTTGCCGAAGTTTGCTTCCTCTCTTGTTTTGATTTATTTTTCCAATTGATCCTATGGGAGCTATATGCTATAGTCGTCCGATCCGGCTCGATCCGACTAATATACGACCTGCAATAGGAAGACAACTTTTGGGAAAGTTTCATGCAGATAGCTTTAAAACTGAGAGACTAGTTTGCGTAGAAACGGACGGACAGACGGACATGCAAAAACTGAAGTTCCAACAACATAAATTAATTCTTGAAAAATACGCCGACAAGGCCAGACTGTGTCCCGAACAAGGACATACACTTCGCCCTGAACTATTTGCCAAGGTTTTGGTAGTTGCCTGAGTAAAAGCACATGACCAGCGAGATGGAAAGTCCAGAGGCTGGTCCTTCTACCGAAGCCTGGAAAGACTCTAGATGACCAATCGTCATATGGGCCTATATGCCTTTTAGATGGCTCCGGCAAGGTCCTCGAGTACATCAAGACTGTAGAAGGTCATAGCGGCGGCAGGCGGCATACTTAGACCCAGTTCGGCTTCAGATGCTTCAGGTGCAGATAGCAGAATCGACTTGGCACGCACGGGATGGACGGGATGTGCCAAGGCGTATTGCATGCTAAGGAATGCCTTTAACTCAGCCAGATGGTGCTGCTACTTCCGTGACAGGCTCCTGCACTTTGAAATCAGAATCACCCGCAAAGGTCCGTTCTAGCACCCCTTCTTTGGAACGCCATGTACGACGAAGTCTTTCAGCTGGCGCTGCCAGGCAGGACCGAAGCAATTGGTTTCGCTTATGACATCGCAGTAGTCGTGGTGTAACCGCCTGGACGAGGAGGTTTGCAACTAAACCATCGAGGTCATTCAGACATGGATGGACAGAAAAGGGCTTGAGTTAGCCCCATACAAAATGCAGGCTGTCGACAGCTTGCAGGCAAACAACGCTGAACCTGAATCTTAAAACTATAAGTGGGTCCTTTCTACAATGACCTACGAATTTTTGGATTAAGTAAATATTGGACACAATATGCTGAAGTTAAAAGGTCTTTTTTGGACCTCAAAAAACAATTGTTTGGCTCGAGCCAACGTCCTATTGTTTAAGTTTGACATGTTTTAAGATCGTAGGGAAATATATTTAGATTTCATTATCATTTTGAACTTTTCGATTTTAGACACTTTTTCGACCGGATTTATGTCAGCAGCAGGATTACATACTTTTGTGGACCCTCGGCGCACAGTGCCTAGTTCCGTTATTTCTCAATATTTTGGCAAAACAAATATATTAAAATGAAGTTGAAAGCTTACCTTATTATGTGCAAAAAATTTTAAAACGTTCCAAAAAGTACTTTTTTAAAATAAAAATTTAAAAAATTAGCTATTTTTTCGTGAGTAACAATAGTATAGAAAGACATACAGAATTAAAGGAGCTAAATTTTTATCACGTATTTGGTCACACCTCTTTAATAATAAATATTTTAATCACTGTAGTTTTAAATTTTTATACAATACGTAAATGAAAATATTAATGGTTCAAAAATAAAATAATTAATAAATCATTTTTTAAGTTAATTGACATATAATTCAGTAATTTAATGTTTGAATATTATTAAATTTTGTACCTCATTTATCAATTGACAGAATGTTTAAAACTGATTACGAATACAGGTATATATAGGACTATGAGCTGCCTAGAAAACTGTGCGCATATCTTTAAACACAACAGCCACTTGGGCCTAAGACATTTACATATATAAGATGACCTTCTGCGAGCGATCACATATTGTCTTTGAAGATAAGTGCTGAGACTGTTTTTTTTATTTGGAGGTCTTCGCTAATTTTTGGCTACACTGCCAGTAAAAGACTTTTTATGAAAAGCTTTTTAAGCTTTGGAAGTATTATAGTCAGAAAACCAAAATCGTAGACATATATATTTATAGATATTTCAATAAAAGATGAATCCGACCACGAAAGCTGCGACTCCACTACCGGAAGCAGTTCCGTATATTTGCGGTAGCTGCGAGTTTCAATAACACTAATTTTGTGTGCCGCCTAATAGAGATAGTCTGTTTTTCATACACGATGTGCTTATCGCAATTTTAGCGTGGGCCTTTTTCACATGTATTAATATGAACACTATGCTTCCCAGTCGATAACACCACCACCAGTTTTTTAATGAGCAGAAAGCCCCTTTCAGGCTTTATCGGACCAATGAGCAAGCATAGCAAACAAAGGTCATAAAGCTCATTGCAGAAAGAGCAAAGGATAGCAACAACAATTAACTCCTCTATTAGGCAGGAATAGATAGAGATAGTACTGGATTGGAATGGATGGAAAAAAAATAACAAAACAAAAAAATCAAATCAGGCACAACGGTAAAGGTACTCCTCGATTTTGAACACATAGTGATACAGTTTTACATTAATTGGTATACAAGCTTTGAGATTTTACAAACAACAAATGATTTACCTTTGTCGCGGGAGAACATGATATCCATGTCGATATCTCGATCGTTCAGATCAATAGCTCACTGAACAACAGAAAACGAAAGCAACTCTGGATTATTACCTTTGGGTAAGATGCTTCTGCTCGCCTGGCTGAGACATTGGGCGTGACATTTGGCGACCGTGACGGGACGGGAAACCTGCATAAGTTCGCGTCCAAAGAAAAAAAGAGATAAGCTCCCATTCATCCAATTATTTGTTTCTCGCGTATTGCTGGAAGCTGTGTAGCATCTTCTGAGATCGACGAACTTGGTAAATGATCTTAAAATTTACAAAGCAAACATTAATGTGCGGACGCATCCCACGCTTCATCTCTAACGTAACTTAGACACGTGCAGGTGATCTACCCCTTACCTTCCTGTTATCAACTTTTCACACACTTTGGCGAAACCACAAGTATAGATACACGTTTAAACGTTTGTTACCCTTGCTACATATACACACATACACATATTTTCTCATTTCATTTGCTTGCGCGTGTTTGCACATTTCCAAGTACACCGGTGTACAGGTTGCTACGGGTATTGACTAATATTTATTAATCGAATTTGGTATAAAAGTACAATTAAAGGAAGGCTGTTATTCTTGTTTCGTCGAATATGAAATTTTGGAAATACATGGGAACACCATTATATTAAAAATTCACAATTGACAATGTATCCGCAATTCGAGGATAATTTCTTTCCATTGGGAGTGCTTAGAAAACCAAGAACTCTCTCATGATCCACATTCTTCTATCAAAGGTCGACTTCGAAGAAAAGCAGGACTACGAGAAATAGGCAATGTGGGGTGATTTTTGCAATATTCTCAATCGCAGGCTTCGACATTTTGGAGGCTAGCGAACTGGAGGTGCGAATCCTCTAAGCGCGCAGAAGCCCACACAATCACAAGCTTCGAAAATTTGTTAAGCAGTGCAGACGCTTGAATACACAACCACACATGCGGCCATTATGTCGGCTGGTACAAGGGTATTACCCAGTTATCCATCCAGCACCGATGATCCGCGCTCTACTCGACTTCTGCTCGAAGTGAGTTTCATTAGAGGAAACTGCAAAGCGATTGCAGCTAAATTATATAAATGCCTGGCATCGTAACGTTTCTGGGCAGCAGCTCGTTTATCGTTGGTTGTAGTGGCTGCATCTGCTTTGAACTGTTTCAATTTTGCATCTACTGATCCTGCGTTCGTCATGGTAGGGGAGCTTTTTGACATATAACTTTACATGGTATTGATGCTTCACTGCACACTGGACTAGCAGGCCCGAGTTTTGGCCTAAAGTCCGTTTTTTTTTTTGGGAAAATATTATATGGGGTCCTTTTTAATATACTTTAAGGAAATGTATGCCAACTTTTCACTGAATGGATTCTTTTGCATATTTTTAAAGATTAAATTTCACTCAAAATTGAGTAAAAAATAAAAAAATCTAGTGAAAGGAGATGAAGAATTAGCTGATCGAATTTCTTGGGAAGTCATCGCTGATTGCAACTGCATTTCTGATTTGTGATTTCTGATGTGAGCCTAAGATAAGTTGTCGCTTTTCAGCTGCTGTACCCAGAGTTAGCTTATGAGACTGCTGTGACGTGCAGACAAAACTAGCGCTAGTCCTATCTGAGTCCGGGCATCACTCCCTAGGGAGTGTTCGTGTGGTAAATTTTATCAAAAAAGTTGTTCTATAAAGATTTATAGTCAACTGTGACCTCGAGTTTTCCACTTTGACTTAAGTATACAAAAATACAAGGTCGCTAAAACCAACCACAATTTCATTGAAATTGATTAAAATGTGAAGTAATTTAACTTAGCTGGATTTCTTACTTATTCAAAAAATATCGAAAAAAAAACTTTAAAATATCATTCTTTTTTTCGTAATGGGATAATTTGCTTTAGAATTACTTTAAAATAAGTTATTTGATTAATTAGCTACCAAAATCACCCGCTAATTACGCGCGGTTTTGCCTTAGTTTTAAATATGAGCTTGATTTGAAAGAGGGCCAGTTTTGAATGTTTTATGCAGTCCACTGAAGCCAAATAGTATGCTGCATCTTCACATACTCATAAAATACATACTCAAAACATATAATAATGCGTCATAAGGCATTTTAAATATTTAAAAAATAAATAATTGCTTTTTAAAGTTTTGATGCTGCAGATGCAAAGAAGAAACAAAAAATAAATATAAATTTTTATTGGAACGATTATTTTAGTAATATCGGCAGCTAGAGCGCCAAAAGATAGCATTTTTAAAAGCTGATGAGTCTTAAACCAGTTTATATTTTTTAATGGTTTGAATTTTTTTTGATTTGTTTGTATCTTATTCCTAAATTATGTGTTAAAATTAATTGAATCCGTTTAGCATTTTTTTTCTACAAATAAGATATCCAAAAATTAGAAATATTTTCGGACTTTGGATTTGATTAGCTATATCTATTAAAAATCGTTAAAATTTTATTATTAGTTTGTTGAAAAGATCAATCTTTTAAGAAGGTATTCTTCTTTATTTCAGCTTTCTAGCTGTAATTGGAGTTCCAATTCAAACAAATTTGGCGGTTCAAAGTCGGGGGTCACCAAATGAACAAGTTCAAATAAATTCAGAATGCTGAAATAATTTTTTTGTTGCGTGCCGCAACTTCAAAACCAGTGGCAATAGTCACCGCAATAAGTAAAATACCAATTGGGCTGCCGATAAGTGAAAATGTCAAGAGTTCTTTTCGTACTGAGTTTATTGAGTACAACTTGGGGTTTAGAGACATGTTCATGGGTCAAAAGGTTTTTACTTCGGTTACATGGCTTAGCCTATCAAAACATTATAATATGGTCACAGATGTCTTTGGTAAAGCCTTATCTATTTTATCCTTATCTATTTAACCCTTATCTATTTAACCCATAAATGGTGATACAGCTGCGCTATTGTCTTCTTGACGAAATTGTACAGATGCCCATTAAAAAAAAATAATTAAAAATATCAAAACGGCGTCGACTTGAAAACAAAAAATGTTTTGAACTAATTGTCGACCTTTTCAAATATTTTAAAAATACGTACAATCAAAATTTTCTAGGCAGACACGATAAAGAGCAGTAAAATATCATGAAACCCACCTCAAAAAAAGTAGTTTATAATGACTCGGGCGCCATATTACAAAATCGGCTGTATCTCCAGAAATAGTTCAAATTTTGAAAAATCTTTAAAGGATCATATTTTCAAAACTCTAAACATTCAAAGTATGCAAAAACATTTTTTTTTTAAATTTCTAAAGCAAATTACCAACCTATCTACTATAGATGTGATTTTAAATAGTTTTGTGGGGGCAATGCGCAGTGGTTTCGCCAAGGGGCTATAAATCAATAAACAGGATCATCAAATTAGTGGATTCCATGTACACAATTTGACTTTGCTGGAAATCTAACGGTACTATCCAACAATAGAATTAAAATCATGAATACACTTTAATTTCCGAAGCACAGCAGTTCTTTGCTGAATTATTGCGAAGCAAAAGAGCATTTCAAATTGGTTTGGCTATTGTTCATTTTCATAACTTAAAGTTGTTTTAATGGATTTTGAAGCTACAGGTATTTACTTTATCTAGTGTAATAAATGTGATAAATGTGTTAAGTTTAGCTGCGGAAAGTTGTGGACTTATTTTTTATCGACAATATAAATCCAATTTTTTTCAGGTTAAATTTGCCCAGGAAAGCTTCTGTGTCGTCTGTATGTTGTCTTCGTGATTATCTCAAGTTTTCAGTTATCATATAATTGATTCTAATTTTTATACCCTTGCAGAGGGTATTATAATTTCAGTCAGAATTTTGCAACGCAGTGAAGGAGACGTTTCCGACCCTATAAAGTATATATATTCTTGATCAGAATCACTAGCAGAGTCGATCTAGCCATGTCCGTCTGTCCGTCCGTCTGTCAGTCTGTCCGTCTGTCCGTCTGTCCGTCCGTTTCTACGCAAACTAGTCTCTCAGTTTTAAAGCAATCTGCATGAAACTTTCCTAAAAGTTGTCTTTCTATTGCAGTTATTATTTAAGTCGGAACGAGCCGGATCGCATATAGCTCCCATAGGAACAATCGGAAAAATAAATACAAAAAAATTATAACTTTGCTGTTTTATAATTTTTTTTTAGTTCTTCGACATATAGCAATGGTTAAATATTTAAAATTTAAGGTTTAAATTTTATCAAAATCGGACGACTTTATCATATATCTCCCAGAGAAATAATAAAAATATATAAAATAACTATCGAATAGTTGAGCTGCAAATCATCATAGATTCAATGTTTTTAAACCTATACGCAAGTAAATCATAATTTTAATGTTTTCAAAAATGTTTAATTCTTGCAAAAGCTGCATGGGTATATGAACTTCGGCTTGTCGAAGTTTGCTTTCTTTCTTGTTTAACGTTAAATTCAAACTTCATGGTTATGTTTATTATATTGTGTTTATCCCGCTAATTTTAACTTTTAAAGGTTATAGTTGTTACCTTTTAATAGTAAAAAATATTTCGTACACACTTAAGCCTCGTTTTTTCATTTTGTTTTGTCGCCAACTGCAATAAATGTGCAAAATTGTAATTTTCAAATACAATTTTGCTCATTGATTTATCGGGCCCGGTGGTATTTCATGGAATGGTATTTTTATACCAAAATCAGGTTCATATTTTTTACTATCGGATATCGGTTCTGACAATTCTCCTCATTCATTACTCATTGGAATCGTCATAGGTAGTCTTGCTCGCACTTACGTAAAATCATTAAAACAAAACATGGGCAATGAATGAGGCCAAATATGTAGGGTCATAACCCCATTAGAGGAGCACCACATTTTCTCAAAGGTTTTGGAGAACTCCAATTATAATATGATAAAGGCCATCTAGAATTAAATTAACGAACTTTTAAGCGAGACTCATATGACCGAAAGACTTTTTATTGCGAGTTTGGTGAATGTAAAAGCTTATTAGATTTATTTGGTGATTTTCTGCTAACATTTAAGGAATCACAAACATCCAGCTCGCCATCTTTGTGTTTCGTGTTGCCTTCAATTACGAAAATAATAGAACAATACGAACCAAATGAATTCGATATTTCCTCAATTGCATTGCTAAAGGAAACAGGAAGGAAAATACCAATGATATTTGGCAAAAACAATTTAAGTATTTGGCATTAGGTGGCATTTTTTTTGTATCCTCCAGAAGCACAGTTGCAGGAAAATGATTAGATAGATTTTAAAAACTTTTGCTTATCTAAAATGCAAGATGCTTATTTTCCAGTCAAGGCACATCCAATTCTAAAAGCCCATCGTTAAATACATCAAGTAGCCAAGCATATGTGCCAAAAACGACATTCTTTTTTTCAAAGTTAGTTGTTTCTTCTAACTACTATTTACCCGCAAGCCCGGGTACAGCAATTTCATCAAAGGTATGCACAAGTAAACTCAGTAACACCATGGTGTCGGCACAGTTTTAAAATCCCAGTTTTGTGTCTTTTTTTACCCACTCTATCTTTGCCCAAGTTCTCGGTCTGCGTCAATACATGTAAACATTCCAAAAATGAGCTGCGTTCGAAATAAGCTTGTGCGTCGGGACACCCAAGGCAAACTCCGAAGTAAGTACCCACATGGTTTTTTGAGGCATTTGAAGTTTTAGATAGGGTTACCTTGGGAGATTATAAGAAGTAAATCCGCTATTGTCGAGTGTAGCGACTGTTAGATACCCTAAGTAACGCCTACCAATATCAAAGAAAATTTCGAAATGCGTTTTTTCTTCATTCTCAAACCACAAATGTGGAAAAGTGTACAGTCTAAAAAAATGTTTTCTGTTAATGATGTATTACTCTATAAAAAAATAATTTTGTTAAAAAGTTAAAAATAGGGAAGTTTTTTTTAATTTAATATGAAAACAACTTTCGGGAAAGTTTAATGCAGATAGCTTTAAAACTGAGAAACTAGTTTGCGTAGAAACGGACGGACAGACGGACAGACGAACAGACGGACATGGCTAGATCGGCTCGTTTAGTGAGGGTATAAGGGTATAAAAACAAGAAAGAACACTGTAGTCGAGTTTTCCTACTATTAGATAGCCGTTACTCAGCCAACAAATTTTAAACTGAATATTCACCCTCAAAACGATCGAGGTCTAGGTGGCGCACCACCGCACACTAAAAATGCTTTCTTCTGTCTCTCTACATAAGCGATTACTGCGGCCCTACCTAATTTAGTTGTTCGCCGGCAGAGCGGCAGAAAATGACTTAATAAGAATATATATGCTTTTTAGTCTGCAAATTATTTTATATCTGTCATAGGAACATAAAATAAAAATTTATATTCAATTATTTTAAAATTAGAGCTTTATTAATCTTAAGCATATACTTATAAGTTACAATAAACATTAATATTTTAATATTTCAGAAATACGGGCTTAGTTTGGTTAACATCGGACGACGTTATTTTTTTATGTTCCGCAAGAAAGTGTGAAAATTTTATAGGAAATCAGATATAGCATGGTTGTTTATTTAAAAACACGGAGGTATAGTCATATTATACATATGCATTTATAATTTTAAAATTTAATACAACTAAATTAATACGATATGACTATCAGACAACATGTGTACTTTCTTTCGCTAGCCTAAGAATGCTTCTATTTTGTTTTAATATTTAGGTCTGGCGCATATCCTAGATATAAGCGCAGCACTTTAAGAACAGGTTGTTTCACCCTTTTCTAATTTTGTATATAACTGTTAAATTATGTTATAAATCATATAATTTATACTAAAAAAAAATACCGAAATGATTGGGAAAACTAAAAAACTTTACCATTTCATACATTATGATTTAAAAAAAAATTACCCGAAAAATAAGTATTATGCTTAATAGCTCGACACAGACAAAAAATAAATTTTTTTTATAGCGACAAACCGATTTTAAAAGCATTTTTTTTAATTAAAAACAGCTGAGACAACATTAGGCGAGCCTTTTTCTTACAGAAAATGAATACTGCATATTAGAGGAATGTTTATTTAATATTATTTTGTTACCCGTGATCATTATATGATCTGTGTCCCAAAAATTAAGGTCATAGATAATAATTGTCGGTAAAGTATGTAAGTATGTAAAAAGTTGTATATCGGCCTATTAGAAATTTTTCAAACTTAAATTTAAATTTTTCAAATAATTTAAACTGTTTTATTAGTTTACCTTTAATCAAATTTTTAGATTCAAGTTTAATTTTTCTTGAAAAAAACACTAATTTAAATATGATTTTTTTATGATGATAATACCAATTTAAACCATCACAACATTATCCTTTATTCCATCCAATATAATGATGTTATTGCGGAGGTCTGCAGCGTCCAGCCGATGTTCCAGAAAAGTCCAAATCCTTTTGTTCAATAATTGGAATGCGGTCATCATACAATGTTGGGGCTTGTAAAATGATTCCAGCGGTCCCAACTACAACAGCCAACGTAAATATCCAAAGAAAAAGTCTATCTAACACCATAGCAACGTATTTCCAATCCTCTTTGACCTTTTAAAAACGAAAAAAAAAATATTTTTAAAAACTTTATATAAACAGGTATATTTTTATCGTTGAAAGGTATGTATCAGGTAAAGGGAAGCGTTACTGATTCCATAATCAGGATCAATGGCATGAATATCGAGATCTCGAAAACTATAAAACACTGAGTTTTAAGATTTATCAAGCAGGGTGGCCCAGAAAAGATTTGCGTTTTAAATCGCTATAAAAAAAACAACGAGTATAGAGTATATTTTTCAAATATTTTTTTTTTTTGGATAGCTTTAACATTGCGGCTTATGTATGAAAGCCCACTTCGTTTACATGGCTGACTCGGATGGCTTTGCAGTAGCCCATTCGGTCGAACCAATTTTTAAACACATTTCTACCGAAAAATCGTGTTTTCTGATAAGGCCCATTTCCACCTCGGTGGTTATGTTAATAAGCAAAACTGTCGAATTTTGGGTTCAGAAAATACATACGTCGTCTTGGAGAAGCCAATACATCCACAACGAGTGACTGTATGGTGCGGTATGTGGTCGGGTGGCAACATTGGGCCGTTTTTCTTTGAAAACGAGGAAGCAGCCGTCGTATTCGTTAATGGTGTCCGCTATAGCGGCATGTTGGAAGACTTTTTCTTTACCCGAATGGAATAGGAAGACATAGATGACATATGGTTCCAGCAGGACGGCGCACAAACGATCTTTTGCGCGGTATGTTCGAAAATCGCATAATCTGCCGAAACGGCGATGTGAACTGGCCGCCTCGCAGCTGCGATTTGACCCCGTTGGACTATTTTTGGTGGGGTGCCGTCAAGGATAAGTGTTACGCCAACCACGCAGAGACGATTGACGACCTAAAGCACAAGATTGAAGTCGCCATCAGGGCCATTGAAGGCCATACCATCGAAAATGTGTTTAAAAATTGGGTCGACCGAATGGGCTACATATGAACGACTGGTGTTTCATACATAAACCGCAATGTTGAAGCTATCCAATAAAAAAAAAAATTTGAAAATGTTTCGTGGGCCACCATGTACATATGCAGCGCAAAACTCTGTCACTGTGAGACATTGTAATTGACAGTTATTGATCGTAAATGTTTATTCGGAACCATTGTTTTAGAAGTCATTGGGAAATTGGTGGAGAGATAATGAACTATTATCGTGGGCGGCGGATGTTGCTCGCTCTTAGCTGGTAGTGTTGACCCAGGGCATAAGTGTTTTGGCGTTATTCTGGTAAGTAACGGTGGATACCTGTCGTTTTCTTTATATAATTATAATGGGGTGGTCTAAACTTTTAACCACCAAATAAAACCAAAAACCTCTTATTATCCTTTTTGTGAGAAAAATTAAAAACTCTCAAAACATTGTGAGCCTAAGCACTTCAATCATTATTTTAGAATATCTAAAGAACCAAGTCTCCGTATTCAATGACAAACAAAGGCAACAGTCCCGAGCTATGCCCCCACCTGCGTCTCCAAAACGAAACAAGTGCGAGAGCGATGAACTGTGGCCACTACCCATCCACCAACTTTCTGATTTCGCTGTAGAACGCTGGCGTCTCTGTTGCCAATCGTTTACCTTTGCTGTCACTTGATACCGTCTCCACCGCCAAACTGCAAAAACGACATTGCGGCCCTACTGGCTAAAAGCTACGTAGGTTCGACTCGAAATCATAAATTTGATTTCTCGGTATATTGAAAAAAAAGGTGATTTATACTTAACTGTGTTAACTGTCCGTCGGTGGAATACATTTCCCGCAAATAAAAGAACAACAAAAAAGGAGCAGGTTTCAGGAACCTCAGTAATTTCAAAGGCTCTAAGCTTGATGAATTCGGACTCGCCCGTTCTCAACGTAAGTCTCAAAACAAACTAAAAATCCAACCCTAACTAACTGCTTTTGTAATAAGCGTAAGCAAATAAGCAACCCCGGACAAACAGCGGGTATACCGATGGAGGTATACCGACAAGACGCTTGTTTGGCCGTCTTAACACCGTAGCCTTACACACCCCCTCCCTCACGACTACCTACCTCCATCCTATCCCCCCACATCTCACCTCGGTGCCGGACTAAGGTGTCATTCGACCCGTGCCGATAGTCAGCCTGGCTGGGGGCCCGAGCTAACAAATAGCCCAGTCGCAAACGGAGGGTTCAGGCAAGTGGCGACCGTCTGTCCTAAGTACGCCTTACCCGGGTACAGTGGATCTCTGCCCGGGCGGACTACATACTTCTCCGCAGCTCGTGGGACCCCATGAAAAGAAACAAAGCAATAAAAATCCCGCAGGATATCCCTGCAACCGGTGTCGCAAGACACTTTGAGGAAAGATCCCTCGAAGGCGACAGACCCCAGGCGGCAGCGCACCCGCCTAGGACTACACCAGCAGCCCAGACATTCCCAGCCAGGGAGCGTGGGGTGCCAGCAGGAGCTGCCCTGCCAGCACGCCCACCTCTCGCATCTGATAGGCCAACCTCTATCGGCCAACAGGCGTGGCCTGCCAGGGTCAAAGGTAAAGTGGTACCTGAGGTACCTCATGCAGGGCATGACACCGGAGGAGGCCTTGAAGAAGGCAAAGGAGCCGAGGGAGCAGCCGGCGTTGGGGACAGCACCGGTTGGTAAACGGCTGAACACCAGCCGCACACCACCAACGGACACCCCCAAAAGGTTTAGGCACGGCCCAGGGGCTAGTGAGACGTCCTCACGGGTCCCTGAGCAAGAGGGGCCTAGCACATCAGCAGCAGCGGAAGAAAAGGCAAAAGTGCGGGCCAGGAAGATACCTTCCCAGCCCCATCAAAACCAGAAGCCGACAACCGCTGGAGGAAGACCCTCTAGCTCGGCACCGCCGGTCATCGGACCCCGTCCGACTTACGCGGAGGCTGCCAAGAAAGCCACCCTCATCAGGGTGGCTATACTCCCGGAGGGTTTCCCGGCGGCCAGCCTGACCGCAGAGGAACTATCCGGGCTCCAGGAGTCGGTCATGGACAAGATGCTCACGTCAGCGTGGAGCGGTCCCGTCGTGTTCAGGGGAATCCACTTCAGGGTGGGTTACCTGATTATCGACTGCCTGGATGAAGGCTCAGCTGAGTGGCTCAAGATTGCCGTACCTCAGCTGCGGACGTGGAAGGGAGTACCCCTAGAGACCCGCACGGGAGCAGACATCCCGGCAGCATACAACGCCACGTTGTTCTGCCCGAGGAGCTCCGACCGAACCAATGAGGAAATATTGGCCTTCATTGGTTTCCAAAACCGGGTCGAGACGGACGCCTGGAAGGTCATCTCCAGGAAGAACGACGGAGCTGGTGCACTCCTGGTCGTAGGGATGGACCAGACCGGAAGGGATGAGATAGTGGAGCGTGACCACAAACTCAACTTCCGGTTTGGCCACGTCACCGTGAGCGGTCTGAAAAAGACCAAGTGAGCTCCAGAAGAGACGCCCAATGACGGCACATGCAAGGCTGTCGAGGATACCCTCGAACAACCGAATGTGGAGCCGAAGTCACAGCGTGGTGAACAGGATGAACAAGCCATCACCAGCATGGACATTGGGGACGACCAAGGGGATGGACACCCTATGTCATCCCAAGAGCTGGCCCAGGAGCTCCTCCTGGACGAAAGCTGCGAAGAAGCCGAGGTTACCGTGATAGCCGGTGGTGGAGAGACTTGCTCTCTCTCTTCACCAGACCTCACGGAGCATCAAACCTCGGAGTGATGGCTGCAACAAGCAGCATTCGGCTAGCCCAGGTAAACATCCATCGGGCCAAAGCAGCATCTGCTGTCTTGGCGAGGATGTTCACCTCCCAACACCTCGGGCTAGCCCTTGTACAGGAGCCATGGTGGCACCATGGCATAAAAGGCCTGCACACGAAGGACACTAAGGTAATATGCGATCCAGGAGGATCACCTCCCAGATCATGCATCGTTATAAGGAAAGATATCAATTATAGTATCTTTTCAGAGTTCATGAGCAGAGACTGCGTCGCCGTAACCATCAACGGCACAGAAGCTGCACCGAAACTAGCAGTGGCCTCCGCCTACTTTGCCGGGGAGGAGGCCTGTCCACCGCCAGGAATACCCGGGCTAGTAGACCACTGCCGGACGAACAAGATCCCCCTCATCATAGGATGTGATTCCAACGCACATCCCGTGATCTGGGGTAGCACGGATGTCAACAACAGAGGTGAGCAATTACTAGAATTTATTTTAAACAATAACCTAGAGATCTGTAATGTCGGCGCCAGGCCGACATTTGTTACTAGGGTACGAGAAGAGGTGCTAGACATAACTCTAGTAACCAATTCTTTTAAACCCCACATTAAGAACTGGCATGTGTCACCAGAAGAATCAATGTCAGACCACAGGACAATTTTGTTTGAAGTAGCCTTCAAAACAAAAAGATGTAACCCTAAAAGAAACCCCAGAAAAACAAACTGGGACAAATTCAGGTCAACTCTAGAGCTCAATCTTTCCAACGAACCGTCAGGATACCCTAAACATCCCTTGGAATTAGACAGAGCGGTAGACAACCTGGGCCACAAGATAGAAAATGCCTTTGAAGACAGTTGTCCTCTAGGTAGACAGAGGCGGGAAACAGACGCACCATGGTGGAATGCTAGTCTTGAACGACTACGAGTAACCACTCGGAAGCTTTTCAACAAACCGAAAACTGATAGAAACTGGGAACTATACAGACAAAGCCTGACGCCCTACAACAAAGAGATCAGGAAGGCCAAACGGAAAAACTATAGGAACTTCTGTGAGGCAATAAGTAACGTCAACGAGGGCGCGAGACTGCAAAAAGCAATGGCTAAAAGTGCAGCGGATAGTAATTTAGCCCTGAGGAAAGGGAATAACACCTTCACCTCCACGGATCGGGAGAAATTAGAATTGCTATTTGACACGCATTTCCCGGGGAATACTCCCACTATGGGAAACGCAAGGCGTGATCAACATAGAACCCCTAGGACAGTAGCCAGTGACTGGGCAACAGCCAAATCTATAGTTACGCCCGAGAAACTCAAATGGGCTATTGGAACCTTCCAACCATTTAAATCACCGGGATTAGACATGATCTCTCCAGCTTTCTTACAGCAGGGACAGGAACTACTCCTAACCCGCCTAAGAAGACTAATGGTGAGCAGCCTAGCCCTTGGGTATATCCCAAGTGCATGGTGCAGCGCGAGGGTGGTCTTCATCCCCAAGATCGGGAAGAAAGACATCACCAGCCCAAAGTCCTTCAGACCTATCAGCTTAACTTCGTTTTGTCTTAAAACGCTGGAAAAACTGGTAGACTACAACATCAGAAGAACAGCTCTCAGAGACTGTCCGCTGCAAAACACACAGCATGCATATAGAGCAGGCCGTTCAACAGACACTGCACTTTATCAACTATGTCGCACCCTAGAAGGGGCAATTGACAGCAAAGAAATAGCTATCTCTGCCTTTCTAGACATAGAGGGAGCCTTCGACAACACATCACATGATGCAGTTCGAGCTGCCCTGTCCAGAAGGAACATAGACACTACTACGAGCAAATGGAGTGGCAACCTACTTGAATCCAGGCAAGCAACATGTACACTGGGTTCGGAAAGATTGACAATTGCTACCAGCAAAGGCTGCCCGCAAGGAGGTGTACTGTCCCCTCTGCTATGGAGTCTGCTAGTAGATGACCTTCTCAGCAAACTTGCTGGAAAAGGAATTTAATGTCAGGGATACGCCGATGACATCGTGATAATCGCCAGAGGCAAATTTGAAGCGACACTCTGCGACATCGTCCAACTCGGACTAAGGACAACGCTGGACTGGTGCAGGGAGGTTGGACTCAACTTAAATCCTGCTAAGACAGTCATCGTTCCTTTCACAAGGAAGTACAAACTACAGATAATGAGACAAATCTCACTGCTAGGAACTGCTATAGAAACTAGCCGAGAGGTTAAATATCTAGGAATCACGTTAGATAGTAAACTGACTTTCGCTTCCCATGTCCAAAAGACATTGGAAAAGTGTTACAGAGCACTCTATACCTGTCGGAAAATTGCTGGGAAATCCTGGGGAACCAGGCCTCAGATAATACGATGGCTATACTTAATGATCGTGAGACCAATCCTCACTTACGGAGCACTTGCATGGGGCAAACGAGCTAAGCTCATCAGCATGCAAAACCAGCTAGGAAAACTACAAAGACTTGCCTGCGTATGCATGACAGGGGCAATGAGAACCTGTCCTACAGCTGCCTTAGAAGTTTTGATGGAGCTAACACCACTCCACTATGTGATTGATATCCAACGCAAAGCTACACTCCTGAGAATAAGCACTGAGGGCACAGGTAGTGGTTGCATTCTAAATAACAGGGATGCGACTAATTTATTAGGTGAGGTGCCCCTAATACTCCACCCTAGGGATGAAATGATAGCCGAACTAATCTTCGAGCAGAACTTCACAGCACACCTAGGCAATAAGAAAGATTGGACCACATTGTCTGAAGTGCACCCTATGGCTAAACACACCACAGCATGGTACACAGATGGATCTCTGACACAACAAGGCACGGGCCTTGGAGTGGTAGGGTCTCGCATAAAATACCACGAATCCCTTGGCCAATACACCAGCATATTCCAGGCTGAGGTATGTGCCATTGGACGTTGTGCAGAGCTCAACATACAGCGTGGATACAAGGAAAAGGACATATCGATCCTTTCGGACAGCCGAGCAGCAATTACTGCTTTACATAGCAACAAAATCACCTCGAAGCTAGTCCTAGAGGTGAAGAGTAAGCTAAATATACTGGGCAGCCAAAACAGGCTGGCCCTCAGATGGATTCCGGGACATAAGGATATATCCGGAAATGAACTTGCCGATAAAATGGCAAAACTAGGAGCCGAACAGCCCCTGGTAGGCCCAGAGCCCTACTGTGGCACACTATAAAAGAATACCTTAGGAAAGCGGAAGGCGCCATGAGACAAGAACACTGGAGAAATACCCCAGGTCTAAGGCAAGCCAAAACTCAAATAAATAACTATAACAAGAAGAGGTTGAAGGAACTTATTCAACTGGGGAAAAACTCACTTAGGATCGTTACCGGATTACTAACCGGGCACTGTAGACTGAAAAGTCACCTAGGTAAGATGGGAATAACCAGCAGTGGAACTTGCAGATTCTGCGACATAGAGGACGAAACCTCTAGACACATCATTGCAGACTGTCCGGCGTTAGCAAGCATAAGATGTAAAATCTTAGGAACCAGAACTCTTACACCTGAGCTCCTAGTAAGAATCAACCCACTAAAACTCCTCGACTTTATTCGAGGAAGTGGGTTGATATCTGAGCTGTAGGCTCTGAATGGGGGTACAATAGTAGAGGTGGAGAACTATCGATAGTGAGCGCCATCGATGGTCGACGATATTTTATTTTAAACCATCGATAGTGTCGATAGTGCCATCGATAGTGGCTCGATAGTGGCTCGATAGTGGCTCGATAGTGTAGCCCAACAAAAAAAATTTGATTAAGCAAATATAAAAATATTATGCTTTATTTTAACTAAGTTACGATTTAAAAAAAAAGAATGAAACGAATACAATAAAATATGCTTTATTTCAGCCAAGAGTTGCGATTTAAAAACAAAAGAATGTTAACATTTTTTTCTTTGAGTCGGGTTCGCCTCTCCGATATTATTTGGCCCGCCTTGCTGAATGTTCTTTCAGACTCCACGGACGTAGCCGGAATGCAAAGATATTTGGCGAAAAGGCTCCCAATGGCAGGGAAATCAGTTTGATTCACCTGGAAAAAAGTAATATACTCAATTATATGCAATTTATAACTCGGCACTTGTAAGAAGCGCACTATCGATGGCACCATCGATAGTGGATGGGCCACTATCGAAGGTGTCTGCTGCCATCGATGGTGGCTCGATAGTGCTAAACCATCGATAGTGGCGATAGTGCCATCGATAGTTCTCCACCTCTATACAATAGATCTTATAGGTCGCGGTACACTGGACACCCCGATA
The DNA here is from genome assembly GCF_018152505.1 of Drosophila elegans. Classification (NCBI taxonomy): domain Eukaryota; kingdom Metazoa; phylum Arthropoda; class Insecta; order Diptera; family Drosophilidae; genus Drosophila; species Drosophila elegans. The sequence goes on along the minus strand of NW_024545578.1, from coordinate 27,321,112 downwards.
TTAATAATAATAATAATAACTGCTTTTGTAACTCCAGTTGTAAAAAATACCTACAAGGACAATCTAATCTTGTCTGACAAATTAATAACTCTGTACATGATTTTTATATTTTGTCCGATCAATACATTTTTCCAGAAAATCGCGGAAACAAAAATGAGCTAAACCCCAATCCGACTGCGTAGGACGAGTCTTAGATGCTTACGCAGGTCAAGAAGGAAACACAAAGTACTTTGGAAGTATAAATTCTATAGGCAAAAAAGTAACGGAAAATGGTGATACGGCCTTAGAGTCTTATAACATTATACTCAACTGGAATGCAATATCAAAATGTTTGACATTGCACAATGCCGATAAACGGGTCCTCAGTACTTAAGAATATCAAACGACCATACAAATTAGTTATTATAGGTTTGTTGCAGTAGGTAGGTAGGTAGGTGGCCGGTTGGCCGACGGTCAGCTTTCGTCCACTGAAGAGTTATGACGATTACGCTGGAAGGGTAACTGCCTTCCGTTCACTACTGGCTTAGAGACTCAGTCAGTGTTCAAATAATAAATTGGTTAACGGCGGTTGCCGGAGTTTGTTTTACTAGCGATGTGCTCTTTATTGGATTCCAATCAAAACTAAGCTTAAGGGATTGACTTAAAGCTAACAGAGGCTCGCAGCGGCCACGCAAATATGCAGTGTTAGCCGTCTGCGCACGAGCATCCGGCTCATTGCATGGTCGGCAATTTGGCCGGAGCGAAGTTGTTTACGTAAACTGTGGTCAACAACTTTAGTTCGGCTGGCCACAGTTAACTTACACATCCAAAGGATTCAGCAATTAGTAGAAGAATTAGTCTACAACCACCTTGCATTACTACTAAATAAAACAAAAAACCTCTTAACGAAGTAAAAAAGTCAACATAAAAAAATATCTGAGATCAAATGTTGTGTCGAAAAATAAATTGGCAGCCGCTAAAAAAATACACTTTTTAAATGTTTCCATTCGGACCGCTGCATCCAGGTATTTTGCCTATACAGTCATTTTTTTATTTCAACGTGATGAATGCGATTTAAAAAGTTTATTTATTTAGTCGAATGCTAATTTCGTCACGACTATTTTAAATATAGGCAAAGTACACCAATATTATTACCAAGATTTTTACAAAAAGAAACTTATATCTATAATTCGGGGTTAAGTTTGTTTTAACAAGCTACTGCACAGAGCTCATAAAATCTTATACTTTATGATTATTTGTGTTCATCTGAACACAAGCTGAGTAAATTGAACTAAAACTAAGAATTTTTGGTCTTGGATTTTTTTTGATTACAAATATTTTTAGATTGACTGCAATGTACTTGATTTGTTTTCTCTGTGATTGCATCCGACAGCTGGAAGATGTGCCAGGAGATATGCATCTCTTAATTCCAAAGTGAGTGAGCTCGAAGGCAAACTTGAGGCATACCAAGCAACTCGTCTCATTTCTGAAATTGGATCCGCTTTTCACTTTACATCACTCCCGCCTCTAAAATAGTCAGCATTGTGAATCAAACTATTATTTCCAAAACTCGGACACGTGCGGGAGCAAATAGCGCTGGAGCGACGAACTATAATTTATAGGCAAGAATATTGACAGGAGCTGACTCTTCACCAGCTGACTCTAACGTTCCGTTACGATCAGCTGACCAAGGTTAACTAAGAATTATTTAAGCTAGCTATGCAAATGCAATTCCAAACCACTGCGTGTGGAATCTAAATAAGAACTTTTATCAGTGCATACATCTAAAGGCGGAGAAAATATAAATAATGAATTTCGCCAATGATAGCTATAAAAAAGGAAAGTCAAATTGTAGTATTACTTATATTAGGTATGGGTGTTTGCGTACGAGTTTATTACACATCGTAGTCCATGACGTCAAAGTACCGTAGACTTAGCTGGATCTGAACGTACGTACTGGCTTCCTTGCAAATAAATATCCTCATTTTATTTTTCAACAACCTTCAGCCTACAGAGTTTAGTGAATGGTTAATATTTAAAATGGCGAACGTGGAGTTTAGTGATTGTTCGTTTCATGAAATGGGTGAATCTTTGAGTTCTGAATGGTAATAAACAGTAAATTACGGTAATCTATAATTCAAAACCACATTTTTTTTACACAGTTGCTAAAAGAAGAAAATCTCGATGTGAATTTGGCATTAATGGAAAAGACAGATTTTTATCATAAATAAATATGAATTAATATTTAAAATGACAAGTAATAATGATATCTTTGAGAATACACAAAACCTATCAGGCCATTGGCTGCCATTGCACTGCAGCTGCAGTTCTTTTTCGGCAATAAAATACAAGCGATGTAAAATTACTCGTCAAGTGAACGACATTGGAAGTAGTCGCACCTTTTGTACACTATTTTTCTGTAAATTCTAACTTGAAATCAATAAATACATGTATCCTAATCTTGGACCCGCCTGCTGAAGATTGGGGCTCCGTTGAGACGCAGCTAGTAGCCAACACATTTTTGTTGCCCAAACCTCGGAAGACTTCTGTTGCGCTGGTCGGAAGCATGCTTTGATCCAACCTTTGGACTACGCGGGAGCGCGAACTGTATTATATAATATTATATTATTTGTTGTGTGAAGGAGAGTTACATCATGGCTGAGACTTTCGAGGAATTTATTTCGGAACAAGGCGCATTGACTAGTACTGTGGTCGGTACCAGTAAATCGGAGGTACATATGGAGGCTAGATTAGAAGCTCTGGCTAATATACGTCGGGAATTCCGGGAAAATCATCGAAAATTAGTACGAGCCGATGACGAAATGGTTGGGTCTGAATATTTGGAGGTCGAAGTGAAGGGAAAGTTCCAAGAAGCCTATAACGAAAGCGTGGCGCAAATTCGGACTGACGTAGCGAGTTTAGGGAGCGGATTCTGGCATCAACGGTTATAGATTTGGCGCACCCACAGCGCAATAGAGTGCAACCAGGTTATGTTGCACCAGCACATGTTACGTTTGATGAGGTTAAACTTCTTACGGTAACGCTGCCCATACTCAGCGGGGATTTTGTGGATTGGCCGGCGTTTAAGGAAGTCTTTAAAGCTCGAGTTCATAACTGCCCCAGACTCACAGATCTGCATCGATTTCACTACCTCAGGATTCCCTTTCGCAGAAGGCCGTGAAAGATATTCAACACCCAACTCTGATCGAGTCGAATTATCCTGTAGCTTGGCAAATGTTTATTGTTTCAGCTTTATAGCAGCTATTGCTGCAGAACAGCGAGCCAGTGTCACTAAAGGGATTTTTGTCGTCACGCACAAAATCTCTGGAGAAAGTCGGTGTGGACCTCTCCCAGCAAAGTCAAATCTTGTTCTACATGATGACTAAGAAACTGCCTGCGCAGCTGCGGTTCGATTGGGAAAAATCATTCGAAGAGTTTTCTAAATATATTGATGGGCAATACAGGACAATGATTACTGCAGCCTCTATAGAGAAAACAATGCCGGCTCTAAGGGAAAGAAGGGCTTATCTAGTTCGAGCGAGAAACGAAAAGACGTAAAATCTTCTTGTGTCGCCCGATCGGAGGAGAAATGGACAATTTGTGGGAAAGACGGTCATTTTATGAAGGACTGCAAGTTATAAGAGAACATGTAAGTGACCGCAAGAAGAGACGCTGTTTTGAAGCAGTGTTTGTGCTTCAATTGGTTAAGAAGTAATCATCAGTCCCGACGGTGCAGGGTTAAAAACAATTGTTCGATATGCACAGATCGGCATCATACGTTCATATGGATCGAGTTCGCCAAGAAAACGGGACCACAGGTACATGTTTGCGGAATTACGAAGTGTAATTGCCAACGGCTTTAGCTATAATTCGGTTTGCAAAAGGGTTCCCGCAGCAATTTCGTACATTATTGGACCAAGGGTCGCAAGCGTCATTTGTATGGGGAAACCTGGTTCAAAGGTGGGACTGGCTCGGCAAAAGACACACATAAAGGTTAATGGATTGGCAAATGTTCATATAGCGGAAGCTACTTTCTCCGTGTTATTGAGTTTTGAGTCTACGTATGAGCCACAGTTAAGGTATAAGGTTACTGCGCACGTTTTGCCTAAGGTGAGCAACCGTATGCCGGTTGTCAGTGGACAAATTATCTCATTTTAATCATCTTTCTTTAGCTGATCCAAACTATTTTATGCCCTAAGGTGTGGACATATTGCTGGGAAGCGACATATAGGATGAGTTGATGCTTAACGAGATACACCATGGACCAGCTGGCTCCCCTATCGCCCAAAACACACGACTATGATTCATCATCTACGGGAAAGTCAAGGAATCTGTCACAAACTTCTCGGTAAATACGATTATGGTACAAAAGACTGAAGCCGCTACGAAATTAGGAGGATTTCTTCATCGATTTTGGGAGCTTGAGCAGTACGATGAGGAATCTGGACGAGTGAGGAACAGTGGGGTTCCTCAAGTGCGGCTGCCGTTTCGTCCCGATTTGGACCCTAAACGCGTAATTGGATCATCGAATCAAAGTGCTTTAAAACTATTATGCCATCTGGACAAGCGTTTACGAAACAATCCCCACCTGAAGGAAGTTTATTCAAATACTATCCGCGAGTATTTGGAACTACATCAAATGGAAAAGGTTATGTCACAGTCTTCTGAGATTGAACAGTCCGGCGAGTCGGAGGTAGCAAAACATTTTTATTTGCCTCATCACCCAGTTATCAAGGAGTCATAAACGACTACAAAGGTGCGCGTTGTGCTCGATGGGTCGATGAAAACGAGCAATGAAAGGTCTTTGAATGAAATCTTAGCAATAGGACCAAAATTGCACCTAAAGCTTCCACCAGTACTGCTTAACTGAAGGACATTAAAGGTCGCGTTCCTTGCGGGCGTAGAAAAATGTATAGATGCATCAATATACATAACAGAGATGCCCAATTTTAAAGGATTTTGTGGAAACCGGAAGATAGCGACCAGATTGAGGAGTATGCTTGCATGTTTGGCCCAAGCTGTGCTCCGTTTCTGGCTATAAGGGTTATGCGGCAGTTACCCAAAGATGAGGCACACAATTACCCTTTAAGCTTCAGGTGTATGACGATGACGTTTTATCTGGAGCATACTGTGTATCTGAGGCAAGGAAACTGCAAACTTAATTGATAGGTATTGTGAAAAGTGGGTCCTTTGAGTTACGCAAGTTGGCCAGCAATTGCGCACAGCTTTTGGAGGAAATACCTTTGGAATACCGAGAGACTAAAACTCCATTAAACTTTCAGGGCGATGATACGGTTAGAGCATTAGGATTATCTTGGAAGATATATTGAAGACATATTAAAGATGAGTTTCGATTCCAGATTAATTTTGATCTTCCCACAAAGATACCAACGAAAAGGAGAATCCTTTCCACAAATGCAAGAATATTTGACCCATTGGGATGGCTGAGCCCAGGCACAGTGGTTGGAAGGTGAATGGTTCAAACTCTGTGGAAAACAAAACTTAATTGGGACGATCCCGTACCGATCTTTCTTTAAAGGGAGCGACAAAAATTCATTCAAAATCTGCCAAATTTATCAGGAACACATATACCTACATCACCAGAAGACTGTCGGGAAGCACACCGCAGATACATACATTTTGCGACGCATCAGGAACCGCTTACGGCACGGCAGCGTACTTAAAAATGCGCGTAGGCCAGGATGAGTTTCGTACGGAGTTGGTTTTATCAAAATGCAAGGTCGCATCAACTTAACCACAACTCACGATTCATACAGCAGAATTGTGTGCGGTATTTATTTCTGCAAAAATGTTTAAATATCTTAAATATCACCTGTCGGCTGAATTTTCTGAAACAGTTTTCTGGTCGTATTCCATGATCGTTTTGAACGATAAGCATTATTTTGGAGATATGCAACGGTAATCAATGGCGTCATGTTTTATCTGAGGATAATCCTGCCGTCCTGTTAAGTCGGGTAACCAGTGTTAATTAATTATCATCTTGCCAATTATGGTGGAATGGGCCGCAGCGAATGAAATGGCAAGCAAGTGAGAGTCCTTCTGTATTTATAGATCTCGGAAACGAGTCACAAGTCAGAAGCGAATCGAAGGATGTGCATTGTAACGTTATTTCCGTGGTGGAAGTTTCCAATTTATCTGTGTTGGAGAAGTATTCATAGTATACGAGGCTTGCACGACTGGTAGATGCTCTCACCGTAAGCGAAATTGCTGGAGGTCTTTTGATTGCTGTCCGTATGTGCCAAAAGAAATTTTTTGCAGTCGAATGGAAACTTCTACCCGAAGGTGAGAGATTACCTAAACAAAGTTCACTGCTACCACTCAATCCGTATTTTGACGAATCGAAAAATGTCATTTGGCTAAGGGGGCGCCTGATGGATGCAATGTTGCCAATTCCAAAAAAACAATCATACATTCTTCAGTTTCCGTTTCAGCATACATTCACAAGTTTGATCATACGTTTCAGCCATGTCAGTACTTTACATGGAGGTGCTGCGATAACTTTAAACCACATTCGGAAATATTTTTGGATTCTCAACGGTCGAAACGCAGTACGAAGGGAAATACATAATAGTGTTGTTTGCTACCGATTCCGCCCCAGCCACGCAGGCCAACGAATGAGTGATTTACCAGCGGCAAGAATCCATCCACAAAAGGCTTTTGCTTAAGTTGGGATAGATTACGCTGGACCGTTAAAGATATCACAATCGAAGAGAAGGGGACGAAAATCGGTTAAGTGCTATATCGCTGTTTTCTTATGTCTTGTGACCAAGGCCATCCACCTAGCGACTGTGCCACGAATTTTGTGGGCGCAAATCGAAAGCTGCAATCAGACACTTTGGTGTATAAAATGTACATAAAAAAACGATTCTGGCCAAGCTAACAGTTGGGGGGATGACGTGGCATTTTAACCCACCCTCGGCTCCACACTTTGGGGGATTATGGGAGGCGGGCGTTAAGTCAATGAAACACCACTTGAAAACGACGGTCGGTAATCGTACGCTCACGTTCGAAAAGTTAGCCAGAGTACTAGCCCAAATAGAAGCTTTCTTGAATTCGCTAAACGAGTACTAATCGAGCGTACAACGGAGACCAAAATGGTTGGAAATTAAATTTAACTTGCAAACCGGAGATATGGTACTCATTGAAGATGAACGGTTGCCGTCCAATCTTTGGGCTCTGGGACGGATTACCGAAACTCATAGCGGTCAAAATGGTTTAGTTCGAGTAGTTAAATTCAAGACCCAGGGTGGTTTTGTCAAACGACCAGTAGTTATATCCGCTATTAATACAAGAAAATTGGCTGAACCATGACCTTAACCCTCCACAAAAAGTATTAGATGCACTTTCTTTTTTAGCGCTTAAGTCTCCCACATCGCAGGAATCAAGACTGTGGACCAGAACTTAATGATAGTGAAATACATCATTTGGGAAGAGAATGTTTTTGCTGCTCATTGCTCATGTCATCATCGAAATTGGAAGTATTCCAGTTATAGATATATTTTTCATTGCCCTTTATTCTCTCTTTAATTTGTATTTGCGAGCTTTTGTACGATTGCACTGCAGCTGCAGTTATTTTTCGGCAATCAAATGTAACCGATGAAAAATTACTTGTCAAGCGATCGTCATAAGAAGTAGACGCACCTCCTGTGCACTATTTTTCTGTACATTCTAACCTGAAATTAATAAATACATGTAACTTCATCTTGGATCCGCCTCATCCTAGTCATTTGGGATGTTGGAATACAGGACGCCACGCCGAGAAACTTCCAACGCCGCCACAGGCTGACAATTACTCTGTGCGCCGCATCATAACTTGCTGAAGATTTGGGCTCCGTTGAGATGCAACCAGTAGCCAACACACCTTGTTTGTCATGAAAAACTCGAGAAAGACCAATGTAAACATAAGTTCCACCGCGTGAGTTTGACTAATTGGTTTGGAGACAGAAATGTCGAGTCCAGAAACAGCCGAGCTTGCAGCTAACGCAGCTTAATGACAGCCACCTTCAGACATAAACGACTCAAGTGTATGACGCCTTTACTAGAAGGCGCAGGTTCAAGAAGAGGCTCTGCAAGAGGAAGAGGCAGAGGTAGACTCATGAACCTAAGGTCAGGTGCAGTTGCCAGATCCAAAACTCGTTTGAAACTCCTAGTCATTGCCGAGTTTGTCCAGCTCCATAGATAAAGTCAAAATTCTTAACACATTCAAATCGATGATGGGAACCCAAATCTTGACCTTAATCTTTTAGGCATGAGTACTTGTAAAAACGAAGCTAGCGCGAGATTTCACCTAGCACATACAGACTTGATTAATATTCCCGACCAAATTCCTGACCTAAGGAATACTAGCCTACCTAGATCTTTAACTTCCATTTCACCGAAAAAAGTTGGTCATGTGATTCAAAATTGAAGAGTGAAGTGTTAGATCATTGACAGCCCAAACATTAGGATTTTTATCTCGTTTGCCATCATTTCCACCTACTGCTATGTAGAAATTAAGTGATTGGTTTTGGTAGTTTCATCGTAAGAATGAAGAACACAAGTGGAAACAATTTGCTTAGCATTTAGAGACAAGTATGAAGATTGTGACAACGACGTGGACCTATGAATTCGAATAGCGAATACCTTACCTAAACTGGACTTAGTTAAACTCTCGATCGACAATTCAAAAAGTTCTATTCGACACGAACTACCTAACCTTACTATCGTTTCGATAAAAAGGTTAATGATGGAATTTTATAAAACGCCTTTCGTATATTAAAAAAATATTTTTGAGATTTCTTTAGACCACGAATCTGCAGAAGATCACGAACTAATAGTGTCAGCCATTATGAGTAACAAAATATTCTGTTGGAATTGTAATAAATTGGGACATAGATGCGACGACTGTATAGGGCCCAAAGGTGTCATCTAAATGAAGGCACATCCTCACCCAAACAAGACAAAAGTAGCAATCAACCCTTAGCCTCTCGCCGAGAAGTCTGGACTAACAACGGACTCTGGAACCTCAGGACATTTACCTTTTAAAATAAAATGGTCTATCTATATGAAAGCTAGAAATCGGTTATTAAATAATCTTAGTACTATTATATCGGAACCTAAACCTAAAAGTTCAACTATTCGCCTAAGAAAGTTTTGGAAGGAAATTGTTAGGACTCGACAGACTTTGATTTCTTCCATATATGGAACAGAAGACAATCGACTTTACACCCCGTTGTTTATAGAAGATAGTTGTTACAATGCTTTATTAGATTAAGGAGTCACTTTTAGTTGTATAGGCCTCAAGGCAGCTCGTAACTCGTCACTCAATTTCAATTACGAAAATGATCGGGAAAAGTAAAAACAGCTAGTGGAACGTAGTGCTCAGTAAGAGATATTTTTACGTACTTAATAACGTATCGCAATCTTACGGAAAACATTTTGGGAAATATTAAGCAGAAATATTCTGAAAATTTTCAGCTGCTACTGGGTTTCTGAACTGCTGAAATTTCAGTAGGTTGAATTTGTATGGAACAGCTGACGAACACCTGACCGAGTTTCAGTATATTTCTACCAAATTTTCAGCATTTAGAAGTTTTGGGAATACCCAAATTGATTTCTTAATTATACCAGATTAATAAAATTATTGATGGAAGTACCAAAGTTACACAGTCTTCCTAGTAAATAACAAGAACGGATAGAGCACGTAGTAGAGTTGTTTCCTCCATATGAAAGACAGTGATTAGGACGGACTAATGTGATGTCGCAATCAATTGACATTGTCCGATTTCGCAAGCGCACGAGAAAATTATGTTTGCCGAGGGAGATCTAGCATCTATATTAGAAAATCTATCTAGTGAAGTAAGCTATTGATGATCGTAATCGGTAAAGCAGAACTAGTGGTAAAAAATAAATAATAAATAAAATAAATAATTAATAAGAGTAAAGAAGGTAAAGCTGGTAAAATAGTTCAAATTATTTCAATTCGAGTCTTCCTCATAAAGTCACACATCTTAAGTTCCATTTCAGGTTAATGTAATAACGAACTCTGCCAACGAATCCTGCACCCAAACAAAAAATTTTCATAGAAACTAAAATATTATTACACTAATTTTAATAATTGGGTATCGAAAATTAAAATATTAAAATAAATAATTTGAGGATATCAATTCTAAAATAACGAGTATAAAATTTAAGCTCACTCGAAGGATTTATACCGTGACTCCTAGTTTACTTTTCATTCTCCTTAGTATAAGTTACATACCAAGCAAATGTGTGCAATAACTATGTCAACCTTATCGGATAAATGTGCCTTTACTTTTCTCGTGTGAATTGACTCATTTATTGTGTCAATAAACATTCTTAATTGCTTAACTGATTCAAAATTAAAGATTTGAATCTCAAGAAGACGATTTGATTGATCGGAAAAGAAATATCCTTTTTTTCTCATACCGCTTGGTTAATAGTTCCCAAGCATCCTCATAGTTTTCTGAATATCCCAGCAATAAGTGAAAAACCACATTTCTGATTTCTTCCCCTTAAGTGAGATCTAGGGGTAATTGAATTTTAAGGAAGGACTTAGTTCCTCTTTTAAATGAATGTGTTCATTAAATAACTCATAAAACAGGTCCCAATCCTTGGAGTTGCCAAAGAATGTGGGTACCTGAACTTTAGAAGCGTTGGCAAATCATCCAGCTTATGATGAGTAACTAATACCTTTCTTGATACAATTTTCTTCAATTTTTTCATCATATTCTTAGTCACTGTCGAAACATCAAACACTAATTGATTTTACTCTCCGTCATAATTCCTATCAGGTCGGCTTGTTTAAACCCAACTACTTTTTCCCAAAAAATGAAATTTTTCCAATCTTAATTTTAAACGTTTTAACATAACCCTCTTTTATATTTGTAAATGTCTGTCTCTTTCAAATATCAATCTATTGATAAACTATAACTATAATGCAGCTGAAGTGAGCGGACGCGATTCGCGCGAGCTCCGGAAAAAGTTGAAATAAGTGAATGTTTTAAAAGACAAATGAAAAATATACAAACAAAAAAATATACAAAATAAGCGAAAAGACGCTAAAACAGAACCAAATAATTATTCAACTCAAAAAAAAATTAACGATATGATTAAAATTGATTGTTTCTATGGGATCTAATCTAATGCTATAGTCTTCCAATTTTGATAAAATTTAAACCGTAATTCTGAAATATTTAACCATTACTATATCTCGAATAAATAAAAAAAATTAAATAACAGAAAAGTTATAATTTTTTTTCATTTATTTTCCCGATTGTTCCTATTGGAGCTTTGCTATAGACGTCCTATCCGGCTCGTTCCGACTTATATACTACCTGCAATAGAAAGACAACTTTTGGGAAAGTTTCATGCAGATAGCTTTAAAACTGAGAGACTAGTTTGCGTAGAAACGGAAGGACAGACGTACAGACGTACCCTCTGCAAGGGTATAATAAACCGTGTCCAAAGAGACAACGAATTACGAGATCTAACGACAACAGATTTGCCTAGCTAAAATTTAACCTGAACTGGGTCAAGAGACCCGACCGAAACCTAAGCGCCCATTAATTTGGTCAACAAACTTGTGCTGATCGGGGACGAAAAAATTCATGTTGTTCCGCTTACTAAAGAAAATATTCACGAAACCAAACTTCGTACCAAATCTGAAGAACAATTCCGAGTTGTGTCCAAACACCTTGAACTAGAAAGCAGCAAGGGCTTGCAGGTTGTATTAAAAAGAACCGAGCCCGATGTTACCCCGCATAAAGTTATTGATGCCCTAAAAAAAACGGGTTTTCTGCAAAGAACGTTAGTAACATCATTAAAAAAACAAAAGCCGAAACCACTCTTCAAGGTTGAACTCGAGCCAGACAGTACAAGGAGTTGAAAAACCGCATCCGAAGAGTGAAATCCAGGCGCCATCAAAATTCTCAAAACCTGTACACTTACTCCAAAACGACGCCGGAAGGTTTTTCGGTACGGCTGCAAGATCCTCATTTGGTTAGCTTAATACCCAAAAGGGCTTCTCATACGCCGATGCCCTCCGAACAGGAACGGAAAACCCACTCCAGTCTAATCTAGGAAACCTATAGCAGGTCCCAGGACACTCACAACGCACACGATGGTTACGATGCTACAATGTATGATGGAATGTCATTCATGAAACGACCATGCAAACACTGATTCAAGACCAGAACATGGTGATACAGTTGCTTGCGGCTAAGCAGTCCAAATAATTGATGGCAAATCTGCGGACTTCGACTGCTCTACCGATGCTCTTGAAGATATTCTCGTGTCAGCAGGCACTATTTCAACACCACAAGGGAAGAAAGTGCAACCCAACCATTTCAAAACTAATCTAGAAATTGAACAGCTTGTGCTGGAAAAGAGGCGACTGCGACGTGTTTGGCAAGCCAACAGATCGCCATCCTCAAAACAACGTCTTGAGAAGACCACACGCACACTAAACCGAGCCCTTAAGAAAGACGCTGAAAACGCACAGCTTCGGTACATCGAAAAACTTTCGCCAACCAAAACAAAATATCGTCTGTGGAGGGCTTAATTAAACCTGAGCTCTTCAATCGAAACAGTCACTCCGATAAGAAATTCATCAGCGACTAAGATAGGGCCGAAACTTTTGCTTCATATCTTTGAAAAGTCTTCCAGCCGAACTCAGCCACTGGTATATTTGAATCGAAACTAATTCCATACCAACACTGTTTCAGCCAAAGGAGGTCACGAAAGTCATATGATAGGTGAATTGAAATCGAAAAAGGCCCCGGGCGGTGACTTAATAACCTTTACAATCTCTGAAGGACAATTCATGGATTTTTACAACTTACTTGGAGATCGCTTCATAGCTGCAGGAGACTATAATGCTAAACAAACGCACTGGGGATCACGAATCGTGACTCCCAAAGGAAGGCAACAAATTGGACTATGTTTCCCCTGAAGCCCCCCTGGCCAGCAGACCCAAAAAAGTCCCTGGCTTAATATATTTAGCGGTGAAAAAAAAACATTCCACACAATATAATAAGCGCCAAAGCACTTTCGGACCTTTCATCTGACCATTCACCAGTGTTAATAGCTCTTCTTCAAAGCCCAGAAACCACAAACCACCCTCACAGGCTGACATCGCACAGAAACAACTGGCTTAAATATAAATATGTTAGTATGTAAGTTCCCACATTGAAATAACCCGGAAGCTCAACATCGAGGAAGACATCGACTGCTCCACCGATGCTCTTGAAGATATACTAGTGGCAGCAGCCACTATTTCAACACCACAAGGGAAGGAAAAGTAATATACAAATTGAATAGCTTGTACTGGAACTGGAGGAATTCCCTTTCTAAATCGAGTTCTGAAAAAAGACGCTGAAAATGCACAACGACGGTACACCGTAAAACTTTTGCCAACCAATACAAAATATCCTCTGTGGAAGGCTCACCCAAATCTGAGCTCTGCAATCGAAACAGTCACTCCGATAAGAAATTCATCAGGTAGCTGGGCCCGCAGCGACGAAGATAGAGCCGAGACTTTTGCTTCACATCTCTGAAAAGTCTTCCATCCAAACTCTGCCACTGGTCCATTGGTGTTACCACAATTCAAATCTGAAACTAATTTAATACCAACACTGTTTCAGCCAAAGGAGATCGCGAAAGTCACCGGGGAACTGAAACCGAAAGGGGTTCCGGGCAGTGACCTTTTAACCTCAAAAATGATAATTGAACTTCCAAACTCTGCTATCGAGGTTATTTATACACTCTTCAATGGGATAATACGTCTCGGCTACTATCCTCGAAAATGGAAAAAAATCTACTATCATAATAATACCGAAACCCGGAAAAGACCACACAATTCCGTCGTCCTACAAACCAATTAGTTTATTATCGTGTCTGTCTAAACTGTTGGAAAATGCCTTTTAGCACGCATAATACCATATCTGAAAGCACACAATGTCATCTGGGAACATCAATTTGGCTTCCGTCAAAGCCATGGAACAGTCGAACAAGTTAACAGAATAACATAAGAAATTCGCACAGCATTCGAGCATCGGAAATACTGCAGCGCAATATCAATGTATCTCTAGCTTTCGATCGAGTCTGGCTCGATAGCCTCATGTATAAAATCAAAACAAACTTGCCTACATACACTCATAAGCTACTTGAGTCGTTTCTCTACAACAGTCTTCGCAGAAAGGTGCAAAACAACAACATCTGACGACTACGGTATCGAAGCTGGAGTGCCGCAAGGAAGCGCACTTGGACCTACTCTGTTCGTCCTATATACAGCGTATATTCCTACGAATGAGCAGCTAACAACATCAACGATCGCTGACGACACGGCAATCCTATGTCGCTCTAGGTGCCCAAACCGAGAAACAACATAACTAGCCAATCACCTCATTATAGTAGAGAGGTGGCTTTCTGACTGGCGTATTAAAATAAATTCACAAAAATCCAAACACATTACGTTTACTCTGAACAGGCAAACATGCCCTCCACTGTCATTGAATAGCACGCAGATTCCCCAAGTCAACGAAGTAACGTAACTCGGCGTTCACCTAGACAGACGACTTACCTAGAGAAGACACATCGACTGCAAGAAACTACATTTAAAATTACAAGGGGAATGTCAACGATAATATTTAGTTGTAATGTAATGAAGCCTCAAACTGCAGGTATAAATCTTTTATTGAGCTAGATAGAGTTGAGTTAACTAGAAAAAGTAGTTGGCTCTTTAAGGTTCAGAACAACACAAAGGATCGAGTTCAGTGCATCGACTCAAAATTAAAAAAATAGATTTACCAGAGCAACGAATTTCAACGATTAGAACCGATAGGTGAGATACAAGAAATACCTTGGTTTGGAACCCATTAGGTTCATCAATAATTAATCATACAACAGAGATTAAAAACTTGTTTAACCAATTATATGATTTGAAACACATAAGTTAAAATTACATGAATTAGATTTTCATCATCTTACTAGTCCTACATCGTTATTGTGGGTAATTGGAATCATAATAATTCTAGCTGAATATTTTATAAGAAAAAAAATGTACGAAGGCAATTACGAGCCATAGCCATTCCTAGCGGTATGCTTACGATCTTATTTTATAAATACCATTATGTGATTTATATGAAATTGTAATAAATATAAGGCCGCAGAACTTTGGCCGTTGCAATAAAACAAATCAAAAAATATATATACATACAGTCCACTTTTTAAGTTTGCAATGCTCACAAAATATATCATTTATGTAATTAATATTCCTAACACCTTATGTTGCCGGCCATTGGCAGAATGTTCAAAAGAATCTTAAAGTATACGATTTTATGAGCTCTGGGTATTTCATGTTAATCGATCGAGAGCCATAATTTATGATCTGCTACTTGAGTAACAGAACTGCATCGACGAGGGTACAGTTTTTAGCACTTGTAATCTGTAAGTGCAGACCACTTGAGCTACCAAATATGATTCACTCACTACACCAAGGGTTCCTTTGCGGGAGTCAAAAGAGAACTCTACCGCTTAGGCAAGCAGATGCGGTCTCTGCGTATACCATAGAAAAGAATAGAACAAGAATCTTGGAAATTTTTTTGAAAAAATAACAAAATTTTAATTAATGTTTTTTCATTTATTTTACAAGCAAAACATTTTGGTCTTTAGGCAGCTCTGAAGTTTTCCCCCAAGAGTGGTAAGACTGAGACCTAAGTCTTGCACCTAAAGTATTGCAAAGTAAAAACGCTTGATGCTTAAGGTCGCTAAAAATAATGTACTATTGTTTTCCCTCACCATTGGTAAGAAACAGAGTATACGTTTAAAAAAGCTAAAGGATAAAAAATAATATTTCCCTTTTATTAAAAACAAATAATAAAACAAACAAGAATGGAAACAATCTTCGGCAAGCCGAAGTTCATATACCCTTGCAGCTATTGCAAAAACTAAATTTTCTTGAAAACATTAAAATTATGATTTACTTGCGTATATGTTTAAAAACTTTGAAACTATGATGATTTGCAGCTTCATTAATCGATAATTCCTATGGCAGCTACATAATATCCTTTTCCGATTTGAATAAAATTAAAAGCGTTATTCTAAACTATCAAAATATTACATAGTGTAAAAGAATTTAAAAAAAATTACAAAATAGAAAAGTTTCATTTTTAAACAAAATGTTTTTTATATTATTGTTTCTATGGATTATGATATAGTCGTCCGATTTTGATGAAATTTAAATAGTTATTCGGAAATATTTAAGCACTACTATATGTCGAAGAACTAAAAAAAAATTATAAAACAGCAAAGCTTTATTTTTTTTTTGTATTTATTTATGATATAGTCGTCCGATTTTAATGAAATTTAAACCGTAATTCTGAAGTATTTAACCATTACTATATTCGAAGAACTAACAAAAATTAAGAAACAGCAAAGTTATGGGAGCTATATGCTAATGTTGTCCGATCCGGCTCGTTCCGACTTATATACTACCTGCAATAGAAAGGCAACTTTAAAACTGAGAGACTAGTTTGCGTAGAAACGGACGGACAGGCGGAGAGACTGACAGACGGACATGGCTAGATCGACTGTCCTCGTGATACTGATTAAGAATATATATACTTTATAGGGTCGGAAATGTCTCCTTCACTGCGTTGCAAATTTCTGACTGAAATTATAATACCCTCTGCAAAGGTATAATTATGTTACTTACTATAAATCGTTATCAATACCTGTTCACAGAAGGCCAAATAGATTATAAGAATCTGATGGAATTCCCCAGTTGGGCATATTTTTAATGTTGCATTCATTAGAAAATTATGGTTGATCTCCGGAATATTTTTTCGGATATTTTTCATAAATTCATAAAAGCCTTTGCAAAATGATGAATTTTCGTGTTTAGTGTAGCTAAAATGTTCAAAACAGTTGTATTCATATAAGTCATTGTCACTTCATTACGTCGATGTTGGTTGAAGTTCAATTCAGAATCTTACTGGATTTGTAGGTAATTATTAAGTTGTTATTAAGTTATCAAATTGCGTATTTAAATAATTTGGTTAAACTGACTTAGGGACGGCATTATCAAAGTTTTCTCTAACTTCTGAAATTTGTGAAGAAGTCTGTGACTTTTTTGGTTTGGCACAGTTGTGGTTTACTCTAGAAAGGAGCTTTTAATTTTTGATTTCCGATTTTCTTTTCCCATGGTTATGGTCGACAAATGACTCGAAGAAGAAGCATTCTTCGTCCTTTACATAGACACGTGCCTTACAAGTTCTTAACAAGTATAGGCAAAAGAACCATTAACCAAAACCTTATTCCCAACATAAAGTTGGTGCTATGTGATTGAATGCAGCACTTGTTTGTCTCGCCACTTTCCCGGAATCATTTCGAATTCGCAAAACCTACAATCGTTGTCTGGGGACTCATTAGAGGACTCAGAGGCAGTTTCAGTCCTCTGCATTTTGACGATCAATATTCACAGCAAGGACTTACTGCTTACTTGTCGAAACAAGATCGTCTTTATTCAGCTTAAATCGACTTTGACCGTATTTTCGCAGAAACAGTTATTTTGGCAGTGTTACAATATTTTGAAATGTTGAGTAGTTTGCACATAAATTTAAGCGACATATCTTACACACTGGCTCGAGGCTTCTGTCGTTAACGTTGTAACGACTAAGAGCCTATTTACACAGACGGCTTTGTGGAGGTTTAAAAAAAAATAGTTTTTATTTTTCTTACATTTTTTGGCAGAATAACATTTGGAAAATATTCTTTAAAATTTGCAGACCGATATGTAAAATACTTATTAAGTTATAGTTAAAATAAAAGTGTCCGCCGTAGTGTTAATGGCCGCGCGGTCTTTCATTGTATGTACGACCCACTCAAGAAACCGATCGGTCAACTTGTAGTAGAGTTATGATGCCAGCAGTTTTCAAAAAATTCTTTCGAGATAGAGTTTTAGATGCAGCGTTGAATGCCTGCGACCGGTCGCTACGACCTTGCCTTGATGTGAAATCAAATGCAGTTCTGAAAATACTTTTCCTTTAAACAACACTGATTAACTGGAGATAAAAAATAAAATAGGCATAAAAACAGGTGAAAACCGTTATTTACACATTAAAAAAATATATGATAGCATACAAATTATGTTGAGTTTAATTTTCTGAATCAGGGAGTCCAACTGTACCAGAAAATCAAGGATTGATCTGTGGAAAATTTTGTCCATTCACATTTGTGACCTATCGTACGAAAACTTGCTCCGGCCAAATTTCTGACACAGCGTCTGGCCGGAAGCCCGTGCATTGCCGGAAAGTACTACCCATTGAAGTGGCCGCTAAGAGTTTCATTTATGTTAGCTTTAAGTTTAGTTCAACTGCGAGGGCCCACCCGAGAAGATATCTCGGCATAAAAAGGGCACTGACGAAGCGGGCAACTGGAAAATGTGGCTGGTATTGGACTTTTGCAAATTGATCGAGAGGACAATACCTGATCCCATGCCAAATATCTCTATAATACTAGGGAATTTAGGCAAAGACAAATACTTGACAACGCTCGATTTGAAGTCTGGCTACCACCAGATAACACTGGCAGAGCGTGACCGTGAAAAAACTTCCTTCTCCGTTAATGGAGGAAAGTACGAGTTTCGCCGACTGCCATTCTGATTGAAGAATGCCGCCAGCATCTTTCAAAGAACCATCAACTACATACTGGGGGAGCAGATAGCCAAATTTTGCCACGTCTATGTCGATGATGTCATCGTTTTCTCAGAAGACTAAAACCCCCTCGTACGGCACGTAGATTGGGTTCTTAAGAGCCTGCACGTCGCCAACATGAGGGTGTCCACGCAAAAATCGCGGTTTTTTAAAAAAAAGGGTTAGCTTTTGGGCTTTATTGTAACCATCAACGGTGCCACTACCGACCCAGAAAAAATCAAGGCTATTCAGGAATTCCCCGAACCTAAAAATACATATATTCGAGGTTAGATCGTTCCTAGGCCTGACCAGCTTTTACCGATGCTTTTTTAAAGATTTTGCGTCAATAGCTAGGCCCGTCTCCGACATTCTAAAAGGGGAGCATGGAAGTGTCAGTAGGTACAGATAAAGGACCGAGAGGCTAATTACGATACTAACGAGCGTTTGTTTGGGCACTGGCCAAGTTACGCCATTAATATATGTAGTAAAAGATATTAATATCTATACTGGTCACCAGCCATTGACCTTCGCAGTATTGAAGTCCAATCCGATTGCGAAAATCAAACGGTGGAAAGCTCGCATCGACAAGTCCGGCGCTAAAATGTTTTATAAGCCCGGCAAAAAGATTCTCGTCGCGGATGCCCCCTCCGTGCTCGCGGACACCATTGTCCCCAAAGACGCCATTTATTGCGATTTGCACACGCTAGCGATGACACAAGATGATTTGGTCCGACAGTTCCCAGCCACCTAATTTTGGCACTGCAAAAACAGCGTTAGGGATATTTTGGCAGTCCCGAGAAGTCCTCACCACTGAGCATAGTAGTCCTCACAGATCTTCACAGGAGAATGTTAAGCACGTACTATCGGAATACCACTTCCCGAAAAAGACAAAGTTAGCGAATGAAATCGTCACTAACTATAAGACCTGCGCTAAAGCAAAATATAACAAGCATAGTAAAAAACACAAACTCGGCGAAACGCCAGTCCACAAGTCTATCCATTTGGTCATCGATAAGAGGCGTGGTAGTGGTACGTGGTAGTCACACAATCGAGTCACCCACAGTGCAGGATAGGATAAGGCATGTAGGCTGAGAAGCATGGATAATGCATCCCGACAAAACAGAGTGTTCAATGTCGGCGACAAAGTCCTAGTAAAATCCAACAGGAGACTAGGCAACAAGATTTATTATACCTACCCACTTGGCATACGTTTTTGTCATTATCATGTTTTATTTTTATTATTCTTACTCATTACTCATTTACGCACATTTCCTTTAATTACGCGTATCTTATTTGTTTTGGTGGTGGCTACCCAGGCTTTATAAGACACTACAATAAATCCAAAATTAAAGGTTCACATCCATTCCCCTGCTATTCCTTTTGACCTTAACATGGGCACACGTCACAGACTACTCGCAGGCCAAGTACATTCCCATCATTGGTGGACGAATTTTAGTATGGGAAGAATAAGCATTCGTGAGACACTCAGCGAATCTCTCAGAGTATGGGCGCATGGTGGAAGAAACTGGTGGCACGACTAACATGTTTCCCCAGTCGCATATGCAGAAGCTCTTGGGCGGAGATGTAGTTCATCTGCGTGACCTGCTCGAATCACTGAGCATCCACCACTCGGTACCTAGGGGTTTAGACCTCTTGGGAGCGGCGTTAAAAGTAGTGGCGGGAACGCCTGACGCGGAGGACCTTGAGAAAATTTTAACGAATTTGTTTTGTTTATCAATGCAAACAAAAGACAGATAAATATTAACAACAAAGTAGAAGAACACATTAAAAGTAACTCCGACGCTGTCAATCAAATTCTGAGGTCCGCTAAAGAATCCCAAATTGACTCGGGACACCTAGCAAAATTTATTGTTAGCAATAGCTCTTGCTAAAATCAATATCGTTAGCCCTAGCATTCTAGTGTAGTATGCACATATATCGAGCACCCACTGTACCAAGAGTACTAAAAGGGAACACACTGTAACACTTTGTTGCAGTGTTTACATAATTCAATGTCCCGGTCATAGACCGAAGTCGCCGAAATACGAACCGATCGCTATGCCTTGGCCTGCACACAGAAAGTGCAAGTGTCAGCATAACTGTATCACGAGCGAACATCATGTACATATGTGCGTATACCTCCGCGCTCCAGCCTAAGCGAGCATAGCTATTTATTTAAGAACATATAACCGTCTCTCCGCTGCCTCTGTTGGCAGCGCAGCTACGAGACTCAGAGCTCTTTAGCTTCTAAGTGAATTTGTAAAAGAGAAGAAACTCCTGAGAGCTGGAAGCGGCAACTACAGCCGCTCCAGTTAAATAAACCGAAAATCAATTAAACTAAAAAGTGTTCTTTTTCTTAAATTAAATGGGATTACAAAAAATTAATCAATACATGGCGACCGTGAAATTACTACTTGGAAAAACTTAAATAAAATAATACATGGCGACCGTGACAGCGATTCGAAGAAGACAACGGAGGAACGAGGGACACCTTAATAATTAAAGTGAAAAGTAAAACGGAGGATAAAGGACCGATGAAAAGTAAAAACAACAACCGCAGTGAGTAGGGCGTGATGTGTGCTAAGCGCAGTGGTGTGGTTAAAAGCCAGAAAGGCTAAATTACTGAAGCTACTAAATAGCGGAAGTAAAATTAACTGGAACAACTCGGTAAAATTACACGCCGAAGTTGAAAATATACAAAATCTAATAGTCGAAAGAAAAAGTCAAACCACAACCACCCACACATCCACCTACCCTGCAATCCAAAGTCTAATTAAAATTCAAGAAAAATTACCTCCGCCACAGAAACTAGAGATCCCAACACTAAAGAAAAAGTGCCCAAACGACTGCGAGGGACCACTGTGCTTGCCCCATCGTAGAAGTCCAGCCTGTGCAGCCAGCACCGGCAACGTCTTACCACTCAAGTAAGACCGAGAAAGGTGAACCGACAGCGCTTCCTAGAGCGGATTTTTTTTCACCGTGCACTGCGTTGCACAATATTTTGAATATTGCACTGCGATGCATATTTTTTATAGTATATAAAAATTAATGTAAAAATTGAGCGACATTAAAGTTGCCCAATTACATTGTGGCCTGAAAACCATGCAAAAACTAGGCAGGTTACTATGTAAAAATTCTTGTTCTTATTTTATTTCCCAATTTCATAGGAACAAATAAATATGAGCCAATATAAATGGCAAATTGAAAAGCAACTTAACTACACACTAAACGTAAACCCTTATATACATAATTCTGAAAAAACAGCCAAAATGGTTCTAGTAGATGTAAAAGAAGTGGACTCAACGCTGACGTAATCAATAAAATTGAATCAAAAAATATCGATACTGATTTAACAAACATCCTATTATCAATAATTGTTTTCATTATGAGCGGATTCATTTTGTATAAAGCCTATATGTACCACAACAAGTGCATATCAAAAAGGGGTTGTAAGCAGAAGCGAGACTAGCAATCTGGATAAGATATACAATAATAAGCCGCAAACAATTGTTATACAAATAAGTTAAAAAATAAATATACACATTAAATGCAAATATGTATATGTTGACAGTCACATAATAAAGAAAGAACTCAATGTTATAAAAAAAAATTACCTTATTTTGAATTATTATTAAAAATGAAATAAAAATAATTAAAATTAAAAATGAATACACGATATTGCATTAAAATTACTATCGATAAGGAACCAAATTTTGAGAATAGAGTATTAGCCATAGAAACGGAGCAGAGCCTCTATTAATTTCAAATTTCGAATATGAATATATTAATAGGTACAATATGGATTTTTCTCCATTTATACATTGCACAAATACACAAAAAGTAATAATATTGAGTACCATTCCAGGTGTACAAGTAAGATCAGTCATAAACGATAATGAAATACTTGGAAGAAATCTCTCTAAAATTGGAGCTTCAATTAACTTTTCCTTCAGTATAGTGAACGCATCTAGTTCTTCTTTATTAAAAGCAAACTTATGTCTTTTCTGGTTAAATCGTAAAGTGGCTTTGCAATAATAGAAAAATCTTTAATAAATCTTCTCTAAAAGGAGCATAATCCTATACAGCTTGAGACCTTGCTGTCTTTCGAGGGCACTGGAAAAGACCTAATTGCTTCTAAACCGCTTTTATCCCATCCCTATTGACTGTATATCCCAAGTAATCAATGGATGATTGCAAGAATTCACATTTATCAAGTCTAAGTTTTAATTTGTTTTCAACTATACGTTTCAGAACTTCTTTTAAAATTTCGAAATGCTCATACAAACTCACCGTCGCTATCATAATGTCATCAAGATAGATCACATCTTTTCCCGGTCGTACCATATCGACAAATATCTTGTTAATAAATCTTTGGAATGTTGGTGGTGCATTCGTCAGTCCAAACGGCATTCTTAGAAATTCAAACTGCCCTAGTGGCGTGGTAAAAGACGTATACTTAACAGAATTATCATCCATGAATACATGATGAAATCCGCTTTTCAAATCAAGTTTCGAAAAGAATTTTTTATTCGCTAACCTTTCCAACAAGTCGTCAATTAACGGAATTGGGTAATTATCTTTCAGAGTAACCTTATTAAGGCGACGATAATCGACACATATTCTAAGTTCTCCTGTCTTTTTCTTTACAAGAACAATTGGCGACACAAATTCAGATTCACTTGGTCGTATATACCCACTGGCTAAATTCTCCTCTAATATTTTTTGAACTTCGGACTTTTCTGCGTAAGACTATCTTTGAGGGGTACACCGAAATGGTTTATCACTTTCAATTGTGATCTTCATAGTAAACTTTATTTTAGGTTCCATCGGACGATCAGCGTCTTCATAAAAAGTTTTAAACAAACATTTAAACTTATTTCTATTTTCTTGACTCACCTCCTTTCCTATCGTATATGTCGCTTTGCCATCGCAAATGACATTTATATTAAGCATGTCTCTATCGAATGAATCCACATTATAACTTTCTTCATTCGCAACGATATTGTCTAGTCTAGTGTCAGCTTCGTCATCTATTGACCTCAACATTGATATTCGTTATAATTTCTGAACATTTCGCTACCTCGGGCTTGTTCGATTTCTCTACTCTTTTCACTACATCTACCTGTTTCTCTACATTGAAATCTACTTTGTTTGATAAATCACTTTCGGACTTTTCCACTAAATGTATACCCACTGGCTTAACAGATAATTGGTTAGCATCGTTAACTATTTGTACGAGCTTAAGATTACTTAGATTTAAAAAATCGCGTTCTACTACCATTGAGTACCTTACAGACTCAGTTACAACCAGTAATATGGTCTTACATATTCGTTGCCAGTTTCTTTCGTCTTGTATAATAAACACTCGCTATCCAAGTGTCAAACTTCTCCACAGACATAGCAAGCTTTATTCCTTAGCCAGATGGCCAAGACTGTGGCACTTAAAGCATTTGATGACCCTCTGTTCCGGGGTCGCAGCGTTTGATGAAGACTTTCCTTGCATCCTATCCTCTGGGTTTCTCTACATCTTGAAAGAAAACTACAGCAAGATATGATGCTAGCGATTTGTATAATAATGGAACCATTGACTTAGGTCAATTCTTTCAAAGGCTAGAAAAGCAGGCCGGTATAAACAAAATCAGCCAACTCAAAGTGGCACCGTGGTAAAATATCTTTGAACATGTTTCAATTGATAATTTAAAATATGGGCAATAAAATATTGAAATCATTGAAAGAAGCGCTACTCAACCCGGTGACCTTAAAAACGAATAATAAAGATAAAGAGGCTATATTGTCTATTTTCCATGATGAGGAGGTCAAGGAGGTCATACAGGCATTGGCCATGGTCAAGAGACACTATTACTGGGAAAATATGTCTAAAGTACATAAAGAAATGTCCTAAACGCCAAATGTCTAAAACGACTAAACATACCAAGACCCCATTAACTATAACCGAAACTCCACAAAAAGCTTTTGATAGGGTAATTGTGGATACAATTGGTCCACTACCAAAATCTAAAAACGGAAACGAATACGCAGCTGCGACTTAACTAAATATCTAGTAGCTATACAAATACCAAATAAGAGTGCAAACATTTTAAAAGTATAGATAACATAAAACTCCTTTATAATTTAGAAGACTATGCTAAGGAATCAAAATTCAGATTAGAACAAGCATTCAAAAGAGCTATATTAATGTTAGAATAACATAAGCAAAAGCAAAAAATTAATAACGACAAAAATACTTCAGATTTTGAGTTAAAAACAGGAACATAAACTAGATTTTAACTATACAGGTCCTTATAAGGTAGAACAAATAGGAGATAGAGATAACATAACAATATCAAATAATACAAATAAAAACAAATATTACATAAAAATAGATTAAAAATGTTTATTTTATAATCAATTTAGTTCTTTTATAACAACATCACGTGTGGCCATACATAATATAAGAACAATAACTTTAAAATTGGAAAAAAGAAATTTATTAAAATTACAAACAAAAAAAAAATATTTAATAATATAATTTCTTAAAATTTATAAAATCGTTATTTTCCAAAAGAAAGGAGATGTAGTATGCACTATCAAGAACCCACTGTACCAAGAGTAAAACTTTGTTGCAGTGTTTATATAATTCAAAGTCCCGGTCATAAACCCAAGTGACAGAAATACGAACCGATCGCTTTGCCTTGGCCCGAACACAGTAAGTCAGAATAACTGTACTACGAGCATAATCGACTAAAATAATGGATGACTTCTAGGGCATAGGGCTAGCTTCGTTATAAAAATTATTGTACTTAGCAGTTAGTTGAATTTTGGAAATAAACCGTGACGGTCAAACCTCGCAATTACCAAGTCTTCTCATTCGTACAGTACAGTGTGTCTTAAAATAAATCCTTAAACAGGATTTATATTTAATTGGCACCCAACGCGACGTAAGACCCTCGATCCGTGTTAAATAAAAAAACGCGTCGTAAGACCCTCGACCCGTGTAAAATAAAAAAAACGTGATCGACCCTCGATTCAACGTTAAAATAAAAACATAAAACAAATATTTAAAAAACGCGTTCGATTCGTAAAAAAAAAGAAAAAACAACAATAAATCAACCAAATAAAAACAACCAGGAACGACTAAAAGAGCGAAACTGAATTAAAAAAAGGAAGACACCGGCAGCGGCAACAACATTTAGTTTTATAATTAAATAAAAATCATGTAAGTAGAGTGTTCATTGATATTCCCAATATTTTCAAATTGCAAAATATTTAAAAAATATTAAAAAAGTGATTTTCTAAGAGTCTCAGTCAAAAGTAAATAAGTTCGGAAACCTTTTTTAGAAAAAATTAAATACGAATGAAACAAAATTCTTTGTTCCTTGTGTTAAACTCATATGAGCGTTAGAGAGATAGAAGAATTGTTAGAAAGATTTCAAAAAATAAACACCGCGGAAAGTTCACAACAAAATAGTTCAAGCATGGCATTGACCAGTAAACAATTGAAATCCATTATAGAAGTTGCGAGCGCACTTGCTGCGCAAGAAAAGAGCATTGAGAAAAAATTACAAGATGTTCAGAAGCGATTAGGCGGTGTAAATATCGGCACACCAGAAGTAGAAACGTATAAGGATGCCGAAATCATAATAGGTATCGCTTGCTGCGAAACGTTAGATATTATGAAGTCCCTGCCGGACTTTGAGCGAAAAAATGAGACATACGTCTCTTGGAGGAAAGCGGCGCATACCGCCTATAAAGTATTTGAAAAATATGATGGTAGTTCCAAGCACTACCAAGCCTTAGGAATTCTCCGAAACAAAATAAAAGGCTCAGCCGATATGGTTCTTTCGTCGTTCGACACGCCTTTAAATTTTAAAGCTATAATTAACAGGCTTGACTTTACAATAGAACAGGAGATGTCAACACTCCGTCAAGGAAACATGACACTTCTGCAGTACTAAGACGAAGTAGAGAAAAAACTGACTCTGCTAATAAATAAAACAATTATGACCTACGACAACACGGTAGCTGCCTCACTGAACGAAAAATCCAGAGCGGATGCGCTACGAAAATTTACTTCGGGCACAAGGAAATCGCTTAGCGACGTTCTTTTTTCGGCAAGACCAACCGATCTTCCTTTCGCTTTAGCATTAGACCAAAAAGTAGACGCTAATCATGAGCGATACATGTTCGCAAGTAGTTTTCCACGTAGCACGGAGGAAAAACACCAAAGGGCTGAACAAAGAAGTGCAACGATACACGCTAAGTTTAACCCAAATGGTAAAACCCCCACTTTAATAGAATACCACCAAAACAACCACCCAGACAGAATCCGACACAACCAATGGAAATTGATCCCTCATTATCCCATTTCAGACAACCAACCCAAAACCAACAAAGTGGACCGTTTTCAAGGCAAATTCAAAACACCTACCAAAATATTCAACCAAACGGTAACAATAATCAGGGGCTGACGATTAAAAGGCCCAATAGTAGTAGCGCTAGATATACAGGACCAAAACACCAGAGGATAAACCATGTGGCTGTAGAAAACGACCCACCAAATGATGAATACCCAGCAGTAGCCGAAGAGGACTGCGAGAACATCGACGATGACCTACTAGAATACGATGAAATAAATTTTTTAGGAATAACTCCCTGCTCCCATTCATAGAAAGGGATATCGCAGGGAGGAAAATAAAACTCTTAATTGACACAGGGGCTTCAAAGAATTACATCAAACCTATGAAAGAATTTAAAAAACGTTATTTTCGTAAATAAATCATTCTCTATAAAATCAATGCATGGTCGTAACACAATAAACAAAAAATGTATAATGCACCTTTTAAATATAAATACAAAATTGTTCTTGCTACGTTTGATGGAATAATTGGACTGGACCTACTAAAAAAAACTGACGTCGTACTTGATCTAAGAGAAAAAAAGTTAATAACTAATAGCAGTTCGGAAGAAATTAAATTTTTGAAATGTGCTGATGTTTATTTTACAAAAGTTGAGGATATAGTGGTACCACAGGAAATATTGGAAAAATTTCAGGAAATGTTAGGAAACCGTACGGGTGTATTTGCAGAGCCAAACGAAGCGCTGTCGTACAATACTAACATTATTGGTACTATCCGGACAGAAAATGAAGATCCGATATATTTAAAATTGTACCCATACCCAATGGGCGTGTCCGACTTTGTAAATACAGAAACACAAGCGTTATTACGAGACGGCATAATCCGACCATCTCGGTCTCCATATAACAACCCTGTTTGGGTGGTAGATAAAAAAGGGACCGATGAGCAGGGAAACACAAAAAAACTCCTAGTAATAGACTTCAGAAAGCTTAATTTGAAGACAATAGATGACAAATACCCTATCCCGAACGTAGTTTTTGTCTTGGCAAATTTAGGAAAGGCAAAGTACTTTACCACATTAGATTTAAAGTCTGTTTTACTATTTTCACCAGATACTACTCGCCGAAAAGGACAGAGAAAAAACGGCTTTTTCAGTAGGAAATGGGAAATATGAATTCTGTAGACTACCCTTTGGATTGAAGAATGCACCCAGCATTTTGCAGAGAGCCATTGACGATGTGCTCAGGGAACAAATAGGGAAATCATGCTATGTCTACGTCGACGACGTAATTATTTTTTCAGAAAAAATGCACGAGCATGTGAAATACATAGCATGGGTCTTAGACAAATTATATGAGGCCAACATGAGAGTTTCGCGCGAGAAATCTAATTTTTTTAAAGAAAATGTAGAGTAATTAGGTTTTGTCGTTTCACGGGGAGGCATAAGAACATGCCCTAACAAAGTAGACGCAATCCGTAACTACGAACAACTGACCACACTATCTAATGTCAGGTCATTTCTCGGACTAGCTAGTTACTATAGGTGTTTTATTAAAGACTTTGCATCTATTGCAAGACCTATATGTGACATCCTAAAAGGAGAAAATGGCAAGGTTAGTGCAGGACAATCAAAGAAAATACCTGTTAACTTCGACGAAAATCAACGTCAGGCATTTGAAAAACTTAAGAGTGTTCTCGCGTCTGAAAACGTAACGCTATTATATCCAAATTACAAAAAAGCGTTCGACTTGGCGACAGATGCTTCGTCTTTTGGTTTGGGTGCAGTCTTGTCACAGGACGGAAAACCTATAACCATTATATCACGAACTTTAAAGGACAGGGATCTTAATTTTGCAACCAACGAAAGGGAGTTATTAACAATAGTATGGGCCTTAAAAAGCCTCAGGAATTATCTATACGACGTGAAAAATTTAAACATTTTTACTAAACATCAGCCACTTACTTTCGCCGTCTCAGATCGCAACCCAAACGCAAAAATTAAGCGCTGGAAAGCTTTCATTGACAAGCACAACGCCCAAATTTTTTATAAGCCAGGAAAGGAGAACTACGTCACTGTCCCGAAAGCACATCCACGCGCTAAACGAGGATGCCCAGTCAGATATTGCCACAATACATAGCGAGCTATCACTCACCTGCACTATTGAAAAAACAGACAAACCGGTAAACTGCTTTCGGAACCAGATAATTATAGAAGAAAGCAGAACTGCTTCAGTTAGAACGGTCATTATGTTGGCGAAAAAACTTGACACCTCTTATATTTCTCGGATAGAGAAACACTTATACAGATACACTTATACTTATATGCGATATGGTCAAAAAAGACGTAGTCAATACAATTTTATGCGAACTACCAGTACTGGCATTTATCCAACATAAGTTAAGAGAAACTTTCCCGACAACCACATTCCGTTACACGAACCGTTTGGTGACTGACATCCTAGACAAAAATGAGCAAAAAGAAATTACGGTGTCAGAACATAACAGGGCTCTTAGGGCCGCTCAAGAAACTGTGAAACAGATTTTGCAAGACTATTTTTTTCCCAAAATGACTCATATGGCTAATGAGGTGGTCGCAAATTGTAAAATATGCCAGAAGGCAAAAATATACACCCTCAGAAACAGATTCTCGGAGAAACACCCATTCTCTCGAACGCAGGCGAAATCCTACACATTGACATATTTTCAACAGTCAAAAAATACTTTTTAACTTGCGTAGACAAATTTTCAAAATTTTCAATTGTCCAACCAATTGCTTCCAGAACCATTGCAGACGTGCAAACCGCGATTTTACATTAATTAATTTCTACCGGCGACTGAAAACAATATATTGCGATAATGAGCCCTCTATCCGAAACAATTAGGTCTCTTTTAAGCAACCGGTTTAACGTGCAAATCGTTAATGCACCGCCGCTTCACAGTACATCGAATGGACAAGTGGAAAGGTTCCACAGTACACTAACAGAAATAGCACGGTGTTTAAAAATCGAAAGAGGTATTGAGG
The DNA here is from genome assembly GCF_018152505.1 of Drosophila elegans. Taxonomy (NCBI): domain Eukaryota; kingdom Metazoa; phylum Arthropoda; class Insecta; order Diptera; family Drosophilidae; genus Drosophila; species Drosophila elegans. The sequence continues at coordinate 27,291,041 of NW_024545578.1, read as the reverse complement.
AAACGGTTGAATTACTACTCCTCGCGGCTATAGAATACAATAGAACAATTCATTCTGTAACAAATAAACGACCCATCGACATAATTCATTCATCAACCATTAAGCTTAACGCAGAAATTAGAGATAAAGTCTCAAATGCACAGAACATCCAACTACAAAGATTAAAAAAAAAAACTAGACAAGACAGAAATTTTCAAGTAGGAGACAAAGTTCTCGTAAAATAAAATAAGAGGTTGGGAAACAAACTTTCTAATTTGTACACTGAGGAAACCATAGAAGCAGACTTGGGGACCACAGTCTTAATAAAAGGGAGGGTGGTCCAAAAGGCCAATTTTAGGTAATTAAAATAAAGTTTATTTTTCTTTTTTTCTTTTATTTTCAACACGCCAGGATTTGGACGATACTTCTTCTCGCCGTATCAATAACACCCAAAATCACCGATTAATCGGCCTCAAATTACATACCAATCATAGACGGAGACGTGACCATTTGGAAAGACTTCCAGTACCTAAAACATTCGACCAATTTAACAATGTATTCGGAGATAGTAAATGAAACGGAAGAAATGGTAGAACATTTCCCTCGGTCACATATGAGATAGATATTAGACTCGGGTTTATGACACATTACAACCCTCATAGAAACAGTTAATGTTCACCATAGACACGCTAGAACCATCAACTTATTAGGCACCGCATTAAAAATCGTAGCCGATACTCCGGATTTCGATGACTTCGAAAAAATTAAATTCACACAGAAAGAACTCATAGAATCAGAAAATAGGCAGATAAACAATAAAACAAAGACCCAGGAACAAATAAATATCCTAACAAACACAGTAAACATTTTAGTAAAAAACGCAAAAGTAGAACAGATAAATACAGAAAATTTGTATGAAAAATTGCTATCAAGAAACAGAATAATTATTTCCGAACTCGAAGTCTTAATGTTGTCAGTTACACTTGCAGAATTGGAATAATCAACCCCGCAATTTTAGATTCATATGATTTACAAAATTTAATCAATGAACATTCTACATATGTTACTGTTACTGATCTAATAGAAGTCGCTCAAATTTAAGTTTTATTAAATAATAATTTTTTACACTTTATATTAAAATATCCTAAGCCGTATCTAGCTTGTAAGAAGATAATCTTACACCCCGTTGAAAACAACGGCACTATTATTAATTTTGCTGAAGGCAATACTATAGCTGACTGCGGTAACAAAATCATGCCGGAAACTGCAGCACCGCCCTTAAAACAACATTTTGCAGAGAAATGCCCTACACAACCAGCGCACAGCAACTTCACTCAGGAGGCAACGCACACTGCTCGACTCGCACCAGCCACCTTGAACACCTAACAATCATCGATGATGGCATCATCATTCTTAATGACGGAACAGCTACGATCAATGGACAACTGGTAACCGGAACGTTCCTCATTACATTCGAAGACGAGGTAAAAATAAATAACACCGTATACCAAAACTTGAAGAGCTACGTACGGGTCATCTAGAAATACTGCGCTCACCATACTTACACAAATAAAATAGGAAAAACCTACGTTATATTGGCGAAATAGAAAACGGACTGGAAACACGGCCTATAGTATCTGTAGTGGCCACGATCGCCTTCTTGGTCACCTACTTTACTATTTACAAGCTCTACCAAAGATGCCAGCGACGTCAGCGTGACCTTCAAATTATCATTGACAGCTTCAAGAAGTCCGAGGACGTCCTTCATCTAAGTAAGGGAGAAGTTAACACGGTTTCACAGCAACACGGAGGTTCCCAAGCTGATCATGCATAACCGACTAAAATAATGCAAGACCAGCGACACCTACGGATGTTGCACAACGACCTTGCCAAAATCCCAAGCTTCGATCAGGGCAATCAGCGCAATGCACTCCGTTGCAACGGCGGCTACCCAGACCATGCATGGGCAGTCGGGACAGCACTTCTAGGGCATAGGGCTAGCTTTCGTTATAAGAATTATTGTACTTAGCAGTTAGTTGAATTTTGGAAATAAACCGTGACGATCAAACCTCGCAATTACCAAGTCTTCTCATTCGTACAGTACAGTGTGTCTTAAAATAAATCCTTAAACAGGACTTATAATTAATTTAATTTCCGAAAATCAATTAAAATAAAAAGTGTTCTTTTTCTTAAATTAAATGTGATTACAAAAATTAATCAATTTATGGCGCCCGTGAAATTACTACTTGGTTAAACTTACACTACAACTACCAAATAATACACTAGATCATGCTGACCTAGAAAGTGTGTGGATAGCTGATTGCAACGGAGAGATTCACACAGTCAAAAAGAAATTACGGTGTCAGAACATAACAGGGCTCTTAGGGCCGCTCAAGAAACTGTGAAACAGATTTTGCAAGACTATTTTTTTCCCAAAATGACTCATATGGCTAATGAGGTGGTCGCAAATTGTAAAATATGCCAGAAGGCAAAAATATACACCCTCAGAAACAGATTCTCGGAGAAACACCCATTCTCTCGAACGCAGGCGAAATCCTACACATTGACATATTTTCAACAGTCAAAAAATACTTTTTAACTTGCGTAGACAAATTTTCAAAATTTTCAATTGTCCAACCAATTGCTTCCAGAACCATTGCAGACGTGCAAACCGCGATTTTACATTAATTAATTTCTACCGGCGACTGAAAACAATATATTGCGATAATGAGCCCTCTATCCGAAACAATTAGGTCTCTTTTAAGCAACCGGTTTAACGTGCAAATCGTTAATGCACCGCCGCTTCACAGTACATCGAATGGACAAGTGGAAAGGTTCCACAGTACACTAACAGAAATAGCACGGTGTTTAAAAATCGAAAGAGGTATTGAGGAAACGGTTGAATTACTACTCCTCGCGGCTATAGAATACAATAGAACAATTCATTCTGTAACAAATAAACGACCCATCGACATAATTCATTCATCAACCATTAAGCTTAACGCAGAAATTAGAGATAAAGTCTCAAATGCACAGAACATCCAACTACAAAGATTAAAAAAAAAAACTAGACAAGACAGAAATTTTCAAGTAGGAGACAAAGTTCTCGTAAAATAAAATAAGAGGTTGGGAAACAAACTTTCTAATTTGTACACTGAGGAAACCATAGAAGCAGACTTGGGGACCACAGTCTTAATAAAAGGGAGGGTGGTCCAAAAGGCCAATTTTAGGTAATTAAAATAAAGTTTATTTTTCTTTTTTTCTTTTATTTTCAACACGCCAGGATTTGGACGATACTTCTTCTCGCCGTATCAATAACACCCAAAATCACCGATTAATCGGCCTCAAATTACATACCAATCATAGACGGAGACGTGACCATTTGGAAAGACTTCCAGTACCTAAAACATTCGACCAATTTAACAATGTATTCGGAGATAGTAAATGAAACGGAAGAAATGGTAGAACATTTCCCTCGGTCACATATGAGATAGATATTAGACTCGGGTTTATGACACATTACAACCCTCATAGAAACAGTTAATGTTCACCATAGACACGCTAGAACCATCAACTTATTAGGCACCGCATTAAAAATCGTAGCCGATACTCCGGATTTCGATGACTTCGAAAAAATTAAATTCACACAGAAAGAACTCATAGAATCAGAAAATAGGCAGATAAACAATAAAACAAAGACCCAGGAACAAATAAATATCCTAACAAACACAGTAAACATTTTAGTAAAAAACGCAAAAGTAGAACAGATAAATACAGAAAATTTGTATGAAAAATTGCTATCAAGAAACAGAATAATTATTTCCGAACTCGAAGTCTTAATGTTGTCAGTTACACTTGCAGAATTGGAATAATCAACCCCGCAATTTTAGATTCATATGATTTACAAAATTTAATCAATGAACATTCTACATATGTTACTGTTACTGATCTAATAGAAGTCGCTCAAATTTAAGTTTTATTAAATAATAATTTTTTACACTTTATATTAAAATATCCTAAGCCGTATCTAGCTTGTAAGAAGATAATCTTACACCCCGTTGAAAACAACGGCACTATTATTAATTTTGCTGAAGGCAATACTATAGCTGACTGCGGTAACAAAATCATGCCGGAAACTGCAGCACCGCCCTTAAAACAACATTTTGCAGAGAAATGCCCTACACAACCAGCGCACAGCAACTTCACTCAGGAGGCAACGCACACTGCTCGACTCGCACCAGCCACCTTGAACACCTAACAATCATCGATGATGGCATCATCATTCTTAATGACGGAACAGCTACGATCAATGGACAACTGGTAACCGGAACGTTCCTCATTACATTCGAAGACGAGGTAAAAATAAATAACACCGTATACCAAAACTTGAAGAGCTACGTACGGGTCATCTAGAAATACTGCGCTCACCATACTTACACAAATAAAATAGGAAAAACCTACGTTATATTGGCGAAATAGAAAACGGACTGGAAACACGGCCTATAGTATCTGTAGTGGCCACGATCGCCTTCTTGGTCACCTACTTTACTATTTACAAGCTCTACCAAAGATGCCAGCGACGTCAGCGTGACCTTCAAATTATCATTGACAGCTTCAAGAAGTCCGAGGACGTCCTTCATCTAAGTAAGGGAGAAGTTAACACGGTTTCACAGCAACACGGAGGTTCCCAAGCTGATCATGCATAACCGACTAAAATAATGCAAGACCAGCGACACCTACGGATGTTGCACAACGACCTTGCCAAAATCCCAAGCTTCGATCAGGGCAATCAGCGCAATGCACTCCGTTGCAACGGCGGCTACCCAGACCATGCATGGGCAGTCGGGACAGCACTTCTAGGGCATAGGGCTAGCTTTCGTTATAAGAATTATTGTACTTAGCAGTTAGTTGAATTTTGGAAATAAACCGTGACGATCAAACCTCGCAATTACCAAGTCTTCTCATTCGTACAGTACAGTGTGTCTTAAAATAAATCCTTAAACAGGACTTATAATTAATTTGCATATATCTCCGCGCTCCAGCCTAAGTGAGCATAGCTCTATATTTAAGAACATGTAACCGTCTCTCCGCTGCCTCTGTTGCAGCGCAGCTAAGAGACTCAGAGCTCTTTAGCTTCTAAGTAAATTTGTAAATGAGAAGAAACTCCTGAGAGCTGGAAGCGCCAACTACAACCGCTCCAGTTAAATAAACCGAAAATCAATTAAAATAAAAAGTGTTCTTTTTCTTAAATTAAATGTGATTACAAAAATTAATCAATTTATGGCGCCCGTGAAATTACTACTTGGTTAAACTTACACTACAACTACCAAATAATACACTAGATCATGCTGACCTAGAAAGTGTGTGGATAGCTGATTGCAACGGAGAGATTCACACAGTCAAAAACTGCTCCGTGTCACCTGGAGCCACATTTTGCCAACTGGCGCTGAGAAGATCATGCGCCCAGAAACTCCACGCTGGAGGTATTGCGCACTGCGATATCCAACACAGTGATTTGTACCCCGTCACCTACGTGGATGATGGAATCATCATCATAAACGATCGCGCGGCTCGTGTGAGTATGGACAATAGCACTTACATCCACTTACGAGGAACTCACCTCATCACCTTCATTGAGAGTGCCACGGTTAACGAGACCCGGTACGTCAATCACGATACGGCCCAAAAGATGGCACCAGGAGTAACTTCACCGCTTGAGTGAGCGTAACCTGGAGTATATGAAGAAATTCCGGGAGGATATTAATGTCTATCGCTCATAGATAGTCACAATCCAGGAGATTGCCCAAATAGGGTCGCCCAAGGTCGACCTTAATCCTGAGGGGGGAGTAGTCAACTAAGTTAACCGGGCGACGGCAATGACCGATCGTCCGAAAGTTCGCTCCGGACAAATTACTGACACAGCGTCTGGCCGGAAGCCCGTGCGTAGTCGGCAAGCACTACACATTGGAGTGGACGCCATGAGTTTTATTTATGTTAGCTTTAAGTTCAGTTTTGATTTTACATTCTTTAAAGAGCCACTGCTTATATAAACTTAACTCCGACAATCTGTCGTTAAAACCGTATTACTGAAAAACTGTCTGAGTCCCTAGCCCAGCAGGTAAAGAGGGGCAGTCACCTTTCCAACATAAACTTCCTAATTCATCTATGGGAAGTCTTCGGCCAGGCAACCAGCAGCCAGAAGTGGACCTTTCGTCCACCTCCATCGAGTTCTCTTGAACTAAGAGGGACCACCCGAGAAGACAAGAGAAGCTGCCGGTCGCCGACGGGAATTCGCTGTTATTCTGACAATAACAATATTGTTCGCGTGTATAAGCCGAGAAGATTTGTCCAGGCATCTGAATTCTCCAACACAATATACTCATCTTTAAATGAACTTAACTAAAAACCCTCAGGCTTAAATACTTTTGCACAAAATAATGACTACCAATATATCTTTTTGAACATTTGTTTTCTGCATCAATAAGAAGAAATTGCCTACTCCGCACAGTTAAAAAGTTTCTACAGGCGATTATTGGAAGCGGCGTCCTGTCCGTTATGGGGTGTCTTCTACCTTTTACCGCGTTTATCTCAAAAGAGGTTTTTTTGAAAATGCGTACAATTTCGAACGGGTTAAAAACTGTTCAATTAAAAGACTTTATAGTTCGACATCTTGGAAAGCAACTTTTTTCATTGGAGGAAATCCCTGTAAAATCTCAAAATTTGTTGTATTAACCATTATTTATAAGGCCTTAAAGTAATAAATGTCGTTTACTTTTGAGTTTTATTAATTAATTCAAAAAGATCATGAAACAGCAGGATGTTCGCAGTCTTGGCATTCTACGCATACCTAACCTCAGACTAAACATATAAACATATTACAAGCGCATCGTGCTTAACAAATTAACCTTTGACATACCATGCCATGACATACCAAAAGAAACAACTATTTATAAGCACCAAAAATATTAAAAAGTTAATTTATCAAACTTAAATAGTCTACAAAATAAAATGCAGTGTATATCCATTGAGGAACATTTAGGCGATATAAATATTCCTTAATCTTAGAAAATGTACTATACATCTATAGATTTAAAATTATACTTAAAGGGTTTTAAAGACGAAAAAACAGATATTTTAATGGTTTTTTTTGCGGCGACATCTACAATACTTTTTTTAAACTTAGTTATATATTAAAATACAACTTTTAAAGAATGTAAGCAAAAATTGCAAAGAAAAATAATAACAAAACAAGCCGGTGACCGTGAATCTTTGGAGGAATAGAAAAAAAACAGAGAAGTATGTGTTGAAGTGTACATTGTTGAAGTTTACAAGTCATATCGATCTATTTGCACATATCTAAGCGAGAGTATTTTCTTATTTCTCCTTGTTTCTTGTTGATGATTTGTATGTGTTACTCAACAAAATTCGTTTGTCGTGTGCGCACGAAAATTCGGCGTTCTTGCTTGTGTTTTGGTATCCACTCAATTTCAACATTATCATTGGTTATCGGCTCGTGAAACTAAGATGAGTGCGTATCAAACAAAAAAGTTAAGTGATTAGAATTACGATGTGTGGAGTGTTCAGATGCAAAGTTTTCTGCCAAATGGACGTTAAGGCAATGGCATGCATAATTCTTAATGTGAGTGTGTCGCAGTTGAGTTATGTGAAAAATGCAACCTCAACGCTAGCAGCATGGGCCAAGTGGCAGGCAAACATACGTCACTGAAGAACCACTTCGAAAAGTGTTGTCAATAATTAAACAAGTTCGTGGAAATAATTGACAATTTGACCGAAGTGAACGTTGACATACCCGAGGAGTTAAAAGGTTAAACTTTGGGCAGTGGCCCAAAGAATAAACGATAAAAATGAGAAGGACAGCAAGCAAAGCCCATATTATGCTGGATCGGGAATCGAAAAACAAAATGCACATGCCCAAGGAAAACGGTAAATTTAACGGAAAGCGTTTCGTGTGTGGCAAACGCGATCACAAAGCAGCGCACTTTAAAGAAAAAGGAAGAAACGGTAAAGGCAAATTTCAAAACGAAGTGAGAAGAAATGAACGATTATCGTTTTCGGTTTTTGCTGGTGTGAACCAAGAGAACACAACTAAACAAACTTGGTGTCTGGGCAGTGGGGCACCTTCTTAAATATGCTGTGTGAAAAGTGTGTTCGTTTCATTTGTAGAAGACGAAGAAAAAGTTATGTTAGATGCGGATTAAATAACTGAATCGCCTGGCAAAGAAAACATTAAAATAAAAACAAGCGATTGTGAAATAACATTACATGTCGTGTTGCATGTGCCGGAATTGCAATTGAATTTCTGTTCCGTTAGCAGAGCAATTCAGTATGGGCATTCCGTGCATTTTAAAAACAATCGCGCGACAGTAACGGCAAAAGATGGAGCTCTTATTTTAAGGGCGCAACTGCAAAACAATTTATTTTTGTTTAGTGACTTAAACATGAACCAACTGTTTTCAATGCAAAAAAAGGCAGTTGCTCTGGGGTTGTTTCCACGAATTAGAAATAAAACGATAAAAGGTGAAAATTTAATACTATTTTGTACTAACAACGCGAAAACTTTGTGAACGCAGGAGTTCTGGCGATTTTAATTTGCGAAAAATTGTGAAACTATGTCGAAAGCGCGACGAAAAGGAGTGGCTACGATGATGTTCGATGGATCACTAACAATTATATTTCAATAATTTCTCTTAGAACCTTACTTATGCTACGGTGGCGAGAGACGGGGCGAATTCGCAAGAGCGAACAGACGAAAGCTTTATTGGCTCCCGCTCTCGCCCTACAACTAGTGATTTACATACAAGCGCTGAGTGCGCAAACACCGCCCCCTCTGAAGGGACGACGTCCTTCAGCCCAGAACGGGCAACAGGGTCAGTCGGTGAACAGCTCGCCGATATTCGCCGTCCTGCGTCCTGACGTCCGCCACGCGAACCTTGCTATCGGCGCCGGCGTGCACCGCTACCACTCGTCCGATCCTCCACTGCTGGGGCGGAAGATTGTCTTCTGCGACGACGACGAGCGCTCCCACGACGAGGTTGGGCTCCCCCCTGGTGCCACTTGGACCGCTGTTGGAGGCTGGAGATGTACTCCCGGGACCATCGCTGCCAAAACCTGTGCCTGAGAGACGAGACACCTCGCCATCGTCGCAAGCAGGTCAGGCTGATCTGGTCCGGGAGCGCCGCTGATGGTGGGGCCAGAAGAGGGCCGCCGATGAGCAGATGCCCGGGGGTCAGGGCCTCGCCGTCGTTCGGGTCGCTGCTTAGAGCGCCGAGGGGCCTGGAGTTGAGCACGGCCTCCACGCTGGTGAGCAGAGTTCCGAGCTCCTCCGCGGTCAAGAGGTCTTGGCCTACCGTCCGAAGGAACAGGTGCTTTGCAGACTTCACACCTGCCTCCCATAGTCCGCCGAAGTGCGGTGCTCTGGGCGGTATGAACGCAAACTCGCATCCTTTTTTTGATGCGAATGTTTCGATACCGCCCCCTGCTCCTCCAGACGGGCTCGGAACTCTCTCATGTGGCGATCTGCGCCGACGAAATTGGTGGCGTTGTCGCACCACACCTTCTCCGGAATCCCGCGACGACTCACGAACCTTTGAAATGCCAACAAGAACGCATCAGTGGTTAGGTCAGACACTAATTCTAAGTGGACCGCTTTGGACGCAAAACAGACGAACAAGGCCACGTACGACTTGTACGGTGGCTTACCACGGATACGATACGTTGTGCTGAAGGGACCACAAAAATCAACGCCACAAATATTGAACGGGCGGAGAGCTCGAAGTCTATCTGCTGGCAAGTTTCCCATAATTTGCGTCAAAAGTTGCGGCCTACAGCGAAAGCAGCGCATGCACGACCGAACTGTTCGTCGGCAGACTTCTTGAGCATTAACTAGCCAGATTTTCTCGCGCAGACGACCTACGAGAGCTCGTGGGCCAGCGTGACAGTTCGTAACGTGCAGGTATGACACATAGGATCGGACGAACTGTGAGCTTTTAGACAGCAACAACGGGAATTTGGCTTCGTACGGGATAGGAGCATTCAATAACCGACCCCCAACTCGTAGCAATGTCGAGGAGCACCAATCCGATTTATTTTCCTGAAGAAAAGGGTTTAACTTTTGAATATTCGTTGCTACCGGTTTATTCTTCCAAATTTTACTTATGTCGTCCCTGAACTCGTGAAATTGGACAACTTCGACAATTTTATCAAAAGCGAAATCCAGTTCTCTTGGCGAAATACTTTTTTCAAAGGGCTTCGACACCTTTCTGCACCTTTGAATAAAACGAAAAACCCACACGAAAACTCTCAGAAGCTTCAGGTGCGACGAAAAGGACTCTATTTTCTGGCTCTGGGCTGACTACGAGAGCGATTGCCGATTTGCGTAGCTCCATCGACATTACATCAGCCGGCAGTTCGAAATGTTTATTTACAGGCCAATTATTTTCTGAGTCTAGCAAGAACGAAGGCCCACCGAACCAAATGGACGTTGTAAGCTCCTCTACGTCACATCCTCGGGACACTATATCTGCTGGGTTGACTTTCGTGGGAACGTGTCTCCAAATTGCTTTCTCCGACCACTCCTGAATTTCTGCAACCCGGTTCGAAACAAAAACCGACAACGACGAGGGATGGGTTTTAATCCAGTGTAAAGTGATCTCAGAGTCTGTCCACAGGAAAACATTCTCAATGGGAGAATTTAGCAATGGCCTGACACGATTATAGAGATCTGCTAAAAGGTGAGCTGCACACAGCTCATGGCGAGGCAAAGTTTTCGTCTTGAGGGGAGCTACTTTCGATTTGGCGGTCAATAAAGACACTTTCAAACCTTCAACAGTTTGAGTCCGAACGTAGATGCACGCTCCATACGCTCGCATGGAAGCGTCAGCGAAACCATGTATTTGAATCGGGACTTGTGGATCTGTGTTGACGAATCGCGATACCTTAATTTTAGGCAGCTGCAGAAGCGTCGCTTTAAACGTCTCCCACGACGTGAGCAACTGCATCGGTAGCGACTCGTCCCAATCTAATTTTCGAAGCCACAGTTCCTGCAACAACATCTTTGCCTTTGTGACCAAAGGACACAAGAGGCCAAGTGGGTCGAAAAGTCGAGCAGTCACCGACAAAATATTTCGTTTTGTCGCGCGAAGATCCAGGAAAGAGTCCTCCAACCGAAATTGAAAGTTATCTTTAACCGGTAACCAAACCACGCCAAGGGTCTTGGTTACGTCTGAGTCTGCCATAAGTGGCATTACAGCGCTATCAGATGCGGATAACTCTGGGCAGTTTGAAAACCACTTTGCCAATTCAAAGCCTGCCTCTTGCAAGACCTGAGAAACTTCGTCTCGAAGGCTTGCAGGTCCTCAACGCATCCGGCGCCAGTCAACAAATCGTCAACATAAAAATCATTCTGAATAACCTTTGCGGCTTTTGGATTAGTTGCTTGCGCCATCTCTCCTAGCCGCATTAAACACCGAATCGCCAAAAAGGGTGCTGGCGAAGTTCCATATGTAACGGTGTTCAACTTAAAGATTTTCAGGGACTCAGAAGGATCTCGTCTCCATACTATGAGCTGGAAGTTACGATCAGCTTCGTCCACCATCACTTGGCGATACATCTTTTTGACGTCGGCCGCAAGGGCAAACTTATGCAATCTAAACCGAAGCAGAGTCGAGTACAGCTCCTCTTGAATAGTTGGGCCTACCATCAAGATGTCATTCAACGCTACCTGCGTAGAAGTACGGCTCGATGCATCGAAAACTACTCTCAACTTAGTTGAAGTACTTTGTGGCCGTAAAACGCATTGGTGCGGAATGAAATAGTGCGGAGTATTCGGAATTTTGTCATTGGTGGAAGACATGTGGCCCATGTTGGCTGTTCCCTACTCGCGACTTCACAATCGTGTGTATTTTTTTTGTGGCTTGGGCATTAGTTCCACCAATGCCTCGCAAGCTCATGCACATGTCCTCTCTTGTAATTTTGAGCCTCTAAGCGAGCTCGTCGGTTACAAAGTTTAATTGTGAACCAGAGTCGAGCAACGCTCGAGCTAATACAAACTCGCCGCTTTTTGTTTGGACGCTCACAACAGCAGTTGCAAGAATGACTCGATCCGATGCATTCGCATGCAAAACATGCGAAGTGGATGGAGACTCCTGCATGAGCGTGGGCTGAGAAGGAGGTGGCAACGCGAGATTTGTGTTTGGGGCATATATATGTAGCAAAGTGTGATGTGAGGAATTGCACACTCTACATCTGTTCGATTTGCATTTTTTGACAGTGTGACCCTTTCTTAAACAGTTAATGCATAAGGGTGCTCTTTTAGCGAAATCGAATCTTTGCTGAACTGTCAGGGCTGCGAAGGAAGCGCAGTTTCCAATCTGATGTTCAGCTGAGTTGCAATACATGCATTGAACAGAGTCGTTCCTGGCAGCGACAAACGAAAAACTCCTATTTCCATTCTTCATAGGGTTAGATTGGGCCTGCTGAACAGTTTTAGGCTTGGAAGCCCCTTCTGCTACCATGTGTTGGTAACGCCTGTTGAGGGCGCCTCACATTCGCTCCAAAGTGGAAGCGAAGTATAATCTAACTGTTCTTCCCATTTTCTTTTAGTTCCTGCATCGACCTTGCTCCTCATACAAGGCTGTGACCGTGTCGATGAGGGTTCTCAAGGCTGTAGCTGAAGGCTGGGAAATTTTTTGCAAATTAAAAAGTGTCGATATGTTGTCAAAAAAAATATGACAATCATTATCGTACACCCGCTTCAGGCTAGCAAGGGCTTTGGGATAATTTTCCGCAGTGACTTGAAAGGCCCTAATTGTTCATAAAGCGTCTCCAGCTAAACACGAAATTAAATGATTGAATTTTTCAATATCGTGTAAAGTGTCATCTTTGTCAACGAAAGTTTCGAAAAGGCTTATCAAATTTTTAAATTCGGAGTGTTTTTCGCTAAAAGTTGGGAGAGCAACGCTCGGTAGACGGCATTGAGGCGGGCGATTTGCTGGCGGAGCGGATTTCTCGATATTATTTTGTTTGGACTTATTTAAAATTGAAATCAGCAATGACTTTGTCATTACGACCACCTGGTTTGGCAGCCACTGGGGAGTCGGGTGGTCGCTTCGACTCCTTACTTCTTCTGAAGTTATGGTGGGAGATACTTATCTCCGATGTCACGGCCCTTAAGGCACGATAACGAAATTCAATAATCAATTAACGGCTAAGGCCGGAGTTTTATGACAGAGCTAGTGCTCTTTATTTCAAGTCCAAATTAAAACTAAAAACTTAAGATTGAACAAAAGCTCATGCATAGCCGGATGCCCGTGGCAGACCGCTGACCTTGCACATTTTGCAGAAGTCATACGATCGCTGTCATCCACTGAAGGGGAGCCACGGCTAGGAGTGGCACAATGTGCTGGCTCAGCTCTAAGGCCAATAAAGTGGACCCATGATGAGGGAGAAGTGTAATAATAATAATAATAATAAAAGGTGATTAATACTAGAGAATGATAAACATGATAAATGATTAATATTAATAGAGGAATAAGAACTGGCCTGCTCGGCCTAAGCTGGGAGTTGGTTGTTAACTTATATATATTTTCTGCAGCCTCATTGCAGGACTGAACATTTTCCAGTGTTATGTCGTGACCGTTAAAGAGCCGAATAATTTCCCTGTACGTGGAGTAGATAAATGATCCTTACTTGGCCACAACGATCTTGAGTGGATACTCCAGTTTCACACTGTCAGTAAAAAAAATCAAAAATAAATCCACACTTTTTCGTTTTTAAATTTGTTTTAAATGTTTTAATCAAGAACGCGAAACAGTGCTGCGACGTGGCGACTTGAGCTTGTTTATTTTCTTTATTATTTTCATTTACTATTCTTTTATAATGACAACAATTTTCTGTTTTTATGTGGGTTTCCTTATGACAGTGATGACATTTTATATTATGTTTTGGTTTTCCCTTAAATGTTTTTCTTTGGTTTAGTCACTTTATTTTAAAATGTGTTTTTTGTTTTTTTTTAAGTAAGTTTTATAATAAATAATCTTTGGAACATATGATTTTACGACTTTTTTACTTGTGTCTAAGCTGTCAATTTTAATTTTTATTTCGTGTTGAAATGACTTAAAACTGTCATGTCACTCACTAATTGGACTGACAACAATCGTTTTTAGCCAATCAACTGCAACCCCAAACTTCTGCGCTCGTAGATGGCGTCCAAATTCCATAGAATTTGACGCGCCGATATGTCGTTTCCTACTCCGGGCCGAACTAAGGTGTTAGTTGAACCGTGCCGAGAGTCAGCCTGGCTAATAAACTAGCTCAGTCTCAAACGGTGGGTTCAGAGAGATGGCGACCTTACCCGGGCATCGCGGATCTCTGCCCGGGTGGACCTTACCTTTCTCCGCAACTCGTGGGATTCAAATAATGGACACTAACAAAAAAACAATAAACACCACAATGGAGCCGGACACTCCTAAGAAACCCGTCACGCTGGAGTAGGTGGTACTGCAACAGCGACAGGACCTGCGAGCGTTGGCTCCGCCTGTGCTGGCACCAGCTCGGTGGTTATCCCGAAAGGGCCCCATCCCAAATTGGGGGTGACAGGATGAAGGCAGTCGGCCGCCAGCACCTCTGCAAATTCGCTAACCCCTCAACCGCATGGTTCAAGAAGGTGGAATGCTCCCAAATTATGGCCTAGTGCAGAGACGCCACAGCCGAAGAGGCAGCGATCTCTAGAATTGTCTGGATCTGCAGCAAAGAGATCGAAGCTCCAACCAACAAAGTGCCAACAAAGTGGTGGCCAGCGATAATCAGCGTCGGCCAAGAAGGCGACGTCCGTAATACTGTTCAGTATTCCATATTTTCAAATGCACTTCGGATTTCTGATGTTATGCGTTTCACCTTATCGATAGTTCAATTTTTTTCACGAAAGCCGAATTGATGTGCTGGGATACTATTATGTCTTCTGAAGTATGGTGTGATATGGTTAGGAGGCATTCTTCAAAGATTTAGGATAGACACGAAAGTAAACTTATTGGTCTGTATGAGGAGGTGAGCGTGTGGTCGATTCCAGGTTTTGGTAGGAAGCAGCCCAGTCTTGTCGCCGTGTTGAACAGCCGGCATATGGTACCAACAAAGAATAGTGGGAGTTAAATTTTTTGAGTTATTAGATCACAGCCTGGAGATTTTCTCGGTTGTAGCTGCTCTTTTAAAATTTTAATGACTTCGCATGATCGAAATACAATTGATTCGGCCATAGGAAAGTCGTCTTCTGTTTGCGATCATATATTAATCACGTTTGTTGCTGGATTTAAAATGTTGCTTTGCAGATGGCGACCGAAAAGAACGAGTTTGGCGTGGAATTTGAATGAACGTACAACAGGGGCGAGGAGATCGCCACTTTCATAACATTTCCGAAGAAAGGGGGAAATGTGAGGAGTCTTACGACCACAAATTCCGATGCAGGAGAGCTGCATAGCAACAGCGAAGGAGGCGAGAATACCGGAGTAGTCAAGGGCAACAAGGTCAAACGGTAAACAACGGACCTTAAACCCGGGCAAAGCGGAGACACCGTAAATTAACTGTACCACCCTGGACATTGGACCTTCACACGGCAAGGGCTACAAGGTCGAACGGTAAATCGGCGGAATTCAGACCCGCACAAAGAGAACGCACCGTGAACTAACGGCAGTGGACCAAATCACGCGAGCTGGAGGAGAGGAATAACGAGACCATTACAGGCTATAAAACGGCGACGCAAGCGCAGCTCAACACGAGGTAGTAGTGCGAGACCAGTAGGTGCCGAGTCCCAGGATCAAGATCTCAAAGTCGAGACACCGAACGACTGTGAGCCTACAAGGCCGAGACTATAACGGTGAGATCAAACGGCTAGTAGGTCGTGATTAAATCGAGCTCATTGAGTCCTTGCGTGAAGTCTACGATAAAGGTGGCTGGGCGAAGAGATCGAACCTAGTTCTACCTGCTAGGCGAAACACCTTGCCGACACAATCCGGACCAATTTAGGGAGCCTGCGATAAAGTTGGCTGGGCGAAAAGGCAATACCTAATTCTACCTGCTAGCCCGGCCCGACAGTGAGGTTCGCATAACATCCAGAGTCTCGGAGGAGCCGTCACGAGTCAGACACCAGCTAGCAGTCGTCGACGAAGAGCGAAGACATTTACAAGGAGCGACGCGGCAGTGGACAACGACGAGGAGCAGCAGAAGCGGAAGAGCCGCGGGGCTATGTCTAAGAACACGAATAACAACCTTTACGATCCCAAGCCAACCCCTGCGTTATCTTTGGTCAAAGGAAATTACCCAATATAAATTTGGTGAAACGATCCCACAACTTCTCTGAGCTAGCCGCCCGTTTACGTAGCGACCGATATATTCAAGCAAAATCAGGTCTTTACAATGAACCTGTGCCGAAGTAGATATAACTGATTATCAGTCACTTATTGGATCTATAATGTACTTGGCTATCTTAACGCGTCCTGACATCATGCACTCCATAAGCAAGTAAGCACAGCGAAACGCCAATCCATGTCGAGCATGAGTCCGGCGCAAAACACATTTTGCGATGTCTGTCAAGGACGATTGACTTAAAGCTAAATTATCGCAAGACTGGTCAACGATTACATGCGTTTGTCGATGCAGACGTACAAACGTATATAAAATCGTACTATGGGAACTGTGGATCCGCTTTCTCCTGCTCACCAACACTGACGCTGAATAAATTGCTTTGTCCACTGCATCTAGAAAAGCAATCTGCCTGCGTTGGCTACTAGAAGAAATAGCATTTCATCCGTACGCAGAACACATCGAGATTAATGGCGACAACTTAAGCGCACAGCAGATTGCATCAATTGCTGTGCATCACAAAAGGACTAAGCATGTTGACATCAAGTATCATCAAGTTCGAGAGGTTATTGCTAGAGGAGAAGTTTTAATAAAACATGTTCACACCAACGAAAATGTAGCTGACATATTCACATAAAACGTACAGAAAGAACAGCATAATAATTTATTTAAAACGCTTGGTTTAAATGAAAAACTGTAAGGAACAATCTAACTTGAGAAGAAGTGTTGAAACTTACAAGTTATATATTTCTATTTGCACATAGCTAAGCGATAGTATTTTCTTATTGCTCCTTTCTTGCTGTTCCTCTGGTTTTATGATGCTCAACAAAAATCGTTTGTCGTGTGCGCAAATAAATTCGGCCTTCTTACTTGTGTTTAAATACAAAAAAATATAATAATTCCACATACAAATTGCTAAAAAAAATTTTTTTTTTCAAACATTAATTATTTTTAATAAAAGTTTATATAAAAAGTAATTTTTTTAAGTGTATAATTATATACTGAACGAAAAAAAATAAAAGTATTACTTTGTGGATAAATTTTGTATACAGCACAACGGGGCTAAAATATTTTATTCAGTCGGAAAAAGCCTTTAAGAAAGGAAGCTGGTCCAGACCGCAAAGACATGGGCACATTTCATGAATTTCTTTTGACTCAACTAAGGAATCAATCAAAAATTTGTGAAATAATTATTAGGTTGATTTCAAAATGACCGTTGTCCGGCATTTTTCCGAAGACTTCCTTTTTTCTAAAGGGTCCATGGCCAAAGTCGTAAACTTCTTCATTTTTGTCCTGGATCAAAAAAAAAGAATTTTTAATTTTTAGCAACAACAAATCCCAGAAAAATAAATTAACGAAAAAAATTAAGAAAATTTTTTCTGATTTATAAACTATCCGTTAGCTTTTTTCAGCTCTCAATTTTCGTTCACAAAAATCAAACGAAATCGTAAACTTATGCCTTTCCGTTCATTACAATTCCATCGCCTTCTGTCGTTCTCACTTTTCACCCGTTTGTTCACAAAAATCGAACGCCCTTCCGTTCAAAAAATCAATCTGTGCTGATCAGACCTCTTGTTATGATTTGCCTTTGCATGTGTCTCGGTACCACAACTAACACAGCGTCACAGACTAATTTGTGAAGAATGCCACACTTTCAAAATTAGTCATTGTAGGCTTCTTCTTTGTTGAGAATATCAAGTATCGCTCTGAGATGTTCATCTAGCTCCTGCGTTTAAGAATACCCAACGACAAACTTTGGTCAACAATTGTCATGACTGAGTAACGGCTCAGGGCGTCCACGTGTTTCACACGAGTTCCAGATCGATGTTCCACCTCAAAGGCATCCTCTTGTAAAAATAGGACCCAGCGAGGGACTCTTGTGCAAAGATTTTGTTTGTCCAAAGTTTTTGTGAAAGCGTTGCAGTCGGTTGTTATTTTAAAGTGAGTACCTAGCAAGTAAACTTTGAACTCAAGTTCTCAAGTTCGTAACTGGTACATTTTCGTTGAGCTTCAGTGGTTTACTTGCTCATAAATGTATATGCTCAGAACTGGATTTACGGTCAATATCTTCTTCAGATTGTTTACGGACATTTCTTCTTTCGGACCCATAAAAAATTTGGTATTGTTCTTAGTCAGGTCTGTAAGGGGTTAGAAATAATGACATCATGGAATTCCGAAAATAGCCGAAAATGGCTGTGTGCGAGAAGCCCATTCTGCAACAGATTTCGAAATATATGATGTCCTATGTCAGCAACGTTGTAGGTTATGTTTAAAATATTGCAGATCGATGCTAAATCCCGTTCGCTTAGATGTGGCTGCATATAGCTTACTTTCGCCTGATAATTTTCCGAGCTCTCATCAAAATCGAATCCGGAAAAGTTTAGAAGTCTTTGGCGGTTGTTCTGATCTCCCGCTCTTTCAACTACGTATGTGTGCAAAGCAACAATGTCCTTTTAATTGCTGCTGCGCAAATTTTCACTTATGAAATCGTTTAAACGGCTCATGTTTGAGCAAGAAAGTAGATATTACAGCGACGAAATAAAGTTTTAGAAGTTTACACAGATTGTAACACACATGGTTTTTTTTTAACTTTCAGCTTTTCTTTATTCACTTATCCCGGTTGAGCCCTTAAATGTGGAACTTTGGTTTATTATTGTTTATTGTTTGGGTTGATTAGTATTAAATTAGGAATACACTTTAGCAAAATTAAACTTAAATTAGATCTCTCGTCTTGTCGTCCTTGGATCTTGTCTTAGAAACACTCTCGTAAAAGGCTCGAACTCAATTCACCGTCTTCTCGCCATCTGCATAAAGCCAACTCCGGCTTTTTGCTATTCCTGGTCGTTTGTTTTTAATCTTCATTTGTCTTTCGTAATTACTTTTAGATCTCCCATCTTTCGTAGTTCTCGTTCAGCTTAATGGTTGTTGTCTAGGGTAAACGCATGGCATGTGTGCTCCTTGAAATAGACACACCCCACATATGTATATATATTTTCTGCAGCCTCCTTGCAGTATTGAACATTTTCCAGTGTTATGTCGTGACCGTTAAAGAGCCGCATAATTTCCCTGTACGTGGAGTAGATAAATGATCCTTACTTGGCCACAACGATCTTGAGTGGATACTCCAGTTTCACACTGTCAGTAAAAAAAATCAAAAATAAATCCACACTTTTTCGTTTTTAAATTTGTTTTAAATGTTTTAATCAAGAACGCGAAACAGTGCTGCGACGTGGCGACTTGAGCTTGTTTATTTTCTTTATTATTTTCATTTACTATTCTTTTATAATGACAACAATTTTCTGTTTTTATGTGGGTTTCCTTATGACAGTGATGACATTTTATATTATGTTTTGGTTTTCCCTTAAATGTTTTTCTTTGGTTTAGTCACTTTAATTTAAAATGTGTTTTTTGTTTTTTTTAAGTAAGTTTTATAATAAATAATCTTTGGAACATATGATTTTACGACTTTTCTAATTGTGTCTAAGCTGTCAATTTTAATTTTTATTTCGTGTTGAAATGACTTAAAACTGTCATGTCACTCACTAATTGGACTGACAACAATCGTTTTCAGCCAACCAACTGCAACCCCAAACTTCTGCGCTCGTAGATGGCGTCCAAATTCCATAGAATTTGACGCGCCGATATGTCGTTTCCTACTCCGGGCCGAACTAAGGTGTTAGTTGAACCGTGCCGAGAGTCAGCCTGGCTAATAAACTAGCTCAGTCTCAAACGGTGGGTTCAGAGAGATGGCGACCTTACCCGGGCATCGCGGATCTCTGCCCGGGTGGACCTTACCTTTCTCCGCAACTCGTGGGATTCAAATAATGGACACTAACAAAAAAACAATAAACACCACAATGGAGCCGGACACTCCTAAGAAACCCGTCACGCTGGAGTAGGTGGTACTGCAACAGCGACAGGACCTGCGAGCGTTGGCTCCGCCTGTGCTGGCACCAGCTAGGTGGTTATCCCGAAAGGGCCCCATCCCAAATTGGGGGTGACAGGATGAAGGCAGTCGGCCGCCAGCACCTCTGCAAATTCGCTAACCCCTCAGCCGCATGGTTGAAGAAGGTGGAGTGCTCCCAAATTATGGCCTAGTGCAGAGACGCCACAGCCGAAGAGGCAGCGATCTCTAGAATTGTCTGGATCTGCAGCAAAGAGATCGAAGCTCCAACCAACAAAGTGCCAACAAAGTGGTGGCCAGCGATAATCAGCGGTCGGCTGACCTATACAAGAAGGCGACGTCCCCACTAGGCCCCAAGCGATGATCTGACTGCCGTCCTCCATAATAACGCCGAAAGAATCCTCTTCATGTTGTAGAGGTGCAACCCAAACCTCCCCACCCACGACTGGAAGGTCGTAAAGGTGGAGCAGCATGAGGTGCCGGTTAGTCAGGCCATCGTCTTGCCGAACAAGGAATCGGTTTTCCCAATAGAGGCTGCTCACGGGGAACTGAATTTCGGTTTCAGCTCGATCAGAGTGAAGGTCTACCAGGGAGACTCGAGCGCGAAGCAGGTTGCCGACCGGGTAACCCAGCCGAGCAGGTTTGTCTGGAAGAGCTTGAGGCTCCCGGGGACGACTAGTCGGAGGATGGCTTTTCCACCGACGCATCGTTAAGCAGAGTCTTGCAGGCGATGAAGCCGGCTGTAGGAAACGACGACGTCTGTGACGATGAGGGAGCCGACGTCACGGTGGTGAAGGGAAACCTTTCAGATGTCATTAAGACTACTGCAAGTGAACCTCCACCACAGTAAGGTAGCGTCTGCTGCTCTGCTGCTCCGCCTGGATGACAAATGGGCAAACCTAGTGCTGGTACAGGAACCTTGGGTCGTTGGAGGCAAGGTCTCTGTACTAGGCACCAAGGAATTCAAGTTGCTACTTGACTCTAAAAGAGGTAAAATTCGAACCTGCATTTTAGCCAAAAGGCACCTTAGCATATTTCTGCTTCATAATTACAGCAACGGATACAACACCGTTGCAAGCCTGGAACTTCCAGCGGCTAACATAAGGGTAACTTCAACGTACATGGCCTTCGGCTGCGACGCAAATGCTGACCACACTTAGTGGGGAAGCCCTTCAAGCAATAACAGGTTCCTATGCAACAGGGGTAACACCCCCACCTTCATTACAAATAATAGCCAAACGGTCATTGACTTAACTTGGTGTTAGGCAGTCTGCAAGCAAAAGTCAGAAATTGGGAAGTCTCAAGCGAGCACTCCTTTTCAGACCACAGATTCATAGAAACTACTCCTAGGAAAACGATCAGCTTGGCAAACCTTCTGCTCAAACATAGAGGAAACAACCGTTGCAGCTCGGCTTAAGAAGATCCTCTCCAAAACAACCCCCTCCTTGGGATACCTAAAAAAAACCAGATGACTCATGGTCAGACTCTTGTAAGGAGTCCCTACGCCTACTTCTAGACACCCACTTTCCGGGTAGTCATCCGGTAGAACGACTTCCAGAAAATCAGGCTAGTTCACGCATCGGCCTGAAAACGTTTCTTTCTGAACGCAAAAAATTACCAAAACCTGATCATTTCTACCCTGCGCACATCGAAAATGCAAGTCAACTTGCCGTCAACTGGTTTAAGAAAATTTTCCGCACCATACTTAAGGTAGGAACATTGCCATCAACATGGAGGGAAACAAAAGTAGTCTTTATACCCAAAGCGGACAAAGCCTCGTACATGACGTCGAAAAAGTTCAGTCCTATAAGTCTGGCATCCTTTCTACTTAAGAGTTTTGAACGACTGATTGGACTGCACATCAGGTCAGTCATGGACTCAAAACAATTATCAGCAGCACAACATGCATACTCAAAGGGCAAGTCCACCGAATCAGTTATACACGCGGTAGTCAGCCAAATCGAAAAGTCACTCAACCACAAGGAATA
Organism: Drosophila elegans; assembly: GCF_018152505.1. Classification (NCBI taxonomy): domain Eukaryota; kingdom Metazoa; phylum Arthropoda; class Insecta; order Diptera; family Drosophilidae; genus Drosophila; species Drosophila elegans. The sequence goes on along the minus strand of NW_024545578.1, from coordinate 27,268,799 downwards.
CGCACTTGTTGCATTCCTGGACATAGAGGACGCTTTCAACAATGTTCTTCCTGCAGCCATAACCGAATCCCTCACCGACCTGGGTGTTGAGGTTCAAGTCGTGGAGCTAATCCATAAATTGCTGATACGCAGAATGGTAACCTCCACTCTAAGAACGTCAACACAAACAAGGTTCGTGATCAGGGGAACCCCTCAGGGTGGTGTACTCTCCCCTCTACTATGGAACATCGCAGTAAATACACAAGGTTCGTGAACAGGGGAATCCCTCAGGGTGGTGTACTCTCCCATCTACTGTGGAACATCGCAGTAAGTATGCTGCTGTGTAACATGGAAGGGGGTGGATGTAAGGTTGTGGTATATGCGGACGATGTAGCCATTATTTTTTTAGGGAAATCCCCTCAGATACTATGCGATCTAATGACCGCTAAGCTTTAAATACTCTCTAACTGGACATCAGAAAGAGGTCTAGGGGTAAACCCCTCGAAAACGGAGCTGGTGCTGTTCACAAACAGATACAAGGCTCCTCAACTAAACCCACCAACATTTAATAACTGTTCTCTCTCTTTCAGTGATAACGCTAGATTCTTGGAGTTAGTACTTAATAAGCATCTGACATGGAAACTGAATAGCCAAGAGAAAACGAGAAAGGCAACAATTGCCCTCTATTCCAGCAAAAAAGCCATCGGAACGATATGGGGCATGTCCCCGAAAATCGTCCACCGGATACACACAGCGATAGTCAAGCCTACGGAGTGTCAATATGGTGGCCTGCGCTAATGGAGCAGACAACCAAAGCAAACCCTAACAAGGTTCAACGAATGGCATCCTTATGCATAAGCGGAGCCCTTCGCACCACCCCCAATGAGGCGCTAAATGCTATTCTGAACCTTCCCAGCCTGGACTTAGCCGGCATGGTGCGGGCCAAGATAACTGCGGTTCGAATGAGGGACTTAGGGCAATAGAAATCCCAAACATATGGATACTCCAGCAAGACTCAACAATCCCACCTAAAACGGATCTATGAGAACCAATTTAATACAGCCACATCCGCTTTGAAGCATTGCTCTTAACCAGAGAAGACTGGGAGCAAGGTCTACCGGGCCTAATAGAGGCTGCAATTTCTACACTGACGGCACCAAATTAAATAATCAAGTCGGAGGAGGTATATACTCCGACCAACTTAACATCAGGAAATCCTTCAGACTTCCGGATCACTGCAGTGTCTTTCAAGCGGAAGTATATGCTATAAATGAAGCACTGATGCTCCTAAACGATGCAATCTGTCAAACTGTAAACAAGCGGCTATCAGGTCGATTATCTCGACCAATACAAACTCTCAAACCATATCAAACTGCCGCAAATCTCTACATGAGATGGCTTTGCAGTTTAAAATATTCCTAATGTGGGTCCCGGGTCACCGAAACTTGCAGGCAATTGTATTGCAGATGAGCTGGCCAGGCTGGCCGTTCCTCTCCTACCAGACAAGGAGAACATTGGTATGCCGATGGCCACCTGCAAGCTGAACATTAAAAACAAATATAAAGAACTTGCGAGCCTAGCATGGACACTACATGTGCATTGTCGCGTCTCTCGCCAGACATGGCCAATTATTTATGCGAAGGGAACTTCTGAACTTCTTAGGCTAAACAGTGCCGAGTGCGGAATGCTAATTCGAGTGCTTAGAGGCCATTGGTTGGTCGGCACACAATGGACCTTTTAGGTCTAAGTGAGTCAATAGTTTGACAGCTTCTCTAACCTAACCTAACCTAACCTATGTAGTTTCCTGCGAAATTTAAAAACGAGTGCCTTAAATATTCAATCATAGGGGTCTTAGTACACCTCTCTGCTTCTCTCCAAATTTCATCCGGCGCACAAGATTATCCTTTAAGATATGTTATGTTAATTTTGACAACAGAATAGGGATATTAAATTAATATATGCGGAAGATACCGGATACACATCTGATCGATTTCAAAATATGCCTCGGGGGCATTGCCCCGACTGTAATCTTTTTGCTGATAACTTATAAAATAATAGCTCGATTTAAAAAATGTTTTTGTGTACCAATAGGTATGATCGAATATGACATACACAGCCTATTAACTTATTTCTTAGAATAAAATGACAGTCTTCGGAAATGCCTCCTTCCTTCGTTACATAGTTCTCATCGAATGCAAAATACCTTTTTACTAACGGGTATAAATAGCAATTCATATGTAAGATACCATAAGGTTTATATTGACCAGAGACATTTGGCATTTGAGTGCACATGTATAATGTGATGTTTTTATATTGAAAATTTTAAAATACCAGAGCTGATAGACTGAGTAAAGAACTTAAACTTACTTTTGTCGAATCTTCTTGCATTTTAGTATGCTCCGCTATAAACCGCACACAAAAACAGCTTTTGTGAATCTTAGGGAGACACTTGGAATGAGAAAATGCTGGATTGTTTAGAAGGGGACTCTTTATCCTTAAAGATCCGGTATCTATATCCGGGACGGCTGCTATTTCGTCTGAGCTACAATGAGTGAGTGGCAACACGGGGCCATGCACTTGACAGCTTCCTCCAAAGGGTCCATTGGCAGTTAGGCTATAATTCAAAAAACAATCTTTATTAAAATTTGTATTACCCAATATACTTACATTTATTGAATTATGCTTATTATTACTCTAATACTTAGATTTAGCTTTTGTAATGTATACATATAGGTTCCCACGGATACTTACCTTGGTCATAACCCACTGTAAAATGTTTGCCTAAATTAGGAAAAAAAGGTAACTCCTAAGGCGAATGTCAAAGCTAGTATTATTATTAATATCGAGTGTTCCATGTTCTAGATTTTAAGCAGCTCTGTCTTTCTGTTTTGAGTGCCCATCGTATGAGGTTGGCTTGCAGCATCTTAAATCTTAATCATCCTATGCGAAGCCTAAGTTTTCTAAACACGTGGAGTTATAAATCAAACAGAAGTTTACCCATCTGTGACTTAAAATCTCTCGCGCGGCCTAACTACTCAATTCAGAAAAAACACTAAGCATATTGACCGTTCAGTTCTGGAAAAGTCCAACCAACTTATCAACAAGCAAGCCTTTCAAGTAAGTCGTACTTACAGGAACCCAGCCAAAATTTTATAGTGACCCACCCTCACCATTTACTTAGGGTTTATAGCTGATTACCAAATCCCCTTTGGTCGAAGAGGCTTCGATCAAGGCCAATCTACCCGGCGTGGTATACGACTATAAATTGTTTCGAGCATTAAATGCGCGACCAGACTCCCGGCCAGACTACTGTTACCCGTGGTGTTTTGATTCGGTGTTTCGGTTCGGAATAAGTAACGTAGCTTAGATAATGGACGTAGATAATGGAACAAACAAAATTAAAATAAATAAATAAATATAAAATAGAAAACCATTTAAAATAAGCAGCAATTAAAGTCATCCCTGTAATGGTCGCCTTGGTTTCCAAAACGTGGTTTCCCTCCCATACTTAAAATTCTGGAAAGAAAAAGATTTTATCTGTAATTTTAAATAAAGTGTTACCAACTTTGGTAGCAGTCACTGTGAATGACAACTATTTATTAATCGGTTGGCATCCCTTTATCGCTCTGAGTGGCGAGATAAGGTTGCGAACGCCAGCTTACTGTCTTTCCGTTTCAAGTCGTGCTTACGACCAGCTAAAATCGCTCTAATAGGAGTCAAGCCCAACGGAAAAAAAAATAAAAAAAAAGACAAGAAATCCCTTCAAAATCCGTAGGCATCCGATCTATTGGATATTTGCCGATGGATATTTGGCACAATAAGCCTATTCGTCGCTTAAATAAACCTCTACGGTAATTATTCCGCAAGTTTAAAAATAAAAAAAAAACCAATTGAGTTCTAACCTACTCTTTCGAACACGACAGGCCCTTCGTACCAATCAGCCGATTAATTCAAATGCGAGCTGTAGTACTCCCAACAGTTTTTGTTAAATATTGCAGAATTACAAATATTACTTGGCGTAAGTTACTCTTTATACATAACCTGCACCTCAGTCGGCTAAATTTGAACTCTTTAGCTAGCGCACCGCAACATCGTTATGACACCCATGGAGCTCTACATTTGCCAAAAGCTCCACTAAAACCAAAAACTCATTTAGACCAGTACATGCACTAAGGCTTGGCAGCAACGTGATAATAACCTGATCACGTGATCACCACCAGTGACCTCCCCTAGCCCATCCTTGTGGTTTGACCAGCGATTGGGACACATTAAGTGCATGCAGAACTCCCACCGAACGGAAAAAGGCGTAGGCAGCAATAAATAGCATCGTTATATAAGAGTCGTGGCAGCATCTTAGAACCAAATAAAACCACCGAGGAGATATACAGCAAAACAACTTAAAGAAAATGCAACAAACAAACTTAAAATAAATTTCAACATAAATAGTTAAAAAAAAGATTAAGAACTTGAAAAAAAAACAGTAAACTCTTAATTATCGCTAAAAGAAAAGCGTAAATTCCATAACAACAAACCAGTAGATGGTGCGCATTTGAAGGAGAACATGCCGCATATTCAGGCTTGGGATTAAAAGTGTTGAAAAACATTTTCAAATCAACATCTCTGGAGCAACATGAAGGCCTTCATCAAGAAACAGGAGTTCATGAGTGTTTATTTAAAACTAGATAAAGCCATTATTTAAAGCTAACGGAAACCAACTAAAATTAAAAAACAAAAAAATCAAAATTAAAAAAAATAAAAAATACGTCATCAAATGAATTAAAGCAATGGCCGTTTCCGAAACCATGTATAAAGATAATGTGAAAACAGAAACGCAATCTACAACCAAAAGCTTTTTAATGTAACTGGTCTAGCTGCCTATATAGCATTTGAATTTGGTTTTCGTTTTGAGATAATACAGACCTTTCTGCTCGTATTTTCATGGGTTTATCTGAAAACAGCCTTTGATTTGCACAATATTCTTTTTCGATTGTCGCGATGAATAAATGTCTCTATTTCAGCTGGTGTTATTGCGGGAATTGAGTTTAATTGTTTTGTTGAAAATATGTTAAAGTAAAGGAAATTATAAAACAAAATAATGATTACTATTGAATATAATAACAATGCTATGTTTTTAGATTAAACTTATCATGAATATAAACGTTCCTACGATGAAGAATGGTTTTAAAAATCAAGTTAAAAGTTAAAAAGTTAAAAGTTAAGAGAGTAGATGAAGATACTGCTTATTAGTCGACCTTTAATGAATAAAATACAATAAGTTTTGATATGAGTTGCTAAGAGTATTAGAGACATGGGGGCGTAAATCAAACAACAAAGAGTCGTTAACATATGGGTTTCTTTTTAGTTAAAAAGAAACATGGTTGGGTGGGTTAAGAAAACTAGTGGACATTAACATCATCGCCACTCCCATGCATTACTTTTTTTTTTTGAAGATCTCACCTATTAAGTAAATTATTTGTCTTGGCCTTCCTATATTCGCCTGTGAGAAGGCTTATTGTTTTTGAAGGCCTCTTTAATATTAAGTGTGTAGTGTTGTGTTTAGGCTTCATCAAGAACCTACCCCACCAGGAATGAGCTACCGTTTAATGGGTCCCGCCGCCGCTGATTGCACCTAAACTACCAAACAACATCACCATGCAACACGCTACAGCCCCCCAAGTAAATGAAGCCAACAAAACAAAAAGTGTAACTTAAAACTGAACATTGAGTAACACAAAATGTATACCTTCGATATCACTAAAAAATTTAGAGAAAATCGGACATAAATATAATAGAAACATAACAAAAAGAAAATCACTTAATCTCAGTAACGAAATAATGCTACCTGCAAACTATATACATGTTAACACTGTTAAGGAGTAATCATAAGTCGATACAGATCTTGGGTGATTATTGGATCACCCTAGTGTTTAGTTGCAAAATCAGCATAAACATCTTTAGGGGCCGTGCCTGGTTCTTGGCGGTGCACGGTATGGTGAGTTATGATGATTTTGCTAGTGTCAGCACTTTGCTGCACGAGCGGTCGGCTTGCCGGCCGCGCATAGCTTACGTAAAGTCATATATGTTTTCAGTTTTAATTTGGACATTTAATAAAGAGCATTGGCTTGAATGTTAAACTCCGGCAGTGGCCGTCAACACTTACTCTATTAATTGAAATTGGTTATCGAGCCTTAAGGGCCGTTAGCAACGGAGTCAGTTACTCCCAACGTAGTATTCGTAAGAAGAGAGAAGAGAGCCATTTGCACCCGCCCGGCACAACCATATGAGCAGCCAGCCACGGTGGCAATTACGTCTTCACCCCTTCCCCCGGACCAGCAACTCTTCACTCTCACGGACAGCGGCGAGGGACAGTGCGAGGCTGCACAAGTAAAATATAATTGGCACCCAACTTTAATACCGAATCCGCGACACAAAAAAATGTAAGTGGGCTGATCAAAATGAATACAGTAAAACTTCAAATACACATACAGGGAAAAATAAATAAAAATCCCTACAAACTATTTACCCAAAATTAAAAAATATACAGTTTGAATAAAGCAATTGTAAAGGTGACTTACAAATAAAGTGAATTAATATCGGCCGTCCCTAAATAAAATCTTCCTTCGGACGCCAAGCACCCAGTTATTAATATAAAATTATAATATACAAAATTAATTTGTCGAATTAAAACATTCGGCCTCCCAATAACGTGTGTTTAGTGTCAACGAATTAGTCGCCTTATGAGTTTTCCAGGCCCATATAGGGAAACTAAACACGAACTTGACAGTGACAGTGAAGAAGAATTAATCCGAGATACCCGGAGATATCAACCAGCACGGGCACAACAAGAAAGTAACGCGGAAACCATGAACGCAACACAAATAGAGGCGTTAATTCAGGCCGCATTAACTAGCCAAGAACAGAGGCCCAGAGCCGAATTCGCGGGTCAGATCAACGAGGTTAACCAACAACTTCAGAGCTTGCGTATAGAAGCGCCAGAGGTAGAATGTTACCAGAGGGTAAAGGTAGTACCGGGAGCACCACAGTGCGATATACCATTACATATAGTGAAGTCGATTCCAGATTTTACTGGCATACAAGATGAGTACGTGGCATGGAGGCAATCCGCCACTGATGCCTACGAATTATTCGAGTCTTATGAGGGCAGTTCCACGCATTACCAAGCGGTTACTATTATTAGAAATAAAATTAAGGGACCAGCACGCGCACTGCTAGTTTATTATAATACAGTGCTTAATTTTAAAGCCATACTAGCTAGATTAGACTGCTCCTACGCAGATAAAACATCTTTGCGCCTATTACGGCAGGGACTTGAGTCGGTCCGTCAGGGCGACCAAACACTTATGCAGTACTACGATGAAGTCGAACAAAAATTGACCCTCGTTACAAACAAAATTGTCATGACTCATGACGACGAAAGGGCTTCATTACTCAATTCAGAAGTTAGGGCTGACGCCCTACACTTATTCATTTCCGGTCTAAAAAAAATCACTAAGGGCTGTTGTATTTCCAGCACAGCCAAAAGACCTGCCAGCAGCACTGGCATTAGCTAGAGAGGCAGAGGCCAGTATCGAGCGAAGTATGTTCGCCGCCACATATGCCAAAGTAGCTGAGCAAAGAAATCAGAATACTGATTTTCACAAGGGCCAGCACCGAGCGCCCGAGAAACAAGGGAAAAATCCTGGTGCCGATCGCGGACCAGAAAAAAATCCACATTTCTTTAAAAAGCCGAACAAGTATTAGAACAGGGTAAGCAAAATCAGTCCCTGGAACCTATGGACATTGATCCATCATCTCCTAAAGTCCGACATCCTACGGGTTTCAAACAGGGAAACAACACTCAATACCAAAATTTGCAGAACCTAAAAAGTCCAAACTCTTCGGAGAAAATGACCGGCCAAAGGCGCCAGCGGGTTAACAACGTTGAGCAAACTGCAAGCGCGGGAGAATCTCAAGATTATGAAAGCGCGGCCACAGCCGCACTAAATGCAATTGACGATGACAGTGACTCATTTGACGGTAACAACCTCGTCAATTTTTTAGAGGAAGGTCCCGCTTACCCTTCATTGAGCGAGGGCTGGCGGGGAAAACTATAAGAATCCTAATAGACACTGGAGCGGCAAAGAGTTATGTAAAGCCTTTAAAGGAGCTGAAGAACATAATGCCTGTCGACTCCCCTTTCACTGTGAGTAATATTAAAGTAATAATAATATTAAAGAAAAATGCTTTATGCGCATATTCGACCTAAAGGCTCAATTTTTTTTTACTCGATAATATCAACACTTTAGATGCCATAATAGGTTTCGACTTGCTAACGCAGGCGGGAGCGGCATTAGATTTACATAACAGTGTAATCAGGTATGGAAACATATCTGAGAAACTTAAATACCACGAATGCGATAACGTGAACTTCACAAATATCGATGACTTAGTAGTCCCAAATTCAGTGAAAGCAGCATTTAAAAAAATGATCCTTAAGAAGAAACAAGTGTTTTCGCACTCTAACGAGGCGCTACCTTTTAACACCTCGATCATCGCCACAATTCGTACAGAAAGGGACTTGATGCAGATGGCAACAAGAAAAAACGGCTGGTGATCGATTTCAGGAAACTGAATGAACGAACCATCGCCGACCGTTACCCTATGCCAAGTATTCCTATGATTTTAGCGAACCTAGGAAAGGCAAAATTTTTTACTACCCTAGACTTAAAATCGGGGTAGATACCAGATTTATCTGGCAGAAAAAGACCGTGAAAAAACTGCTTTCTCGATAAACGGAGGAAAGTATGAATTTTGCCGTCTACCCTTTGGACTGAAAAACGCGGGAAGCATCTTTCAAAGGGCGATCGATGACGTTCTACGTGAACAGATCGGGAAAATTTGTTACGTTTATGTAGACGATGTGATAATTTTCTCCGAAAACGCTACTGACCACGTTATACACATTAACACAGTCCTTAAATGCCTGTGCGAAGCCAACATGAGAGTGGCACCGGAAAAAACCAAATTCTTCAAAGAAAGTGTAGAATTTGTAGGTTTCATTGTTACATCAAACGGAGCCAAAACGGACCCGGAAAAGATAAAAACCATTCAGGAGTACACCGAACCAAAAAATTTATTCAGCCTCAGGTCTTTTCTAGGGTTGGCCAGCTACTACAGAAGTTTTGTCAAGGACTTTGCTACCATAGCCAGACCACTTACCTCCATACTTAAGGGAGAGAATGGCACGGTTAATAAACACATGTCAAAAAAGGTGGCTATCGAATTCGATGAGTCCCAACGCAGAGCGTTCGAGCGCTTGTGAGACATTTTGTCATCAGAAGGTGTGATATTAACATATCCAGATTTCAAACTTCCTTTCGATTTCACCACCGATGCCTCAGCAAGCGGTATCGGCGCGGTACTGTCCCAAAAAGGCAGGCCAATCACAATGATATCTCGTACGTTGAAAGACTGTGAACTCAATTACGCAACCAACGAAAGAGAATTATTGGCAATTGTTTGGGCTAAGGAAAACTACAAAAATACCTATACGGCACAAAAGAGATCAGGATTTTTACGGATCATCAACCTCTTACTTTTGCTGTATCCGAGCGAAATACAAATGCCAAAATTAAACGATGGAAGGCATTCATCGAAGAACAACGCCAAGGTATTCTACAAACCCGGAAAAGAAAATTTTGTGGCCGACGCTTTGTCACGACAAAACATAAATGCTATATAAAACGAACCCCAATCTGACGAAGCCACTATTCATAGTGAACTTTTCTTAACCTACACGGTCGAAACCACCGATAAACCCCTGAACTGCTACAGGAATCAAATAATCCTGGAGGAAGCAGAACAGCCTTTACGGCGACACTTCATAGTGTTCGGGACCAAAAACCGACACATAATCCAATTCAATAACGGGGACTCGCTGTTCGAATTGGTCAAAGAGGTAGTAAACGTAGACGTTGTTAACGCCATTTACTGCGACCTCTCTGCACTACCATGCATCCAACATTCCTTGGTGACCGAATTCCCAGCAACCAAGTTTTGGCATTGCGAAAAATTCGTGAATGACATCACGGATGCAAATGAACAAAAAGAAATAATTATCTGCGAACACAACCGCGCTCACAGGGCAGCCCAGGAAAATGTTAAGCAAGTCCTTCAGGATTACTACTTTCCAAATATGTCCAAACTCGCCAACGAAGTGGTTGTAAACTGCAAAACATGCACCAAGGGGAAGTACAACACCCCAAGAAGCAAGAGCTGGGTATCACACCAACCCCCTCATATGCTGGCGAAATGCTGCATATAGACATATACTCTACGGATAAGAGATTTTTTTTAACCTGCGTAGATAAATTTTCAAAGTTCGCTGTAGTACAGCCATTACTTTCTAGGGTCATAGTCGATGTGCGCAGCCCAATATTACAACTTATAAATTTTTTCCCAAACATTAAAACAATATATTGTGATAATGAGGCATCTTTCAACTCGGAGACAATAACCTCATTATTAAAAAATCAATATAACATTGACATTGTTAATGCACCCCCTCTACACAGCAGCAGGCCTTGCACTCAGCTAATGCCGAACAGAAATTGGCAATAATAAGTAATATTGAAAAGGCGCAACAGGCCAATCTAGATAGATGCAACACTACCAGGCAAAACTGAATTTTTGAGGTAGGAGAAAAAGTATACCTCAAAAATAACAAGAGGTTAGGAAATAAACTTACCGCTCTGTACACAGAAGAGCGTGTACAAGCAGCATGGGAACGTCTGTTCTTATTAGAGGGAGGGTGGTCCACAAGGACAACCTTAGATAAAATACCCCTCAACTCTTCTTACCTTTTTTACCCTATTTTCATATAAACTACAACTTAGCATACTTACTCCAGTTTAAAAACAGTAGATTTAACTTTTCGCTTGTTTACAGGATCGCGGGAATTTTATTGATAACGTTAACTATAGTTAGCGCTAGAGTGACGGATTATTCGCATGCGCAGTATATCCCAATTACGGACGGAATTGCGTTGATATGGGAACAGAGAAACTTGCTTCGACACTCAAGTAATTTGTCCGAATTTTCAAGTATAATAGAAGAAACTACTAGGTTGTCCGATTTATTCCCACAGTCTCATATGAAAAAATTATTAGACGTCGATACCGAACATGTTAGAAGTTTATTGTCTGTTTTAAAAATACACCACAGGATGGCCAGGAGCCTAGACTTCCTAGGCACCGCACTCAAAGTAATTGCGGGCACACCTGATGCGCCCGACTTCGATATGCTAAAAATGTCCGAGGCACGTTTAATTGAGCAAAACAAAATAATATAGTTGACACTTCCCAAAGTACTTTTGGCCAGAAACAGAATACTAATAACTGAGATTCAAAACGTAATGCTTACAGTCACACTTGCAAAAGCTAACATCATCTGTATTTGTTGATCACCCCACAGAAGTCCCCATCATTAGCCTACTAGAGGCGCCTAACATTAGAGTCCTTCAGTCCGATAGTATAATACATGTGCTAATCGCATACCCTAAGATTAAAATTATTTGTAAAAAAGTCATGATCTTCCCTGTATCTCACCAACATACCATGCTGCAATTAACGGAGAACACAGTAGCCGAATGCAAAAGCGACGTCTTAGCAGTCACCGATTGCGTAACAACAACTTACGCGACGTTTTGCAAGCTGGCGACCCATGTTACTTGTGCTCGAGGCCTACACGCGGGGAGTACCGCACTATGCGAGACGCAAGCCAGCCACCTAAGCCCCATCACGTTAATAGATAACGGAGTAATAATAATCAATGAATGCCCAGCTAAAGTCAGCACTGATGACGGTCCTGAAATAGCCACCAACGGCTCACACCTCATAACGTTCGAGCGAGTGGCTTTCATCAATGGCACCAAATACTCGAACCAACGTGAAGCCATAAGAAAAACTCCGGGCATGGCGGCATCCCCGTTACTCAATATCATCGGCCACGATCACACACTAAGCATGCCACTTCTCCAAAGAATTAACAACCAAAACTTGGAGGTCATCCAAGGGCTTAAGGAGGAAGTAAAATCGGCTGGAACTATCGACAACTGGTTCGCAGTCGGCTTGGGAGCCAGTCTTCTCATCAGCTGCTCCTTCCTACTCATCATGATGCTGAGGAGGAGACGAGACGCACGGGAGATCCAACAAGCCGTTGACAAATTCCAGATGACCGAGGACGGTCATATTCCTAAGGGGAGAGTTGTTAACACTGTTAAGGAGTAATCATAAGTCGATACAGATCTTGGGTGATTATTGGATCACCCTAGTGTTTAGTTGCAAAATCAGCATAAACATCTTTAGGGGCCGTGTCTGGTTCTTGGCGGTGCACGGTATGGTAAGTTATGTTGATTTTGCTAGTGTCAGCACTTTGCTGCACGAGCGGTCGGCTTGCCGGCCGCGCATAGCTTACGTAAAGTCATATATGTTTTCAGTTTTAATTTGGACATTTAATAAAGAGCATTAGCTTGAATGTAAAACTCCGGCAGTGGCCGTCAACACTTATTCTATTAATTGAAATTGGTTATCGAGCCTTAAGGGCCGTTAGCAACGGAGTCAGTTACTCCCAACGTAGTCTTCGTAAGAAGAGAGAAGAGAGCCATTGGCAACCGCCCGGGACATTCATATGAGATGCCAGCCACGGTGGCAATTACGTCTTCACCCCTTCCCCCGCACCAGCCACGGTGGCAATTGGATCGCAAGTCTTCACCCTCACGGCCAGCGGCGAGGGACAGTGCGAGGCTGCACAACTTATACATAATTTACACAGTGTGAATACCTTTAAAATTATAATGATTGAAAAAATTGCAATTGTTTAATCAGGGTGCACTAAAATTAGTTGGTATATCCGCAATAAATTTTTTTTCAGTTTTGTTTATATTCTTGATTCTGGTACGGACTTTAAAATTATTTCGACGTAATCGCAATCCACAGCAGCGTAAGCACACACACTTTCCTCTTCTACATGGATGTCGCAAAAACCTAATTAATGTTTGGTCATCGTTTTGGGGACGGTTTCTCAATGTCATGTTAAGGTTCGAGCTCTAAATCTGTCAGAATAAATTGAAAAAAAAATAAAATTTGCATTCAAATTTTAAAAGGGTCTGAAATTTGGACTAGAAAATTGCCACTACTTTAAAGTTTGCAGTTAAATAATCTTGAAATGAAGTTGAGAAAATAAATGATTTTGCAACTTATTGTTACGTCAAAGAAAAGATTTAAGCCCAGGATATTTTTCATTTCAATTTTAGTTTTCAATTAATACAATAGAATCGATAGGCAATTGATTGATAATTAATAGGTAGAACAACTTGCAGATCTGTCGATCACTGACCCAAAAAAAGTTAACGAAAAGGTTCGAATGTGCTTGTTGCCTTTATGAATGTGGGCTAATGGGTGGCGACCATAAAAATCCAATTAAGAATTCTTCAGTCGGTTATCTAATTTAAGAAGTCCAAAATGTTCAATAAAGTGTGAAAGTGAGGCGAGAGAACTTGATGACTATTCACTATTCTTTTTCTCAGCAATGACTGATTACTTCCTATAGATTAGAGCGTTGAACAAGACGCCACAGCAATCAAGTTCCGATATGAAGGTCTGGCACCGTGAGCCCATGACGTCAAATGTAATTGCTCAGCTGTATATACCCATTGCAAAACACTTCAAAATTTTCGACTATGTCTAGTTATGGAGACTTTATTAGGAGCAACTTTCGTTGAGTTTCAAGTGTTGTCTTGTCAGCGATAATTGCGGCAGGCCAATCGGCTACGGAACCACAAAGAAAGGCCGGTCCATCATCTATTAGTTCGGTGGAAAGATCGCTTAGAGAACGAATATCAGCAGGACTTAAAGTTGGATTAAGGAATTCGCTCTCTTCAAGCCGAGAGGATTATATCCTCATGCAAATCTCTTACGCATTTTGCAGATATCAATAGTGATTGCTTCCGGGAGTGATCGAAGAGTCAATAAAAACATCGTTGTGGAGCTATCTTCCTTTATGACACAATGATAAATTAAAAAATATCGACTCAAACCGATATCAGCGGCAGGAACTAAAGCCATGTGCCCCGGATAGGTGTATTTCTCTCAAGAGACGCGCTTGCTGGTAGGACATTCCAAATGGATTTCACAAAAATTTGCCTTACAACCTAACTCTTCCTTGGAAGCATGCATGATTGGCTCATTGCACCTTTCGATTTCCCAAAATAGCCCAAGAAGGTCATCCAGCCGAAACAAATCATTCTCCTTACTAGCACAGGATAATAGACGAGTTGTTACAAGACCAAAATATAGTCTGTCTCCAATTAAGAGATCCACACGTTGTGGAGAATGGAACTAGGCGTCAGCGAGTTGTATAAAGTTGGCTACCGCGCGGTTTTATTACAGGCAACCACTGCAATAATGGTGGCCGAGTACTTGGAGGCATTGTTATTTAAGCTGAGTACCCATCCGTCACAAAACAAGAACGTTAGAGACAAAATCGTGAAGTGCAAGGCAAGGAACGAAGACTCAGGAACGATTTTTTATTAAACTAAACGTCGATTATCAAATTGGCCGTCCGAAAACTCTGACCAGTTTGCATAACCTCCAAAGAATTTTGGTTTCAGTTCGGGCAGGGGAGTTGGAATGTGCCGGCTTGTCACTCCTGGGTGCAAAAATAAGCAGGAGAAATGAGGCATCATCTGCGACACCCCTTTTCCCATCGAATTGATGATTCGAGGGTCACAACGATGTCTTTAAATTTGTTACTTAAATCACTGTCAAGCTCATCGCAGTCCAATATTCTGCTCTAAAAATTTAAGGTAATCGATTTTTTTTTAAATTTTTAATTTTAGACTTTTAAAAAAATGAACTTTTGTGACGTGGCGTCCGAGCCATTATAAATGTTTCCTAAGCTTTGAGCGCGTCTTTCTCGAAACGACTTTTTTTTATGATACTTCAATCTTAATATCTTGTTTATGCTACACTCAATCGAGTCTGCCTCGAACTTGTAAAAATGTTGATGATAAGTTATTTTAAATAATTTGAAAACGTCGAAAAAATTGGTTAAAACATGTTTGTTGTTTTTTTTTTTTTTTTTTTTAATTGGTCAACACGATAACGGAATTCGTTTTATTTTTTTCCGATCTTTGCAAGTGCTTATCATGTCAACCAAAACGCAGAAATTTTTTTTAAAACCCCACTTTTGGACTTTTATTAATTTTTTTTTATTCTTAAAATGTTAATAAAGACCGTATAAAAAAATTGTATATTCAAAATGAATTTTATTTTTTCTTTATCTTACTTGAGAAAAATAAGGAAGCAAACTTCGGCAAGCCGAAGTTCATATACCCTTGCAGCTATTGCAAGTATTAAATACTTTTGAAAACATTAAAATTATGATTTACTTGCGTATGTGTTGAAAAACAATGAAGCTATGATGATTGGCAGCTTAATTATAAGATAGTTATTTGATATATTTATACTATTTCTATGGGAGCTATATTATATAGTCGTCCGATTTTGATGAAATTTAAACCGTAATTCTAAAATATTTAACCATTACTATAAGTCGAAGAACTAAAGACAAAATTAAAAAACAGCAAATTCATAATTTTTTTTTTCCGATTGTTCCTATGGGAGCTATATGATATAGTCGTCCGATTTTGATAAAATTTTAAACGTAATTCTTAAATATTTAACCATTACTATATGTCGAAGAACTAAAAAAAAAATAAAAAACAGCAAAGTTATAGTTTTTATACCCTTGCAGAGGGTATTATAATTTCAGTCAGAAGTTTGCAACGCAGTGAAGGAGACATCTCCGACCCTATAAAGTATATATATTCTTGATCAGCATCACTAGGCGAGTCGATCTAGCCATGTCCGTCTGTCCGTCCGTCTGTCCGTCTGTCCGTCCGTTTATATGCAAACTAGTCTCTCAGTCTTAAAGCTATCTGCATGAAACTTTCCCAAAAGCTGTCTTTCTATTGCAGGTAGTATATAAGTCGGAACGAGCCGGATCGGACGACTATAGCATATAGCTCCCATAGGAACAATCGGAAAAATAAATGAAAAAATATTATAACTTTGCTGTTTTTTAATTTTTTGTTTAGTTCTTCGACATTTAGTAATGGTTAAATATTTCCGATTTACGGTTTAAATTTCATCAAAATCGGACGACTATAGCATATAGCTCCCATAGGAACAATCGGAAAAATAAATGAAAAAAATTATAACTTTGCTGTTTTTTAATTTTTCGTTTAGTTCTTCGACATTTAGTAATGGTTAAATATTTCCGATTTACGTTTTAAATTTCATCAAAATCGGACGACTATAGCATATAGCTCCCATAGGAAAAAAAAATATTACTTTTCTGTTTTTTAATTTTTTGTTTAGTTCTTCGACATTTAGTAATGGTTAAATATTTTCGATTTACGGTTTAAATTTCATCAAAGTCGGACGACTATATCATATAGGTCCCATAGGAACAATCGGAGAAATAAATGAAAAAAAATTATAACTTTTCTGTTTTTTAATTTTTTTTTTAGTTCTTCGACATATGGCAATGTTTAATTATTTCAGAATTATGGTTTAAATTTTATCAAAATCGGACGTCTATATCATATAGCTCCCATAGAACTAATAAAAATATATAAAATAACTATCTAATAATTGAGCTGCAAATCATCATAGCTTCACTGTTTTTCAGTATATACTCAAGTAAATCATAATTTAAATGTTTTCAAAAGTATTTAATTCATGCAATAGCTGCAAGGGTATATGAACTTCGGCTTGCCGAAGTTTGCTTTCTTTCTTGTTTTTTATTTATGTTTTCGATTGTTCTTATGGGAACTATATGCTATAGTCGTCCGATTTCGAAATTTAAGCCGTAATTCTAAAATATTTAAGCATTACTATATGTCAAAGAACTAAAAAAAATATTAAGAAACAGCAAAGTTATACTTTTTATACCCTTGCAGAGGGTATTATAATTTTAGTCAGAAGTTTGCAACGCAGTGAAGGAGACGTCTCCGACCCTATAAAGTATATATATTCTTGATCAGCATCACTAGGCGAGTCGATCTAGCCATGTCCGTCTGTACGTCTGTCCGTCTGTCCGTCCGTTTCTACGCAAACTAGTCTCTTAGTTTTAAAGCTATCTGCATGAAACTTTCCCAAAAGTTTTCTTTCTATTGCAGGTAGTTTATAAGTCAGAACGAGCCGGATCGGACGACTATAGCATAGGAAAAATGCACCCATTTTGTAGCAGCAGTTACGTTTCCATAATTTGCACTGGCCAACATAAAATCAACAGCAATGAGAATTAAGCCCCAGAAATTCGGTACAACGGGAAGATGAGTGCAAAAGGGAAATAAGCAGGTTATGCAATTGCCTATGCGCAAACAGCTGATCTGGTACCGCAATGCAAAATAGACAACCTTTGGTAATAAAACTGTAAGCAATGCTTTGTTTTCTTACAGTTAAATGTTAAACATGTTCTGCCAATGTACGAAGCAATAATTGACTTTCTTAAAAGTTATTTGCACAAAATAATGTTTGTGCACAATATGATGACGAGGTCACCATTGATAAGCTATTAATAATAACAATAAACGAACGTATATTTAAGAAAAAATACGATATATAAAATTTCTTTTCCAATGGGTCCTTTTCTGAGGACGTTATTTCCCGAATTTTAGAAAGTGCTCTTCCTCATCCAGGGAGGAGTATAAAGCCTCCAAGACTTCATCGCCTGTTTTCGACTCGTCGATGTCTGTTATCTCGATCGGAATGGTGTCTTGCATCGCCCTGACCTCCGCTTGACCTGAGAGCGATTCTTGGGCATCCTGAATTGCAGGATTGGAGGGATTTGGCATACTTAGTAAAAGCCCCCCTTTGCTGTCATCTTGATGACATGTACCCTGTCCTTCATTCCCCGGAGGGCGGGTGCGGCCTTGGTAATCTTCAGCACTTCTGAGTAGGTCGCCTTTTCTGAACACTATACCAAGATTGCGTCTCGTAGTGCCCGTTTTTTCCTTCGCTCCTTTGGTTTCCTCCATTGATTCTTAGCCTCCGTCCAGTCCCTTTTGGGGTCCGATGCTTGCGATCTATTGGGTTTCGGTGACTCTTTCCGGTCTAGCTGGCAGCGGCAGTTCGTTGTGGTGCTGCAGCATTCGCTTATCTGCCTGCAGACAAGCTGCTGTAGTTTCTATATGCTGGCCATCATCTCCTTAATAGGCGAGTTGATTGTCCGTTGGGCTGGCTTTTTCTCATTTACCTGGTTGAGCAGGTCATCCAGATTTTTCCCGATCTCGTCAATGTTTTGGAGGTTCCATTTGCTTCTTTTTGCTCCTTCTGCTGTATTGTTGTGTTCAACAGGGCTGCTTTCTTCACGGGCCCTCTTTGGGGTGTCAGTTTCGACGTCGAACTGGCCGTTGGCGCTGGGAACACTGCCTTCTAGAGAAACAGGCTGGGGAGGTGGGGTCCTCCTAATCTTCGACGCTTTGGAAAAAGCTGTCAGCTCGTGGATTTTTGCTTTATATGCATCGTCAGTGATCCAGGTTACTTTCCTACCGGCCACTATCGTGTAGACGCCGACGACGCAGCCGGCCACTGTGGGTCACACGCTACGTGGGTTTTCCGCAATTTGTATACCTATTGCCAGGTTTGGTTCCTGCCGGCCACTATGGTGCATACGTAGCCCATTTAGCCGCCCATTTTCGATCAGACGCATTGTAGATTTTTGAGCAAGTGAATGGTGTGCACGGTTTGGGTCCATGGGTTTCCCCACGGGTATTCCGGTGGTATTTATACCGCTCCTGCTCGGTTCCCATTGCCCCATTTTTGGTGTGCCGCCTTGGCGTTGGGGTTGGCTGATAGTCCGTTCCGTGACCTTTAACATCTATTTTCCCCAGTGCTCACCATGACGTGGTTTTCGTCGGAGTTCCAGGTCCTCCTGCCAAGCTGTTGCAGCGAGAGCACGGAAATGCATGCTATGATCTCTACAGGGGTCATGAAGTGAAACCCGTAGCGAGTAACTTTTGTCAGTAAGCGAGACAGCGCCCCCCTCAGATGGTGACGCAGCGTTGCCGGATCAGTGCCGTCCGTGCGTTTCCAATACTGGTTATCAGCTGTTTGGGCGATCAGCTGACGTGACTGTCAAGTTATTGTAGATGCAACCAAGTTGCAAACAAACACAAGACACAAAGAGAAAGTTCGCGGCAAAAGTTCTCTCACCCATGGCTCCAAGCCAAGCCCGGAGTAGGATCGAAGCCATAAGCGTCCATGGATACCCGGAGTCGCCTTCACCGCGTGAGTCATGCTTGGGGCCTCTTGATGTCCGTCCCATCCTGCCACAGCGCGGGATTTCGGGGGGTATTTGCGGGGGGCACCTACGCGGTGCATCCACTCTTCATCGCACTTCACTCGCCACCCCAGCTTGTATGTGTGTATTTGCGCTGTACCTTTGTACCCTTGCTGTCCACTCCTGTCTTCTTAGTCACTTTCCAGCCAATTGCTTATGACGATTTGCAGATCTTCTCCAGACCAAATTGCGAAATTCAACCAGCTCTCTGCATTTACCGCAATCCAAGTAATTTTTCCAATTGATGTCTACGGCATTTTCGAACGTAAGGCAAATTCTCGGATGAGCCCCCAATTGCAGGGTTCTCTTTTAATAAAGAACGTTGACTTTAATATAATTATTTATAATTACCTTTAATGAAAATTCGACGGATCTGCTTAAGCTTAACGAAATATATGGGTGCTTTTCTTAACTGTTCTCTACGATATTCTGGCAACGAGTGTCTAGAGTAAGCACGCTTGCACTCTTTTGCACCTGTGTATCGATAACTTCTTAATACTATCAAGTACAGAAAGGGTTAGATAAGGAATCATTACTCCTTTACCGCATCTCACATAAATCTGCAATTATAAGTGCAATTGTCATCATAATTAGAAAATAGTTTCGATTTCGTTAAATCGTTAAATTAAGTGAATTATCAAATTTGGCCCAATTTATCAAGAATATCGTCTATTCATGGACGCGATAATTTATTAGCTAATAATTTTGTATTAATTTGACGATAGTCTATTACCTTGGAACTGGCAACTAGGGGCTAATTTATTCATATACAGTTGATTTCAAGTTTAGTTAATGGCAAAACAAATTTTGGCTTATTAAGAGTCTTTGAATTTTACATTTATTTTCCAGTAAAAATAGCATCCTCTATTGCTTGTTTAGTGTAGGGTTCTGCAGTCAATAACCAGATGAACACACATCAGTTAAGTTTAAGTTCTGATGTTTATGGAACTACCCTCGTTTTGAATTCGTTTCTTTGTGGTGAATGTGAATAGAATTGGTAAATCGGATGCTTAATAGCGCTCAGTTAAAACTAAAATAAGCTCGGACCAATGAGTAATTTTGGTTTGCTTGTATACGGATGGCTTCCATAAATAAAACCTGGAAGTTTTGGAAGTTTTGTGGATCACATGTAAACCAGGTTAGAGTCCTAATTCTCAAGTTTATTGCCGGAAACATCGAAGGATTTTAAACAACCTTGAATGGTGCTTTGAAGTTCTGTCAACGCTGCTGCAGGTTCTTGTGCGATAGATTCCATTTTGAATAAGGTTTTAAGTCTGCGATTTGCCTTCATAAGACATCTTTCACTTGAGGGTTAGAGATATTGGCTCCAAGTTAGTTGTAGAATTCTAGAAATCAATGAATTGGCTTTTAGAGACTCAAAAGCGAGGTGGGCCCACTTGAATCTTTATCGATGTAGCATGCAAATAATTTTGCGCAAACCTTTGGTGAAAGTGGTGTTTGATGCGGTCTCTTATTTAGGTGTTACCTCGTGTTTGAAAGTTACATTTGCTTGTAAGGTGTGATTCTGCTAGCAACGCCGTTGAAATTAAGCCGTGATATTCGTAGGCATGGTTTAATTGGACTGCTGAGATGCAAGCATCTGATATATATATAAATATATTATTTTTCATAAGGTTTCATATTGTTGTTTTCATAAATGACATAAAGCACATCATATTTTGTTGCAAAGTGATCATCACAGCTATGTTATTTCTATGTGCCTGTCCGAAGGCCTGGTGGATGCTTTTGGGAGTCCTGTTCTTAGAGCACTGGCATTGGAGATGCCGTTGGTACTGATTTAAGGGCCAAACGAGGATTTCACTACTCTTCCAAAGCGTAAAAGTGGAAGTGTGCCGTTGTTGTACGATGAATTCGACTTTCTGATGAATGACATAAAGTCTATCATACTTTGTTGCAAAGTGAACATCGTAGTTTCGATATTGATCTGGGGCTTTCCTAAGACCTAGTGGATGTTGGCGGGAGTTGTTCCTGTTCTTAGAGCACTGACATGTAAGATGCCGTAGGTAGTGTTTGAAGTTGCCTGTAGCGTGCTGTTATTGCACGATGAATTCGACTTTTTAGCTACTTGTGGACAGGACAGCCTCTTTAGTTTGCAGTGTGGTTTCCTCCACAATTTCCCCTCTATTTTCATTAGAGAGCTTTTTTTATCTGCAGGACAAGGTTTGGAGTCGTGACAGACTCCACAAGCTACATAGACTGTCCTTAGGGTGCAGTAAGACCTGGTGTGGCCATATTCCTGGCTTTTTGTGCATTGCACTGGCCCCCCTACGGTGATTCAATGGCGCAGAAGGTATTGCAACTTGTAGATCGTTTTCGTTTTTCTTTAAAGTTCTGGTGTCTGGCTTCAGCTCGATGTTGAAAAGATGTTGTGACTTTTTATTTATGTTCCTTATGCTTATCACATATTTGGCAAGGAAACCAATGTCCTTCAAATCCTCTGTGATTTTGGAAACGTTTAGATATTTTAAAACGACTTGGAAATCTTCTTTTGTTTTACTTTTAAGTTCAGTTTCGCTTATACTTTCTTTGGCAAGGGAAAGTTATCTTTTCCGACCAGTTCAACTATTTTGTTTTGATTTTCTTGAAGCAAATTCTAGAGGTTCAGATATGTTTGTTTCAGACTTTTCATTTTTTGTTATTCATTGCCTCGGTTAATTCGGTGCCTTTGTTGGTACGGTTTATTTTAGGTTTGTTGCACTGCATTTTTTTAACCCTAGCAGTGGTTATTATAACTTCAGTCAGAAGTTTGCGAAATAGCGAAGGAGACATTTGAATATCTGTCCGTATGTCCGTCCGTCCGTTTCTACGCAAACTAACTTAAAAGCTATCCACATAAAACTTTACCAAATGCTGACTTCATATTGCAGTGAGCCGGTTCGGACGACTATATCATATAGCTCCCATAGGAACAATCTGTGAAAAATGAAAAAAAAATATAACTTTGGGTTTCTTCTTTTTTTTTCGTTAGCTCATCGATATTTATCAAAGCTTTTTTACTTTAGAATTACGGTTTTAATTTGATCCAAATCTGACGACTATATAAAATGCCTGCCCAAAAAAAAAAATAAGAAGAATAAAAAAAAAATATACCCAAATTTTAACATCTCCAGTTTTTATTTTTTAATTCTTTTGGGATTAGTATAGGAACGATCGAATAGTTGAGCTGAACATTATGATAACTTCAATGTTTTTAATCATATACGCATATAATTCGAGAAGCTGGAATATACGTGAGCGAGGGGTTTTTAACGGTTTTATAGTTTTATTCTAATCTCAACCCCAACCCTCTTGTGCGTCTGATCATTGCTTGAGCGCGATGGTGTGAAATTGAGAAAGGGTACGAGAAAGTAAGCACGCATAATCGCAATGCTACCAGTTTTTTGTTTTGTTATACCCTTGCAGAGGGTATTATAATTTCAGTCAGAAGTTTGCAACGCAGTGAAAGAGACATCTCCGACTCTATAAAGTATATATATTCTAGATCAGCATCACTAGGAGAGTCAATCTAGCCATGTCCGTCTGTCCGTCCGTTTCTACGCTAACTAGTCTCTCAGTTTTAAAGCTATCTGCATGAAACTTTCCCAAAAGTTGTCTTCCTATTGCAAGTAGTATATAAGTCGGATCGAGCCGGATCGGACGACTATAGCATATAGGTCCCATAGGAGCAATCGGAAAAATATATAAAAAAAATTATAATATTGCTGTTTTTTAATTTTTTTTTAGTTTTTTGAGATATAGTAATGGCTATCTATTTCAGAATAACGGTTTAAATTTCATTAAAATCGGACGAAAAATACAAAAAAAATTATAACCTTTAAATAAATATTTAAATATTTTAGAATTACAGTTTAAGTTTCATGAAAATCGGACGACTATATCATATAGAAATAAGAAAAATATATAAAATAACTTTAATAATTAAGTAAATCATAATTTTAATGTTTTCAAAAATGTTTAATTCTTGCAATAGCTGCAAGGGTATATGAACTTCGGCTTGCCGAAGTTTGCTTTCTTTCTTGTTATTTTTTTGTTTGTTGGGGGAGCCTATAATATTCGCGGTTTCCTCTGTTTCTGGGTAGTAGTGGAGACTTACTTAAGCGGCGGTCGGGAGCTGGGGTCAGGAGCGTTGGTCATGAGCGGCGGTTAGCTAAGACCCGCCGAACCCATGGTGCATGTCTGGGATAAACCTACAACCTGAACCCTCCTACACTACGTTCACCATCCGGTAACTTGTTATCCATCCTTATATTGATTTGACCTCTGATAACCATTAGACAGGTGTCTGGGGCGGGATTCTATATTCAAATACCAATCGGATTGGTTCTAGGAGTAAAACATACCTGTATGCACCTCCTGTATATGCCAAACTGTTAAGTGGGCATTCTGGACTATAAAGATGACACCACTCAAATTGCAGTTCTTCAAATGTCTCAGTACTGCATACCAATGGATTTAACTGTACAATTCATCGACTCCGAGGACGAGATGGAAGTACCCATACCCAAGACTCAGATGTAATAATTATTGAAAACACAGATCAGGAGCCTCTGGATGCTTCTGACTCCCAGTATTCGGTTGATCTGTTTCTACGAGGTGTGTTTGCACTTGCTACAATGTCAGCCCAAACGGAGCCGAATGGTGCTGACTATGGCTCCTTTGAGTTGAGCGATTTTCCATTGCTAAGGTCCACTCAAGATAGTTTAAACCAACTCATACGGGACGATGAGCCCGTTGATCAATTACAATGTGGTCAAAGATTTCGGTTGGATGAAGCTTTCTCAAACCCCCAAGGCGATGCGTTTTCTCATAATGATCACATCTTTGATCAGATCATCGAGTCCAACCCCTTGAACGAATATTTAAAAATGACGGATGACGAAGAAGATCACAACCTTCTAGAAGTTTTATTTGATCTAGGTTTGTAATTTCTCCATCTTAAAAAAAATATAATAAATAAAAAACCTTTTTCAGAAATGCAGTTGTTAAAATTGTTTTTTTCTTTATTTGATAAATTTCTTGTGTCTGCGAATCCTTTTTAAGACTACATCATGCTTCAACAGGAGATGAGTGTTATAATCAAATCGCAACCAGAATGTTTGTACTTTTGGACAGAAATAACAGAAATAATAGGAGTTAATGTAACGTAATTTTTGTAATTTTAAGATATGATTTTTGAGGCATTTGCGTGTAGTAAACGGGTTTGCAGCTCATTTATTCGATAGTTCCTATTTTTTTTTTTTTAATTATTATTTATTTCATGGGAGCTTTATGTTATAGTCGTCCGATTTTGTTGAAATTTAAAACGTAGTTCTGAAAAATTTTCCCCATCACTATATCTCGAAGAACTAAACGTTTGGGAATATTGTATATAGATAGCTTTAAAACTGAGAGACTAGGTTGCGTAGAAACGGACGGACAGGCGGACATGGCTAAATCGACTCCTAGCATCACAAGAATATATACTTTATAGGGTCGAAAATGTCTTCTTCACTGCGTTGCAAACTGAAATATAATACCCTCTGCATATGTATTATTTATATGCTTTACCTTCTTTTTCCTCTAAAGTGTAGAGTTACAAAAATCGGAACAACTGAAGTTTCAAAAGGAACCTTATATCCATTTAAGTAGTAATTGAGATTTCGTTTGGAGACTTTATATCTACAAAATAATATTAAATATTCTTAAACTGAATATTTCTTTCTTTTCCGTTATAATGCATTCCACGAAGACATCGAGGTCTTTTACAACCTACAGACCTTGGTTTGATTATGTCAGTATAAATAAAAATCAATCCGTTTTTAGGTATCTTAGATTCAGCAGGAACATTTGAATACCTAATTGTTTCAGCATTTACTAAGCTAACAAATTCAGTTTCTTCAACTATATTTCATTCCTTAGTATTTTTTTTTTATAAATTTAAATATTCAAATATATGTGCGTAATGCCTACCTCCAGTATTTCATTCATGTCTTGTGGGATATTTACAATATTTGTAAATGAACATTTAACATTATCAGGAAATACATTCATTGAATCATTACTAAGCAATGTGACAAACAACTCATTTGAATTACATATCTTTAAATTGAAATTTCTGTTATTGATAAGATATCCAATTAATTTTGTTTTTCCCTATTTGCTTAGTTCGAACCGATCTAGACAAATTTTCTCGTTCTGTTAAATATTTTCAATTTTGAAAAGGTAATTAACCCCTTTAATTTTTTTGGCTTTACTCTGAATTTGCGTTGTTGATCACTAAGCTTTGTTTTTAGTACTGCTAGTTTTTTGATATCCCCTTTTAAGTTTCCTTTTTTCGTTTAACGTTCAATAAATTTCGTGTTTTAGTTGATTTAAAATCTTCTTTATCACTCTCGGTAGGTAAGTTTATGAACTCAAATTTTTTTGGAAGTGAACATCAGACTTAAACTTTTGTTGAACTTTTACAAAATTGAGAATTTTGTTTGATTTAAAATCTTTGCCATCACTTGATTTATTACGTTTTTTATTTTGATCTAAACTCAGTTCTTGTCTAATTTAAAGTCATTTATCAAAATCACTTATTTTTTTATTACTTTAAATTTGGTAAAAATATTTTACTTATCAATTAATTTCCTCGTGAGTTGTTTTTTAATTTATGAAAGGTGTGGGGGTTCCATAAAATTAATTTTTTTAAACTATGTTTGTTTTTAATCATTTATATATTTGGTATTTAGTGAAATATCACGGGTATGAGATGATTTATGATATATATTTTAAGTTACTACAACGACTGATAAATTCCGGTGGTGTGATCCTTTCCTAAATAGTTAATATAAATTTTGTTAAAGGAATAAACTCATTAGTTTCGTATCCGAATATTTCAGGAACTCTTTCAAAATATTCAGTATTATTAAAATTTGGCTTAGCACTTTCCTCCCCATAACGTCAAGCAATTCGATCAATTGAAATATTAAAAAGATCCTTTTTCTTGGTAATCAGGTTTTCTAAAAATTTTGTTTTTCCTGATCCAGAGGGCCCGCAAATTTACAATTGTGAATGGATGTACAAATTGTGTGAACATTTTTTTTAGTTTTTTGTATACAATCTTTTTTATGCTTTTCTTGATCGCGTTTCTTGCCGCAGTTCTTCTCGAAATAATTATCAGATGCGCAATAAAAAAATATATAAGCTGCATGTATCCCTATTACGGGGATCATTTACAAAAAAAATTGTTTAAGGAATCTGTAGTTAACGGTCAGGTTGGGTCCAATTATTATTTTCTAATAAATCTTAAGCGTTTGTGTCACAAATACTATCTATTTTATAATTCAAGTTTTCTAAGAATACAAAAAGCTTAAACAAATTATTTAATGAACATCGAAGTGCATTTTTTTCTTATGTATTCTACAATTAGTAAAAAAAATTGGGTAATTCAGTTAAACTAAACTAACTAACTAACAGTTAAGCTAACTAACTTATGTTAGTTGATAAATATTTGGCTAAAAAACTAATATTCGTTTCACCATGAGCAATAACTTTTTGATACTTGTTAAGTGGTGAAAGTGGTGAAATATTTCGCTGATTTGTGTGTGGTTTCCTTAGAGTCTCATTATCCAATTCTTTGATGTTAAACGGCAGTTTAAAATTAATGAAATTAAGAGGACACCTAATTTCTTTAATTTAAAACCGCCGTTCCAGACGGAATGAAAGCTAGTTCCTTAACAAAAACTTGTTTATTGTTTCTGAGTAAATATTGAAAATCTACTATAATGCTTGAATTTCGATCTGCAGTGTTCATGATTGAATGAGTTTTTTTTAATCAACTGAGAGTGAGTTTGCAAGGGCTTTCGCCTTTATATACATGAAAGACTAGAACCAATTTTTAGTTTAAATTAAGTGCTCTAACCCAATGGAAATGTGTCTAACGAAACGAAAAAAAACTTCCCGAAAATCGCAGAACCATTGCGTCATTTACGGATTCGAATATAATGTCGTTCATAACTTAAAGATAAAATGTGGCTTGTCATAAAATTTTCCCCCATGGTTTGGATGCAGCAAAATAACAATAATTTCGTGGGATTTGATAAAGACGCATGGATGCAACTGCTTACATACAAGGAATACTTTTTGATGTTGGATTCAATTATTGAACACCCACGCATGTCTTCAAATAAGTGTACTTTTAGATTTAGGAAATCAGACAAGTAGTACGTTTCTGTTTTTAATCAGTAACAAAATTGAGTTCGATTCGGAGTCCTGGAGATCATTATTAGGTATGGGTATATTTTTTAAAACCTTATTATGTTGAAATTCCATGTTACGACAGCAAGTTAAATATCTTTATCATAATCATATAATTCCTCAGTGTGCATCTTTGGAAAGATTATATATTCAACTATCTGATTAAGATGGTACCTATGAACCCGATGTACAAATAGATTTAACTCGGCAATGTTTTGAAATTTATAAAAATGCTTGCTGAAATAAAAAGAGATGTACAGGTGTATAAGCAATCACTTTAAACTAAGCAATCATTGTGTTCTAATAAAAAACAAGAAAGGAAGCAAACTTTGGCAAGCCAAAGTTCATATACCCTCGCTGCTATTGTTAAAACTAAATATTCTTTAAAACATTAAAATTATGATTTACTTGCGTATATGTTTAAAAACATTGAAGCTCTGATGATTTGCAGCATATTTATTCGATAGTTCCTATGGGGGCTATATGATAGCGTTTTCCGATTTTAATAAAATTAAAAGCATAATTCTGAACTGTCAAATTATTAATAAGTCAAAATAATTTTTTTTTAAATATTACAACATAGAAAAGTTACATTTAAAAATCAAAAATTTTATATATTTTTATTATTTTAATGGGAGCTATATGATATAGTCGTCCGATTTTGATGAAATTTAAACCTTATTTCTGAAATATTTAACCATTACGATATGTAGAAGAACTTAAACGAAAAATTAAAAAACAGCAAAGTTATAAATTTTTTGTATTTTTTTTCTGATTGTTCTTATGGGAGCTATATGATATGTCCGATTTTGATGAAATTTAAAACGTAATTCTGAAATAGTTAACCATTACTATATGTCAAAGAACTAAAAAAAAATTAAGAAACAGCATTTTTCCGATTGTTCCTATGGGAGCTATATGCTATAGTTGTCTGATCCGGCTCGTTCCGACTTATATACTGCAATAGAAAGACAACTTTTGGGAAAGTTTCAGGCAGATAGCTTTAAGACTGAGAGACTAGTTTGCGTAGAAACGGACAGACGGACGGATAGACGGACGGATAGACGGACGGACAGACGGACATGGCTAGATCGACTCTGCAAGTGATACTGATCAAGAATATATGTACTTTATAGGGTCGGAAATGTCTTTTCACTGCGTTGCAAACTTCTGACTGAAATTATAATACCCTCTGCAAGGGTATAAAAAAAGAGCTACGCAGGGCAAACAGCAAAGGCAAAAGCAAACATCGAGATCTTAATTTACGTTAACATTTTAAGTGATTAGAATTTAATTAAATTGCGACATGAGCGAACAAATATGTTGTCTCATTTTTAAAATAAAAATTTGTAAGTTTCTTAAATGTTGTGTTCATGTTCATTTATTTAAATGAAAATTTTCAATTCAATTGTTATAAATTTAGAATCTATCCTTATGTACCTTTGGCTTTTTCTTTTTCGTATCTCTAATTATAATATGGTCATTATCTTCTTCTTTTTCTATTGTATAGGGTCCTAAAAAGGTTTTATCTTATTTATGTCCGGTTTTGTTTTTGAGTAGGACTTAATCTCCTTTTGCTAGATCTACGTTTATTACGTTTTTATCGTACATTTCCTTATTTTTTTTCTTATTTTCTTTTTACATGATTTTAGCTCTTTCATATTCTATTTCTCATATATATAGTTACTCTCCTTAGCATAACCCTCTATGTTATATGTATATAGGGTCTATATTTTCTTTGATATTTAAATGTTTTGGTAAATTTTGTTTTTACCAAAGGTTCATATGGACAATAATTATGTGCCATAGATGGTGTCGTGTTGAAACAGGATAAGAAAAATTGGATCCATACGTCCCAATCAGTTTTATCAACCGATATATATGAACGTATGTATTCATTATAAGTTTTGTGCTGTAGATGTTACATTATTTATTCTTAAATACTTCCACAATTTATTTATTGTAGAATTTTTGTATTCTGTTCCCATCTATTATTGTTAAAGAAGTTTTTATATTTCTTGTCACATTCGATTTATGTAATTTGGACATTTTCGTTAGTTATTGTTAGTTTTATAGCGTATAGACGGATCGGTGTTCGTGCACTTCTTGCCTGGCTCGGTGCAAAGCTCGTCGGATATGGCGTGGGTCTTCCTCCTCATCTATATATCACACCCGTTCTACTACTGAAAGTTTTAAGTGCACTATCTGTACTTTAATGATTGGTCAAAATATTGTAGATATCGGAAGACACAGACGGACTCTAAAGAATATATAATAAGAGCAGAATACCAGCAATGTGGGTGGCTTAGGTGTAGTTTTCCCCCATTCTCTACCCTCCCAATCTTAGTAACAGTAGAGATTGCGAATCTGAGTCACCATGCCGGGCCAAAATAGATAGCGTTTCAACTTTTCAAGCATTTTGGTCATCACTATATGTGGGGCGATACATAACTTGTTCTCTTAATAATGTTGGAACCCAGAGTTTTCAGGATTCTGCGTCTTGAAGTGCATCCCCCAAAGATGGCTCAGTTCACTTATACACCAAACTTATCTACCACTTTTAGGTCGGGTAACCTAGCCTGATTTTCCTTTGTGCGGTTGACTAGCTCAAGATAGTCCTCCGAAACGAATTCCTTAGATAACAAATCAATTACTGGTCCCGAGTCAGTGACTTCGCAAACGTTAGCTTCTTCGCATCTCGACAATGCGTCAGCCAATACGTTCTGCGACCCACTTCGGTGCTTAATCCTAAACGAAAATCTCTGCAATTGAATTGACCACCTTGCTAGGCGTTCTGCTTCATAAGCCACTGCAAGAAAGCATGATCTGTCACTACGCAAAACTCTTGCCCTTCTATATAGGCCGTAAACTTATTTATACCCTTGATAACGACTAGCAACTCAAGTTCAGTAACGGAGTAATTGCGCTGTGCTTTTGACAATTTTTCTGACATATATGCAACTGAAAATTTAACTCCGTCTTCATATTCTTGGGCCAATACACACACGAGACCATAAAGACTTGCATCACAAAGCAAAACAAACTTTCTATTAAAATCTGGGGTTCTCAACACCGGGGATTACGTTAACTTCGACTTAAGTATACTAAACGCCTCTTCTGCCTCGCGATTCCAGCTAAACTCTTTGTTTTTCTAAAGTAACTCAGTCAAAGGAACGGTGATAGAAGCGTAATTGTCTACAAAACGCCTGTACCAGCCAGCAAGCCCAATAAATCTACGGAGCTGCTTGACTGTGGTCGGAATTGGAAACTCGTTAACGGCACTAACTTTACTTGGATCGACTTTAAGCTGTCTGTGCCCTATGATGAACCCTAAATACTTGATCTCGGTCATACAAAAATTTGATTTTGCTATGTTAATCGTTAAATTAGCCTTTCGCAAATACCTAGCGACCTCTTCTAGCAATTTCATGTGTGATTTAAAATCATCAGACAAAATTAACAAATCATCTAAGTATACAAACACCCGAGTGCGAAAATAAGTCTGCCCAAGACTGAACACGCTGCATCATTAGCTGTCTTAACTTGACCTGAACATTTACGCATCCTCGGATGCTGGGATAAATCTTTCGCAGCGTTGCCCCCGATCACTAAACATACAGAAAAAAACGGAAAGCGGGGGGCCCCCCTGCTCACAGCAGCAGGCCCCTGTACTTTGTGTGCGTTCGGGTTTTTTTCTCTCTCATTCTTGTTCTCATTTTTATGCTCGCGCACTCATTGCACGAGTTCAGTCGGTCAGTCGCAGATAGGCGCTTTTTGAAGAAGGCTGCCCTGCGCTTGAATTCGTCTTTGTATGTATGCGTGATCATGCGTTTTCATACACGGGAGCATGTGCATTAAGGCGCATTAAGAATATTTAGTCTTTTGCCACTTTTCGAACTTGGTACCCTAAGAATATGGGCGTATTTACTATTGGGTTATGATAAAAATATGAATATTGTATGTTATAATATATTTTTTTAATATTTCAGCATACATTTTATTTTTGATATTCCTCAAATGGTTTCCTATCTGTCTGACGCCTGTTGTTAATTGATTCCCATATGTATATATATATATATATAATCCTATATATATTCCCATATTCCATCTGTATCTATGTCCCTAAACTTTTCTCTAAATTCTTTGCAAAACTCATTCCAAGTTACCTTTTCAGTGGCCTTGTGGTATTTCCAGTACTACTCGCTAGCCCTGCCTAGGTGCAGGTGGTCGCATAATAACTGATGATCACCATTTTAAATCTGTTGTGCCAAAGCATTAACTCTACAAAAAGTCTTCCGTTTGCAATACATCTTTGGCCCCATCAAATTTGATGTGCCAACTCTGAATAATACTAGGCACTTTCTCCGACTGAACCGAATTGTGGAATCTGCCTGATATCTGACTAAGCTGCTGATTTACCGGACTGATGTTTGTGCTAAAGTTAGGCGAATCCTGCTCCTCCACTGGCTGTGATTGACCAGCTGCGATCCCTGAGTTCTCAGTAATATCGTTGACCCGTCTTCCGCTGGGGAACTGTCCATTATTGACTACTTGCATGTTCGCTAACTGTGTCTGAATAAAAACTGTCAGGTCGTGCATAAGTTTTTCCTGTTGAGTCTGCATTGCCGCTTGCACTGCCCTTCCTATCTCTACCAAACTCTCTGATTTCGAAGAATCCAATATGGAATCGGTATTCGCCGTTCTGTCTAGTTGTTGTCCTGCATTAAGAGATAACTGCGATCTAGTAAGAATGGTTCTGGGTTGCACAGTATTTCTGCCTCTTCGCGAGTTGACTCTACCTCGGCCTCGGACTCGATTCACGATTTGGTTACTACTGCCTTCGCCAGGATCGATTTCAGACGGCGCACTTGCAGCGTTTGATCTTTGCTCTGCGTCTGTCAACTCAGCTAACAAATTATTATTTGATATCGATAACTGTTGCACAGTACATATGTTATTACACGTTGGGCAAGTATTTATTACTTGCAAGTGATCCGTGATGCATTGACGGTGGAATTTATGATTACATGGAAAAACTGATTTCAGGTCCTCCACATTTAATGGTCGAGCACATAAAATGCAAACCGTTGTGTCATTATTTGACGCGACTGCTAAGTTCTCTGTACTGTGATAAAGTTGCATTTTCCACAAAATGTTATATAGTTTTTATGTTTCTTCAAAGTTGGTCTGCTTTCCAACGAGCTGTTTATCAGTTCTCTCGAACATGCTTGGTATTATCTCCTAAAAATACTCTATACTAATATTTGCTTGGTGGATATGGCTTCCGGGATTCGTATTCGCTGCACTGGTCAAGTATCGAAGTTCCTCCGATGACTTGCTACTCCTGAGTACGCGTACTGTGCCCTGACGCCAGGTGATCTAAACAATTTCAACGAAACTAGTTTTCTACGATCGCACACTGGTCCCAAAGTCCAAAATTTGTGCAAGAATCCAATTTTTTTTTTTAAAAGTTGGACAAATTGCGATGGAGTAATATTCAGGGCAATTGAAAATAATAGAGTTTCAATTGAAATTGCATCCCTGCGATCGCTGGCAGCCCTGGAAATCAGCTGATCGTTTACCGCAAACTTTGTCATTGCTTTCTCGTGAAATTAATGCAAAGTTTGAAAGCAAATTGTGTAAAATCTAATATCTCGATTGCAATAATTCAAAATGGATGATAATTGTGCAGGTATGTGAAATATTATGTAATATTGCAATATTTGTTATATGTGTAATTTCTTTATTAATATAACAGAAAAACCATAAGAGAGAAATAGACGCACTTTTGTGAAGCTCCGCTTTAAACACCGAAAACACCTTAAACTCGGCTTAAAAAATTAAAAACTGCTTACGGCAGCATCATTAATAAGAGTACAACACGTTAAAGTTCTTGTTGCCCGGAATAAATCGGTTTTAAGCAGTAAATCGCTTCTTAATAAATCCACAATTAAGTGCAACAACAATCTAATAAAGAAACAGTGCATAGCAAAACACAATAGCACAGAGACAAAACACTCAGCAAATCAAAACACTCAACACATCAAAACACTCAACCCTCTCGGCACCAACACAATAATGTCTTCAGCAGCAAAGCGACTTAGGAAGGAAACTCACTCCGATCTGAAGGGAGCCCGTGACTCCGATGCTCAACTGCTTCACACGATCGACCTCAGATTTTCCGAGCTAAAGGAAAGTCTTGCAGGGGAGATCCGTGATGGCGAGGCACGTATAACCGGCACTCTGGAAGAAAAATTTAAGTTAATAGCAGCTGACTGCAACAAACTCACACTGAGAGTTACTCAATTGGAGAGCGAGGTGAGAGAGATGGGGATGCTGAGGCAGCGGGTCCAGGAGCTGGATGCGAAACTGTCTAAAAACTGCCAGGATCAGCGCGTTGACGAGTTGGAGGCAAGTGGGTGGCCTCCTGCAACGCACAGGCGGCGTCTGAAGTCGCCTGTGACTTGCGTTGGCATGGGGTCCCACAAGTCCAGGGGGAAAATGTGAAAGCACTTTTTCACGCACTGTGCTTCTCGCTCAAACTGACCCCGCCGCCTAAAGTACGTACGATTTTTCGATCGCGACCGCGAAAATCGACCCGTACAGTAGTGGATCCAATTATAATTATTAAAATGGAATTCATAAAAATTCTGCTGCCAAAAATCCTGCCATACATAACCTATACCTTTAATACTGTACTGACAAAATCTACTTATCCGGATTAATCGAAAACGGCAAAAATAATTCCGATTCCTAAATCAAATAATGAGTACAGACCCATCTCCATTTTACCATACCTATCAAAGGTATTTGAGAATCTCATGGCTGATCAAATTAATAAATTTATGTCCGACAATGCAATGCTTACTAATAATCAGTCTGGTTTTAGGAAAAACAGAAGCTGTACCTCAGTTATTATAAAAATTGCAGACGACATAAGGGAACAAATAGACGAAAACAATGTTACACTCTTAGTTTTACTAGACTATATTAAGGCCTTCGATACAGTAAGCCATAATGTCCTTTGTGCAAAACTACGTAATATGTTTATGTTTTCTAAAACTTCTGTCAAACTTGTGTCTTCGTACCTACAAAATCGTCGTCAATCTGTTGTACTGTCTAGCGTTTCGTCCTCATATGAAAATGTTAATCGTGGTGTACCCCAAGGGTCTGTGCTTGGTCCCTTATTGTTTACCTTATATGTTAATGACCTTCCCAATGCGTTATCTGAATGTAATGTACACTTGTATGCTGATGATGTCCAAATGTATGTGAGTCGTCCTTTAAACAGAATAAATGAATGTATATATGTTTGTAACAGAGAACTTGAACGTGTAAATGAGTGGGCCGGCAACAATGGACTTGGGATCAACCCATCAAAATCAAAATGTCTTGTCATAAGTAAAAGAAAGATAATTTTTAACAATTTGCAGCCACTGAGTATGAATAGCACGCCACTTGAGTACGTTGATACAGCTGTAAACTTAGGTTTTACATTCAACAGAACTCTTACCTGGAATGATCATATTAAAAAGTCTGTAGGGAAAACATATGGCATAATAAGGACATTATACGTAACTAAAAATTGCCTGCCCACCCATATACGTTTACTAATAGCTAAAACCTGCATTGTTCCAGCGCTATTTTATGGAGTAGAAGTTTTTTCAAACTGTGACACTACCAGTAAGAACAAAATTAAAGTTCTATTTAATTACATAGCCAGGTATATATTCAACCAACCACATACAGATCACGTATCCAATCACGTTTTCGCTGAAAATATTCGATATCTCGCTAAATGAATGGATAAAGATGCGGAACTTAATTTTTCTGCAAAAATTTATTTTCCAAAAAGAACCTTTGTATCTTTTCGAAAAACTTCAATTTACATCCTCTAGAAGAGCAAACAATCTTACTTGCATAAGACCCAGATCATTTTGACATCCGAAAGACAATTTTTAATTAATGCTATTCGATCATGGAATCAGCTCCCAAACCATCTTAAAAATATTAGCAGTACCACGCAATTCAAGATAAAATTATTCACACACCTTAAAAACACTATTACGTAAATTAAAGTAAAAATAGAATGCGACTTAGGTTAGTTTTTATGAAAATTAGTTTTAAGTAGTTTTAAGTATAATGTAACAATTAAATATTTGCAAACTCGTAGTGACTAGCGCATTAACTTATAAGTTCCAAACTTGTAGCGTTAGGATGAAATTTTATAATAAATACAAATACAAATACAAATGTGTTTTTGTGATGTTATGTGTTTTAGCAATTCTAACCTAACTTTTGTCGTGTTCCGTGGAATAAAGGTATATAGTATTTAATCGTATTTAAGAAACTATTGATACAGATGTTATCTTTAACATATATATTTTTTGATTACACTAATTTTTTTTGCCCGTTTTTGCCCGATTCCATGAAATATTGTTTTTTGACAGACAACATCAATTTGAGCTATGCTGAAATGGTAGAGGTTTGGCTGGCAAATGGTCATATTATAAAACATTAAAGGAACATATAAAGAACTCAATAAACAAGAAAATAGCAAACTTTGTTGCTGCATTAAAAACTCGGTTAAACAATTGTAACCGGGATGTTTCAAGACTTAAGAAGAAGCATGAAAATTGGCTCGCACTACGTTTCAAAATCAAATTATTACCATCTGATTTTATGGAAGAGGCCCCCAAAAATGCAGGACGCCCACGACTAAACTATGATGCAGGAAGTTGCCGATTAAAGCAAAGATTAGCTGCCGATCTTTCATCTAAAAATAATAACGACGTTAATCTTCTTGCTCATGCAGCAAACTTGGCTGCAAAAAAGGCGCGATTGACCGTTGAGGAAGTATCTTCCAAAGCAGAGCCTGTACCTTTCACTCCAGAAGAAGCCTTAGACTTTTTAATTGAAAACGGCTTTACAAAAAAACAGTATATGAGCATAAGGCTGCAAAGTAAATGCAGGAATTGCGAAATTTATCCGAGCTACAAAAAAATTATCGCTGCAAAAGATAAGTGCAGGCCTAAAGGAATAAATATTACGGAGTCTGTCGCTTCTGTTTCACTACAAAACATGCTTAATCACACTGTCGAACGTATATTACAATTACAAAAAGACATATTTGACGTTTATCCAAATATTTGACTATTTGACAAATGACTATTCTTTTGATTTAGATGTACAAAACGATTAATTTAATAAATATATGTGATAAAAAAAATAAATAAAATTAGCCGAAAACTTTTCTCATTTTCTATTTTAGTTATTTTTTCATTTAAAATATTTATTTTCTGATAAGAAACTAAAATCTAAGCCATGTAAAACTGAAAGCAATATCAATTGACAAACGGACGTATGAGTAATTTTGTTGTTTATAAGGGGAGAAAAGGAAGGCGTGGCCCGATCGCAAACAATTTTTGCACAGGCTTTTTATATCCAACAACCATTAACTGCACCAAGTTTCAAGCGTATATCTCCATTTTTCTAATTACTGCACAAATTTTGGACTTTGGGACCAGTGTGGATCGGTTCGCCTTGGTCGATAATACCATAATGATTTGATTTTCAATCGCAGTTCCAAAGTACGAATTTCTGAATTCGCTTCCCTCTAATATCGAATCAATACTTTAGTCTACCGGATTAATTTCTGACTTAATTATTAACCCTGTGAATAAAATCGTTCCGGTCACCTCAATCCGTAAGGACTCGAATTGCAGTCGCTATTCCAGGCAACGAATTTATAAATCAGTTATGGCTAACCTCAAATACAAAATAGGTTTCTGCGTATTTTCATATTTAAAAGATTTCAAATTGTTAAAACAAAAGCTAATTGGATTGATGGCTAGTACCTCCTAAGGATCCTGCACATAACTTGCGATTTCGGCTCCTAGGACTTGTATACTACCTGAGTGTTTAATTTCTCAAAACGGTAATCGGTTTCTAGACCCACGTTGGGCGCCATTTTCTGTAGTATCCCAGAGGTAGGTGTTCACTAGATATTGTTAGTTTTCTAGCGTATAGACGGATCGGTGTTCGTGCACTTCTTGCATTGCTCGGTGTAAAGCTCATCGGATATGGCGTGGGTCTTCCTCCTCATCTATATATCACACCCGTTCTACTACGAAAAGTTTTAAGTGCACTATCTGTACATTAATGATTGGTCAAAATATTGTAGATATCGGACGACACAGACGGACCCTAAAGAATATATAATAAGAGAAGAATACCAGCAATGTGGGTGGCTTACGTGTAGTTTGCCCCCATTCTCTACCCTCCCAACCTTAGTAACAGTAGAAATTGCTTGCTGTTACCCCTTGGTAATCGCTTTATTGTAGATTAAATCATATTCGAGGAGGTTGACAACAGCATCGCTGTACTGGGAGCGGACCGTATTTATACAAATTATTTGCTCATATTAAACGGTAACAAAATCCAGGATAATTTACAAAAATTCTTCATATTCATTCTTTGTTCTATTTTCTTTTTAGTTTCCGAACTTACATTCTAATAATTCATGTTCTTCTTTTTTCAATTTAAACTTCTTAAATATATTTTGTTCAGACATGTTCCAATAATTCATGATTTTACTTGATAAACTTAATGAAGCTCTTGGTTATGCCCTTTCTTAACATATCCCGGTTAAATCAAATTATTTTTATTTAATAGCTACGGCTGTCGTTAATAAAAATATACGCACATATTTTCCGCTGCCGATTCGTTGGGCGCATCGAAAATGCAGGTGCTGTTTATTACTTCTCAAAGAGCGTGGTTATTAGTTGTGGCATCTGGCATTCACTTAATTTATATGCTAAATAAAAAGAAACAGCTAATAAGAACAATGTCTGATTCTCAAAAAAAAAAGAAAAGGTTCAAACTAAATCAAAACAATAGGACTTC
Source organism: Drosophila elegans (assembly GCF_018152505.1). Classification (NCBI taxonomy): domain Eukaryota; kingdom Metazoa; phylum Arthropoda; class Insecta; order Diptera; family Drosophilidae; genus Drosophila; species Drosophila elegans. The sequence goes on along the minus strand of NW_024545578.1, from coordinate 27,230,267 downwards.
TCTTATGGGCGATCGGTATCGCCGACGTCTGTCAGTGTAGGCGCTGTTTTTGCAAGTATGTGGGCTTGCATCGGTTGTACTCCGTAGCGGACTACATGCTGCTAGAAGTGGCAATCCCTCTTCACAGGTTTGCTGCGCCGATCTCCTTTGGGCCTGTTTATTTCCGCCCAGAAATTGTATAATCCGCAGGTACTCCCGAAAGCTGTTGTGCGAGTCTTCTGATGTTCTAGGTTAGGGCTCCACGCGTCGGTATGCGTTTTTCCAAGTTCCGGCCAGGTATAACTTGTGCACCGCTCAAAGTTCCGTATGCGGCGTTTACGAAGATTCGGTTGCAAGCTCCCAAACCTGCAGTAACCTTAGCTGGGCTCTGCTGGTATGGGTGTTATGTTGTTGTGTTATTTCACGTGTTGGTATATGTGGGCTTCAGCAACGTACAGATTTCCCAGTTTCGCAGCAAAATATCGGCCGGCCAGTCACGGGGATGTACAAATATGTATTTTGTTATAAAGATGTAAGCGCAACAGCACCCGCGACGAGCGCGTGTGCTTTATGGCCGGCCTCCGATGTACGTGCTCTACATACATAGACACATTGTGAGGTTACACTCGCACATTTCAATTAACACAAATAATTACCTTTGCAGTTTGAACGACTCTATTGTTTTAACAATAGGCTCTTTTCTTCTTGTGCGCGTGGTCTACGTCCTCTCTGGCTTTTGGGGTACAGTTTATGCACGTGTCGATATTGCAAGTTGAAATTAATTCTGCTGACCAAATACTTGTGATGGCTTATGGTTCCCAAAATCAAGTGAGCGAGCATCTCTTAGCGTTGTTTCAGGCAGCGCGAATTGGAAACTTCTAGATCCACAATAAACGGGACTTTTCCCAAACTCGCTAATTTTTCCTTCTTTGCCTTTCGCACGCCGATAGAGAGCGAGAGAGAGAGAGAGAGAGAGATCTAAGTAGGTGTGTGTGTGTGTGTGTGCAACGCGACTCAGCAGACATAACCGATTGGAAGTCTTCTCTACATTCCTGCCCGGGCCTATCCGATTTGACATACGGGATACGTTTTGTTTATTGCTATTACTGCTAGAGTCCTATCTCGAAGAAGTATTAACTGAAAAAGGTCGGGCATTCTTCTTTTAGGACCTTATATCTTTTAAGTGGTATACCCCCAGTTTGCCATCTTCGGAGGCTAATTCGTAGTATATATGACTAATTTTCTTCCACACTTTATTATGATAAACTTCTTCGCTGCGTTTGTCTGTGCAAAGCTACGAGCGTATACAGTATCGCCTACTTTAAAATGAACTGAACGGCTACGCAAGTCATACACTTTAGCGTTAGCGACGTGAGCTTCCCTTACTTTTTCCTGTGCCTGCCTCCGAGTCAATTGCATCAGATCAGACGTTTTTAAAGCTGTATCGTCTCTAATCAAATTCAATTTCCTTAGAAGTTCATAGTCCTTGCCGTTCATCACCATATTCTGTCCGAAACACAAAAAGTACGGCGAAAATCCTATGCTACGATGCGTGCTTGCCCTCAAGGTCGCGCTAATCTCATCTATGTTTCTGTCCCAATTGGTATGATCTGTTCCGATGTAAGCCCTGATAGTCGCCAAGACCGATCGGTTCACTCGCTCGCTCGCGTTAGCTTGTGGGGAGTGTATGGCCGTACACGCAGGTGCAACACCGAATCGGGTTAAAAAAGCTTTATAGTAGCCGTTGTCTGTCAATATGTATTCCGGAACTCCGAAAGTGAAAAATACGTATTTTTCCAGGAAATCACATATTCTATCAGAGGTGAATTTTCGTAGTGGGTGTAAGAAATTAAATTTCTTGTAATGTTTGACTATTATTAATAGGCCGATATTGCCGCTCTTAGAACTAGGGTATGGGCCTAACAGGTCCATATACAGTTTTTGGAACGGTCGTTCTGAAGTAGTTGGATTACCCATTGGAGGTCTAAGAATTTGATTGTGACTCTTGGTGGACTTGCAAATGGAGCAGTTAGCTACATAGTCTCGAATCTGAGTCACCATGCCGGGCCAAAATACATTTTGTTGTATTATCAGATTGTTCTTCAATATATCTGTGGGCGCTTGGCAATAGCCGTACTGCGACAAAGTTGCCGCTTTATGTATATTGTGTTGGCATAACAACAAGGTGTTGAAGCCTTGCTTATGCTTAGGCAGCGTAAGTGTTACTGCCCAAGATGTACCGAATATCATTCATATACATGTACACATGCTACATCTTCCTTGTAATACAAGGATGAAATTTGCAAGGTTAACTTAAGGAATTCGTCTTTCTCGATGCTAATATGTAACCTGCAAAGTGTGCACGTATCTGTTTTCAACCAAGATCTCTTATACCGATACATGTCAAGATATTTTTTGTGCATCAGCATTGTGCCTCACTTGTGCATGAACCTGATCCGTGTTATCCATCCGTTTTGTGTCCTCCTCGGGAGCTCGGATTTGATCGGTGTGACGCTTTGTAATTCTGTGGTTGTGAGCGAGGTTGCATAAGTAAGTTCAAAATCCTATACATTTGTCTATTGTTGCCCGTGACCAAGATGCTTTATTTGGATTGGTGTAGTCTCGAATGTATACCTTCTGTCCCTGAGTAAATGATTCTAAACGCTTCCCTTTGTAGCTTTTTATGCTCTTTTCTTGTTGTTTCAATATTCTTGAGCTGACTGTAGGTGGACTCATGAGGTCAAATCTAATCTTTAGACTCCTACCAAAGAAAAGCTTTACCGGGGTTTCTCCTGTTGTACAATTAGGTGTATTCCGGTAGTCTTCCAAGAATCTGTTTGTGATGGTTCCTAAACTTCCGTGACCATCCCATCCTCGTCGCCAATATGTTTTATTCAAAGTGTGCACGTGTCTGTTTACAACTAAGATTTCTAGTATCGATAATACATGCAAATATATCGGTATGAGCTTATCATACGATACATACTAAAATTTTGCTATGTAACAATATCATTAATATTTATTTATCTTGCTCTTCCATTCCACCTAGATCTGATACTTCTTTCTATTTAATACACCTTTCTTTAGTATCGTCTTCTACTGTCGATGAGGACCACCTTATTATGATGCGCGATTTTATACCTAACATGTTTTGACTTTCTTCAGTGAATTACAATCCCCTTTTTTCCGAAAGTCAGCACAATTTTATCGACGAATATGTCTCTGGGCCAGATAAACTTTGTTAAGAACCATATGGACAGATTTCTTGATTTAATCTTTGTTAATAACGACACTCTCGTAAATGTATTCAGAAGCTCTCACTTTTCTCTGTCTGAAGACCACTACCATCCATTTCAGAAATTCAGACTAAGTCCGCAATGCCAACTTTATTGGTTTAAGCCAGCATCTGAGTGCTATTCATTGGTCCTCATTAAAATCATGTAATGATCTAGAGGCTCTAGTGTAATTCCTTAATTTGACATTGCATTCGTCGATTAATATTTTCGTTCCTCAAGTATCGGTATGTGACACATCCACACCCCCATGGTTCAAAAGGCACTTTTCATACCTCAAAAATACCTCAAAGAATATATTTCAAATTATGTCACGAATTGGTTCTGTTTTTAACTGATTCTGAACACTGTTATGATTGCTACATCGCTTAATGTACAGAAAGCTTTCGTAATGATCCGAAATATTTCTACCCCTTTGTAAATTCTAAAAGAAAATGAAATGCGCATCCCTCCACTATGTATTTACACAACCGAACTTAATCATTATCTTTAAACATTTCTAATCGTTTTGCAAACCTTTTCAGTCAACCTACTCTTTACAATCCTCTGACTTATCCACTCCTTATCCGTATCCTTATGTCCTTTTCTGCGGGTCCTGATATCATTCCAGGCTGTCTTGGCCAATAACTTTTCTATTCAACATATCTTTATTATCTTCAAAGTATAAGTTCCCAAAAATAAGGAATGAATTGATATTAATCCAATTCATAAAAAAGGGCCAAGGTCCGTTGTCGAAAACTATCTAAAACTTTCTGCTAGACCTAAGCTTTTGGCACAGTTGGTCACTTGTCAACTTCACATATTTGTGCCTCCATAATTTCTTCCACAGCATGGCTTTGTTAAACATAGAAATCTTCTTGAATTTCCTTCTCTCATCTACCGTCGTTTCCTAAATAAATGCCTAGCTAATGTTGACTTCCGAAAGGCATTTGATTCAGTAGACCACAGCCTTCTCCTTCATAAACTATCTCTTCTTGGTTTTCCACCTAATTTACTTAACTGGATTTCGGCCTATCTTTCAAACAGATCTCAACGCGTACTTTTCAATAATCAACTTTCTTCTGTCGTAAATGTTTTTTTTGGTGTCCCCCCATTAGTGATCTTCAAAAAATAGTGTCATTTGCCTCTACTTTTATGTATGCGGTCATTCTCTGACCAAATGTCATACAATCTGACATAGATTAAATACAATTATGGTGCTCCAACAATTTGTTACATCTTGAGCACGCTAACATACACTATTACCATCTTAAAAACTCTACTTTAGAACGTATTACGCCTAGGTCTCCTATTTAACAGTCAGTTTTGTTTCAAAATTCATATTTCTGTCACCATTGGTCAAGCTAAGAGTGTTTTGGTTTTCTTAAAACGTTGGCCCATTGAGTTTGACGACTCGTAATCAACAAAAACTCTGCACCTTTAAATGGTTCGCCCTATTTTGGAATATTTGTTTATGGAGCCCTCAATATATTAATCAACACACATTAATCGAATCAGGTCCAAAGGAATTTTTTATTATTTGCACCTCGACAGCTGAATTGGGAGCCGGTGAGGAGTTTGCCACCTTATTCTTCAAGGTTAAAATTAATTGATTTACAGTCTTAAAATTTTGCAGTGGAGTAATATTTTTGCATACGCCTCCTTCTCAGCTAAATTGACATCGCTCTTACCTAAAGATTTACTCGTACTTTTCGCACTATTCACTTGCCATTTTTCGGGTGCTTTGTTCAAATTATAATGGAGTGTATCCTGTAATTTCTTTGGAAAATTGTATTGATCGGTTATCACCAAACACTAGTCATGTAATATTTAGTCATTTAGTGTCTTTCTTATCTGTTTAGAGTTAACAATGCTCTAGTAACATTAATTTATAAAACTAATTAAAAATAATAACAATTTAACTATATAACTAAGATTTTTTATATCTAAGCATTCGTGGTCTTAAGGTGGGACGAAATATTAGGAACAGATTTTTCAAAACATATAAATAGATAAACAAAGTTTTAGTTCACAAAACTCGAAAAGTTCGTGAAGTGCATAATTTGACCTGCAAATTGGCAGACGAGGAGGCGAAATGCACGAGTATATCTATATATATATATATATCTTGCCAAGAAGAAAAGGAGAGAACACCATACCGTTAAGTAGTTTGTGCATAACATTAAAGTGTGTTCGTCAATTAGGCTTAATCTTGCTAAGTAGGGCGGTAATTGCCTATGCCGCAGTGAAAATATTAAAAATTGTTTTTGAACTGATTCTATTAAATTCTGTTCGTGATTATATGGAGGGCTTCAAACGCATGAGCAATATTCAAGATCTAAGCGAACTAAGCTAACATACAGTGCTTTAGTTGTATAAGGATCATCAAACTCTTTATCCCATCTTTTATAAAAAGCTAGGACTCCATGCGCTTTATTAATGACTGAAATATGGCTATTAAAACATCATTAATGATCAAATAGTACACCAAGATCATTTACTTTAGTTAGTTGCACCAAAGACGAGTTTTCAAGAAAATACGAAATAGGATGGACAGAAGTTCGAAAGAATGACCTGGACTTGCCTTTAGAATGATTAAATAATAACAGGTTGTTCGAGAACCACGCTTGAAATTGGTTTAGATCTGACTGAAGGCAGAGATGCGAGCTCAAATCAGAAAATGACAAGCAAATTTTAACATCGTCAGCGTACATAAAAGTTGTGCAATAGGAGAGAACCTGGGGGAGGTCATTAATAAACAAGACTAATAATAATAGTCGTAGGTGACTGCCTATCGAAAGATACGACGAAATTCTGTTGCATAAGTAACATAAGGAGGAAAACCAAGTATAAAAAGAAATAATGTATAATGTATAATGTATCTACTGAAGTCATTGAATATATTGGCGACTTTGAAGAAAATTCTAGAAGATTAGTAGAGCGGACCGATTTTTTACAAAGTCATGCTGTGATTGAGAAGTTAAACAGCTACAATTATATTGGAGTTCGACCTAGATCCTTTTTTTATGAAGAGGGATTAAAAAAGATTCCTTTCAACAAATTGGAAAGTAAGATTTGGAGAGCAAAAAATTTTGAGTCAACACTCGTTAGGTAAATGCAACAACGGCACTGCGTCGTAAAAGTTTTCTTAAAAATCGGTTTATGTTAACTTCGACTAGAGGCAGTTTTTCGAAAAAATCCAGCTTTGATAAATTTTAAACTAATCATTTTCTCGTGAATTATGCAAATTAGCTTGACAATAATGGCAGGATCAACAATAGAATGTAAACAATTTTTTTCCTTTAATGCGACCAATACCCAAGATAATAGTGTGTTCAAAATGAGGTGACTGGCGATGTTGAAATTTTCATGAATTTAAAGCTCAGAACAAGACAAATCCATTACAAGAGGGAGTTCTCGTTCAACAAGCTTCATTTGTGAATGATATAGTGCGGCCCGTGTCGAGCAATACAATGACGTATTTTGAAACAGTTTTATCCAGATGTCTCTAAATTTAAGAGAGTATTCTATCGGATAGGCGAATCTCCTGTTGATACTGATCAAAACTTTTTAAACCAGACAACCTATATTTTTATCTTATATTATAAGCGCGGTTCAATGCGTTATCTATCAATGTTATATATACATACACACACGAGCGCATTAAGTGCAGCTTAGTTCATATGTATATGTAAGATATGGACCAACTGCATTGTCTTAGTCAGTACTTTTCCATTCATCTCAAAACGGTTAAACATTAACGAACTAATTTAGACTAGTATTCAATGACTCTGCCTATTCTTGTATTTCTCTGTAAACCTACAATCAGTCACATTTTTTCTCCCAACGTGAGTAACGATTTTGCATTCGGGACATTTCAATTAAATTAGTATTTGTCAATTATGATCTATAGATTTCTACGTCGTATAGAACCGTCTCCTAACTTCGATCGCCATGCGGAGTGTGATTCAACAGCGCGGCTTTTGCAAAAGCCAAATTACATACGCGCATAATCATGCCCTTGAATTCGTGGAAGATATTCAGTCAATCTCGACACTTGGGAAAACCCCGAGCACGACCTTGATGTACACGAAGAGAAACATTACTCAACTTATGCAATCCTAGGTAATTATCTTGAGAAATTAAAGACGGAGGCCGTTGATAACATTGTACTTCAACACGATCAAACCCTGAACGATTCTCATAGAAGCCGCATGGAGTTTCAATTCGAGCGAATCTGGAAACATTTTTCTGATAGGATTTTGGTATCGATCGGAACAAATTCGAGTCTTACTGACTGCCAGAAATTTCATTATCAAAAATCCTATCTATCTGGTGATGCGCTCGCGTTAATCAAACATGTTCCCGTTACTAGTAAAAATTACAGTGAAGCCTGGGAGAACTTTCAAAAAAGATACTACAAACAATCATAATTATCATAATTATACCAACGTTTCTGAATAGTTATATAACGCTACCAAGTGCCACACCCAGTAACATTAGTACCGTGCAGAAATTGGCTGACGTCGCAGACGAAGCAATTTGTGGGTTGCCAGCCATTCAATGTTAGCAACGAGATCCCTGGTTAATTTTTTTATTATTATCCAAACTGGATGCCGAAACTCGTGTATCATGGCTGTCCATCAACAAATTCCTGAAATTTCTGAAGTCACATTGCGACACCTTAGAGGCCTGCCAACTAGTTCGCGCGCCACAAGCTCGACGATCAGCTGCCACACACCACGCTGACGCTCATCCGGGACGAGACAAACACAATTCCACATCGTGCCAGCAGAATCATCCAATTCCGCGCATTGGACATTGCAAATCGCCGAGAATTCTGGAGGACCAAAATGGTTTGCTTTAATTACCTTAGCGCCTCACATATGGTCGGCAATTGTACCTCAAACATCACACATTAGTCCACGGCTCGCCTCAGCAAGTTCAAAATAAAATCAACGTTAAATCAACAAGCGTTAACGTACTTCCCACAACCTACGGAGCTGCGCCTTCACTCAATACTTAACCACTCAACATCGCCTTCAAGAAGACCCACCATCGGGAAGCGCTCCTCCTATAGAAAACAACTACACTCATCATACCCTGGAAAATATTCTGGTTGCCGGTTCGCTAACCCAACCATCCTCGCAGACGTAATCGACGCCTGGGAAAACACCACAACATGCAGGTTGCTACTAGACACGGGATCCATCATTACTTTGGCATCGGAATCATTTGTCCAGCGAATAGCCGTGAGTCGAACGCATGGATTTCAATTCTTGGCCTCGCAGCTAACAACGCGGGTCTTACTCGTGGAGGAACACATTTTAAGCTGCGCTCTCGACATTTGGATCAGGACATCGAACTGCCCTCTTTCTTATTGGCATCATTGTTGTCATCGCTCCCAGCGCAAGCGATTGGTCTCTAGCGTGGAAACAAATCTCGGCTCTTCCACTAGCGGATCCCAAATTCTGCACCCCAGGAGATATAGATGTCCTCGTTGGATCAGATCGACTTTGATCTCTATACACCGCAGAATGAAAAAAGTTTGGTAAGGGCTACCCTATAGCACTTGATACAATGTTTGGTTGGATAATTGCTTAATCTTACAATGCATGCAACGACCATTCCAACGTAATCACATGGAATAGCTGTCATTAGCTCAAATCAGTGAAAGCCCTATCACCTACGTGAACCTGCCGCATCACGCCGTTATCAAGATAAAATCCTTAAAAGTTAGTTCTGGAATTTCGCGTAGCGAAGAGAAAAGAAGAAATTACTGCGAGCCCATTAGTAATCTTTGGGTTTTGACCGTCACTGGAATAGCGCCCTCTCCATTTTTGGCTGTGCGAGTTCTAAAGCAGTTAGCCGACGATCACCGCCATGAGTACCCAGCAGCGTTTTCCCACGACGGCTATGTTGACGATTTTAAGTTCAGCCCAGATCCGACAAAGCGAGAATTGTTATCGCATCTTTCCTTGCAGCGCCCACCACAGTTATAATCAAACTCATTTTAAGAAAGGTAAACGGCTTTTACGCACTGGGACGACCCGATTCTTGAATTCCTAAACTCACATTGGAGAGCATTAGTTGAGGATTTTCCAATGCTAACACACTGTCAAGTATCTGTATACATTGTTGCACAATCCAATCCACAAATCCAATTGCACGGATTCGCCGACGTGTCCATGCACGCTTATGGGGCGGTCGTCTACAGTCGTTTTGCAATTGCGAACACGAGTGTCACTCATAAAAACAGTAACGATTCCACGCCTTGAATGCATCGCTTCTCTTCTTCTTACGTGACTGCTGGACGGGTTCAAAGATAGTGTCCACTAGCTGTCTGCACCACCACGACACTGGAACACATGCGTCTGCAACAGAACGGTTGAGATCCTGAACGAGTACCCACTAAACTGCTAGAGCCATGTCCGTTCCGAGTATAATACTGCTGACTGCGCGTTTCGAGGTCTTTACCCATCCAAGCTTATCGAGCATGAACTTTGGTGGAAGGGCCCATCTTGGCTGGCTAAGCCATAATACGAATGGCCGCCGTCGACTAGCACACGCGTTTCCACACATTCGGGCATCAACACCGAGGAACGTGCACTTTCGTGATGAAAGTATGTACAAATTACTCATCAGAAGGCCTGCTTCTGAGTACGTTAGTTCAAGGGAGTTGCTGGCAGCACATTGTCAAATTTTTTATTTAGGCGTTGATACATTATGGTCAGTACAAACAAGTGGCCCTTAGGCCACTAAGCAATGCTTTTTATGCGCGGACCCCAGGGGGTTGTTCAAAAGAATATCGCGAGAGGTGAAAGAAGACGGACAAGAAAAGGAACGGACCTACAAGTTCAAAACGACACATACGAAACAAAATACTACACACTAATTTCGTGCTTAGTAAGACAAGATTAGTAAAAAGTCGGTGGTGGAAATGATGTGATAGAATTTGTTATAGTCATTACATAGTACTCTAAAAGGCTCATGCATATCACAGTTTGATCGACAATGGCTTAAGATAAGAGGATTATTGTTCCTAGTAGGTCTATTAAACACAGACAAATGTAGGCGACCCAGTAACTCGCGACTCTCCACTTCTCCGTGAATAAGTTTACAAATAAAAGGAATACCAAGCATCTTTCTACGATAAGATTAAGTTGGTAAACTAATTAGAAGAAGTCTACTCGGATAAGATGGTAAAATAAGGTTTACATCCCAATAAAGGCTGTTTGCGCACTCAGCGCTTGTATTTAAATCACTAGTTGTAGGGCGAGAGAGGGAGCCAATAAAGCTTTCGTCTGTTCGGTCTTGCGAATTCGCCCCGTCTCTCGCCACCGTAGCATAAGTTAGGTTCTAAGAGAAATTATTGAAATATAATTGTTAGTGATCCATCGAACGTCATCGTAGCCACTCCTTTTCGTCGCGCTTTCGACATAGTTTTCACAAGTTTCGCAATTAAAATCGTCTCGAACTACTGCGTTCACAAGTTTTCTCGTTATTAATACAAAATAGTATTAAATTTTCATGGTGACCCCGACGTGATCAGCAGTAGAGTTCGCGAGTTTTAATTTTTTTTTCGGTGAAAAACTAAAAACAATACCAACAAAAACCAATTTATTCGTGTCGGTTCGGCCAATAAATTAAATTTAATAATTTCATCGCTGGAAATTTTCTGCCGTTCTTGAAGTTTCGCCTGACGTTTCGGCAAATTTAATTGCTCAATTTGCTGCTGCCGCCAAATGGAAGTCAAAAAGGAAGTTGCAATTATCAAGTCGACCATCCAGGTATAGAGTGCCAAAAGTTGAAAGTTAATCTTTGGCGTTTTGTCAATTGTGTTTTGGCCCATCTTTCAACTTTTTGCATTCGTGTAAAAATCGGTAGATAGGGAGCATTCTAACCAAGAAATAAAAATTTGCATGTACTAACAACCAAGATTCTACAATAAACATAATATATTTCGAATTATATGTGAATCGCTTTGGCCAAAAATAAAATACTCGTCGTCGACCCAATTAGTGCGAACTTAATTCCCCCAACTTTCGTCGTAGTGAGCACCAATTTAGGGTATAAATAAAAATAGCTGGAAAAAAGTGCAAATTGTGAAAAGTGTAGCTCTCAGAAAATTAGCGGCAATAACTTTCACCGCAGTTTGTCCGAACATTTCCCGCGCTTTTCAGAATTTTCCCGCGCTTTTCCAATTTTTCCACGCTTTTCATAATTTTGCGCGCATTTTGGCGTCAGGCTTATATATTCGTTGCCCTTAGTTATCAGTCAGTGTATCATTCTCCGTTAGCATTTCCATAGGAAGAGCCGCTAGCCGCGTACACATACACACGCACACCGACACCGCTGCCGCTATTTCGAGTTCTCTTTTGTCGTTTTCGTTCTCGATCGCTGCAGCAGTGCAATTTTCGGTCTGCCTAAACGTTTGTTCGTTTTTTCGGTACGCTCGAGCTTGAGCGGTAGCTCCCCTACAGTGCGTGCGTGCGGCATATACTGTCGCAGGGTTTATATAAAAAATATAAAAACCCTATTTAGATTTTTCGCTATAATTCTCTCGGCACTTAGCTCCCTTACACCGTGTGCGATCGGTATATTACTCGTTGATTTTTTATTATATTATTTAACAAATAAATAATTTAATAAAAATAAATATTTAACACCTCTTCGATACCAACCAAATAAATACAAATAAACGCAATGGCAACTAAGGATATCGAAGAGCTTAAACACCAACGAGATGTTTGCATGAAAAGTATTAACCGAACTTATCGCCACTTAAAAGAAGCTAAATTATCTATAAATCCGGTCGAGCTTGAGTGTCGATTAGAGATTCAAAATACGCACATTGAAAATGCTTCACTTTTGCAAAACCAAATAGAAGTGAAAGATACAAAAGATGTATACCGCGAAGAGTTGGAAGAGAGGGCCGTAATGACAAAGTCATTGCTGATTTCAATTTTAAATAAGTGCAAAACAAATAATATCGAGAAATTCACTCCGCCAGCAAATCGCCCGTCTCAATGCCGTCTACCGAGCGTTGCTCTCCCAACTTTAAGCGGAAAACACTCCGAAATTAAAAATTTTATAAGATTTTTCTAAACTTTCGTTGACAAAGATGACACTTTACACGGTATTGAAAAATTCAATCATTTAATTTAGCTGGAGACGCTTTAGGAACAGTTAGGGCCCTTCAAGTCACTTCGGAAAATTATCCCAAAGCCCTTGCTAGCCTGAAGCGGGTGTACGATAATGATTGTCTTATTTTTTTGACAACATATCGACACTTTTTAATTTGCAAAAAATTTCCCAGCCTTCAGCTACAGCCTTGAGAACCCTCATCGACACGGTCACAGCCTTGTATGACTCCTTGCTGTCTATTGGGGATGATAGACGCATTACTAATGCCATTTTAATAATAAGGCTTCCAAGCCTAAAACTGTTCCGCAGGCCCAATCTAACCCTAAGAAGAATGGAAATAGGAGTTTTTCGTTTGTTGCTGCCAGGAACGACTCTGTTCAATGCATGTATTGCAACTCAGCTGAACATCAGATTGGAAACTGCGCTTCCTTCGCAGCCCTGACAGTTCAGCAAAGATTCGATTTCGCTAAAAGAGCACCCTTATGCATTAACTGCTTAAGAAAGGGTCACACTGTCAAAAAATGCAAATCGAACAGATGTAGAGTGTGCAATTCCTCACATCACACTTTGCTACACATATATGCCCCAAACACAAATCTCGCGTTGCCACCTCCTTCTCAGCCCACGCTCATGTAGGAGTCTCCATCCACGTCGCATGTTTTGCATGCGAATGCATCGGATCGAGTCATTCTTGCAACTGCTGTTGTGAGCGTCCAAACAAAAAGCGGCGAGTTTGTATTAGCTCGAGCGTTGCTCG